>NC_088691.1:45868896-46493063 GCF_028017835.1 Emys orbicularis
TTTACAAGATGACACACTGCACAGTGTGAAATCCAAGCAGCTGGGCTCCCCTTCCAGAATTACTGTGCCAGACTGTGGCTTTAGGACACAGTAGCTACAGGCTGGGCACTGTCAGCCCCTCAGCCTGGTTAGAATCTAGCAGGGAGGAGGTGGTCCTGGAGATTTAGATCTACTCAGGCACAGAAGCTTACAGTACCCCAACTAGAGACCATTTAAGGTGGGGCCTGGAGAGAGCCAGTGAGCTCATCACATCTGCACTGCAGTAGTAGCTAGCTAGTTCCAGAGTGTCAGCCTGGGAGTGCACAGGAGGAGGCAGTGGATTCAGAGGGAGCCATGTTCCCTACTGCTCTATCAGGCAGCTGGGAAGGGAGAGCAGAAGTTGATTTGCCTAGTGGGGTTATTTGACCATTTTCGGCACTAGACAGGAGTCCTGCAGTGTGATTAGGGGCAGCAATACAGCTGTGCTGCATTCCACAGCGCAAGGCAGAGTCTGGCTGGTGGGCACAGCGTAGTTAGCTACAAGACATGCTGCCTGCTTAGCTTCACTGCAGGCTCCTGACCCAGTGTGTTCTAGCAGGACAAACATCCGTGGTTATGCAGACAGGCCCAGTCTGTCCTACAGCATGGATCAGAGGGATCAGATACAGAGGGACCTAGACAAATTGGAGGATTGGGCCAAAAGAAATCTGATGAGGTTCAACAAGGACAAGTGCAGAGTCCTGCACTTAGGACGGAAGAATCCTATGCACTGCTACAGACTAGGGACCGAATGGCTAGGTAGCAGTTCTGCAGAAAAGGACCTAGGGGTCACAGTGGACGAGAAGCTGGATATGAGTCAACAGTGTGCTCTTGTTGCCAAGAAGGCTAATGGCATTTTGGGCTGTATAAGTAGGGGCATTGCCAGCAGATCGAGGGACGTGATCGTTCCCCTTTATGCGACATTGGTGAGGCCTCATCTGGAGTACTGTGTCCAGTTTTGGGCCCCACACTACAAGAAGGATGTGGAAATATTGGAAAGAGTCCAGCGGAGGGCAACAAAAATGATTAGGGGTCTGGAGCACATGACTTATGAGAAGAAGATGAGGGAACTGGGATTGTTTAGTCTCCAGAAGAGAAGAATGAGGGGGGATTCGATAGCTGCTTTCAACTACCTGAGGGGGGGTTCCAAAGAGGATGGAGCTCGGCTGTTCTCAGTGGTGGCAGATGACAGAACAAGGAGCAATGGTCTCAAGTTGCAGTGGGGGAGGTCTAGGTTGGATATTAGGAAACACTATTTCACTAGGAAGGTGGTGAAGCACTGGAATGCTTTACCTAGGGAGGTGGTGGAATCTCCTTCCTTGGAGGTTTTTAAGGCCCGGCTTGACAAAGCCCTGGCTGGGATGATTTAGTTGGGAATTGGTCCTGCTTTGAGCAGGGGGTTGGACTAGATGACCTCCTGAGGTCCCTTCCAACCCTGATATTCTAGGATTCTAGGATTCTATGGAACGAAGCACCATCATTCGGGTTCTGTTCTGTCTCCCCCCACCCCTTCTCCCACTGTGGGCCAGGCCTGCATTGCTAAGACAGCTGGGTAAGACTAGTGGGCTTCTTTGGCACAAAGCTTCTCCCCTGGAGTGGTTTTGGGAAGAGCTTTGAGAAGAAAAGAGGGTAAGAGGCCTGCTGAGTGTTCCTCACCGTTGATCCTCCAGAACTGCATACTATGGTACATCCAATGTTCCTATTCCTCTCCCAGCCCCACCAGAACCTGAGCACGCTGACCTCTGGCCAGAGAACCACAGGAGTTCCCAGACTGGGTTCCAGAATGGCAATGCTATTAGTCTGGGTTAGAGAGACCCAACACTGGATCCCATCCGCTCTTCACAGCTTCCCAGGCAACAAGTCACTGCCAGTCGAGAGCTCAGGGAACACAAGACACAGTCACAACCCCACCGAAGAGCCTCTTGCTCACAGCACTGGACTGTAGTTTGCTGGTTAGTCATTTCAAGTGACCCAACTGTAGCTCACGGTACCTCCAGCCGGAGAGCTGAGCCCCAAACCCTAAGCTGTCAGAGGGGAAGCCAGCTCACTTGCTACAGCTTGAAACAAGCCCGTTAGCTCATGCATGCTCAGAAGCTTTCTGGGTGCGCAAGGTTGCTGAAGTAAGCTAAGGCTTGAAGGGAACACTGGTGGTTTCACCTTACTCTCCCTCAGAGACTGCCTATGTTTATCCAGTTGCTGAAAGATAAAAAGGAGATCACAATACAGACAATGTGATTGGGGCAGCAATACAGCTGTGCTGCATTCCACAGCCCAAGGACGAGTCTGGCTGGTGACCACAGTGCAGTTAGCTACATAACTTACATCTCCGTTCCCTTCCACCCCCTTCACTCCGAGGCCTGCATCTCTGTCTAAGGTACTTCCATGGCCCTCCTCAGAACGTCTCCATCGCTAACCACAGGGTAGGAGTATATCCCCATTGTACACATGGGGAACTGCGTGATTTTCTCTGGCAGATCAAGGAATGGAATCTGGGAGTCCTGTGGCTCAGTGCCCTAACCAGTGGGCCGTCCTTCCTCTTACGAGCCCAGCTTCACCGCCAGTCCTCATGGCTTTTCCACTTACATTCAAAGAGCAGATTGTTGCATCAGAACCACCTGCACGTTTGCTTGTTTGACTTCTCCTCTTAATCTAAGGGTCTATCTACATGTGAAAGGCCATCCAGAGGTTTGCATTGACAAGCTTATTTCAGTTTAATTTAAGTCTGTTCCCAGCCAGCTTAAGCCAAACTGAAATCCACAAGTGGATGTGTGGATGCACACACCAGTGCACTTAACATTGGTCCAGATTCACACCTCGGGCTAACCTGGCTTTCCACACAAACAAGCCCTACAACAGAGTCACCAGGGGAGCACATGTTGTGTGCCGTCCCTCACCCTTCGTGGCAACCTGCTCGCACAGGAGCACAGCAGGCTGCCAGGCTGCTGAGTTCAGAGTACACAGAAGACAGATGCACCACAGGTTCCACAGTGAAATATAGCCCAGGACGCAGGATTCCTAGTTTTCTTTATACCTTGGATGCAATGCTGGAGCCAAGGACCCAGGGAGAGGCAGGGTTAAAGAGTAGCCCCGGAAATGTCCGCTCAGTGACTCTGTTACTGCCGTCTCAAGGGAATCCTAAGCTTGGCTCAGCAGCCCACTAGCAAGTGTGCAGGGGAAGGTACAGGAGCGGGCCTGCAGAGTCAGGTGGACGAGAAGAAACCCAGATGCTCTTCTGGAGAGCTACCAGAGCGCGCCGGGAACAGGTGTCCACACGATGCTGCACACTAGCTACTGGGAATTTCCTGCCAATGGTGGGGATAAAGCCCTGATCCTCTCGCTACGGAAGCGCAGTCCCCACCCCTGCCACTAGAGCTAAGAGGAGAAACTCTCAGTAGCTGTTAGCAGGACAGGGCCCATGACAGCTGGGTAGTTCTCATCCCATCCAGCAGAGGGCAGTGGGGTGCACACATGCACACATGCCTTGCTACTATACAGCTTCTCCACCGGCGCAATGCTCTGGGCGGTGGGGCTGCAAGTTCCTGGGGCAGCGTAGCTGCAAAGCTGGGGCCTGACCCGGTGCTCTGTGCTGCGCAGTGGCGTGGCTGGCTCCAGCTGCCTGTCCCGGTGATCTGGGCGGCACGGCTGTAGTGCCGCCAGCCACCGGTGCTCCAGGCAGTGCGGTAAGGGGGCGGGGGTTGGATAGAGGGTAGGGGAGTTTGGGGTGGTGGCCAGGGGTGTGGATAGGGGTCAGGGTAGTCAGAAGGCAGGGAACAGGGGGATTGAATGGGGGCAGGGGTCCCCAGGGGGCAGTCAGGAAGGAGAGGGGGGGGTTGGATAGGGTGGTGGTGGGCAGTCAGGGGCAGGAATTCCGGGGGCGATCAGGGGACAGGGAGAAGGGGTGGTTGGATGGGGCAGGAGTCCCTGGGGGCAGTCAGGAATGAGAGGAGGGGTTGGATGGGGTGGCGGGGGGCAGTCAGGGTCAGGAGTCCCAGGGGGCCATCAGGGGGCGAGAAGCAGGCGGGGGTCAGATGGGGGCGGGGGCCGGGCCACGCCTGACTGTTTGGGGAGGCACAGCCTCCCCTAACCGGCCCTCCATACAATTTTAGAAACCCAATGCGGCCCTCAGGCCAAAAGGTTTGCCCACCCCTGACCTATGGCCTTCTAAAACACAAGCAAAATCAATATACCGATAAAATGCCCACAGCCCATCCCACAGCTATCCCCAATCAGTGTCCTCCACAGCCCCACCCGGCACTCCAGCGGGTTCACACATAGCCCAACCCCCACCCCCTCAACATCCCAGCCTCTCCCCAAACACACACCTGTTTGATCTCACTCTTTAGCTTCACTATCCCAGCTCGCTCTGTTTTAGTCGCTCCGACGGCGCCAACCTCGCGGATGGAAATAGCGGGGGTTAGGGCTGAATTAACAGAACGCACTGCAAGGGAGGAGGGGATGGGTACAGTCAGAATTCACTGCCAGGGCTCCGAGGACACAGACTCAGCGACAGTCAGGGCACCTCGTGCTCCCAAGGCCCTTCTTATAGCACCTCCAGTGAGCAGGACCTGGGGTGCCCCTGCTTTAACCTTCTCAGAAGCTCATAACTACAGAAACTACTGCCACGGAAGGAGGAGTTTCTTCTATCACCAGTGGCGGTCCTGTCATCCCTGACTAATGCCCACTCCACGCACTGGCAGGGCCTGTTTCACCACCAGAGGAGGGGGAGTTATTTTAATACTGGATTCTGGACTGGGCTCAGACACATGCCTGTATGTGTTCAGGCAGCCTGAACTGCAATGAACAATGAGGATGACCAACCAGGGTCTCTCAGGATGCCAACAGCCATGACACTGGTGTGTGAAGGACATTGCAGCCCAGAATAAGTTATGGCAAGATGCACGTGCCTGGGACATCAGAGGAATGGACACCTCTGAGTTGCTGGAAATGAGACTAAGGCCAGACCAGAGGGTGGTTATGGTGCAGTTTCATCTCTCATCATTTTAGAGGCAGCCACTTCAATATTTCAGCTTAATCAGACAGACTCACCGCTCTTCTCCACTCCGAACTCCTTGCCAGAGAGAATGTGGTGTAGAAGACTCTTCATATCTGAAGGACTGAGGTTCATCAAGCTCTCGGTGGCTTCTTCAGCTAGAGATCAGAGATTAATTGGAAGGGAGACTGCCAACAAGGTCACCTCCTTCCCCTCCCAGGTTACAATCTACATCATTAGTGGAAAAGGGAGGATTCAGAGGAAGTTCTAGTAAGGGAGGTTCCTGGCTCAAGGGGCACAAGTGAATCTAGGTGTTTCCATACATTAGTTGCACACCAGGATTTATTAATGAAGCACTTGAGATCTCATCCTGCTCTGCCTCCCCAGAAGAGAACAGATATGGCTAAGCGATACTGTCAGCCTGATATCCAGTCGATTACAGACACAGGAGGGAAGAATGGTGCAGGTGCTATACTTCTCTCACAGCCCCTGGCCAAATGAAATCACTCTACTCTGTCCACCCTCTCCCCCAATCACTGTGCAAAAAATCCACAAAACCATCCAGGAAACAGGGAAACTGACTATGCTGTGAAATGTGCACATGCTTAGAGAAACCTGTTCTTTTGGGATCAGTCTATCCAAGGTATTTATATGGCCCCCATTACCTCTGAGCACCTCACAATTTTTATTGTATTTTCACCACAACAAACCTGTGAAGTAGAGTATTTTCCCCATTCTACAGATGGGGAACTGAGACGCAGAAAGACTAATGGCATGTCTACACTACAGGGACTGTAGCAGCATAGCTACGGCATAAACCCATAGCGTAGACGTAACCTACGTAAGGGAAGGGTTTTTCCATGACTGTAGGACCAAGTCGCTAGGTGGATGGAAGCATTCCAGGACAGCCCAGAGGATTCAGGGGGCCTGGGGCAAAGCAATTTCAGGGGCTTCTTCCATAAAAAAAAGTTGCAATACTATAGAATACTATATTCTCGTGGGGGCCTGGGGCAAATTGCCCCACTTGCCCCCCCCCGGCGGCCCTGAAGCATTCTTCTGTTGACCTAGCTGTGTATGCTGGAGGTTAGGTTGGCATAGGTATGGAGCTCAGGGGGTTGGATTTTTTCACCACCTCTGAATGATGTAGCTTTGTTAACCTAAAATTTAAGTGCAGACCTGGCCTAAGTGACTTGCCCAGGGTCACACAGAGTCTGTGGCACAGCAGGAATTGAACCTGGTTCTCTGAAGTTCCAGGCTAGTGGCCTATGCTCTGGGCCAGTGGTACATGTACCTCTGGGGGTACGCAGAGTTCTTCCAGGGGGTACATCACCTCATCTAGAGATTTGCCTAGTTTTACAACAGGTTACATAAAAAGCACTAGCGAAGTCAGTACTAAACTAAAATTTAATACAGACAATGACTTGTTTATACTGCTCTATATACTGTATGCTGAAATGTAAGTACAAGATTTATATTCCAATTGACTGATTTTATAATTACCTGGTAAAAAATGAGAAAGTCGGAATTTTTTCAGTAACAGTGTGCTTGTATTTTTATGTCCGATTTTGTAAGCAAGTAAATTTTAAGTGAGGTGAAACTGGGGGATACGCAAGACAAATCAGACTCCTGAAGGGGGTACAATAGTCTGGAAAGGTTGAGAGCCACTGCTCTGTGTCATCCCTCCACTCTGGTCTTAGGTATTTCCTTGTAACACTTGCAGGGCCAATAGTTTCCCAATCCAAGTGTAACTTAGGCTGACTGTGTCCCTTCAAAGTGAGGAACAGTTTCACACCACCCTAAAAATCAAACAAAGCTATTCACACCCCAATCTCTCTCAGGATCCAACAAGTTAGCCGAGTGCACAGTGAGGATTCAGACCTATTTGAACAGGTAGCCAAGATTTTAAACAGAAAAGAAAAAAAAAACCAAATGTAACAAAGTGGCCGAGCTGGTGAGCAGGACTTGCTATATTTTTAGTACTATCAAGCACTTAGTGAGCAGGTCCGGCTCTACCATTTTTGCTGCCCCAGGCACGTGCTTCCTCTGCTGGTGCCTGGAGCCAGCCCTGTTAGTGAGTCTACTAGCTAGACATCTCCCTTTCGTATTTCCCCCAGCGGTTTTATTTTATTGGCCCCAACTACACAGCAAGTTTGACTGTATAACCCAGTAATGTGATTATACCAGTGATTCTCAACCGTAGCCCATGGCCTTTAGCACACAGCTGAGCTGGGCCGCAGCTTAGTATGAATTGGGCCATGGGCTCCAGTTGAGAACCACTGGTATAACCACATTACTCAGACACAAGGTGCCCACATACATGGGCCCATGGAGATTCCCCTAGATACTCCAGAGGTCTTGCAGTGAAAGCTTGAGGGACAGTTTGTTATCACAGCCCTTTCCTACCCAGGGAAGGTTTGGCTGGGATGAGATACTGGGCTGGACACCTCACCCACCTTGTTTGTGTCAGAAAAAAGGTAGACACTCTGCTATTCGGCCAGTTGTGAGGCAACATGCAACAAAGCCTGGGTGTTCCGTATACCGGGGGCCCCCAGTCAGCCACATGCAGGCTGGGAGTTAAGAGGGATGCTCCCACCCTTTGTCTGTCTTGACTATTTGGACACCGGACTCAGGCTGGGTACCTGAGCAGTGCAAGGAGTGTGCCAGCTCCGTTGCCATCACCTGGATGATGAGCCCAATGCGAAGGCGGAACATCTCAGCAAAGAGGGCGGGCTGGGTACGCATGTACATGGCCAGATAGACCATGATTTCCTGAACGGGAAAAGCAAGGAGACACGGGTCACAAGGCAGCCGCCCAGTGGGACAGGCGCATCCTCTGGCCTGTGAGGGCATGGACAGGCTGCCTGGAAACCGGCTGGACTCAGCCCTGTCACCTGAGTCAGGATCGAGACGCTCATGTTCTTCTCACTGGCTTCGTCAATCAGGTGGGTGAGTTCCTCATACGGGACAGGGCTGAGGAGACAATGGGAATAAAGGGGAGATCCCAGTACACACAGACACAGGGCAGGCATGATCTACAGCCCCTCAACGCATGGCTAATGCCCCTTCGCCTGACTTTAGACAGCCCCCACATATTGCCCCACCTGCTTTGAGGTCACTATGTACAGCACGATGTGCACAACTAGCGAGGCTCAGGGGAGAGGGAGCTCATACAGATCCAGCCTGGGAGAGCAGTGGCCTCTTTCCTAGGGGCAGGGAGAGGCGGAGCCTCAGAGGTGGGTGGAGCCTGTTCCCCCTCCCCACCACTGCAAAGTTGACCCCCGGAATCAGGCTGACTAATGCAATGGTTTCGGCCCCCTTGGTACACGGAGGCAAAAGGCACTGAACTCACGCAGAGATCGTCTTCTCCCGAGGCTCTGGAGGCAGCCCCACTGTCAAGTGCTTCTGATGAGACAGGAGGTCAGTGCAGGCCTAGACAGAGATACCATCACACACTTGGTTATGGATGCTTAACAGCCACAGACCCACAGTGGCCTTACAAGTGCGCTCCCTCCCTCCCAGCGAGAGCTTCACGCACACCTCTAAGACACACAGTGTGGCTTTTGGACTATTTTCTGGAGTTCCATCTTCACTGCAGGGATTGTAACGGACTCAGCTTGGTGTGAGATCCCCCAAGTCCTCTCCTATCCCCCGCCCCCAGAGCAGGATTTTCTGTACAGTCTGCAAATCCAAACCATGATGGGCCAGGCTTTAAGCAGGGCCCAGCGCTCCCCATTCCAGCTGTCGGAGCCATGGACGTTCAGGTCACGTACTTCTAAGTGAGCGCATAAATCAGTACGTCCCTATGGCGTCTCAGAAATTTAAGCAACCTTCGTACTTGCCATGAAGTGGGAAAACAATAAGAAAGACAGTCTGGCATTTCAGTGGCCACCTCTCCAGATGGAAAGGTCCTTTCTAGATGCAGAGGACTCTTACTGGTAAGTCGTTTCTCAGAGGTAGTTGTGAAGTCAGGCATTCATTTGCCCATTTGCTGCCTCGTCCCACAGGCCGGGCCAGGGATCAGAGCAAGGCCCCTGTGCCCAGTCCTCACCTCATCGAGAGCTTCCACCTTCTTTTTCAAGATCCCGGAGATGTAGCGGATCAGGGCCCACTGTTGGGTAGCTCCCACGTTGACATATAGCTCAGTGAGGAGGTCCTTGACCGTAGCACCAGGTTGACCATCGATCTCCGTGTCCCAGTCAAGCCCCCTGTGTTCAAGGAGATGCCAGGTCACAGCAAAGGCTATGTGAGCAGGATTATTTACCCAGCCCCCACAAACTCTGCAGCAGCACCATTACAGAGTAACACTTGACTGTCCAGAATGAACACTATGATAACATTCCAGTGGAGGGGGATGCTCTCTGAGCTAGTAAATAGTATGCTCAGCAATGCACAGGACTGAGGGAATGCAATGGAGCTACCTGTTTGGAAGCACCAGCTCTTGAGAACTGTACCCAACTAATCCTTTTAGAGACAGCAAATTCTGAATCTCTTATTACATGTGCACAACAAGGCCCAGATCTCATTAGAGGTGCTAACACAAAAGCACTGGACCAGGTGACCTAGGGAGGTTGTGGGACCCCGTCATTGGAGGTTTCTAAGAACAGGTTTGACAAACCCCTTCAGGGATGGTCTAGGTTTATGTGGTCCTGCCTCAGTGCAGGGAGCTGGACTAGATGACCTCTCAAGGTCCCTGTCGGCTCTACATTGCTATGATCATTTATCAAAATGGCTAAGAGGTGAATCCATGCTAAGGGCATTTTTTCCAGACACTCACACCAGCCTCCCATCTGGCAAACATTTCCCAGCCTAGTTATAAAGGCTGAAACACAGGGAGCTAGCCATCTCGCCTCTCCTGAGTGGGCAACACCTAGGCTTCTCATTGGGGGTGGTAATGCCACGATTAGGAAGATAAAGCCAGGAGCAAAGCAATATAAAGGGCTTCCTGGGTAATGCAGGCTGGGGGCCGGCCGCGCTCCTACTTGAGGGTGTGAAGCATGTAAAGAAGGTCAGCCTGCTCCTGTAGGGTGGGGCACTCTCGCAGCTGATCCACCAGGGCCTTGCAGTCCACGTTTCCAGCCTTGTCTCGAGGGAGATTTACCATGGTGTGGAGCGAGGGAATCTGGAGGAGGAGAGGTCACTAAGGTTCCATGTTAGAGCTCTAGCTGGTGTCCCAACCCCTGCTCTAGAATCTTGGGGCAGATGACTTGGCCCTTGGCTCTGCTCTTCCCTGGTTAATGCCTTCTCCTAAAGCTGGCCAGAGCCATGGCACCAGCTAACGTCTTGGCCATCTCCACTAAGCAGGACCCACCCCACTGCTAGGGGCTGGGACAGCATTCTGCTTGCTGAGCTTGCTTATGAGCCAGGATGCTCTGCTAATAACTCCTCACCCAACGTATCCTCCTCTCTAGTGTGGGCAGATTCCTGCCCCATGCCCGCTCCTTGCAGATTCACCTCCACTGCCCCCTCATGTTACATGCCAGAGCAGCAGCACTTCCCTTCTTCCCCAGTGGACCCTGCTCTGTCAAGGCCAGGGCTTCTACCCGCTTGCCTGTCTGCTACAGTTTGCTCCACTCCTGCTCTTGAGTTTCCTGCAGCCAGTGGGTCACAAGGCTGTGGAGAGCAGCTGGCTAACAGAACTATCCATGTCTCTAGCTGTTCCCAGGTGACACCCAGACCACTCCCCCCCATGGATTCTGCTGCTCCACCCCAGGGCAGCAGTCTGTATACGTCCTAGCTGGCACACTGGACACTGTTAGGAGCCAGGCAGTTGACTCTCGAGCCGGAATGTGTTCAGCACCCCCAGTACCCACCCCACTCTCAGCTCAGGGTCACCTGGCTGTCCTGTTCGGGTGTGTGGGTGGAGCCCAGCAAGTGCACTGAAGGCTGGGAGGCCTGGAACAGCTTGGACGGGATGTACATGTTGACATCTGCAAGAAACCAACATTCGTTTTGGAAGGCTTTAGACTTCAGCACATTGCAATTTATCCAGAACAGTGTCTGGGGCCCTGTCCTGCTTGGAAGAGTTTTAAATCCTTGTTAACTCTCAGCCTCCAGTCAGCACTGCTGCCTACTGTGCTTAGAAGGGACAAGCAGTCCTCTGGCCCCACCACAGGTGAATAGGACTGGGAGGGGAATTGATGGCTATTTAATAGCCTCTAATCTCTCAGGAATTTGTGTAGAGGCTGCAAGGCATCAGAACCCTAACTGACTAGGACTTACACTTGGGCGCATATGCTGCAGCCAAGATTAATTACATGGGCCTTCAAGCACTGCAGGATTTTATACACTAGTTCATTGCTTGATTAATCCAGCACAAGAGAACTACTTAATGCTCCAGAGATTTCACACACACTGAGGCCTAGAGGGGACAGAGCAGAGAGGGCAGCACTCTGCAGCCTTCCCTTTGAGTTACTATAAGTGGCTCTTTGGAAGCTTGATGAGAGAGGGTCTTCCTAGGGCAGCTTTAACAAGGGGCTAGATCAGCAGAAGAGGGCAGCTGGAGCATGCTGGCCATGACACAGGGAGGTGTTACTCTGTGGGTTTTATTAACAGCTGTGCAGCACTGGAATCAGGAACTCTCTAAGCCTGACTTGGACACCAACCCCTCTGCAGCCTTGGGGAAGTCACTTACCCTCATTTTACAGATGGGGAAGCCAAGAGGTTAATACTTACCCACCTTATCTTTATGGGTTAATTTCTGTAGAGCACTAAACACTCTAGAGGCTTATTAGCTTTACCTACTCACTGTAGTGCCACCAGCCTTGAGAAAGGAAGTGCAAATGAGCTGATCAGGACAGTCAGGTTTCTTTGTAGATTTTTAACCCATTGTATCTAACAGTGAGCACTAAGCCTGGACAATGCCCCATGCCTCGCACACAGCACAGTTAGTCTTTGATCAGTTATAACACTTGGGTTAACTCAAGAGCAGAGAGTCATGGCACTGCCATGACTTGTAACCACATTTAACTTCTCCCAATGGTTACAGACCAACAGGATTCGAACAGTTAAACTGCTACAGCAGCATCCTGGCAACATGCTCTAGATCGGGAGTTCTCAAACTTCACTGCACCACAACCTCCTTCTGACAACAAAAATTACTACACGACCCAGGAGGGGGACCAAAGCCTGAGTCCACCCGAGCCCCACCACCCTGGTTGGGGAGGGGGAACAAAGCAGAAGCCCAAGGGCTTCAGCCCCAGGCAGGGGGCCTGTAACCAGAGCCCTGGCACCCCAGACTGAAGCCCTTGGGCTTCGGCCCCGGGCAGTGGGGCTCAAGCTTTGGCCCTGGGCCCCAGCAAGTTTAAGCCAGCCCTGGTAACCCCATTAAAATGGGGTCGCGACCCACTTTGGGGTCCCAACCCACAGTTTGAGAACCGCTGCTCTAGATGGTGCTCATGGACCAGTCCTCAGCCTGTTTATGCCAGACCCTCCTGCCATTTAGCCATATGGGAAGGGCCCAGTGGCCACAACTACAGCTAGGGTAAACTGATTTTTTGGTTGCCATGCCTAAAACATCTGAAAAATCTCTCTATATACAGGTATGTATGTTTCAGGTCAAACAAAATGTTTAATTTGACCTGTAACAAAAAATTTCCTTGTTTTTCATTTTGTTTTGTTTTCAGGAATTTGCCTTGTTTAAAAAAAAAAAAAAAAAAAAGTTTAGCTAAATTTCTAAACAAAAGTTTAACAAAAAAAAGTAAGTCTTCATTTCCTTTTGTTCGAAAGTATTCGTCAAATTCCACCCCAATTTGTGAATAGTTTTGGTTGAGCCAAAACTGCATCTTGTGGCAAATAAATGATGCAGCCAAAGAATTTTGCCCAGCTCTATTTGTGGCACCAGGTTGCAACCCACAGACTGAGAACCCACATCAGACTCTCCACCTGCCCACCTAGGTATGTGGTCAGTGGACCTGTCTCCACTACAGATTTCAATCCCATTGTGAACACAACCTATCTTCTCTGTCTAGGCTGGACCCAATCCACATTATAACCATGCTATCAAAACAGCAACAGCCCTGACCTTTGCAGGGCTGGCACACAACTTGGCAACAGAGTTACACATAATTTGGTCCCAGTCTCTTTGCAAATGAGAGGCGTGCTGAAAGCAGCAGTTTGTAAGGGTTCTGACAGACTTCAGAAGGCTGCTGCCAACCTCTCCTTTCTTACAGCAGACAGAGCTGGCATCTATACAAGATGGTTTTGTACCCGCTTTTTAGCAATGGTGCATCTGCAAAGATGTAAATACTAGCATCAGCTGAGGCCCACATGCATTAGCATGTACATCAGTGCTAGTGGCAGTGCAGCCGCATGGATGCTGAAGAAGGGATACAATATTTCCTTAGTGCAGACAAGCTCTTTGAGTGAACTCTGTTCTAGGCAAAGCCACGCAGGGTATCAACAGGTGAACAGGTCCAGTCTACACAGACAAGAGGCAGTTGGTGGAGAGAGGGGGATGCTTCCAACATGGTAACATCTGAAGCATAGGCAGGGATTCTGGTTTGGTCAGTCTGGACTGGCAAACAGTGCTACAACCACAGTAGCAACTAAAGCTCCGGTAGCCATGAGCCTTGCTGCGTCGTGACATGGCTGTCACTAACCACTCTGTGCCCCAGCCTGGGCAGCACACCTCTGGCAGTGACAGACAAATAGTGGGACGACAGACAAATGGGAAAGAAGTGACTGGAGTATGGGATGTAAAGGGGACGAGGCATCCAGTGAAGCAGCTTCCTCTGTTAGCAGCAGAAATATTAAGTTTTAGGAGTGTGTGTGTGGGGTGGGGGGGGGGAGGGGAGAGAAAGAGAACAACAGCCCCACTCAGAGAACAGGGGAAAAGCCCCAACCACCTCACCTCTAAGGCAGTACCCTAAGAAACACCTTATGAACCTGATCGGTGACCATATCCAAGACAGACAGGAGAACCTCTGCATCCGACCTACCCCGTGCCAGCCATGGAGGAACTTGAGACCAGGACAGAGAGAAAGAAAAGGGCACTGGGGGGCTGGCTCTGCTCCTGGCCCCACACAGATTTAAATAAGGCTCTATCTACACTGGGGGAATATAGATAGCGCCCCAATTCCAGGCATTAGGGACCAGCCACAAGTGTGGACCCCCCAGTGCAGATAGGCAAACTGCTGTTTACACCAGTTCAGTGTACCCTGCCTCAAGCTAGATTAAGCTGCACTGGGGTACAATGGTCTGCACCACCCCTGGCTGCAATTGTAGCAAACCCCTAGGGAACCCAAGGCTCAGATGCTGCATGCTCATCGGGGGCAGTTGGCAGAGGATGCTGCAGAGCTCTGGGCCTAAGGAGGCTTTACCTGCTCACAAAGGAGGTTAGGCCAGTGCAGAGGCAGGTGTGGGGCTAAGGCTACATCTACACTACAGGGGGGGGGTCGATTTAAGATACGCAAATTCAGCTACGCGAATAGCGTAGCTGAATTCGACGTATCGCAGCCGACTTACCCCGCTGTGAGGACGGCGGCAAAAATCGACCTCCGCGGCTTCCCGTCGACGGCTCTTACTCCCACCTTCGCTGGTGGAGTAAGAGCGTCGATTCGGGGATCGATTGTCGCGTCCTGACGGGACGCGATAAATCGATCCCCGAGAGGTCGATTTCTACCCGCCGATTCCGGTGGGTAGTGTAGACCAGGCCTAAGATGCCACCTCCCAATACAAGCAAGAGGGCAAGGATCAACACCAGGACACAGTGTGAGGAACATGCTCCATTAAGAGCATGTGACAGACCCAGACCAGTGGGGTACAGGAGTCTGGTAGAGGACAAATATACTGGTCACTGGAGGAGTAGTTTTCTGTTCCCTGAGTGACCAGAGCAGGGGCTGCACTAGAGTAATCAGGAACCTGCTAGAACCAGTTAAGGCAGGCAGGCTAATTAGGACACCTGGAGCCAATTAAGAAGAAGCTGCTAGAATCAATTAAGGCAGGCTAATCAGGGCACCTGGGTTTTAAAAGAAGCTCACTTCAGTTTGTGGTGAGAGTGTGAGGAGCTGGAAGCAAGAGGTACAAGGAGCTGAGAGTGAGAGGGTGTGCTGCTGGAGGACTGAGCAGCACAAGCGTTATCAGACACCAGGAGGAAGGTCCTGTGGTGAGAATAAGGAAGGTGTTTGGAGGAGGCCATGGGGAAGTAGCCCAGGGAGTTGTAGCTGTCATGCAGCTGTTACAGGAGGCACTATAGACAGCTGCAGTCCACAGGGCCCTGGGCTGGAACCCGGAGTAGAGGGCAGGCCCGGGTTCCCCCCAAACCTCCCAATTGACCTGGACTGTGGGTTCTTCCAGAGGGGAAGGTCTCTGGGCTGTTCCCCCAACCCACATGGTGAATCTCTGAGGCAAGAAAATCCGCCAATAAGCGCAGGACCCACCAAGATAGAGGAGGAACTTTGTCACACTGGCATCAGGGGTGGAATCTTGGGGTGCACAGCGCAGCAGAAGAAGGAGGGTGATTTAAAAAAAAAAAAAAAAAAACACCACACACAAAAGGGAGAGGGTTTTTTGTTTTTTTTCCACCACAATGGATGACGTAGTGCGGGCACTGATACAAGCTACGGCGGCCCAGCAGGAAGCTACCTGTGTCCAGGCAGCCGCCCAAAAGGAGGCAGTGCGGCTGCAGCAAGAGACTAATTGCCTGCTGATGGACCAGGCTGCTCAAGACCGAGCTATGTTGCGGGAACTGGAAAATCAGGTAAAGTCCCTTACAGAGCTGAATCGCGGCCATGATGGGACACGGCTCATACGGGCCAGCCATTGGCTGCAGAAAATGACACGGGAGGATGATGTAGAGGCATACCTTCTGGCCTTTGAGAGGACAGCCCTACGGGAGGCCTGGCCTCGAGATCAGTGGTCTGGCATCCTTGCCCCATTCCTGTGTGGGGAGGCCCAGAAGGCCTACCATGATCTGCCTGAAGAGGCTGCAGCAGACTACCCCCAGCTGAAAGCAGAGATCCTGGCCAGATCTGGGGTAACGACAGCAGTGCGGGCCCAGCAGTATCACGGTTGGAGGTATCAGGAAGACAAAACCCCGCGGTCCCAATTGTATGACCTCATCCATCTCGCACGAAAGTGGTTGCAAACAGAGTCCCGGAGTCCGGAAGAGATACTAGCGGTTCTGGTCATCGACCGATACATGAGGGGACTACCACCAGACCTTCGTGCCTGGGTAAGCCAGAACGAACCCTCCACCTATGACGAGGTTGTCACCCTGGTAGAGAGGCGAAGGACAGCGAGGGAGCTGACCCGACCAGTTAAGGAAGAGGCACCCCGGGGTAAACTAGCAGCACCAAGCCCTAAAGTTCGGGTGACTGGGCCACCAGGAGGGCCCAGGTGGAAAAAGAGAGAGGCTGAAGGCCCATCAGAGGCCACAAAGAGTCGGAGCACTGAGAGAGACGAGGATCGTGATGTTAGACTGCCCAAACCAAGAGACCGGGGAACGCCTAGGGCTCCATACAGATGTTATGCCTGCGGGGAGTGGGGACACATAGCTGCACAGTGTCCCAATGCTGAGAAGCCTATGCAGTGTAACCTGGGGAACTGGGCAGATCCATGCTCCCTAATCCACCTTGTGGGGGTCTCACTAACCCCACATATGTATACCAGACCAGTGAAACTAAATGGGGTAGGGACCACGGCACTGGTTGATTCGGGGAGTGCTATCACGCTTATCTCAGGGAAGCTCGTGAAGCGTAGTCAGCTGCTACAGGCTAAACGTACGGGGATAACATGTGTCCATGGGACAGTTAGTTACTACCCCACCATCCCAGTAAAAATAGAGATCCAAGGGAACACTACTGAGGTAGCAGCAGGTGTAGTCCCTAAACTCCCATACCCGGAGCTCATAGGGAGGGACTTCCCAGAGTTTGGAAACTTACTCCCAGTATGGGGATTGGAGAAAGATGGGGACCCTAAAATTGGTGAGGCATCCACAGCAGACTGTCAACCCCCAATCTTCTCTGAAATATCCCCAGATTTGTTCTCCACTCCCAGACAGGGTAGAAAGACAAAAAGGGAAAGAAGGGCAGCTAAGGCCTTGGGAACCCGAATACTGACCCAAAGCCAGAGGGTCGCTCTTGTAGGTAGGCGGACCCGCACAGCTGAAAAGGAGGCCACACAGGAGGGAGAAGCACCTGAGTCTGACCCCCACCCTAATGCTTCTGAACCAGTAGAGGCAACAGAGACTGGGCCCCTAGATCTTGGGCAGATTAGCCCCGGGAGAGGAAATTTTGGACGAGACCAGGCAGAAGACCCAAGGTATGACAACATTAGGAAGGAGGTGACTGAAATAGATGGGGGTCCCTGTGGAAGGGAAAACCCAGGGACCAGGACCCTACTTCATAATGAAGAAGGATCTCTTATACCGGGTTGCACCAGTACAGGGGCAGAAGGTAGAGCAGATCCTAGTACCTCAAACACCAGAACGCTGTATTAAGTCTTGCTCATAGTCATCTTTTTGGGGGGCATTTGGGGGTAGAGAAGACCCTGGCATGAGTCCTACGACGGTTCTTCTGGCCTGGAGTACATGAAGAAGTGGGGAAGATACTGTGCCTCCTGCCCGGAGTGTCAGCTGCACAGTCCCCATCCCCACTTGAGGGCACCTTCCCATCATAGAGGTCCCCTTCGAGCGAATAGCCATGGACCTAGTGGGACCCCTGGAGAAGACGGCTCGGGGCCACCAATATATACTTGTTGTTTTGGACTATGCTACTCGCTACCCAGAAGCCGTCCCCCTGCGGAACACGGCCTCTAAAACTATAGCCAAAGAGCTGGTGGGGATCTTTGCCCGAATGGGGCTACCGAAGGAGATATTAACCAACCAAGGAACCCCATTTATGTCGAAGCTAATGAAGGACCTCTGTACGCTGCTCCATATACATACCCTGAGAACTTTGGTCTACCATCCGCAGACTGATGGGTTGGTAGAAAGGTTTAACCGAACCCTCAAGGCTATGATAAGGAAGGTGGTAAGTCGGGACGGGAAGGATTGGGACACCCTACTACCCTACCTTATGTTCGCTATCCGGGAGGTACCTCAGGCCTCAACTGGGTTTTCCCCCTTCGAATTATTATATGGACGTCACCCCTGTGGCATACTAGATATCGCCAAAGAGATCTGGGAAGAGGAACCCAATGAGGGGAGGAATATAATAGAGCATGTAATGCAGATGTGAGACCGGATAGCCCGGGTTACCCCTATTGTACGGGAACATTTGGAGAAGGCACAGGAGGCCCAGCGAACCCATTACAATCGCCAGGCAAAAGTGCGACTGTTCCAACCAGGGGATCGGGTTATGGTGTTGGTACCCACGGCAGAAAGCAAGCTTCTGGCCCAATGGCAGGGGCCCTATGAGGTGATTGAACCCGTGGGGGAAGTAACCTACAAGGTGCGGCAGCCAGGATGCAGAAAACAAGAACTGATTTATCACGTTAACCTTCTGAAACCCTGGCATGCACAACAGTCCAAAAAGACCTAACCCAGGAAAACAAGCCTTCCAAACAGGTGAGAGTGTCTCCCGATTTAACACCAGACCAGAAGAATGAGGTGTCTGAGATGATCTTCCGGAACCAAGATGTGTTCTCGACAAAACCGGGTCGAACAACCGAGACATATCACCACATCGTCACGAACCCTGGGGCCAGAGTAACAATGAGGCCCTATCGGGTGCCAGCGGCAAAAAGGGAGGAAATAAAATAAAAAAAATAAATAAATAAAAATAAAAGGAAATAAAAAGTAAAAAAAATGCTGGAGTTGGGGATCATCGAAGAATCCCACAGTCAGTGGTCCAGCCCAATCGTGCTGGTGCCCAAACCTGATGGCACCACAAGATTTTGCAACGACTTCCGGCGACTAAATGAAGTATCCCAGTTCGACGCGTACCCCATACCTCGCATAGATGAGCTAGTGGACCGTCTGGGTAATGCCCGGTACTTGACTACCCTAGACTTGACAAAGGGGTACTGGCAGATTCCCCTTGCAGAAGACGCAAAGGAAAAGTCTGCGTTCTCTACACCAGAGGGTCTTTTTCAATATACTGTCCTCCCTTTTGGACTACATGGGGCCCCAGCTACCTTCCAGCGCCTCATGGACAAGCTATTATGCCCGCATAACAGTTATGCTGCTGCTTACTTGGACGATGTGGTCATTCATACCCCAGACTGGGAAACCCACCTGGAGAAGGTGGAGGCAGTCCTCGATACCTTCAGGCGAGCTGGCCTTACAGCAAACCCTGCCAAGTGCGCTGTAGGGTTTACAGAGGCCAAATATCTTGGCTACATTGTGGGAAAAGGTCTGGTAAAACCCCAAGTGAACAAGTTAGAGGCCATCCAAAATTGGCCCCGACCAAGTCGCAAGAAACAAGTCCGGGCGTTTCTAGGTGTGGTGGGGTATTACCGACGATTTATCCCCCACTTTGCCACAAGGGCAAGCCCCCTGACAGACCTAGTGAAAGCCCGTGGACCTGATCTGGTGAGATGGTCTGACGCAGCAGAGGAAGCATTCACAGACCTACGGACTGCCCTCTGCAGTAACCCCGTACTGATAGCCCGATTTCACCAAGGAGTTTATCCTGCAGACAGATGCATCGGTTTGTTTAGCCTAACCAAAAGAAGGCTGAGGGGGGATATGATAGCTCTCTTTAAATATATCAAAGGGATTAATACCAAGGAGGGAGAAGAATTATTTCAGCTCAGTAGTAATGTGGACACGAGAACGAATGGATATAAACTGGCCGTGGGGAAGTTTAGGCTTGAAATTAGAAGAAGGTTTCTAACCGTCAGAGGGGTGAAATTTTGGAACAGCCTTCCGAGGGAAACGGTGGGGGCGAAAGACCTTTCTGGCTTCAAGATTAGGCTTGATAAGTTTATGGAGGGAATGGTTTGATGGGATAACGTGATTTTAGTCAATTAGGCATTAACGTGCCATCGCGGGTAAAATGAGGGTCCGGCTGTAGAATCTTGCCTGTATGCTCGGGGTTCTGCTGATCGCCATATTTGGGGTCGGGAAGGAATTTTCCTCCAGGGTAGATTGGCAGAGGCCCTGGAGGTTTTTCGCCTTCCTCCGCAGCATAGGGCAGGGGTCGCAGGCTGGAAGATTCTGTTGTGGGTGGGTCAGCTTTTGTGGCCTGCATCATGCGGGAGGTCAGACTAGATGACCATATTGGTCCCTTCTGACCTTAAAGTCTATGAGTCTATGAAGTAGGGTTGGGGGCCGTTCTATCACAGATGGTCGGGGAGGAGGAACACCCAATTCTATACCTCAGTCGGAAACTCCTTCCAAGGGAACAAAAATATGCAGTGGTGGAGAGAGAATGCCTCGCTGTAAAATGGGCCATGGAAACATTGCGCTACTACCTGCTCAGGCGCAGATTTGTCCTCGTGACCGACCATGCCCCTCTTCAATGGATGCAGCAGAACATGGAGAAGAACACAAGGGTGACCAGATGGTTCTTATCCCTCCAACCTTTCCAGTTCTGTGTGCAACACAGCAGGGAGCCGTCATGGCAATGCTGATGGCTTGTCACGTGTGCACTGTCTGGCGTCCCAAGCTGCCCAACCCCTTGGTGTTGAGCAGGGGGGAGGGATATGTACAGACCCAGACCAGTGGGGTACAGGAGTCTGGTAGAGGGCAAATATACTGGTCACTGGATGAGTAGTTTTCTGTTCCCTGAGTGACCAGAGCAGGGGCTGCACTAGAGTAATCAGAAACCTGCTAGAACCAGTTAAGGCAGGCAGGCTAATTAGGACACCTGGAGCCAATTAAGAAGAAGCTGCTAGAATCAATTAAGGCAGGCTAATCAGGGCACCTGGGTTTTAAAAGGAGCTCACTTCAGTTTGTGGTGAGAGTGTGAGGAGCTGGGAGCAAGAGGCACAAAGAGCTGAGAGTGAGAGGGTGTGCTGCTGGAGGATGGAGGAGCACAAGCGTTATCAGACACCAGGAGGAAGGTCCTGTGGTGAGAATAAGGAAAGTGTTTGGAGGAGGCCATGGGGAAGTAGCCCAGGGAGTTGTAGCTGTCATGCAGCTGTTACAGGAGGCACTATAGACAGCTGCAGTCCACAGGGCCCTGGGCTGGAATCCGGAGTAGAGGGCGGGCCCGGGTTCCCCCCAAACCTCCCAATTGACCTGGACTGTGGGTTCTTCCAGAGGGGAAGGTCTCTGGGCTGTTCCCCCAACCCACATGGTGAATCTCTGAGGCAAGAAAATCTGCCAATAAGCGCAGGACCCACCAAGATCGAGGAGGAACTTTGTCACAAGCATTTCTATGCACGATTCCAGTGTCTTGCACAGCTCCGCCATGCTGTTTGTATGCTGGTGTCATCCATGCACTACCCCTGCACTTCTGCAGCGTGAGAACTCCAGAATGTGCCATAGGAGCGCTGCCATTTCAGGGTGAGAACTTTCTGAACAAGCCAAAAAGTGGCAAAGACCTTTGGCTCCCCACGTGAAATTTGGGTTTGCCCCAGCCAAGGCAGGATTGCTCCTTGTGGCCTGTTCATGAGTGTCTGATGCAGGCACTGATCACCGTGCCACAGGAGGCACCAGGCTGCGAACATCCTTCCTGTCTCAGCCATACATAACAACCAGCCCTGTAACGCTAACGGACAGAGAAAGTCACTGCTACAGGAGAACTCAAAGCTCAGGTACCGTGCTCCACACTCACTTGGACAGTGTTGCTCTGGCTGTTCAGGCTCCTCCCATGTACACATCTTTAACTAGCTCACAGCTTCAGCCCTATGACTTACGCAGACACAGATATGGTAGAGGTCGGCCCAATGCCCTGGGCTTCTCAGGAAGCCAGGTAAAGCCAATAGCTTCCCCGCTAAATTAAACTACGCTACATCAGTGGGGCTGCATGACAGACACCAGGCTGCACAGCATGGCGATGGAGGGGGCCAATGGAACACGGGGGAAAGATTGGAAAATGCAGCTGTCCCATTTCTAACTCTGAATCCATCCTGCCTGCTCACCTCTCATTCACCTCCACCCCCCCCATTACATCACCTCTTCCCTGCTGCTCAGTGCCCTTTGCTCACCCTGAGTCCCAGAGCTCCTTTGCCACCTCCCCTGCCCATGCTTCTGTCAGACAGAAACACTTGGTGAATAGATATAACGAGCTACAGAAATGCCAACAGCCAGATCTGCCGTGAGATGGGGAACAGTCACTTCCCCCTCTAATCTGGGGAGAATAACGAGGAAGGGTAAGTATTCTGACCAAGGCCACAGAGGAAGTCAGTGTCAGAGTCAGGACTGGAAGGCAGGTATCCACTGGACCACGCTAGTACACATCTGAGCTGCCCCTCCTTGTGGGGAGAGGTCTCAGGGACTGCTCAGCAGAGGAGCCAGGGCCAGCACTACCACCTGGGCTACTTCGCCCCCCTCACCACCCCTTGTGGGTCTTGGTGTTCCCTCCATAATCAACAAGGCTGTGAAGCCTGCAGCCATTGGCCTAGGGAAAGCTCTGGGGGGCTGGGAAGGGAGCCCCAGGGAGAGTTTCACTTCTTCACAGCTGTGCTGTAGTACAGGCCGGGCTAGAATCTTCACTTCCAGGGACACCAGGGATGAAAGATTCACCGTGGTACTGACCCCCTCTAAGGGCTGGCTCTCCCATGGCCTGCCATGCCACACCACTCCTCAACATACCTCGTGCCTGAAATGCCACCCCTGCTGCTCCAGAGGCTGCCTGTCGTGCCAACCTGCCCCAGAGCAAGGGGTGGGAATACCTCCATTGGTGGTGGAGGCCCCCCACCTCCCAGTGAGTCACCTGGGGCCTAGAGCTCGGCTCTGCAGAGAGGAAGAGTCCATGCATGACCCCAGCCACATGGCTGCTCCCCGGGGACAGCACCTGGTGTGTTACTCACTCTGTACGTGCAGCTCTTTGGCCTGGGACACCAGGGACATGAGGTCACGAGTGGTGTGCACTGCGGCTCGGAAGCGATGCAGCCCTCCCTTCTGGGCAGCCTTGGGAGCTGTGTGCTCCAAAAGGTGATCTAAATACTGAGCCACTTCATCACAAACGTCAGCTGGAAGAGCAGGCAGAAGAGAGGGGTTTAGTCACTTTATGCCTAAGCTCCCCTGGGTTTTCCTTGTTGTGGGAGAACTCCACGTTACCAGCACACTGGAGGCAACGGGAGAAGGCGCAGTCTCTCTACACGATGCAGCAACAGCATGCCTGGCTCGCTCGCTAGGCAGACATAGGTACAGCACCAACAGCAGCCTCGGAGAGCAGTTCCTGTATCGGACATGGTTCCTAGTCTCTCCACTCCACGCCTTGCAATGCCTGCCATCAATCCAGTCCTCAGAAACCCAACCTCCAACTCCAGCAGTGCTATTTGTCCCTTTGGTCCTGCTGCTGTTCTCCTTTCTGATGCGGGGCAGGGCAGTCAGCTGCAGCACACACACATACCAAAGTGAAATCCCTCAACTAAATCAATCTGGGCTTCGCCAGCCCCCTCCCCTGGCTGCATGTGATCCTAGTGAGAACCCAAAGGAAGCCTAGTTTATCCATCATCTGGGAAATGAGATGGCGCCTTTCACTGGGTTAGCCCAAGTATTTCAGGTGCATACTTTTATGCTGTTTCTAAAAGCAAGAGCAGTATCCATTTAAAAGACAACACCACATTAAATCAATTCAGCACATCTCAAGCACCCAGCACAATTCAACCCTAGCTGCTCCAGGGAACAGCACATGTAGAGTTACTGAGATCACAGTGGGGTTAAGTACAGTCATGACCACGCTCCTTGGTTCCACTTCATACGCTTCTCCAGCCTGGCTCTTGGTGAACAGAGCGCTGCATTCATTAGGCTCCTGCCGGGGGTCACCAATATCATTCATATCTCCTTTCTTTATATTAAAATAAATGAACTCAAACCCTGCAAGACTCGCACAAAGCAAGTCTGCTGGGCCCCGTGGCCCCCAGCCTTGATGTTTCCCATTGGTTTGATACATCCCCTTGTTACTACTTCTCTGCACCCAGACTGAGTTCTTCTGAGCAGGGACTGTCTCTTCCTAGTTGTGCGAGACTCAGCACAGAAGGGCCCTGATGGGACACAAAATGCTATTTCTTATTATGAATAAATTATTTCTAATACATAATCGAGAACCATTAGACAAAGTTTGCCTCCAAGCCATCACAGGTGAGAATGGAAACCCCCTTCCCTTCATCCACCTCTTTTCTATTCCACTAGCTCTGCACTCTACCATCTCCCGCCTGGAGTCAAAACCCAAATAGCCCTGGCAACTGCTGGATCCATGATCTCCTTGCTGCCTGCCCACAGCCCAGGATTAGCAGTAACCAAGACATCAAACAAGTCTGGTGTGGAGTGGAAAGGGCTTATATGCACTTAGACTCCTGGCCTGTCCTACGCCTTCTATGATGGCTAGCTGAACACCTCCCCCACCCTGGCATTACCACCACACTGTTAGCAGAACCAGTACCGCATCAAAGCCTTATTGCGCTGCACAGCGGGCCGAGAGGCTGCAACACAAAGACAACTTGTGCATTGCCTCACATGGAAGCACATTGCTGACAGGGCTCTCTCAAGAGTGCACCTCAGATGTTTTCGACACACAAGCCACAGTGAAGTGAGCCTGTAGTGTGATTTACTCCACTTGCCTACACAGTCACATGCATGCAGCCGTGCTCTCTCTCGCTCTCTGCGGCAGCAATTGAACATCTGTGGATGGCAGGGTCTGGGTCTTTGCAGATGAGGAGTGACAGACTGCTAGCCCATGCAGTACCAAAGTCGGTTATTAGCCATGCAACATGGAGAACACCATACAGATTTCCAGTATAGTGCACATGAATGAATTGCAGCACTCTGCCTCCTGCAGGAGAACATTTATAGTATAACATAATATAGATGGATTCTATGTAAATGCAATGCCGTCAGGATGAAGGCCATGACAGTTTCATGCAAAGGTCATGCTGGAACACCCTTGCTTCAACTGTGCATGAGCATGGCCATACAGCTTTCATGTGAACACTTACTCTAGAGCACACACACCTTCATTTGATTTCCTGTACAAACAGTCTAGCCAGTATTGGGGTCTGGGCGTCCATACAGGCAGAGGTGTTTCAGCATCTGCCCTGTGTTCAGGTCTGAATGGGGCACTTCCCTAGCACCCTAGCTAGCAAGCATCTGTATGGGCTTTCAGACAGGGGCTCTTTGCAATAGCCATAAGCAGAGCCGCCACTCAGAGATACAGTGCAGGAGATTATTAATCATTTTATGTGGGGCTATGAGATGCTGCAGAAGGCATCTGGACTGTAGCCTTGATATCTGGGAAGCTTCAGGAGCACCTCTTCTTTTCTGCTGCCTCAAGAGGTTCCAGTTAAAAGAGCACATTTGGCCAGAGCAGAGGCTACAACTTAAGCCTACAGCTGCTGCATACAGGCACAGACACAGGCACCTTGCCTATAAGATGCAGGCATCACAGCAAAAGGAAATCTAGATTAGCAGCATGTGCGCCAAAAAAATGCAAAAGGAGAACTTACAAGGAAAACCCTTTGCCAAGTCCAGAGCAGGGATACCAGCTATCTGGGAGTGAGGGTGGAGATGCAATAGCAAGCTGGTTACAGGCAGTTAATGGTCTAAATGGGTTAGCGGATGAGTCGAGAGAATAGAGGAGAGTTAAGGAATGGGATTGGGACAGACACTTGGTTATGAGAGATCTTTGCAAACAGGAGATCAAAGACAACATCACGGGAGAGGAAACAACCAACCTCAGCCAGCTACACTGGCCCAACCTGGGAGGAAGAACAGGACACCCTTTGCCTTTAGGGCCAGGGGGGTGGTGGTATTTTCTGTAACAGGGCAACAGATTGCTCTCGCCTGGCTCCATATCAGGACATACGGCCCAAGAGACCAGAGCCCTGACTCAGCAAAGTACTTAAGACCTAAAGTCTTACACATTTTCCCATAAAACTAACACCTTGGACTCCACATGGAGCTAGAAAACGTTCACTTTCATCAGTTCTTAAAGCCTTCCTTCCAGACTATTTAATGTACCATCTCTTCCTAAAGATATCCCAGGATTTTAAACAGGTCCTTTCCAATTCAGATGCTAATGTGCAACGTCACCCTCTGTATTTTCCCGGCACTGGGCCTAAAGCAGAGAGTCAAATTCCTTAGCTTCCAATCAGAACTTTCTCCCCTTGTACTTGGCTTTTGCCTGCCACACCCACAAAAGCAGAGACTCAATGTCCAGGCCAGTGATCCACCTAGCCCTCAATCCTCCTAACGCCACAGTCATGTTAGAGAGACATGGTTAATTGGTGGAGGGGTCAAGGGAGAACAAAACCAAGGTGGAAATCCAAGTACACTAAAGTTACTGAGGCTCCCTGCTGAGAGCCTCAGAGTTAATTGGTTTATTGATAAGCATGGCACTCCTGAGCACAGCCTATTCCAGCGCATCAAGGTCACCAACCCCTTCCTCCTTACCATCATCCGCTAATTGAAAGCCATGCAGCCACTCCTCGGGATTGAGCTCACTGTAGCTGTCAATGCTGAGCCCGTAATCATCAGCATAGAGCTTACCCTCTGGCCCGGGATCCATGAAGCTGAGGTGTGTGCAACACGAAGTTGTCAGGAACTCAGACAACTTACCCGTTTGGGTCCTGGGCAAGACAGAGAGGAGAGGTCAGATCAGAAATACCATGGGCTTGTTCTGCTAGCTTTGCATCAGGCTGAGGACCCAATGGAACTGTAGTGTACTGGCTAACATGTGTCCACACGCACTGCCCGCTACTGGCTGGAACGTCAGACTGCTCAGTGAGCCCTAGACCGCTACAGCCCTCAATGGGGATATTGTGCAATATTGTGACCATCATCAAGTGTGATTTGACCTTAGATCTCTTAAGGGCCAAACCTTTAATGGTTTTAACCTTTATCAGGAGCGCCTGCAGGCCTGGAGAAGCAATAAACGAAAACCCATCCAGCACTGCATGTTTCTTTTGCGTCCGACAGTGACCCAGCTAAGCAAGGGGGATGCAAACAAGCATAGGGAGCCATGCTGACTTCTGCTTAGAAATTCAGGGGCGGGAGAGGGAGAGTCAGAAGAAAGGCCACTGGGGAAAGATATCCACAGCCACCAAAGCAGAATGGGACAGAGATTGATGGACAGAGTTATTGGGAGGTCAGAACACTACACAAAAGCAGATGCAGAGTTAGAGCCTCTTTCTCTTTCCAGCTAAGAGTGCGAATGTCTCTTTAAACCTCTATTACACGGCACACTGCTAAGGCAGCACTTGGGCCACAGCCACCCCCTCCAGCTTTGAACTTCAGAAAGAGGGAGGAATGCCTGAGGGTCTACCTGAAATCACCTTGCAAATAAGCATGAACCAGGTAACGTAATGCCTCTTGGTGGGTTGTTGGCAGTAGGGGTGAAACTTGGGACCTCTGTACCTAGATGTACCGCCCTCTCCTGCCTGAGCTAAGAGCCAGCTCTGGTAGCTCAATGACTGTAGTAGACTTATACACCTTTTTGATCCAGCCACTAGAGGGGGACAAAGCACCTAGACATGGCCAAAACTGGACTATGGGACCAGACATGGGGTGAGAACAGAGGGCAGGTCCCGTAGGTCACTCAGGGACCAAAGGGAAATTTTTAGAGAATTTTTCTTTTTTTGCAGTATACAAACCCAACCCCCGAAGCTATTCACCCCCATGCATAGTACTTCCTTCCCTATGCAGTCCCATGATATCTACCTCGGCTATTTATAAAACGCCCACCACTGCAATATCAAAGTATTGGACACTAGGAATGGGAATAAGGGTTTGTAGGGTTAGGTCATGGCACTGTGATCTGGGGCAAGACTGCGCAGTGCTTTGCAGGTTCCCAGCTGATGCATTGGTCTATGTCCCTGTACAGACTTTGTAACTGAAGGTTTAGTAAAAACACCTCCTGTTGCAAAGCACTTCAAATCCCCTTCTCTGGGACTCCTTCTGCCCATGGGTAGGAGTAGCATGCCTCCTCCCCACCGCGCCCCGAGCTGAACAGGGTAAAATAGGGCCTCTCTTTGAACTGAAAGGTATGCCAAACCCAACCACTTTGCCCCTAGGGCTTTAAAGGCCTTGGATTACCCCAGAGGGGGGAATGAAGGACAAGGTTACTACCAAGTAGGAATGCTCAAACATGTCACCATGAGGGGAGATTGCTGGGCATTTATTAAGCTGAGACTGCATCTCCTCAGATCAGAGCTGGCTGGCAATGCTTTGCCACAGGAGCATTCCTGCAAACCCTGCTTCACACGGTCCTTGGAGCACATCAGCCAGTGGGTACACGCTATGGGAACAGTAGCTCTTGCTTACCTCGCCCCACCAAAATACCCGTCCTGCAGCTTCCTCAGCATTGCCAGTACCGTCGGGTGGATGCTGGTTCCAGTTTCATCTGTCACAGACAGAGAGATACCAGCCATGAGAATGACTCAAGGGAGACACATTCATTTAGAATCTCACTGCAATCCAGACAGGGCATTTTGTTTTATAGCATTTATGATCCTCTCCAACCACTGGAAGGACAACTCCACGAAGACCCCTCCTGCATGCCCAACAAACACAGACTTTCCCCCGCCTCCCTGTTATTCTAAAAAAATGGCTTCCCTGGTCACCCAAAGACCTAACTGTTGTGTTGGGACACAAAACATGGCTACACTATAAACTTAAATCAATTAGCCTATGCTAGGTCAAATTACAGCCCAGCTCACATCCACACTACCCTCCGTCGGTCATTGTTGCACGTCCTCACCAGGAGTGCTTCCACCTTCTTAAGAGGGGCGGCGGGGGGGCGCTGAGAGCCTGGGCGCTCAACTCCACGCACAGCTCCTCTCTGGGCAGCCCCCCATCCATGCCAGGGTGACAGCCTGAGCTGTGAGGTGGACTTTGTCAATTTCACAGCTCCAGCACAGAACCCTGAAATTGACAAGAATGACAGCCAACACCCAATGGAAGTAACAGCGTTTACAGGGACACTGTGTCGTCCTAATGACATCGACATAAGCCCTACACTGCTTGTGGAGATTGAGTTATGTCGGTGTAGTAGGGCACGTACATGTAGTAGGGCACGTAGATCAATGCAAGCTGCTTTACGTCAACCTAACTCTAGTTTAGGTCAGGTCAGTCTTATTTTGTAGCATAGACCAGGCCTAAAGAGGCTCCCCTTCGCTCTTTAGCAGGCTGCCTTCCACTGAAGCACCAAGCAGTAACAAGGTAATTTAACATCCATGACACACCCAGCCAGGACTTCTTGGGAGTCCCAGGCATAAGCAGTTGTGTGCTATGCTAGGCCTGGCCTATACCCTCGTGTGGGGCTCAGAGTGATAGTCAACCCACTGCAGCTTACCACCCATGCAGTGGCAAGATACATAGTGAAAGAGACAGAGGCCTGGTCTACACTACGAGTTTAGGTCGACTTTAGCAGCGTTAAATCGAATTAAGCCTGGACACGTTCACACAACGAAGCCCTTTCTTTCGACTTAAAGGGCCCTTTAAACCGGTTTCTTTACTCCACCTCCGACGAGGGGATTAGCGATAAAATCGGCCTTAGCGGGTCGGAATTGGGGTAGTGTGGACGGAATTCGACGTTATTGGCCTCCGGGAGCTATCCCACAGTGCTTCATTGTGACCGCTCTGGACAGCACTCTCAACTCAGATGCACTGACCAGGTAGACAGGAAAAGGCCCGCGAACGTTTGAATTTCATTTCCTGTTTGCTCAGCGTGTACAGCACAGGTGACCACGCAGAGCTCATCAGCACAGGTAACCGTGATGGAGTCCCAGGATCGCAAAAGAGCTCCATCATGGACCGAACGGGAGGTACGGGATCTGCTCGCCATATGGGGAGATGAATCAGTGCTAGCTGAACTCCGTAGCAGTAAACGAAATGGCAAAATATTAGAAAAGGTCTCCAAGGCCACGAAGGACAGAGGCCATAACAGGGACGCACAGCAGTGCCGCGTGAAAATTAAGGAGCTAAGGCAAGCCTACCACAAAGCCAGAGAAGCAAACGGAAGGTCCGGGGCAGAGCCGCAAACATGCCGCTTCTACGCGGAGCTGCATGCCATTCTAGGGGGTGCAGCCACCACTACCCCCAACCGTGTGCTATGACTCCGTCACTGGAGAAACACACAGGGAAGTGGGTTCGGGGTACGAGGAAGATGAGGATGAAGATAATGTAGATAGCTCACAGCAGCAAGGAAGCGGAGAAACCGGTTTCCCCAACAGCCAGGATATGTTTATCACCCTGGACCTGGAACCAGTAACCCCCGAACTCACCCAAGGCGTGCTCCCAGACCCTGAGGGCACACAGGGGACCTCTGGTGAGTGTACCTTTGTAAATATTACACACTGTTTAAAAGCAAGCGTGTTTAATGATTAATGATTAATTTGCCCTGGCAATCGCGGCCAGTACAGCTACTGGAAAAGTCTGTTAACGTGTATGGGGATGGAGCGGAAATCCTCCAGGGACATCTCCAGAAAGCTCTCCTTCATGTACTCCCAAAGCCTTTGCAAAAGGTTTCTGGGGAGGGCTGCCTTATCCCATCCGCCATGGTAGGACACTTTACCACGCCAGGCCAGTAGCACGTAGTCTGGAATCATTGCATAACAAAGCATGGCAGCATATGGTCCCGGTGTTTGCTGGCATGCAGACAACATCCATTCCTTATCGCTCTTTGTTATCCTCAGGAGAGTGATATCATTCACAGTCACCTGGTTGAAATGGGGCGATTTTATTAAGGGGACATTCAGAGGTGCCCGTTCCTGCTCTGCTGAACAGAAATGTTCCCCGCTGTTAGCCACGCGGTGGGGGGAGGGGTGAAGTGATCATCCCAGAGAATTGGGTGTGGGGGGGAGGGGGGTTAGTTGGGTTTGTGCTGCATGTTAACCCGGAAACCGCAGCCCCTCCTTTTACATTGCAAACCCATTTTAAATGGCCAACCCAATGGGTGCTTGATATGGGAAATGAAGGCGCTGCTGTTTGAAACCATTCCCACATGTTAAGAAGGTTAAAAAAGCCAAAAGACTGTGGCTTACCATGGCTGCCTGCAAGCCGAAATCTGTTGCCTGGCAATGCGTGAGTGATCTCTCACACCAAACCGGCAGGCCCTCAATGTAAGAGGAAAAATGCGACCTTGTAACGAAAGCACATGTGCTGTGTAATGTGAACAGCAAAATTTAACGTGAAAGAGTGTACCCATTGTTCTCTAAAATGGGTCTTTTTTAACCACCTCTCCCTTCTCCTCCACCAGCTGCAAATGTTTCTCCTTCACAGAGGCTAGTGAAGATTAGAAGGAGAAAACGGCGGACGCGGGATGATATGTTCACAGAGCTCCAGATGTCCTCCCACGCTGACAGAGCACAGCAGAATGCGTGGAGGCAGTCAATGTCAGACTACAGAAAAGCACAGTATGAACGAGAGGAGAGGTGGCGGGCTGAATCGCGGGATGAAGAGAGCAAGTGGCGGGCTGAAGAGGATAGGTGGCGTCAGGTTGCAGACAGAAGGCAAGAGTCGATGCTCCGGCTGCTGGAGCATCAAACTGATATGCTCCAGCGTATGGTTGAGCTGCAAGAAAGGCAGCAGGAGTAGAGACCGCCGCTACAGCCCCTGTGTAACCAACAGCCCTCCTCCCCAAGTTCCATAGCCTCCTCACCCAGACACCCAAGAACACGGTGGGGGGGGCCTCCGGCCACCCAGTCACTCCACCCCAGATGATGGTCCTAGCATCAGAAGACTGGCCTTCAATAAGAGTTAAAGTTTTAAACTGCAGTGTGTCCTTTTCCTTCCCTCCTTCCCCACCCATCCCGGGCTACCTTGGCAATTATCCCCCTAGTTGTGTGATGAATTAATAAAGAATGCATGAATGTGAAGTAACAATGACTTTATTGCCTCTGCAAGCGGTGCTCGAAGGGGGGAGGGGAGGGTGGGGTGGTTGGTTTACAGGGAAGTAGAGTGAACCGGGTGGTGGGGGGGCGGAGGGTTCATCAAGGAGAAACAAACAGAAATTTCACACCGTAGCCTGGCCAGTCACAAAACTCGTTTTCAAAGCTTCTCTGATGTGCACCGCGCCCTGCTGTGCTCTTCTAACCGCCCTGGTGTCTGGCTGCACGTAATCAGTGGCCAGGCGATTTGCCTCAACCTCCCACCCCGCCATAAATGTCTCCCCCTTACTCTCACAGATATTGTGGAGCGCACAGCAAGCACCAATAACAATGGGGATATTCTTTTCGCTGAGGTCCGAGCAAGTCAGTAAGCAGCGCCAGCGCGCTTTTAAACGTCCAAATGCACATTCCACCACCATTCGGCACTTGCTCAGCCTGTAGTTGAACAGGTCCTGACTACTGTCCAGGCTGCCTGTGTACGGCTTCATGAGCCATGGCATTAAGGGGTAGGCTGGGTCCCCAAGGATCACGATAGGCATTTCAACATCCCCAACGGTTATTTTCTGGTCCGGGAAGAAAGTCCCTTCCTCCAGCTTTCGAAACAGACCAGAGTGCCTGAAGACGCGAGCATCATGTACCTTTCCCGGCCATCCCACGTTGATGTTGGTGAAACGTCCCTTGTGATCCACCAGGGCTTGCAGCAGCATTGGAAAGTACCCCTTGCGGTTTATGTACTCGGTGGCTTGGTGCTCCGGTGACAAGATAGGGATATGGGTTCCGTCTATCGCCCCATCCCATTGCAGCAAAGTCACCCACTATGGCCTGCACGTTTCCCAGAGTCACTACCCTTGATATCACCAGGTCTTTCATTGCCCTGGCAACTTGGATCACAGCAGCCCCCACAGTAGATTTGCCCACTCCAAATTGATTCCCGACTGACCGGTAGCTGTCTGGCGTTGCAAGCTTCCACAGGGCTATCGCCACTCGCTTCTCAACTGTGAGGGCTGCTCTCATCCTGGTATTCTGGTGCTTCAGGGCAGGGGAAAGCAAGTCACAAAGTTCCATGAAAGTGCCCTTACGCATGCGAAAGTTTCGCAGCCACTGGGAATCATCCCACAACTGCAGCACGATGCGGTCCCACCAGTCTGTGCTTGTTTCCCGGGCCCAGAATCGGCGTTCCACGGCATGAACCTGCCCCAGTAACACCATGATTTGCACATTGCTGGGGCCTGTACCTTCTGTGAGGTCTATGTCCATGTCAATTTCCTCATCACTCTCGTCGCCGCGCTGCAATCGCCTCCTCGGCTGGTCCTGGTTTTGCTTTGGCATGTCCTGGCTCTGCATATACTCCAGGACAGTGCGCGTGGTGTTCATAGTGCTCATAATTGCCGCGGTGATCTGAGTGGGCTCCATGATCCCAGTGCTATGGCATCTGGTCTGAAAAAAGGCGCGAAACTAGTATCTGACGGACCAGGGGAGGGAGGGGCGAGTGACGACATGGCGTACAGGTACAGGGAATTAAAATCAACAAAGGTGGCTGTGCATCAGGGAGAAACACAAACAACTGTCACACAGAATGGCCCCCCCAAGATTGAACTCAAAAGCCTGGGTTTAGCAGGCCGTTGATTTCACGGAGGGAGGGGGAAGCAAATGAATACAGAACAAATCTATTTTTTACATCTTAAGCTGGCAGACGACGGTGCAGCATGACTGATAGCCCTCGGCATCTTCTGGGTGCTTGGCAGAAAATAGCATACTACTACTGATAGCCATCATCATCAAGACAGTTCGCTAGGACTGAGCATGTCTGCCCAGGTGCCCATGATTGACAGCCACTGCAATACGATGACGATGGATACCAATCGTAATATACCACCTTCTACGAAAAGGCAAGGGGCTGCTGCTGTGTGCAATGCAGCCCCACGTCTGCCAGCACCCAGATCGCCGATGAAGGCTACCAGTCATACTGCACCGTCTACTGCCAAAAGGCAATTAGCTGCTGCTGTGTAGCAATGCAGTACCACGTCTGCCGGCACCCAGATGACATATGGTGACGGTGAGCTGAGCTGAGCGGGCTCCATGCTTGGCATGGTATGTTGTCTGCACAGGTAACCCAGGTAAAAAGGCGCGAATCGATTGTCTGCCGTTGCGCTGACGGAGGGGGAGGTGCCTGACGACATGTATCCAGAACCCCTTGCGACACTGTTTTGCATCATTCAGGCATTGGGATCTCAACCCAGAATTCCAATGGGCGGCGGAGACTGCAGGAACTGTGGGATAGCTACCCACAGTGCAACACTCCGGAAGTCGACGCTAGCCTCGGTACTGTGGACGCTGTCTGCCGAATTAATGCACTTAGAGCATTTTATGTGGGGACACACACAATCGGCTGTATACAACCGATTTCTATAAAACCGGCTTCTATAAATTCGACCTAATTTCGTAGTGTAGACATACCCTTAGACATTTTCATAGATCGATGATGAGGACGTAAGCCCTCATGCTTCTCAGCATTAACCAATCACTAAGGCTAGGAAAGCACTTCAGTTATGGCAGGTTATTCTATAGTTGTCTGTCAAGTTTTCTTGCATGCCCTCTGAAGCAGATGGCATTGAAGCCAGGACACTGGCTGAGCCATTCCTAGTTCTTCTACATAACTACAGGCTTCCAAAGGGCTTTTTTTTTTTTTTTTTTTGCACCAAGTCACCTTCCCAGCTGCTCTTCTACAGAGACCTCCAAGAGGGCAGCCAGAAAGCCTCTCATTAAGGGACTGAGTGATGGGAATGAGCTTGAACATCAATAGCAGACAGAGAGAGAGAGAAATTAACAGAGTGGGTGAGAGCAAAGGTGACTCAGGAGATGGTTCATCCTGTCCTTAGATCAGGGATAGGCAACCTTTCAGAAGTGGTGTGCCGAGTCTTCATTTATTTACTTTAATTTAAGGTTTCGTGTGCCGGTAATACATTTTAACGTTTTTTAGAAGGTCTCTCTCTCTAAGTCTATATATTATATAACTAAACTATTGTTGTATGTAAAGTAAACAAGGTTTTCAAAATATTTAAGAAGCTTCATTTAAAATTAAATTAAAATGCTGATCTTACACCACCAGCCTGCTCAGCTCGCTGCCAGCCTGGCGTTCTGTTCACCTAGGCCGGCAGCGGGCTGAGTGGGGCCTGACCTCTGATGCCCCCCACCCCCCAGAAGGGTGGGTGTGGGGGGCTTCAGAGGTCAGGGCAGAGGGCTGGGGGTGTGTGGAGGTGCAGGGCAGAAGGCTGGGGGTGTGGGGGGCTTCAGAGGTCAGGGCAGAGGGCTGGGGGTGTGTGGAGGTGCATGGCAGAAGGCTGGGGGTGTGGGGGGCTTCAGAGGTCAGGGGGTGTGTGGAGGTGCATGGCAGAAGGCTGGGGGTGTGGGGGGCTTCAGAGGTCAGGGCAGAGTGCTGGGGGTGTGGGGTGGGTCAGGGCAGAGGGCTGGGGTGTGTGTGGAGGTGCAGGGCAGAGGGCTGGGGTGCTCGGCTCGTGGGGGTGCTCGCTCCCAGCCCCCTGCCCTGAGCGGCTCATGGCAGGGGGCTGGAAGGGATATGCCCTGTTCCACCCCCTTCCCCAAGGCCCCGTCCCTACTTCTTCTCTGCCTCCTTTACCCAGAGCCGGCTTTAGCAAGGGGCCGCGGGGCTGCCGCGTGCCGGCCGGAAGAGCGTGGCCACAGGGCTTTTGCGGAGCAGCGAGCACGCTGCCATTCCTCCCCCCTCCCTTTGCAAGGGCCGGCGCAGGGAAGGAGAGGAGGAGGGGAAGGAAAGCAGGCTGCACCACGGTTGGGGGAAGAAGCGGGGGAGGGAGGGAGCTTGGCTGCTGCAGGACGAAGCTTCTGCCTCCTGCCCCAGCAGGGGAGAGCGGTGGGTGGGGGGGCTGAGTGCGGCTGGGGGTCGGAACCGCGGCAGGCAGCCGCGTGCCATTCAAAATCGGTTTGCGTGCCGTGTTTGGCACGTGTGCCGTAGGTTGTCAACCCCTGCCTTAGATCAAAGAGACCCATGACCCAGTAGAACCTCTCTCACCAATGCAGGACTGTTTCCTAGCGTGCATTAGGGTGACCAGATGAGGGGAAGAAAAAATCGGAACACATGGGGGGGGGGGGGGCGGGTGCCCGCCGGCAGAGCAAAAAAACCCCAACAAACAGTGCTGCCGGCGGATATCGGGACAAAATGATTGGTCGGGACACGGGACAGACACTGAAATATCGGGACATCTGGTCACCCTAGCGTGCATGGACTTGGGTTCTGTCCAGGCTGATTAAGATGTGCCAAACAATGGGGCTCCCTCCACTTCCCCCAAGCCAAGAGGTCTCACTACAGAACCAAGCTAGCAACAGGCCATGAGGGGCAAATTCCTCTGCCAAACGTGGCAATGGAAGGGATAACGCCCTAGAACAGGAATGGCTTCAGCACAGGTGAGATGTCCTCTAGCCAAATCTCAGCTGTCTCAAGGGACAGAGTTACCTTGTGATCAAACAACCTCCCTGTAACATCACAGGCCACTTATGCACCTGACAGGCTGGAGGAGCTCAGGGAGGAATGTCCATGTGGGAAGGAAGCAAGCAAGGGCAGTCAGTCTCCAAAAAGGAAACAGATGCTGAGTAGGCAGGTCTTTCCCAGATTCCAGTCTCATAGGGGGATCCCAGCCAGACTGCCATGGGCAGGCAAAACAAACCCATCCTAAGCACTTAGGATTTATACTGACAGGCCCTGGGCTGCAAGCACAGCCAGCCCAACTCGAGGGCTTCCAGGGACAGGGCTGCCACAGGCAGGGGAATGAAATATCAGCCCCAGGTACTAGAGTGCAGGGGAACTGCAGGAAGAGCAATAGGATGCCACAGCAAGGAGCACATTAGAAATACCCAGACCGGCTTAAAATAGACTGGGGCAACAGTGAAAATGAGAGGGGCAGGATAAGGAAAGTCCCCCTCTCCATGGAGGGCCAACGGCAGGGCTGGCTGGCCAGTGAAGAATGGTTCTGCTCCTTTTTTCTGGGCTTGGATGGAGCCACTGCTCACTTTGCCAATATTTTATTGGTTCTTTTTCCTTCACAACCATTTAACAAACTTTCTTTTTTAAGTGATGGAGGGAGGAGGAGGGGAGGGAAGTGGAAAAACAAAAATGAAAATTCAGATGGAAATTGTTGCAAATTATTATGTCCTTGTAGCGGGGTGGTCACCCGCTCCTGCCTGGGAAGGGTTAAAGCCAGCCCTGCAGGGGGCTGGGGCTGTGGAAGGAAAGACCTGGGCTGATTGGGGGAAGCAGCTGCAGCTGGGCCACGCCCCAATCAGAGCCCAGCTGGCCCTATAAAGGCTTGAGCCAGGAGACACTCACTCTCTGCATTCAGAGACAGAAGGCCTGGCTGCAGGGAGCTTGAGACAGGGTACCTGAGTGGAGCAGGGCTGGGGAAAGGCAGAGGCGTTGGGGAGCTCCAGCCTGGAAAGCCCCAGGCTGTGGCCTAGCATTGGGCCAACAGGCACTGGGGGTTGCAGAGGGCAGCCCAGGGGTAGGCAAAGGCAGCAGGTCCAAACCCAACCTTGCCTGTGATGAGTGGTGGATACTGCAGTCTGCCCCAGGGAGTGGGGCTAGATGGTGACTGGCAGTAGTAGCCTTGCACTGCGGCGAGGTGGGGTTAGTGGGTGGGGGTTCCCTTGGGAGAGGAGACCCAGAATGCGTAGGTACTGCCAGGGGGCAGCACCCAGAGAGAGGGGCACTGGGGTCCTGGGAGGGACATGGGGCCAGTGGCAAGGTGGATCACCGGCCTTCAGAGGGTGCTCCAGAGCTGGGATGAGCTAATTCCTGGAAGAGACCAGCAGGAGGCGCTGCAGGGGTGAATCTGACCCCTTACAGTCCTAGATGAGGCAGTTTTTTCTACAAAGAAGTGTTTCATTCATAAAAATTCAACCAGCTCAAGCCAACAGCAGAGCTCTAGGCTGGCATAGACTCTGGAGAAACCCCCAATGTCTCAGGGCAGAGGCACTTCCTGCAGACGGGGAGGGAGGCATCTAACACTAATGTTTTGCCAATATTGCACAATGCAGCCTCTTTAACAAAGATCTGCATTCCGAGGCAACTGTGTCCAGTCTGACCCTCCCCTCTTGATGCAGTGCCTTCCACAGCAAGGCAAGCTCTTCACAGGTGTGACATTATTGACATGAACTGTGACCGTATAGATCATGGTTGCAACCAAGGTCCTATAGTTGCAACAAATCTTATACAAAGGAGGTCAAGTAAGGTATCTATGAAAAGTTTATGATTATGCTATCTGTATGCACGTATCATTTTTGTATTTAAAGTCATAAGTATTGGCCCTATACCTGTTTCAAATGTTGGCTCCTGGGGTAACACCCACAAAGATGTAAGATATCTGCAAAAATGTTATAATTTTCCAGATACGATAATCTTGTTTATGTTTGTATCCCCTTTGTATTAGGAGTTATAAATGTCTGTATTTCAAATTTGTGCTATGCTTCTGGATGACATGTCAGACGGTTTGGCATGAGCAATGTCTGGCCTGCTTGATGGCCTATTAAGGACCATCAGCTATACAACTGACCCATTGAGAGAAGGTAGATATACCTTATAACTCAGCAAGGCATGCAGGGACATGCCTATGGAGAAAACTTTAAGGCATTCAAGCCATGTGTTGGGCAGCTTGTGTTTGACACAAAGGAAGCACAGGCCGCATGGCAAGAGATTATAAAGGGCAGCTGCATCTTCTCCATTTTGTCTTCAGTCCTGCTTCTGACCTCTGGAGGAACTGTGCTTGAAACTGAAGCTCTGAACAAAAGACTGAATGACCCGTCCAAGCTGGGATGTTTGTACTCCAGAGACTTGATTGGTTTAAATCAGCAGTAATCCCATCAAGCCTGAACTAAGAACTTCGCAATTGTTGTATGTATTTGATTCCATTTAACCAATTTTAACTCATCTATATTTCTTTCTTTTTATGAATAAACCTTTAGCTTCTAAAGGATGGGCAACAGCGTGATTTGTGGGTAAAATCTGACTGGTACATTGAGCTGAGTCTGGGGCTTGGTACTTTGGAATTGGGAGAACCTTTTTCCTTTTACTGGGGTATGGTTTTCATAACCATTCATCCCCATACGAAATGGCGCTGGTGGTGATACTGGGAAACTGGAGTGTCTGAGGGAATTGCTTGTATGACTTCTGGTTAGCCAGTGGGGTAAAACCAAAGTCCTCCCTGGGTGGTTTGGCGTGCCTTAGTAGTAAAGGACCCCCAGCCTTGGGCTGTGACTGCCCTGCTCTAAGCAATTTGTCCTGAATTGATACGCTCAGTTGTGTCCCGTCAAAGGCCACTTTGTTACAACAGGTCAGAGCATAACAACAGCACAGTTCTGCCTCCTTCCCATTGATCAGCTAGGGCCTTTGGACCAGCTCCACAGAACTTCCTGGTGCAGATCTGCTGGGTGTGGGGGCCAAGAGGCTATGCTGTGTTTAAGGGATGCATTGACTTTCTTTTTCTGGATACTCAGAAAGACAGGCCAGAGGGCCTTTACCAAGCATGGTTTGCGAGATGGGGAAGGTGATTGTCGGCCGTCCAGTCATCCTCCAGCGGCTGCACAGGTAGGAGAGGTCTGTCCGCAGCATCTCCACGATCATCTTGTTGTCCAGGGCCAAGTAGAACTGCTGCTGATCGATGAACTGCAGGGGATGCAGGAGCAGAGGTGAGCATAAGAGGATGAAAGCCACAAGGACTCAGACTGCTACTGCAGCACAGGGAGAGGTGGGAAGTGGACCATTCATGGGACAAAGGAGCAAAGCTAGAAAGGGCTTCTGCAACAGCACAGCAAGCGGGTCAGTCCGTTGCCATTGATTGGTTCTGGGGCATCTGCAGGATTTAGGGGTCTTACAGGTGGCATGTGCTGTAGGCTGCATGAGTGCAAGACAGGCGATACTGGAGAATCAGAGGCGCTATGGGAGAAGCTAGTTCTTGGCTGCTAGGTCCCACTGGAAATCCTTTCTACATAACCTGCCTGGAGACTGACAACCCCAGATTCAAGACTCCTGCTTTAGGCATGGCTGCCAGCTCTCCAGCTGATAGCATTAGCACCTTCCCACAGCTGCCTGCCATACAGGGATGGGAACCTGCTCGCTGCCACAGAGTAATTAACCAGGGAATCAGTGGCAGTGACACTTCTGGAGAGAAGAGCAATGGGCACTGCTGAGTAGCATCCTGCTGTGAGGGGAAGTGCCCTTCCACTGCATTTCTAGCAGCTACTGTAGTGACAAAGCACACGTCAATACAGAGACAGACCAGATTTCAACAGCTCTGTAGCAAGGCATTTAACAGCAGGTGCTGCATACACAGACTCAGTTAAATCGCTGTTAGATGAATGCCCTCATGGGGGCAGCAGGGGGGGGTCACTACTTTTCCACACAGTCTGCTTCTCTCCCCACTTACCTTCACACCACCCATAAACATAAGTCATCAGCTCAAGAGACACAAGCGTAGCTGCTGTATCATCTTGGTGACGGGAGCTCTGACTGCTCTGTTCTCTGACAGCCTCTGTCTGTCTACAGAGCTGCAGATGGTGCAGGCTTCACAGCCTCTACATCAGGGCTAAGCCTACTGGAGAGAAGTCACCTGCTGCAGCAAAAGGATGACCTGCCTCTGTGCCCACGCAGCCCTCAGGCTCTCTGTCAAGCCTGCCAGCCTGAGGGCCAGTTGGTAGGAGATTTTAATTGCCTATCTACTCTCTGCACATAGGAGCCATGAGGCAGCCTGATGCACCCTGGCTTTTGATTGTTGCACCCCTAGGCTGGGCTGGAACCAGGGACCTAGAAGGTGGAAATTTCTCTGCTCTATTACCAGTCCCTCTTGGTGTTCTTAAAAAGGAGGAAACCAAGGGATTTTAGTGTCTTTTTTTTTTTAAATCCGGTTTTACAGCTTGCCACAGTCAAAGTCCTTTTCCTAATTTCTCCCTATTCACATCAGCCTCTAGAGGGCTTACCTGTTTGTAGAGAAAAGGAAGAATTGCTTACAGGAGCACTTTCTACCCACACCCTCAGTGCCTTCCCCAACCAGGAGGCTCTGGCTGTTCCCCTTTCCCTTCTTGTGAGGCTCTCTTCACAAACTGCTTTGTTGCTACACCCAGCTGCAGGGCCTTGACCACCATGGCATCACGTGGTACCACGGGCAGCCATGCTGTTCCCAGGACTGGCTGAGCGAAGAGACATTTCCTTCCATTGCCTATGCACACACTGATTTTATGGTAGGGTCCACGCAGGAGCTGGACTGCTGCCATGGATCACTTCCTTTAAAAAAACAGCATTGAAGCACCTGCTATGGAGAAACTGACAGGTTTCCATGGACTGGGTCAAGATTGGCAGGCCCCAACTCTGACTTCGTGCCTCTGAGAGACAAGGTAGGTGGACCAGCCTTTTATTGGTGAGAGACTAAGAAGAGCTCTGTGTGGCTTGAAAACTTGTCTCTCACCAACAGAGGCTGGTCCAGTAAAAGACATTCCCTCCCCCACCTTGTCTTTCTAATACACTGGGATCCATATGGCTACAACTACACTTCACAGTTTGCAGCATCCTTTAAAAAGAAGCCTGTGCTTCAAGCCCTAAAGGCCATGCACCTACCTGGTTGGAGCTGCACCGCTTACACAGCATGGTCAATACACATCTACCACCATGACACACAACTCAGCTGCCACACTGCCCAGCCACCTACCTGGGGTGTAAAGGTGAAGATGTTCTTTCTGATGTCGTAGAGCTTGGATGTGCCCAGGACTCCCATGTACCGGAAGGGTCGTCCACTCAGGTTCATTCGCTTATTGCGACCTGTGGGAAGAGGAGAGGTCAATGCCTCTGTTACTGAAATGCTCTGAGAGGAGAGCAAAGACAGGACATTTGGGCAAGAAGGCTCAGGCTCAGAGGCTGTCCAGTTGCAAAGAAACCCACTTGATCCAAGACATCTGGAGCAAGAGTGTTTCCAATAGCGATAATCTTGTCCCTTTTGGACAAAGCTTTGGTCCGAGGACAGCTCCCCACTCTGGATGTGCTATGCTGCACCTTAGGCATTATAGCCTATCTGAGCACTAGACTGGGACTCTGGAGATTTGGGTTCTATTCCTGCATCTGGCCTGCTGGATGATCTTGGGCAAGTCACATGGCTGCTTTATGTCTCAGTTTCTCCATCTGAGAAATTGGGACAATACTGCTATGAAAAAGTGCTAGATAAGAACTAGGGGCTCATTATTATGCCCTGTTCCAACATGCTTCTTGCACTGGAGAGGAATTAACATTTACAGCCCTCCCACTGGATCAGTCTCTATTGTTATCGTTGCAGGGGAAACTGACGATTTGTAGCTTAATTGAAATCCAGCTGCTAGAACTACTGTATGCTCCCTCCTTACACGGAGTCCAGCCTCCCGTCGCAAGCTGTGCTGGGATCCTTTGAACTTCTAGGTCCTACACTGCTTGTACCAGGATGTTTGAGTCCCTTGTTAATATACTGGCACCACTGGATGAAGGCTTTCCTCACCAGCATGCAGGAAATCTCAGGCAGTGGGGTGCGCAGACACATGCAGTGGGGAAAGCTATTCGCTGTGTAAATGAAAATGGGCTCTCAGAACAGAGGAAGGAGGCAGTGTGATGCACTCCATATGTTTTATGGAAATATGCTTATGAATGTGAATGATGTAACTGGAATATGCTTTATGCAAAAGGTCTCTTGTAAGGTATCATAACCAGGGGAGGGCAATGAAAATGATTAGGGGGCTGGGGCACATGACTTACAAGGAGAGGCTGAGGGAACTGCGCTTATTTAGTCTGCAGAAGAGAGGAATGAGTAGGGATTTAATAGCAGCCTTCAACTACCTGAAGGGTGGTTCCAAAGAGGATGGAACTAGGCTGTTCTCAGTGGTGGCAGATGACAGAACAAGAAGCAATGGTCAAGTTGCAGTGGGGGTGTGACAATGCAGTTCTGGCGGAACCCAACTGAGAGTGCCAACTCAGGACAAATTGCTCAAACAGGGCAGTTACAGCCCAAGGCTGGGGGTTTTCCACCTCTAAGGCAAACCAAACCAGCCAGACTAAGAGGACTTCGGTCTCACCCCACTGGCTAACCGCAAGTCTCACAAGCAATCTCCTTAGACACTCCAGTTTCCCAGTATCACCACCAGTGCCACTCTTTATGGGGACAAATGGTTATGAAAACCAAGACCCCAGTAAAAGAAAAAGGTTCTCCTGATCCCAAAGGACCAAGCCCCAGACCCAGGTCAATATACAAATCAGATCTTACCCACAAATCACGCTGTTGCCAATCCTTTAGAATCTAAAATCTAAAGGTTTATTCATAAAAGGAAAAAGATAGAGATGAGAGCTAGAATTAGTTAAGTGGAATCAACTACATACAGTAATGGCAAAGTTCTTGGTTCAGGCTTGCAGCAGCGATAGAATAAACTGCAGGTTCAAATCAAGTCTCTGGAATACATCCCCCGCTGGGATGGGTCCTCAGTCCTTTGTTCAAAGCTTCAGCTTGTAGCAAAGTTCCTCCAGAGGTATGAAGCAGGATTGAAGACAAGATGGAGATGAGGCATCGGCCTTAGTCTTTTCCAGGTGTAAGAACACCTCTTTGTCCTTACTGTGGAAAATTACAGCAAGATGGAGTCTGGAGTCACATGGGCCAGTCCCTGCATACTTTGCTGAGTCTCAAGGCATATTTGCCTTCTCTCAATGGGTCCATTGTATAGCTGATGGTCCTTAATGGGCCATCAAGCAGGCTAGGCAGAGCTAACACCAGCTTGTCTGGGATGTCACCCAGAAGCATAGCATAAGTTTGAAATACAGACAGTATAGAGCCAATATTCATAACTTCAACTACAAAATTGATACACACATAGACAGCACAATCATAACCAGTAAACCATAACCTTGTCTAAGACACCCCATTTGACCCCCTTTATACAAGATTTGGGTGCCACTACAGGACCTTGGTTGCAACAATGATCTATATGGTCTCAAATTATATCAATAATGTCACACCCCCAACGCAAAATTGATGCAGGAAGGGATGACACAAACATCACTGACTGCATCCCAAGAGCTCCCCATCCTTGGGTTTGTCTCACTACCGCTAGTATTGGGGTTAGAAGCCATATTAGAGTATAACAGAAATGGTTTATCAAAATTATGTTCAACAACATGATTGAACCTCTTTACAAACTCAAGGTAAAACTTAGTTAGAACAAAAGTGGATTGGATCTCCTCTTGCGGCATGGTTCCTGTATGTCTCATGTGATCTTGCCAAGAGCTAAAGAAAACAGCTACTTTATCCATACAAGCTCTGGCAAATGTTTGGAACCCAATTAACATTAAATCAATGTAGATATTAATGATGTTCATAGTACAGGAATCTTGGCATTTAGCCATGAAAGCAATATGGTAGTGTGCCTCGGTTTCCCTTTTTATACAGCACATCAGGTCTGGAATGTCTTTTCCCCTGTGAAAATTTCCAAGACTGTTTACAGGCATTACCTGTGAAACACCAGTATAACAAGGCCTTTTAACATAATGTGTGTTCTCATGTATTCCTTTTAACATGTTCAAGGGATTTTCCAACAGATTAGGAACATTGTACATTCTTACAGTTCTTGGTAATAGCAACACATTAGTTACAAAATCACCATTAGCATTAACAACAAATCCATTGCAAGTGTCCATCTATAATCATGGTTGTCATGCCACAGCTTTGGCTCAATACCATTGGAGTTTGGGCATTTTAGGGTTAACCTGTTGCTTCCCTTTGCAAAATTCAGTTTTCTCTTGCTTAACAGAATTCACTGGCTGATGGGGTGGGCTGTCTGTGCTAACAGCTATTAGCAAGTCTTTCCTCTCCCAGCCAGGCAAGTAATTTGCATTACCACAGACAGGAGCCAGTCCACCAGTTTTCATATCCTTAACTGCTATCATTTCCAAGGCTGGACTCTGTCTTAAAGAGATACCACACAAATCCAAAGAGTCTGAGGGTGAGAGTGTGCTTGCTCTCCCCTGCATCCTCAAGCATTCGGCCATAAAACTGTTCTGCTTGGAAACACCAGTAACCAAATCTGTCCTCAGACCCTGAAGCACAGACTGCTCACTTAACGAATTAGCATGGAGACAGTCCTGTCCCAACACCATTGTCTTCCCAACAAGCTGGCCACACACAGCCACTTGGTTATAGGGCTCCTCAACTTTCTTAACAGCTCTTTCTCCACCTGAGACTCTCTCAAAGCTACCCACACTGGATCTTTCGAAAGGAAAGTCAGTGGATCCATTCACAACAGAAAATTTCTGGCTGTTAGGAACTGAAACTTCCTTGATTAAATCACTCTCACACCCTTCAGTTGCAGTGAACTGCTTGCACAGATTACCATGAGGATTCCTTTCCCCAGGAGTTTTTCTAAGCAGCAAATCACCCCTCACAGAAATTTTGCCCTTACCCTCTTCACCTAGGGCTTGCTCTAAAGCAGGCCTGCACAACTCGTAAAGCGGCGAGGGCCATATTACTCCAAAGAAAACAGCTGAGGGCCGAAACCCCCCGGCCCCACGGAAACACCCCCCCCCAGCACCGCCCAGCCCCGCGGAAACAAACCCTCCTTCCCCAGCACCGCCCCGCCGAAACAGCTAAGGTTTGGGGGGGGAGGGTGTGTGATACTTTATTAAGAATTTTTCAATTAAATCAAACAATTTTTTAAATTATTTTAATTTTTTTTATTAATCATGGAAAAATTAAAAACATCTGTTCCGTTGAAAGAAAACATTTGTACTTTTCATAATTACCTTGCAAATTTAATGAGAAATATTAAATCTCTTTTCGGCAACAAGCTTGTCGCATTTGGGGGTCATATTTGAAGTGGATATTTTCATAATGTCTTCCAAATGGTCATCAGTCAGAGAAGAACGTTGCTTGTTTTTATTCATGTTCACGATGGAAAATGTTTGTTCACATATGTAAGTGCGTCCAAAAATGCTGAACGTTTTCAGTGCAACTTCATTGTCCAGACTTTTGTAGAAGTCCCGCAAGCTGCTTTCTCTGTGCTTATTTCGGTAAACTGCTGAACACTGAAGTTCAATAACCTCCAACTGCAAATCTAGTGGCACTTCCTCTGGATCCACAGAAAAGGGATCTTCAATCAGCTTCAACTGGACGTCTTCTTCTTTAGACAAAGTAAGTCTTCTGTCAAATTCTTCAATCAAAAGAATGATGTGCTTTGCGTATTTTTCTCCTAACTCGGCATGTTTGTGCTGAGGGATACGCTGTGCACAAGTGGGAAAGTGACACATTTCACCTTTTGACAGCTGACTTCTGAAAAGTTTCAATTTCATTTTGAAAGCTTTCACTGCTGCACACATTTGAAATATAAGTTGATTTTTTCCCTGAAGTTGAACGTTGAGATCATTCAGGTGTGCTGTAATATCACAAAAGAAAAAGAGATCTTGATTCCAGGACTCATTTTCAAGCTCTGGGAATTTTATTGGCCCATTTTCTAGGAATTTTGCTACCTCCTCTTTCAAAGCAACAAAACGCTGGAGCACTCTTCCTCGACTCAACCACCTCACTTCTGTATGGTAGATTAAGTCATTGCACTCGGTGTCTACCCCTTCAAGAAAGGCTCGAAATGTCCTATGTTTTAGTCCTCTAGAACGGATGTAGTTTACAATGGAAACTACCACTGACATTACATGCTCAAATTTTAAGACTTTGCTACACAAAACCTGCTGATGCATAATGCAGTGATGTTTGGTTATTTCTCTCCCAATAAATTCTTCAAGAAGAGTAACTGCTCCAACATTTTTTTGGCACATAGCTGGAGCACCATCAGTACAAATGGCCACCAAGTTTGTGAAATCTAATCCCGACTTATCATTCGTGCACTTTATCACTTCACTGGAGATTTCTTTTCCGGTTGTGCGACCCGTCATGGAGCACATGCCAGCAAGTTCTTCAGTAATTTCAAAGTTTTTATCAATACCTCTAATAAAAATAAGAAGTTGGGCGGTGTCTTTTAAATCGGTGCTTTCATCCATAGCTAGGGAGTAAAAGCAGAATTCACTGACTCTCTGCTTTAACTGATCACTTAAATTGGTAGAAATGTCAGCTATTCTTCTCCGTACAGTCATGCGTGATAGACTGACATTCTCAAATATTCCCCTCTTTTCTGGACATAACTCAGATACAGCAATCAACATACACTTTTTTAATAACTCGCCTTCTGTGAAGCATTTCCCAGCAGCAGCAATTTCCTTAGAAATTTTAAAGCTTACTTTAGTAACTGTATCGTTCTCAGTGCTCACTTTCTTGAAAATTTGCTGTTCTCTACTAAGGTTTTTCGCTAAACTGGCTGCTTTAATTATTTTTTCATTTGGGCTCAATTTGGCGAGATTGGGATGCTTAGTTTCAAAGTGCCACCGAAGGTTGTATTCTTTTGGAACGGCTAACGTTTCGCGACACACGAGGCACAGTATTTTGTCTTTGGAAATAGTATATAAGTATTTATTCATCCATTCAGTGTTGAAAACTCTGTGCTCTGATTCTATTTTTCTCTTTCTTTTCACTCATGGTATCCATTATGAAGCTCAAGATTTTGTTGAATAAATTCACACACAAGGGAAACACTCACAGTCACACACAAAGAGAAGAGATATCTCACGGCGCATGGCACACTAGCAAGGCACTGACGGTGTGTGGAAGCCTGTAGGTCCAGGGGTCACTATATTACTGCACACAGCAGTCAATCAATGCAGTTGTAGATAAATCTCTGCATTATGCATTTTTGTATAACTTTTATATGACTTTGTATTGAACCTTGGTACTATGTTATAGCGGGCTCCTAAGACAGTATAATTAAGGTAAAAGAAAAATTTCTTCTGTGCAAATTTTTGAAGCAGAGTTCAAATTTGTGTGCCATGAGGCAAATGCGCCCAAGTGAGTAAAATGCTTATACATTTAAAAAGTTTTAATTTGCAATTTGTGTCAATTTATATGGGTTTTCAGATAGACATCATAAGTAAAAAAAGAAAAACAAAAGTTTGTGTTTTAAATTGAAAATTTTCCTAAAAAATATCAATAAATGATTATCAGCCAAGAATAAGATATGTAATTACAAATGCATTTTAATTTCCTTATTGGTCGAAATATCAAAGACGGCTAAACTAACCTTACTGTTTTTCCCTGCGATCTTTTTCATTTGCCCATTCAATATAAACTCTGTCCAGATCTATCAGTCCTCAATCCAGCTGGTAACTCTTAATACACATCAGCACCCCACATAGAACCCCCCCACTCGCTAGTTTCCCAATACACACAGATTTCTCCTCCCTCCCTCCCAGTGCCCTTCCCCACAGCCCCACCACCACAACTAAACAATGCCCCACACAGACCCCCAGTGCCCTGACACACACAAACCTCCCCCACTGCCCAGCGCCCTCCACACCCTCACAGCCCAGCACCCCCCGCACATCTCCCAGACACTCACTCCACCACACCCTTCCCCCTTCCCTGGCCGCACTCACCAGCCCTGCTGGGAGGTCTCTGGCTCCTAGGGTGAGAGCGGCAAGGGGAGTCTCCAGGGGTGAGCGGGAGCCGGTTCACACCGGTTCGCGGGAACCAGTTGTTAAATTTAGAAGCCCTTTTAGAACCAGTTGTCCTGCGCGGGACAACCGGTTCTAAAAGGGCTTCTAAATTTAACAACCAGTAAGTTGAAGTGACCAGGACTGTAGCTGGGGGGGAGCAGAGGGAGCGGCTGCTCCCCCTGAGCACATTATCCAAAAGTGGCGCCTTAGGAGCCGACCCCATGGGTGCTCCAGCTCTCCGCCCCGCTCCCCGGCCCCAGCTCACCTCCGCTCCGCCTCTGAACACTCTGCCCCGCTTCTCCCCCTCCCCCCCGCTTCCCGCGAATCAGCTGTTCGCGCGGGAAGCCTGGGAGGGCAGAGAAGCAAGCGGTGGCTTCGCGCTCAAGCCCAGGGAGGCGGAGACGGAGCGGAGGTGAGCTGGGGTGGGGGGAGCCGTCCGCGCCACAGCAGGTAACCGGGGGGGGAGGGACGCGGAGGGGAACCGCTCCCCGCCCCAGCTCACCTCTGCTCCGCCTCCCTGGGCCTGAGCGCGAAGCCGCCGCTTGCTTCTCAGCCCTCCCAGGCTTCCTGCGCAAACAGCTGATTCACGGGAAGCGGGGGGGCTGCAAGCTCAGCCTGACCCGGTGCTCCAGGCACTGCACGGTGGCGGCGTGGCCCGGCTCCAGCCGAGCGGCGTGGCTGTAGCGCCTGCAGCCAGCGCGGTAAGGGAGCAGGGAGGGGGTGTTGGATAGAGGGCAGGGGAGTTCGGGGGGGGTGGGGGGGTGGATAGGGGTCGGGGCGGTCAGATGGCAGGGAACAGGGGGATTGAATGGGGGCAAGGGTCCCGGGGGGCAGTCAGTAAGGAGCAGGGGTTGGATGGGGCGGTGGGAGGCAGTCAGGGGCAGGGGTTCCAAGGGTGGTCAGGGGACAGGGAGAAGGGGTGGTTGGATAGGGAATCAGGAGAGGAGTTGGATGGGGCGGCGGAGGGCAGTCAGGGAAGGGGGTGGATGGGGCAGGGGTCCCGGGGGGGGGGCATCAAGGAACGCGGGGGGTTGGATGGGGCAGGAGTCCCGGGGGGGGGTGGGCCAAAAAGCGCTCAGGACGGGGGCGGTGGCTGAGCCCCGTGTCCCGCTGGGGGGGGGGGGGGGCGAGGGCTCCGTGCCCGTGTCCCGCTTGGGGCAGTGGGGAGGGGCAGCGGCGCGCGAGGGCTCCGTGTCCTGCTTGAGGCCTGGGGGGTGCGGCGCCGCGCGCGGGCTCCGTTTCCCACTTGGGGCGGGGGGTGGAGGCGCGGCAGTGCGCGAGGGCTCCATCCCCGTGTCCCGCTTGGGGCGGGGGGGGGGGTGGAGGCGCAGCGGCGCGCGAGGGCTCCATCCCAGTGTCCCGCTTGGGGCGGGGGGGGGGGGGCCGGCAGCGCGCGAGGGCTCCCTGCCCGTGTCCCGCTTGGGGCAGAGGGGCCGGTTTCGCGCGCCGCGGCCGCTCGGGATCTCCCCCTCCCTCCCAGGTTTGAGAGCCTGGGAGGGAGGGCGAGTAGCGGCGCGCGAATCAGCTGTTTCGCGCGCCGTGGCAACAGCAGCAGCGGAGGTGAGCTAGGGCGGCCGGGGCACATTTTTAGGGGCGGCATTCTGGCGCCGGCCATGCCGCCCCTAAAAATGTGCCGCCCCAAGCACCAGCTTGTTTTGCTGGTGCCTAGAGCCGGCCCTGCCCCCGCGGGCCGCACAGTGAGCCCCCGCGGGCCGCATGTTGTGCAGGCCTGCTCTAAAGGAACACTTCCCTGAGCAACAACAGACTTTTTCTGGGTCTTACTTACATCAAGGATCACCTTTGGCCCATCAGGCAGATTTCTACACAATCCCCTTTCAGGCAAACCCATAGACTCACTAGATAAAAGGTTAGAAACATTTCCCTTCCCTTTGCCACACACAAGTTCAGGAATCCTTTCCTTCTTGCTACAAGTTTCCACACCATCAGTAGGTAACAACCAAATCACCTTCATGCTCTCCTTGTGCCCTGGCTAGGGTATTACCCTGATTAGACAGAGTTACTACACCCTTTACCAACCACACATTAGCAATAGGCAAAATATAAGCACCAGAATTGTCTGGTCTCTGGGATTTTGCTAAGACACTAACTGGATGCAACTTAGTTACAGTGCCATTCTCCCCAGCAGACACAGACTTTGGACCATTCCCTTCCTGGGCTTTAGTTGAATTCAGAACCAACTCTGAGACAACTGCACTATTCTCAACCATCACAGGCTGAAAGGCACCTTCTGTCTGCTCCACAGACAAAGAAGAGCTGGAGACACCTTACCAGACACACAGCTCGGGATTTCATTTCCCTTGTCCCAGCACACAGGGCTGTTCACAGACAACTGCTTGGAGACTGAGGTAGCTTCCTCCATAGGCAAGTCAATACCCCTGACAGATACAGGCACATTTCCTTCACTATCAGTATTCTCCACACAGGAAACAGGTAAGGTATAGGGACATTCATTTTCCACTATCCCTGCCTTCCCAAACTGCTGACTAGACAAAGCCATTAGCTCACAAGGCTGCCTTGGCTCCTCCAAACTTTTCCTGCCTTCCTCTCCTTTGTCCCAGCACACAGGGCTGATTACAGACAAAGACTGGGAGAGTGGGACAGCTTCCTTACCAGGCACCTTGCCATTCCCAACAGATAAACTGCTCTTCTTACTACACTGAGCCACTGCCAGCAAAATCACAGTTACCCTTTTCAGGTTCACTTTTACAAGTTGTACTAGCCACCAATGCATCACCCATTAAAAATCCACCCTTTCCTTCCTCAGTTAGGGCTTCCACCTGACCATCCACTTTAATCTGCTCCAGAGAAACATTTTCCTGCCCAATAAGATTTTGCTGCTCTTGATTTAACTCCAGATACACTTCTGAGACACTAGACCGACATTCAGAAACTTCATTTACAGACAAATAGCTCTTCTCAGACAAACCTTTGGAGCAACCCTCCCCAGGCAAATCATTGCCCACAATAGACAGAGGTTTAAGATCATTCCTGTCCTGTGACTGACTACCTGGACTGAACAAAGCTTTAACATTTTCCCCAATCAAAAGATCCTTAGGCAATAACTTCCTTACACCAGCGATAACTTCATGCTTAGTCCCATTCCATTCAAGGTGGATTCTGGCTAAAGGCACACGTACAGTAAACTCATAGAGGACTACAACATTCACACTCTGATTTGGTAAATAATCTTCCTCTTTGACAAGATCTGCTTTAACAAGAGTGATGTTAGAAGCCATAATTTGCCCTAAACAGCTTTTACCATTGACTTTTACATTCTCTGTGAATTTTTCACTACCACTCCCATATAGAGCATTGGCACAAATTATGGAGCCACCCTCTACTGAACACACAGTAAAAGCAGTTACATAAAAGGTGGCAGTATTGGGGTACATTTGGTTACACCCAGACAACTGCTCCGAGTTATACAACATACCAACATTGTTATAAACTGGACTTTCAAGAGGATACAATTTCTGCTTTTCTTCCCTTGCTTTTTGGACTTGGAGCTGAAGTCTTTGCACTTTTGCCTCAGCTTCTAGTTCCTGTAATCGAATTTCTGCCAGTCTTTGTTCATGCTCAAGTTGCAGTTTACTTGCTGCCTTTTGCATTCCAATTGCTTCTGCGGCATCTCCTGCCTTCTGATTACTGGCCATTAACAGATTTCTCAGTTCTTGATTTGTAGCTTTCTTTCTAAAGCTTATCCCCTTTTCTGAACACAAATCTTTCAGGGCTTTTTTGTCAAGGCCCTCATATGCTCTTTGCTCAGCCATTGCAACTGTTCTTTAACCAACCAAACTCTCAATCCCAAAATTCAAATTTGGATAGCGTGGGGTTCTGACCCAAAGCTTAATTGACCTGGTTCTGTGGATCCAAGCACGACTACGCCACTGTGACAATGCGGTTCTGGCGGAACCCAACTGAGAGTGCCAACTCAGGACAAATTGCTCAAACAGGGCAGTTACAGCCCAAGGCTGGGGGTTTTCCACCTCTAAGGCAAACCAAACCAGCCAGACTAAGAGACTTCGGTCTCACCCCACTGGCTAACCGCAAGTCTCACAAGCAATCTCCTTAGACACTCCAGTTTCCCAGTATCACCACCAGTGCCACTCTTTATGGGGACAAATGGTTATGAAAACCAAGACCCCAGTAAAAGAAAAAGGTTCTCCTGATCCCAAAGGACCAAGCCCCAGACCCAGGTCAATATACAAATCAGATCTTACCCACAAATCACGCTGTTGCCAATCCTTTAGAATCTAAAATCTAAAGGTTTATTCATAAAAGGAAAAAGATAGAGATGAGAGCTAGAATTGGTTAAGTGGAATCAACTACATACAGTAATGGCAAAGTTCTTGGTTCAGGCTTGCAGCAGCGATAGAATAAACTGCAGGTTCAAATCAAGTCTCTGGAATACATCCCCCGCTGGGATGGGTCCTCAGTCCTTTGTTCAAAGCTTCAGCTTGTAGCAAAGTTCCTCCAGAGGTATGAAGCAGGATTGAAGACAAGATGGAGATGAGGCATCAGCCTTATATAGTCTTTTCCAGGTGTAAGAACACCTCTTTGTCCTTACTGTGGAAAATTACAGCAAAATGAAGTCTGGAGTCACATGGGCCAGTCCCTGCATACTTTGCTGAGTCTCAAGGCATATTTGCCTTCTCTCAATGGGTCCATTGTATAGCTGATGGTCCTTAATGGGCCATCAAGCAGGCTAGGCAGAGCTAACACCAGCTTGTCTGGGATGTCACCCAGAAGCATAGCATAAGTTTGAAATACAGACAGTATAGAGCCAATATTCATAACTTCAACTACAAAATTGATACACACATAGACAGCACAATCATAACCAGTAAACCATAACCTTGTCTAAGACACCCCATTTGACCCCCTTTATACAAGATTTGGGTGCCACTACAGGACCTTGGTTGCAACAATGATCTATATGGTCTCAAATTATATCAATAACGTCACAGGGGGAGGTCTAGGTTGGATGTTAGGAAACACTATTTCACTAGGAGGGTGGTGAAGCACTGGAATGGGTTACCTAGGGAGGTGGTGGAATCTCCATCCTTAGAGGTTTTTAAGGCCCGGCTTGACAAAGCCTTGGCTGGGATGATTTAGTTGGTGTTGGTCCTGCTTTGAGCAGGGGATTGGACTAGACCTCCTGAGGTCTCTTCTAACCCTAATATTCTATGATTCTATAACAAAGGTTATAACCTACTGAATATATTCCTCCTATTTGTATGCATGTATCATTCTTGTATCTGAAGCTAGAAATATGAAGTACAACTCTGAGGTCCTATTGTAATTATGCAAAGTGTGGGCCATTAATGGTGGTTTAGAATCTTGATGGCTCCCATTGACTAGGACAATTGGTTGTAAATGGTTTATTTACCTGCATGACTTCCTGTGTAAGTGTGGGCCAACCCAGGAAGCATGGAGACGAGGGGGTCTTAGTGACATGTGACCATGTCATAGGATACTGGAATCCATCTTAATTCTTGTACATTTTCATTGAGGCGGGGGTGGGGACAAGCACAGACAAGGTTCTCGCCTTCTGCCAAAGCTATAAAAGGGAGGGGAGCAGGACAAAATGGGTTGCCAGTCATGAGAACCCCTGCTTACCACCTGAGATGTCTGCTTGAACTAACAAGGACTGTACAAGTGGAAAGGATTGGGCCCAGACTAGGAAGGAGCTGTGAAAGAAGCTTATTGGAACATCTTTGAGGGTGAGATTTTACCTGTAATCAGTTTCTTAGTGTATTAGGCTTAGACTTGGGTGTTGTTGCTTTATTTTGCTTGGTGACTTGCGTTCTGTCCATTACTTGAAACCAATTAAATCCTACTTTTTATACTTAATAAAAATCCTTTGTTTATTAATAAACAAAAAGTAAGTGATTAATACCTGGGGGAGCAAACAGCTGTGCATATCTCTATCAGTGTTATAGAGGGCGGACAATTTGAGTTTACCCTGTATAAGCTTTATACAGAGTAAAACGGATTTATTTGGGGTTTGGATCCCATTGGGAACTGGGTGTCTGGGTGCTGGAGACAAGTAACCTGCTGAGCTGTTTTCAATTTAGTCTGCAGCTTGGGGGCCTGGACCAGACCCTGGGTCTGTGTTGCAGCAGGCTAGCATGTCTGGCTCAACAAGACAGGGTTCTGGAAGTCCCAAGCTGGCAGGGAAAACTAGCTCAGAGGTAATTTCAGCACATCAGGTGACAGTCCCAAGGGGGTCTCTGCGACCGAACCCATTATAGGCAGATTTCCAAGAAGCTGAAGGCTGTCTAGCAACGTGCTCCACAGGGCTTTCAGGGGCAGCACTGGCTGGAGCTACACAAAGCAGAGCTACACAAAGCATAGGACTTGAGGTCTCCCTTCCCCATGCCATCCCTTCAACACCCAGCATCTTGTTCAAAACAGGTCCCTTCTAGAGATCAAGCAAGCAACACAAGAGGGGACTGCTGAAGAGTGAGTAGTCTCCAGAGGGGGAGGGAAGGAGTGTCAGCATTAATTCAGACCTCCCTCACCTGCATTCAACTGGCTGCAGGGAGAGGGGACAGGTCAAGGGCTTGGGATGATAACAGGGCTCCTGTCTTTTTGAAGTGTTCCCTTATTTCAGTAGCTCTCAACCTTTCCAGACGACTGTACCCTTTTCAGGAGTCTGTCTTATGTACCTCAAGTTTCACCTCCCTTGAAAACTACTTGCTTACAAAATCAGACCTAAAATACAAAACTGTCTCAGCACAGTGTTACTGACAAACTGCTGACTCATTTTTATCATGTAATTATAAAATCAATCGGAATATAAATATTGTACTTTTTAGTGTAAGCTATATAAAGCAGCATAAACAAGTCATTGTCTGTATGAAATGTTAGTTTGTACTGACTTTGCTAGTGTTTTTTCTGTAGCCTGTTGCAAAACTAGACAAATATCTAGATGAGTTGATGTACCTCCTGGCAGAGCTCTGCGTATCCCCAGGGATACATGTACCCCGGCCTTATCTAGATGGCAAGGGAGTTCAGACTCCAATTGACCTTTCACCCTCCATGCCCCTTGTAAGACTTTTGCCCCATGAAAGCTACCTGGGCAGTGAGAGGGTATGGAGCCTGTTGGAGGTCTGCATGCAGGAGCCCAGCACCACAGCATCTGGGCTGCAGGCTCCGCACTGGAGGTTGTGAGGTTTTTAACGAGAGGAAAACCATTTCCATCGATCTATGGCTCTGTTGAAACTTGTTATAATAAGATCTAGATTTGGAAGCGAGCTTGACCAACGTGGACATATTGACAGCAGCCTGGGCTTAGTCAGCAGGTTGGAGACCGACATTGGTGCTTGAAAGAGGGCTTGGGGGGGGGGGGGGGAAGATGGGTGGTAACAGGGGTGTAGGGAGTTCTCCCAAGAGTCCTTTGCCCACTAAAAGAGCAGGGTTAGAAGGCGTGCAGGGATGGTTAGAGAAAACACATCTGTGTTCAGTCAGGAAAGGGTTACTGGCAGCCTCAGGACATTCTCCAACAAAAAAATGGGGAGGGTGGGGGGGCGGGGAAGAGAGCTGATAGGGGTGCTGCCACAGCTGAGACACTGACAAGACCCGCTGCTTTGCTGGCCATTAGTGTACATTGGAAAGTCAGACACAGGGAGGATCGAGTCATTTCCCAAGCTGCCTTTCCCTGTCCCATCCAGATGTTCTATCACCCCCTGCCCCAGGTGCATAGGCAAAGGTCCAGCCACTCACCTAATCTAGCATAGATGTGGCTGAGGATCCGGGCCGGCTGCACTCTGATGGGGTAGACGTCAGCCACTGTCTCCACCTCGATGCCCTGCTTCTTCAGGATGGCCTTGATGCCGTCTGTCTCGGCTAGGATGCACACTGGGCGAGGGTGGAGAGGGCAGTATCAGCAGCTGGAGATCTTGGGCCAGGAACTTCACTGCCGAATGACCATTCCCCCTTTGTGGAGGTTGCTCTGAGACTGGGTGCAAGTTGCTTGGCGATGACTGCTTGCGTTCCATCATCGTTAGGGTCAGCACCCATCCCAACTAACCTGCCACCCTAGAGGACAACCTGGGCTCTCCGCCATGAGGGGTGGGGGTCTGAGAGCCATCCCCCTGGCAGCAACAATTGCCACGTGGAAGCTTTCATTGCCCAGTGGACTGGATGAGAGGTCCAGGTTAGCAGGTGACAGAGGTGAGAGCAAGACTCATCTGTATATGAGCTAGCAATGGCACTGGCAGGAGGTCATGGTTTAAAGGGAGCACTTAAATTTCTATAGCACCTTCCATCCTGAAGGACCCTTAAGAGCTTTACATAATTAAACAGATTCCTTTATATAGCTCCCATGTCACTTCAGCCACTGCTGAAATGTAGCCACCTCTGTGGAACAACATAGCAGCTGGCTTAACTGAAGGGAGACAAGGAATCTTTAAATCAGAGTCCTGGCCCCTTCATTCTCAGAGTGCCATCCAAAAGAACAGCATCTCAAGTAGCAAATCAGGCTGGGGCATTGGCTCAGCACTGACTCAGAGGAGAGAGTCCCCACAACAGACACACCGACACCTAAGAGGTCTTCCAATCGAGTATTGATCTGAGTTGACCCTGCTTAGCTTGAGTGATCTCACAGGATCAGAGAACTGTAAGGGGGAAATGTTACTTTTGCCATCACCTCATGGCACCGCTCACCACCTGTATGAAGCCTTTCAACCCCCTGAAAGGGCAACCAGCTGCACCACCCGTTGCCAGACGCAAATAACATCTGCCAAATCAAGTCAGTTACCACATCCAGCGTGGTGAAGCTGCCAGCCCTGCTGGTGGGCAGGAAGCCATCCTGCATTTTGCAGCCAGAGACTGTTTCCATCCCCTCTTGTGTAGCATACCTACAGCAACCTGTAACATCAGACTGCCATGCTCACCTTGGACTACCACATCCGGCTTTGGGACAGTAGCAAATCTACGATTCAGGGGATCAATTTCACCTGGAGCCAGAAATCCCTGTGTGAAGAAATAACCAGAGAAAGGAATTGCCCTCAGAGAAGACAAGACCGGATCAGGTGGGGAACCCCCATCTCTCAGGTTCAGCTGATCAGCATTACAATGGGCTTCTAAAGCCTACTGGAAAAAGAGCTTGGAAAAACCTCTTCCCCTTTCTGGTACTCATGAATGAGTCAATTCGGAGCCAGATCCTCCTTCACCCAGAGTTATTTTGCTTCCTTGGAGGGACTCTGAGTAATGAGCACACTCGGGCCAGAAAGAACATTTCACTCTTTAATCCCACCGAGCCCCCATTTGCTATAGTTTTGGGGGAAGAGAGCTCACCCAGACAAGGTAATTCCTAAAAGCAGGCCTGAAAGATGAGTAAAGTAGCCACGAGCTGCAGTGGTCGTAGTACAGCGCACTGCTATGCTGAATAGCGGCCTCTGGATGCTGACTGGAGATTTCACTATCCTGGCAGAGGGGATGGTGGGGTGGACGATGTTACTTAGACAAGCCTCCAGACACTCATGAGCATATTTCAGAAAAGGTTGCTCACCCAACACACCAGCCAGCAAGCGGGGGCTGAGTGCAGTGATCAGAAGAAGAAAGGCTGGAGATAGGCCTTGGGTAGAATGCAACAGAACAGCCTCATGTGTTTGTCAGAAAGGCAAGTGCTACTCAGAGGCAGATGCAGAGAGTACCTAGGAGTAGGGCACTACAAGGAAAAGCCACAGATTCCATGAAGTTATGGACAATTCTTGCAAGTTTAAAAGATTGTCCGGGCCTGGTGCTAAGCTCCCACCGCTCCCATTGACCATGGTGGAGGCAAGAGTGCTCAGCAACTCAATGTTTAATGCAACAGGAACGAAGACTGACTCCTGAGCAGACAAATACCTCAGCAACCAGAGCTGCTAAATTTGGACTAACCAGCAGCCCAGAGTGAGAGGTGTGATCTCACCTCTGCCATCAGGCACCCCAAGATGTAGAGAGACTGGCCCCACATGTGGGGCAGCTTGCCCATAGGGACTCGGTCAACAGTGTGGGGATTCACATACTCCTCATCCACCTGGAAGGGGAAAAAAGTGTGAGATCAGGCAGCCAACAGTGGCTACTGCCTAGGAGATGCTGCAAGGCACCAACCCACCCCCCAGCAGGGAACATTTCTAGAACTGCCATCACATACCTGGGGGGCCCTCCCTTATCGGGGTGGGGTGTTACCCAGGCAAGCTTCCCCTCCCATGCCCTGAGGGGAGACCCCCCCCCCACCTCCTCCCAGTTAGCTAGGGGCGGCCAATACCACACAGTCAGGGCCTCCCAATGCAAATCTCTTGGAAGCAGCTAGAGTTTCCACAAAGCATTGTAGCAACATTCCCATGGATCTTCCTGGTTTAGCACAGCAGAGTTCTTAGGCTACCAGAGGATCCCCAGCGTGGCTGTGGCATCCTCTCTGTTGGCAGCTGAATGCTGACTTTAAAGGCAATTGATACATTTTAAAGTACCCGCCCCCAGGAGATCATAGCTGTCGCTGGCATGCCCCTTCCTCCCTAGCTGCTTTCAGACATTTGGTTCATCGGGGTCAGGCAGACAGACCTAGAGAGACTGATAGAGGGGGGGGGGGCGCAAAGGGCAGCCAGCAGAGCTTAGAACACTGCTAAAGCACTACCTGGCAAGGCAGGTGCCTCAACAGCAAGCGACACCCATTGGAACAAGCAGCGTGCGCACAGTGAGTGCTGCAATGAGCTGAAGGGCATGGAGGTAGATGGAGTTGTGCTTCCCAGCTGGACATGCTAGCTGCGTCCACACTGCAGCTTGGGGTGAGCCTGCCAGCTCAGGTAGACAGATTTGCGCTCAGCTGCAGTGCAGATGTACCCACTCCATCCTGAGGAGAGCAGACCTGGGGTCCGGGGGGGGGGGGGGGGGGGGAAGAGAGGGGTTGAAGCCAGCTGTTCTGACCTCAGAGGGAAGGGAGCACACAGCGCCCCCCCTCCCCCCCGTGCCTCTCACACTTGTTGGGAAGGGGGCAACATTAACCCAGAGAACTGGCATGATGGACATCCCCTCAACCCACAGGGCAGGGGTCACAGCAACCCCCAGCTTCTGCCCAGTCTTAGTCCTGACCAGGAATGGAGCACACTGGAGACAAGACCCAGCAAGCCATGCTCACCCTACCTAGCCCATGCAGAAGGGGGAGGGGAAAGTCAGCAGGGAGATTCCTGCAGGGATCAGCCCCAGCTGTTCTGAGCCTCCAGCAGGGGTGCCCAGCTTCACCCCACATTGCCCCTGGCCGGGCAGGTGGACAGCGATGCACAGGTGTCTTGGATAACAGCTGTCATCACTCCCCCTCCCCACTTTGGGCACTGGTAGAGGGAGCATCTATGGGGTGGCAGCAAGAGCATGAGGCGAGGGAAGGGAGATTGGATTCCTTTTGACTCCTACTACCTCTAATGCTTCAAGCACGAGCCTGGGCCCTGGGCATAAGGTGCAGCCCTGTCACCCATCAGCTCATTTAAGAGGGAGCGGGGCCCAGTGACTGACAGGGCAGCTGCTGCCCAACAGGGCTTAAGAGAAGGCACCTAGGCCACATGCCCAGTCTTGTCTCCATCTCACTCTGTGTAAGTGGGAGCTGCCTGAGGCCAGGCAACAGGCAGAAGGAGCAGGGAGTTGCTTGAGGGAAAACTGCAGGAGACCCACCGGAAGAAAAAACTGTCGGGAGCACTGGCTAGACCTGGGGGACCTTACCAAGGGGCCAGAGAGCTTGTGGCAGAGCCAGCTTGGTCAATGCAAGCTGGGCCCAGAAGCAAGGGGTTGATTCTGGAGGGTGGATCCCAGGAGCAGAGGAGGCCTCACAGGTTGGGAGGCCTAGAAGACTAACATTGCAGGGCACCCTTTGGCAGAAGACCCAAGTGGAGGGAGGGCTGTAGGAGGAGCCCAGCAGCACAGGGTTGGCCCTGGAGGGAAGTTCCCCTGAGCAGGGTGGGGCACACAGGTGAGGAGCCCTAGGTCAGTGGAGCCCCTCTCACAGGAGACCTGACTTGGGGCTACAGGAGAAGGCTGAGCCTCAAGGCTTCAAAGCTCATGGGAGAGCAGCAGGTCTGGGAACTCTCAGCGGGAGGCCTGGAGCGTGGGTCCCTGGGACAGGGGAATGGAACTGGGACCGAGCGGTTAATGACTCGGGTGGGTGACCTCTGAATGGGATTGAAGAGCTGCTGTGCTGTGACCGTGTTTTGCTTTGGGGTTTGGGGAGAAGCTGCGTTTTACCATGAGGGATCTGCAGACTGTGGCTCTTCACATGAATAAAAGGGTTTGAATTTGCTGCTGAGACACAGACTGTGAAGGGAAAATGGAGACAGGTGTGTCATGCCACAGCCTGCAGTTAGGGAAGTGCTCAAGATGGAGGCTGCCCTGCTACACTCACCTTATTGGGAGGGACACTATACAGCTCCGGCACCAGGCGAACTCCATTCTTCCCCTTGATGAGCACGCCTTCAAGGGCCTCCCTGTACTCCTGGACCTGAGGGGGAAGCACCACAGGGAATCAGCTCCCAACACAGCATCCCCAAGGGCAGAGCTCCCAGACACATCACCTCCATATTGGTGCATAACAAAATTCATGTGGTGGGGTGGGGCCGAGGGGTTTGGAGTGTGCTCACGGATGAGGCAGAGGGTTGGGGTGCAGGGGTGTGAGGGCTCCAGTTGGGGGTGCAGGCTCTGGGGTGGGGCCTGGGATGAGGGGCTCAGGGCTGGGGCAGAAGGTTGGGGTGAGGGTTCAAGCTGGGGGTGTGGGCTCTGGGATGGGGCCAGAGGATGAGGTGCAGGCAGCCCCAGGGCTACGGGGGAAGGGGGGTGGGAGAGAGAGCGCGCGCTCCCCACAGTGCATGCCCCTCCCCCTCTCCCCCCCAGGTCTAGGTCTGGGGTGCCCCTCCCCTGGCTGTGGCAGGTCCCAGCTAGGTGGGCTCCCTGAGCGCCTGTGTAGCACTTAATAGGTTACTGCATGGCCATGTGGCTTACAGGGAATTTAGCCCCAGACCTCCCCACCCCCACCAGAGCAGCTGGGATTAGGAATGCGCATGTAAGTATTAAATAGCAACAGGCAGCACCGATGTGCTCACTCTATGCACACAGGGGAGCGCAGAGCCTGGCCCCGCTCCCCCACCTGCCATGCCAGCAGTTCAGAGTGTTTATTCCCTTGTAAACCACTGGGCGCAGGGGTTGTCTTTCTGTTCGGTTTGTATGGGGCCTAGCATATTGGGGGGTCTGGCCCATGACTGGCCTCCTAGGCACTACAGTAATAACAAACACTAAGGCAGCCCAGCAGTTCTGAGACCCCAGGATAACAAAGCAGGGAGCACCTGTAGTGGAGGAGATAGACTGACAAGGGCACCCCAGGGGACTGTGTTTAACAGGCAAGCAATTAGCTTATTTTTCCCCTTAAAGCCAGGCTCCCTCCCCAACCCAAGTGCCCTCTCCATCCCACACCTTACCTGCTCTACGTTGCCGCTGAAGATCCCGTCGATAATGAAGTAGGTCCAGAACAAAGGCCACTCGCACTCAATGTTCTCAAAGAGCTTCAGCTCAGCAGGCTCGTAATAGAGGCGATTTGGATCCTGTGCAGAGATACATTAGGTCAAGTCACGCAAAGCTACAGCTGGAGACTTGTTCTGGCCCAGTGGCCCAACCCCCTCTCCCTTCTGAGCCATCCTCTCCTGACTGCTTCAGCAGCTGGGTGCTCACATGGTCATGAAGTGCTCCAGCCCTGGGAACTGTATCCAAAGGCAGGGGGTAGCTGCCCATCATGCATGACTGCATAACCCAGGTTTATAGAGCAGCATGTGATTTTACACACACATCCCAACATCTATCATTTTGGATACAGGCTACAGCTTTCCTATCTCCCCAGAAACTGAGACCAGTCAATACCTAGGTCATACATAGCCATATAAATTGCTATTATATAGCTATTACTACAGCTTACATCATTATTAACCCAAGGGCTGGAATGCTGCTAGCTGGAAGGATCCCCAGACTGCTATTTGCTGACAAAGCTATGAAACGTTTTCTTCTCAAGCTGGGAAGAATCCAGGTGACACAGGCTACATTTTATGGCTATGCTATAAAGAATGAGAACTCAGCCCTGAAAGAAGATCAGTAGGGAACGTGCCTGCTAAAAAGTGTATAGTTCACCCTGAAATATATGTGACAGCAGCAGAGTGGTGAAAGTCAGTGCAAGGAACACCGATAGATTTGCTACCCAATAGCTTCTGTTTAAAATGTGTAAGTATTCCAAATACTGTTTAATATGTGTGTATTAAATGTTTACTTAGAAACCACAGGATTCCCTCTGCTGGCAGCTGACTGGTAGCGGTCATTAACACCAAAGCTCAAGGTTTTGCATACAATAGCTGTGAGCCTCACTCTGTATAATGTGTTCCCACAAGGCCCAGAAGAGACATCTCTGGCCTGGCTTTGGCAGAGTTAAGCTGAGATGCAGGAACGGGGAGTATAGCAGAGTTGTACATAATTTACCCCCAGCATCTGTTATGTAATTGTTACAAATGCACACAGCTTCAAAGCAGAAGTCCAGTGGGGAGGAGGAGGGTCCTACAGAAACCCCAAAGATGGTGAGGAGCAGGGTTCCATCTTTCACAGGCATTCAGCTGTATGATGGCAGAATGGGGGTGCTAGACAGGAAGAGGAGGAAATGAGCTTCTCCCAAGCAACTCTCCCCCTCCTGGAAGGTCATATTTCCCTGGGGCAAGGGTCTTCACAGACACAGATCAGTATGGAGCTCAGTGCTAGTCACTGACTTCTCCCAGGAGGCCCACCCGCTGTCCAAGTGCTGCTAATCTTGCCCAAGCAGAGCAGAGCAGTGGGAGGAGGCTGAAGGCCCTGACTATGCAGGACTCCTGCAAGAGATGGCAGGTCCCCTCTACCTCCCCTGGGGACATTAACCCAGGAAACATACCCCATCCTCACAGCAGGCCCCAGTGCCAGGTGGATAGATATCATCCCCTAGCAGCACTGAACAGCAAACGCTCCTCCTCCCCTTCCATAGCCCTCAGCCACCAGGGTTCCCCCTGTGACCCAACACTGCTGCTCCATTGGCCACTGCACGCTGGCTCTCTTGGCTGTGTTACTACGTGGAAGCTTTAGTGATTCCTGAATTAAAGGGCTCCTCCATCGTCCCCTCCTGTGCCAGACAGCCTTAGATGGACTTCCTTTAACCTAAACCATCTCGGGGCTGATGTTTTAAGTGTAGTAAAAGGAACTCGAGACACCCCCCGCCACTTCATCAATCAGGCAGCTGCCTGGTGCAAAGCAAAGGAGAATCCAGCCAGCAAACCCTATAATACACACCTCTCTAGGGGTCCTGTACCCATCTCGGAGAAACCGGCAGCAGCCATAACGCCCCTGGAAGAGAAAGGGGAATTCACTTTGGGACAAGGATCCATTCCTCACTGCTGGATACAATGCAGTTACAGTAACTACAACTTTAAGTAAGGAGTTATGTTCCTGAAAAGTGCTACTTTAAGCAAAATGATGTTAAGCAAATCCAATTTCCCCATAAGAATTAATGTAAATGGGGGGGGGGGGGGGTAGGTTCCAGACCTAATTTTTTTTCCCCCAGACAAAAGGGAGACAGCATGGCAGAGAGAGAGAGAGAGAGAGAGAGAGACACACACACACACACAGACACCCTGTGTGTGAGAGAGTGCGCATTGCCCCTTTAAGTACGCTGACACCACTCTAAGTACACTGCCCTTTTAAGTAGATCAGCAAGTTGAGACAGCAGCTGCTGCCAGCATGCTCCCCCTGTCCTGAGCCCTGTCATGTCCGTCATCCCCCCCGCCACCCCAGCTCTCTGGAGATGGGGTAAGCAGGGGGCAGGAGCGGGGGGATGGGGACACCCTGACATTATCACCCTTCTTTCCTCCCCCCTCTCCCCCCCCCCCCCCCAATCCCCCCGCATAGCCATCAGGAGGCTCCTGAGAGCAGCACCAAGGCAGAGGGCAGGAGCAGCAACCAGCAGTGGGGGAGGGACAGCTGAACTGCTGGGCAATTGATAGCCTGCTGGGCGGCTGCCGCACAGGAACTTAGGGGAGCAGGGAGCCGATAGGGGGCTGCCTGTCCACCCTGGTTCCAAGCCCCCACCAGCTAGTTCCAACAGGCTGCTCTTTCTGCAAGCAGTGGACAAAGCAGGTGGCTGCCAAACAACGTTATAAGGGAGCATTGCGCAACTTTAAATGAGCATGTTCTCTAATTGATCAGCAACATAAGAACGAAACATTAACCGGGAAGACTAAGTGAGGAGTTACTGTACAGCAGAGTTAGAGTGTCACTAAAGAACAGCCACCCAACATACAGCCCGCCATGGCTTTCAGGCCCTCCTTCTCACCTATCCCTCCCACCCCCTTTCATTGTCCTCTCTTCTTAGCTGTGCACCAGCCAAGGTGGCTCACCTCGGTTTGTGTGTCAGTATGGGGCTAGGATTACATCCCTTACAGCACCTCCACTGGCTAGCTGGCCAGGCTACAGTACCAGAGCTCAGCGACCTGTAGGTCCTAGGAGAAGGGACAGGTCTCAGGGAGGTTGTGATAAATGAAGCCGGGGAGGGGGGGGGTAAGCTCCCTTTGATGGACACCCAACCAGCCAGTTAGCTGTAAAGTCCCTCTTGGTGGCTGTTCTCTGCTTGCTTTACCTGTAAAGGGTTAACAAGGTCCCCCAGGTAAAGGAAAAGGAGTGGGCACCTGACCAAAAGAGCCAATGGGAGGGCTAGAACTTTTTAAAATGGAGAAAAAACTTCCCTTTCTCTGTGTGTTGTGGTTCTCTGGGAGAGAGCAGAGACACAGAGCAGCAATGCTGTACGCAGCTTTAAGCCAAGTATGATCATAGATCATCAATTCATACCTCGAACCTACTTATCTGAAGCCTTAGATATGTAAGTAAATTAGGGAATGTCTAGAAAGATGTGATTAGGGTTATTTCTTATTGGCTTGTGGACTCCTCTGTGCTAACCCCAGATGCTTTTGTTTTACTTGTAACCTTTAAGCTGAACCTCAAGAGAGCTATCTTGATGCTTAAATTTTTTTAATTGTTTCTTTTAAGATCTAGCAAAAAGCCTAAGCTCCAAATGTATTTCCTTTCTTTTGGGGTTTAATAAAATTTACCTTTTTTAAGAACAGGATTGGATTTGTGTGTTCCTAAGAGGTTTGTGCATGTTGTTTAATTAGCAGGGGGAAATAGAAAACAAAGGAAATTAGCTTTCTCAGCTCTTCCCCGGAGGGGAGGTGAAAGGGCTTGAGGGTATCCCACAGGAAGGAATTCCCAGGTGCACCTTTCTGGGTTCCAAGGGGTTTACATTTGGGTGGTGGCAGCGTTTGCCAAGGTCAGAGAAAAGCTGTAAACTTGGGAGTTTAATACAAGTCTGGAGTGGCAAGTATTAATTTTTAAAATGCTTGTGGGGCCCCCACCTCCTGCACTCAAAGTACCAGAGTGGGGAATCAGCCTTGACAGAGGTGTTTGTTCCTCTGTGATTTCTCTGTTGGGGTAGAGCCCTAGCAGCTATTCCCTGCGCCACTGAAGATTAGTAGGGCCTGCAGTTCTGGACAGCTCTCCTTGAAAGGGCCAAGAGCAGCCTAGAGAGATGCTTACCTGCAGCTTTGTAATGATTTCTTGCTTCGTTATCTCCACCAGCTCACTGTCCTCCACGGCAAAGGCGGGGTACGAGATGACTGAGAGGAGGCTGGCATCAATCTCCTTGGAAGTCGAAGCCCTTGGCAGCATGGAATGGAGAATAGACTAGGAAGGAGGAGAAACACAGATACCAAACACTGGTCTCTGCACATTTAATAGTGCCGAGGCAATGGAGTCAGTGCTTCCACAGGCCACAGCATTACCATGTTATGGCAGTGGGGTGTGCCATGGGAATCACAAGGCAGTTCTGGGCAGAGGGAAGAGCTAGGGTTATTCTAGAGACAGGCCTGGGCCAGGAGGCTCAGATCCGAACTAAGAGTTCAGGGTGCTTGGACTGGAACCATCTCTAATTTATAAAGGGCTGTGACCTGGGAGAGCCCAATGGTGCTGGAAGGACTGCAACAATGTGCAGGGGGTGGGGAGAAGCAACCAAAATGGGCCAGATTTGAGTGGTGTGGTGACCCCGTGGGCCACGCTGCTATGCCAACCACTCATATTTGGCCTGGCAGCCCATCTGTCATGCTTGCAGGGAAGGGGATCTACCATTATGCCACCCCCCTTCAGTCAAGGGCCAAGGGGAGGACTGCATCCCCCCTTGTTGCACCCCTGCCAACTTGGTTTTTGCCACACACACCCCCCCCCACCTCCTCTCCATCACTCCTGGGGGAGCCACATGCCATGAGCTACTGCTTCCTACAGCATAAACATTCTGCCTCAGCAGAGCACCAAGTTGGAGGGATCCTACAGGATGGAGATGAATCACTGGAATGAGAGACCTATTGGATCATTTACTCCACCCCTGCCAGTGCAGGGCTGTGCCCTGAGACACATCTCCCTCCCATCAATCAACTGCAGTCAGCTGAGACAAGAGCAACACGGTCTGGGATCAAACCCACAGGAGTAAAGAAGTCAGACAGCTCTTCTTCTCTGTAGAAGAAGAGCAAGACTCCAGGCTGCTGGACTGGCGGGAGGAAGCACTGCTGCTGGACTGTCAGAGCAGCACTCGTACCTGGCAATGCTGCACCTCGTCTGTCAGGACATGGATCACTGACTGAGGGCCTCCTTTGGCACCAAAGAGATCAAGTTCATCCAGGGCTTCGAGGGCTGCCTGTGACCAGGGATAGGGGGAGGAAGCCAGGCAGAGAACAGAGCACGTGAAGACAGTTGCTGATGCTGCAGCACCACACAGTAGCTCTAGTATGACAGCTACAGATCCTGAAACCTGAGCATTCCTCCCAGCCCAGGCCCCAACCTCTACCAGTGTAAGGAACATAAAGACAAGATTTGAGAGGTGACCACAGGAGAGCCAGAGGCTGGATCTGGGCTTGGACTGTGGTGAGTAGGTCTAAGTACGTCGACTTCAGCTACGTTATTCACATAGCTGAAGTTGCATAACTTAGATCAATCCCCCTTCCCCCCCAGCGTAGACCAGGCCTGAGAAACTAACCTGCTGTTCAAAGGACCTCTCCTTGCTAATCTAGTGATCTTGGCCTGACAGATTTGCAAAGAACAATAGGCTAGGATAACATAGGGAAAGATCCATATCTCACCTTATACACTGCAAATAGAGATGGGCCTACACACACCCCAACTGGAGATGGGCTTAACTCTTTCTGGAGACTCGGGTACTCATGAATAGCTGCTATTTAGCAGCTGCCAAGCCTGGCTAACAACTTGGTGCTGCTACTGGTGGGTGTTTTATGTCCCTCTGTCACAAGCAATGAGTAGCTGCATCAGACAGGCTAAAGAGCATAGCTTGTCAATGTACCCTGGGAGGAGTTTTATTTCATCCTCCTCCAAAATCCATCTTGGGTGACGAACTGCTGAAGGTCACCAGATGTCCTCCCAGCGCCTTCTTCAGATTTACCTTAGCCATGCCGATTGAGCTCACGTTCAGCTCCGTGATTCCTTGGTTTGTCTTGTCTCCACGTTCCCATATCCCGAAGTCCTGCCATGAATCAACATCAGCACATCAGTGGAGCAGGTGAAACAGCAGTGACACAGCACAGTCAGCATCTAGATCACATCAGGGAGTCACTGCACAAGGGAATGCCCTGGCACCTCACATGGCAGAGTCACAGACCAGCTTGAGAGTAGAAAGAAATCCACTTGGTCCACACTAAATAGGATGGAAGTAATAAATTTCTGTATACCACAGTCACACAAGGCAGAGAGAAGAATTCTGCAGGGTCCCAGACACCTAAAAACACCTCTATAATAGTCCCTAGCTCTTACATCACTAGATCTCAAAGTGCTTCATCTTTAAAGATTTTATCCTCCTCCCCTCCCCCCAGGAGTCAGGGCATAGCTGTTACCTCATTATACAGATGGAACTGAGGCCCAAACAGTAACTAGCTAAGGCCACACAGGGAGTCCGTGACAGAGCAGGGAATTGAACCTGAGCCTCCCAAGTCCGAGGCTAGTGCCTAACCACTAGGCCATCCTTTCTCTAACAGGGACAGGCAGCTGGTCTCAAGTCTTGTTTTCAATATTTGGTCTTGTTCAAACGTGACTTTTGTCCATTTAAAAACCAACCAACCAACCCACCCACCCACCCATGGCTGGAGGTTGCTGTGCTGGCTGGAGCAGCCACCCTCGGGAGGGATGACAATTAAAGCTGATTTCTATGGGAACTAGAAGACTGCCAGATTTTATTATTTTTAAAGTGACCACATCCTAAATCTGAAACAAGCACTTACCTGGGACTTTTCACCTATAGATCTCAGAGTGGTGGATCCACATAACAACCCTATTTTACAGGTGGGGAAACTGAGGCACAGAAAAAACAGCAACATGCCCAAAGTCAATTAGCAGTAGAACCAGACACAGGACTCCTGACTCACACTCCAGTGCCCCTAGCCATTGGGCCATGGAAGGCTTCCATTTCAATCATTTCACCCCCCAGCCAAAAATGGGTGAAAAACGTTTCAAAATCCTCAACTGATGCTGGCAAAATGTATGAAGTTTAAAGAAAAATTAGACAATCAATCGCTTGAGTGCTAGTAAACGTCCCAGGGTAACATGCAAAAATGCACATTCAAAAATAGCTGGAGGATAGGAATGTGCATTTGGGTTACATTAGTAAAGGCTCAAGGGGGCAGACACTCAGGGTTGGGCTTATTTTCCATGCAGGATGCTTGAAAGGAAAATCTGACTGTATCCTAACAGCCATTGTTCTTTGAAGTAATATCAGGGGTTTCGTTACTGCTAGCAAAAAAGTTTATTCTGAAACATTTTCTACTTAAATCACTTCCCTTTAGTGGGTGCGATAAGAACTCTGCTGCTGTGTCACAGGAGCTATCACACCAACAGCAATTCTCCTTTGGCTCATATGGATCATGCTTTAAGCAGGGTCAGAAGGAGGGAGTGGAGCACAGCATCCCTGCACAGAGCCACTGTCAGCTGAAAGGTTCCTCTGGTGCTAATGTCCCTGACACACAGAGACAGCAGCTCTTCCAGCCCCAATGCCCTGGCATGGAGAGGCTCAGCTCCCCAGTGCTGCTGTGACAACAAAAAGCTGCTCAATACGTTTCCTTTTGCTGTTTGACCAGCCCCAGCAGTAAGTTCCATGCATCGTCTGGAAAGCAGATCTTCATTGTAGCAGCACAGGCATGTCACACCAGGGCTAGGAAGAGACCAGTAAGCTTTTCACGCTACGCCTATGGTCCTACACAAGTGCAAACCAACTCCCCCAACACACACGCCCCAGAGGCCAAACCACCTCTCCAGCAACAGATGCAGGAAAACCAGCAACAATCTGTTTACTAAGCCAAGGCCTGTTTGTGGAAGGGCTACTCACTGCAGTTTTATACGCTGCTTCGATGTAAAACACAACGTTCTGTATGAAATTGACTTCATCCAGACTGTAGATAACGTGAAGCCCTAAAACAGAGAAAAAAAAATCCATGAACACATTGGCTGGCAGTCAGCCAGCCAATCAGTTGTTAGAGGTCCATTACTCTTACCCATTTATCTTATTAAAATACATACACACTCAAGCCTCCAGATCACACACTTAGATAAGAATTCAAGCAGCATGTCACTTATCTCTTCCCCACCCCCAGCCTTTGTTGTGTTCTTCATAGCCCCCCACCCCGCTTGCTGTGTGTCATCCCTGTAGAGACCTCAATCCTGCAATTAACGCCACACAATAAAAGCATGAGGAATCTCACGGACTTCAATGTGAGTCCTCCCACGTGGAGTAGCTTGCAGACTCAAGGCCATGGACTGTAAGCAATTTTGGAGCAGTGGCTCCTTTCCCTGTGTTCGTATGTTTCACAGATGCCAGTCACGCGTTGCACTTGTAGGACAGCAGATTAGAGGCTGCAGGAACTTCATACATATACAGGGAACCAGTGTGCAGCAAAGTGCCATTATCTTATCGGTCAGTGTTCAGAGTGCACCACAAAGTTACACGGAAGCCACAAGCCAGGCACTGAGCCTGCCTGGAGCCTGTGGGCACTACAAATAACATCCACTGGAGAGTTAAGCAGGGTGTTGTTTTCTCTAACATTCCCCAGCATCCTGTACCTCACAGAGAAGGTGACAGAGCGGAGATGCCACTTCAGTCCCAAATGAGGGTTACATGTACACACTGAGTCTAGGAGTTCCACCAGTTTAACTGAACTTGGGATGCTAAACTAGTGTGACTGCCCATGTGGATGCTCTCATGGCAGCTTAAACCTAGTGTATTATTTAGCATCACCCTTTTAGTTTAAACCAACCTTAGATAAGAATGGCAAGTCTGAGCCATTTAAAAACAAAGCGAGTTTCACCCTAGTGAAGGCACCAACCTGAGACCTCTGGAGACCAGACACCTCCAGCCAGCCAGCCAGCCATCCCCAGAACAGGTACAAATCAGGCTGAAACAACAGAAGCTGCCTCCACACACTTGCCCCTGCCAACACGCTTCAGCCCAGACCCAGGCAACCTGGGCTCCGTGGCACACTCAGTCCTAGGTCCATCTTCTGAGGCTGCCAATTGTGCTGGTGTCTTTTGGGCACCTGTCTCCTAGGAACTGATCTGAGGCCAAATCATCCACCACCAAACAGCCAACAGAGAAGCAACTGAGCTCAATCTGAACCAGACTCCTGCTGTCCCCAGCACCCACCCAATCTAAACTGACATATTATGGGAACTGCCAGCCAAGTCTAGCTCTGGGATAAGCAGGCACAGCTATGCTGACTTCAGCCCTATTGCATCCACTTATTCTAAGGCTGAATTTGAACCTATGTTGCCCGCAGCTGCCAGTCACATGCCGTACTTGTAGGACAGCAGAAGGACTTCATACAGATACAGGGAACCAGTGCACAGCTAAGTGCGGTTATCTGATCTGTCAGCGTTCAGAGAGCACCGGGGGATATGCAGTAGTTGCAGGCTGGGCACTTGTCAGCTCAAGAGTCTACATTCCCTGTTAACACGGTCAGTTCCTCCTGATTTCCCTTCGTCTGCATGCATTGCCTTTGGAGGTCCTGCACCTGCCAGTGTATCCCGGCCACCTCTGAACAGTGGCTCTGCATGCTGAGCTCACTCTGCCGTGAAGCCTATGAAGGAGGCCACTATGTGTTGGTAGTGTGCCCTAAAGTAAGTGCTGCTCCACCTTCCTTACAAAGCCAACTCTAGGGCAGCACAAGTTGGCTAGCTGAGCAGTCAGGCAAGTTTCACTGTTGCTCAAGAGTCATGCGCTCTCTAAAGTGCAGGGCTAGTAAGGCTGGGGTAGAGAACTTTAGGGCTCCAAGACATCCTCTGGGGACCCAGCCCTGTACGCACCAGAAACATGCTGCAAGGAGCAGAGGGTGAATTACCTCAGTGCAGGAACAGCATATGACTGCCGAAAGCTGTCCCCTCCCCCCTGGCTGCGCCCTCTGTGCTGTTCCCCCAAGAGGCACAGCTCAGTCTCAGCCATGATTCTGGGTTTCTCTGTACAGGCGATAAGACAGCTGGTGGTGCTAGATAATACTTCTTCAGTGCCTTCCAGCTAAGCACCTCAAAGCTCTTTACACTCAGTCATCCATGAAGCCTCCCAAACCCTCTGAGATAGGTCACCATTATCACCTCCATTTTATAGCTGAGGAAACTGAGGCACAGATGTGAGACCCAAGTTGCCCAGGGCTGCATAATAAATCTTAGCAAAGCCAGGGACAGATCCTAGATCTCCTGTCTCCTAGGCTTTACTTTAAGCACTAGATCACATTGAGGGTAACAGGTTGATAAACCCAGGAGCAGAGGAATTTTGTCAGGCTCAGGTGTAGTAGTTCACAGTTACGGACAGGGCACAGGACTGGAATTCAGTAGACCTGTGTCTCTCCCCAGCTCTGACACCAACCCCCTTGCAGCCTTGGACAAATCAATTCCCACCCCCCGTGCCCCAGTTTCCCCACCTGTACCCCAGGGATAATAATACTTCCCTGGTTCTCAGGGAGCAGAGAGACTTAATTCCTTAGCACCCCAAGGTGCTGCAATACCACAGCAATTAGCACCAGAGAGATGCCTAGATGCAAGTATTACCAGAGGCTGTCATTTGTGCCAACATGAGCAGGTAAATTGATGTGGCGTCTAACGACCCCACTGGTCATCTCCAACCACAGTGGCACAGGTGTGGGTGTTGTACTTGGCATGGAAACAGTCCTTCGGGCTCTGGCTGTGCTTGAATGCTTCCACCTTATCCACCTGCAGCATTCCATTAGAAAAAGAACAGACAGTTAGCTTCCCCAGTGCCATGCTCACAGCTGGGGCTGTGGGGTGGGCCGGGGGCACAGGAGGGATCTAGCAGGATGTCCTAGCCCAGCCCTCCATGTAGCCTTGTAGGCAGGTTATGAGTCCCTGCAGAGTAAACAGCTTCAAGTTACAGGTTTCTTGGAACTGCTGCCTGCTAAGAACTGCCCTGCGGGGGGAGGGGAAAAAAAGGAGAGACTTCACCCCGTTAGGGTAGTACCACCTCAGTGGCCAGAGCGAGGTTCCTGGATAGCTCCAGGGCCCACATGCAAGGGACAGGTGTGCATGTTTCATGCATACCAGGACTAACACAAAGAGGGGCCACTGCTATCAGTTCAGTGGAGTCACAAGTTCATTATATGAAACATGTGAGTTATATGGCAGCCCGATACCCGCAGGGAGTGGGCGGGGGGTGGGGAAAAAGATATCCAGCCATTCTAACAGCAGCAGCAGCCCCTGAGGGCAGGCGTGGGCTGGCTCTGAAGGGAGCTGCATCTTGCCTTCCTGGACAAGGAGGATGGTTAACATGAAATAGGGTCTTTGGAGTCGGGGGGGAGGAGCGGCTCCTCAGGAACCCAAGACCTTGAGTATCCACCCAGTCCCCAGAGCCTGGAGGAGGATTCTTTCACCCCCTGCCTAGGTCACAGCAAGCCCAGTACCCATTTTGGGGGATGGACAGCATTCTAGGTTTGCATGTCCGCAACCCAAGCAGCACAGGCACTCCAGGTCACGTATGCCCACTTCAGCCACTGGTTGGATGGCAGCGAGGAAAGCAGGCAGACATTTTGTGGTTCACACAGGCTGTAACTGTTTGCGGCGTGATTGTGTCATGCCAGGACACAAACAGTCTATTCCACTTCTTATGCCACCCCAAACATCATGGTAACTGATCCAGTGGATAACATAGGAGAGAGCACTGGGAGACACTGCAGCATTTTGTACTTGAACCCCAGAAGGCAAAAAAAAAAATATCACTCTGGGCCATGCATGTTCTGAGAACGAAGGGGCCCTTAGCTCTGGCACAGCAGGTACAAGCCCAGGGGAAAGGAGGAGTCATATTAGAGCTAGGTATTATTATTAGCCTGGTGTCTGGCTGGGGCTTGGCACAGCTGGCATTAGTACTGAATGGAGAAGATCTACCTGGAGGGATTGTGGGTAGCAGCCTTTCCGTTTCCCCAGCTGGTGCTGTGGAGACTGCTCCGTTAGGAGGCAGCTCGCTGGAACATGCTGGGGCCCAAAGGATACACAGGAGCTGGGAAACAGCCACTGGATGGTTCAGAGACTGGGGGGGGGGGGGGGGGGGGGGCAGTAAAAGGGAAACAGTGATTCAGAGAAGGACAGCAACAGAGACCAGGGGACCTTATGGGAACAGAGTTGTGATTCATTCACACTTGGTATCATTATCAGGGCAGAAAGGCTGAGATTTTAATCTCATTTGAGACAGGAAATTCCAAGTCCATGGTACTTTACTTTCATGCCTCAACTGGCTACAGGGCCACAAAACTCCACTGCCACAAGGGGAGATCTGGCCACAGAGGGAACCTTCGCAGGTGTGTTTGCATCATACAGCACACCTAGAGAAAGGGGTCACTTTGATGGTATGAACGCAAAGTGATTGAAGGAGGCAATGCCAGTGGGGCAATGGCATTGGCAGCCTGTAGGGGAAAGGGTTCCTTTAGGACACTAGGCTAGCGCAGGTAAGAACACTACTTCCATAGCATGGACAGAACGTTCAGTGACTGGATGGATACTGGGGTCTAGGCTTGTTTTAAGCCTTCCCCAAAAGACCCTTGTGCCTGGGTCAGGACTGCTTTTTTGCCATCAGTCTGATGGCAGATCTCTGCTGAGTCAGTGTGTTACAACAGGAGAATTTCAGCTGGAGACACACCATCTGTACCATACCTGTCTCATCATGCACTGCAGCAATCCCCTCATCAGTTTCACTACACTCTGCAGAAAGGAACGAAAAACAGGCCTGTTAAACACATCCCTGGATGGGAAGAGCACTGACTCAGCAATGGCATCTGGCCCGTGACCTTTCAAGAGCCCTGGGGCCTGTAATCGTACCCACAGCTCAGCTTCTCCACAGCATTTACTTTCTGGGCAAGTGGCTGAGGGAGGAGCTGCTGGGGCAGAGCAGATCACGAGGGACAATCCGATCTGCTGCTGCGGGAGGAGAAAATCCCCAGGACTGCATCAGCCTTGAGTCAGTTAAGGTAAAGGACTAAGTTAGGACATTTACACCTACAGAAAGAGACTCAGGACTGTGGGCAGAGAGAGAGGTCAGCCACCATGCATGGAGCCAGTCTGTCCCGCACTGCACAGCAGACCTCTGCCTTTACCTGCGGGACCCCAGAAGGGAGTGGGAAACACCAATCTGATGGTTGCCCAGGGAGCAGGACCCCTGCACCCCTCCTCCTTCCTTGGTAGCTCAACCCCACCTGGGGCAAATTCAGATGTTGCTGAGACATGTACTGCTCGTGTCCCATGCCATATGGTGCTGCCAGAGCCCCAGGAAGTAACCCCTGGATCTCCCCAGGGAATCAGGGCATCTTTGCCTAGATGGTGGCCCAGACTGGGCAATGCCCACCCCTCCCCCAACCAGGGCCGGCTCTAGGTTTTTTGCCGCCCCAAGTAAAAAAAATTTTGGCTGCCCCCCCGCTCTCCCAGTGCCCCCCCACCTGCACCCCCCTGCCGCCCCAGCACCGGGCTCTCTTCCCCCCTGCACCCCTTGCCACCCCAGCACTGGGCTCCCCCCGAAACGCGGGATCCGCTACCAGCACATGGCGGCCAAGCCCTGGCCCAGCCGTGACTCTGTCCCCATGCGGGTGGAGCTGCTGGGCGGCGCGGAGTGGGAGTACTTCCAGGTGGCAGTGCGGCTGCGGGGCGGCGCGGAGAACACGGCCCCCTCCCTGGGCTTCGCGGCGCTGCTGGTGGCCAAGGTGGATCAGTTTGTGCTCACCGCCCTCACCCCTGACATGCTGGCAGCCGAGGACCTGGAGAGCCCCCCTGGACCTGCTGCTCTTCAGCCTCACCACGCCCTGGCCCAGCCCCGGCGGGCGGGAAGGCGAGGATCTCCGGCTGCGGGGCTACCTGCTCAGCACCGACGAGCCTAGCCGGCCGCTCACTTCTTCACACACCCCGGGAGCCCCTCTCACCGCCGCCGCAGCCCGGGCTTGGCTCCAGGGGACGCCACTTCCCTCCCTCCCTGGCTCCTCACACACTCTGGGCAGGGCTGCCCAGAGAATTCAGGGGGCCTGGGGCAAAGCAATTTCGGGGGCCCCTTCCATAAAAAAAAGTTGCAATACTATAGTAACATGTATTTGGAAATGTAAAAAATAACTAGCGAAATAGATTCAAAAATTAATTTGTAATAATTTGAAAATACACTAAATACATTATTTAAAAACATTAAATGCTTTAATGGTATGTATACATTTGCAATTACATAATGGGCTGTTGCTGGGTGATGGTTGGTGCCAATGGGCTGTCGCTGCCTGGGGGTGGTGCTGCTGTTGCCCAGGGCTGGGTGGGGAGCTGGGCTCTGGGTTGGGGGGTGCCCGGCTCAGAGGGGCTGGGCTCGGAGCTGGGGGTCAGGGTTGTGGGGGATGGGGTCGGGGGTGCCCTGGCCCCTTACCATGCCACTTACCCCTCTCCCAAACATCGCTGCAGCCGCCTGGTGTCTCCAGCGGGGCCTGGAGTTCCCGCCGCTGGTTCGCAGCTTGCAGCCCCGCCCCCTTACCGGCTGAGATGCCGGGGGATGGGGGAAGACGGAGGCGGGGGGAGCCTTGGACATACCCGGGGCCTGGGGCAAATTGCCCCACTTGCCCCCCCTCCCCCCCCCCGGGGCAGCCCTGACTCTGGGAGCCCCTTTCGCCTCCACCGCAGCCCGGGCTCAGCTCCAGGGGGCGCCGCTTCTCTCCCTCCGCGCTCCTCACACACTCCGGGAGCCCCTCTCGCGGCCGCTGCAGCCCGGGCTGTGGCGGTGGCTAGAGGGGCTCCCGGAGTGTGTGAGGAGCGGAGGGGGGGAAGGGAAGGGAAGACTCGGCGCGGCAGCAGGACCCCATCTCCCTCCCTGCATCCCGGGCGCCGCTTCCCTCCTCCCCCCCCCCCCCCCACTCCCCCACTCCTCACACACTCCGGGAGCCCCTCTAGTCACCGCCGCAGCCCGGGCTGCAGCGGCCGCAAGAGGGGCTCGGGGGGGGGGGGGGGGAAGCGGCGCCCGGGATGCAGAGAGGGAGATGGGGTCCTGCTGCCACTGCCGCGCCGAGTCTCCCCAGGGCAGCGCTGTACAGGGCGCCGCTGGGCTGGGCAGGGGGCGCGGATCCCAGCTCGCGCTGGCAGGGCGAGTGGCTGGGCCAGGGCCAGCTCCCGGCAATGCCGCCCCAAGCAAAAAAATAAAAAATAAAAGTAAAAAAGGGGGGCCGGAGTGCCGCCTCTTAGAAAGTGCCACCCCAAGCACGTGCTTGGAGGGCTAGTGCCTAGAGCCGGCCCTGCCCCTAACAGAAGAGGAACAAGGCTGCACACCGCACATTGGGCACTATAGCCAGGGAGCTCCCAGCTGACCAGCCAGTCTGGGTCCCCATGCAAAGCTTGGAGCAGACCTGCTGAGGATCCAGAAGGCAGAGTATGAGCAGGGATGCTTCACTGAAAGCAGACCTTACCCATGGGTGCTAGGCTTGGAGCATCATCACACTCAGCACAAACACCACATTCTGATTTAAAAATACAAGTCATTTAGCTGTGCTAGCTAGTCATATCCCTCAGCCAGATAGACACTAACCCCCTCACCGGGAAGAGAAGCCCAGCACTTTGGCGCTCATCTATTTAATATATAACATAACATTGATAGAAGAAAGTGCCTAACTGTAGTGGACTCTCTGTTGTCCTAGTACTTCAGATCTCTGAAATAAACCTGGTAGGGTTCAGGGGGCCTAGCATCTGTACTCTGAGAAAGGCACACAATTCAGGATTCCCAGCAGGATATCTGGATCCAGTGGTTAAGTTTGGCCAGCTGTGAAGTTAGTGTCTAGAGTCAGATGCCCCCAACACGTTTGGTGGGGATTTGGTCCAGCTCTCCTCCACCATACAGCAGTGACAGACATTCAGCGTCCAAGCCACTCATCAGCCCAAGTAACACTGGTGTTAGCTTCTGGAAACTTATCTTTGAAAAGTCATGGCGATCGGGGGAGGTCCCGGATGACTGGAAAAAGGCTAATGTAGTGCCCCTCTTTAAAAAAAGGGAAGGAGGAGGATCCAGGGAACTACAGGCCAGTCGGCGTCACCCCAGTCACTGGAAAAAATCATGGAGCAGGTCCTCAAGGAATCAATTCTGAAGCACTTAGAGGAAAGGAAAGTGATCAGGAAAAGTCAGCATGGATTCACCAAGGGCAAGTCATGCCTGACTAACCTAATTGCCTTCTATGAGGAGATAACTGGGTCTGTGGATGAGGGGAAAGCAGTGGATGTGTTATTCCTTGACTTTAGCAAAGCTTTTGATATGGTCTCCCACAGTATTCTTGCCGGTAAGTTAAAGAAGTATAGGCTGGATAAATGGACTATAAGGTGGATAGAAAGCTGGCTAGATCGTCGGGCTCAACAGGTAGTGATCAATGGCTCCATGTCTAGTTGACAGCTGGTATCAAGCGGAGTGCCCCAAGGGTCAGTCCTGGGGCCGGTTTTGTTCAATATTTTCATTAATGATCTGGAGGATGGCGTGGACTGCACCCTCAGCAAGTTTGCAGATGACACTAAACTGGGAGGAGTGGTAGATATGCTGGAGGGTAGGGATAGGATACAGAGGGACCTAGACACATTAGAGGATTGGGCCAAAAGAAACCCGACGAGGTTCAACTAGGACAAGTGCAGAGTCCTGCACTTAGGATGGAAGAATCCCATGTACTGCTACAGACTAGGGATCGAATGGCTAGGCAGCAGTTCTGCAGAAAAGGACCTAGGGGTTACAGTGGACAAGAAGCTGGATATGAGTCGACAGTGTGCCCTTGTTGCCAAGAAGGCTAACGGCATTTTGGGCTATATAAGTAGGGGCATTGCCAGCAGATCAAGGGACGTGATCATTCCCTTCTATTCAACATTGGTGAGGCCTCATCTGGAGTACTGTGTCCAGTTTTGGACCCCACACTACAAGAAGGATGTGGAAAAATTGGAAAGTCCAGCGGAAGGCAACAAAAATGATTAGGGGTCTGGACCACATGACTTATGAGGAGAAGATGAGGGAACTAGGATTGTTTAGTCTGCAGAAGAGAAGAATGAGGGGGGATTTAATAGCTGCTTTCAACTATCTGAAAGGGGGTTCCAAAGAGGATGGATCTAGACTGTTCTCAGTGGTGGCAGATGACAGAACAAGGAGTAATGGTCTCAAGTTGCAGTGGGGGAGGTTTAGGTTGGATATTAGGAAAAAACTTTCACTAGGAGGGTGGTGAAGCACTGGAATGTGTTACTTAGGGAGGTGGTGGAATCTCCTTCCTTAGAAGTTTTTGAGATCAGGTTTGACAAAGCCCTGGCTGGGATGATATAGTTGGGGATTGGTCCTGCTTTGAGCAGGGGGTTGGACTAGATGACCTCCTGAGGTCCTTTCCAACCCTGATATTCTATGATCACCTGAATGATTCCCTACCCAACACATCCCACTTGGGTCTGTATCTCCAGCCACGTCCATTCTGTTAACAATGCCAGCTCTGCGTCCCATCTGTCATCTCTGCTCACTCCCACCCCTGCGCCGTTTCCAAACTGCCCCCTGCATTGGGTCTGCAATTATACTCCCATCTTGCCAGCAGCAGATCCTCACCATCCTGCCTCAAATCCTCGCTGTATTCAAGGCCCTCTTAATGCTCAATTCTTCTGTGTCATCCACAAGAAGTGAATCATCCAACTGTAACCCAGATACTTGCCCACTGCATGCAGTACTTCAGCTATAACATACCACTGCCCTGTGCCACTGAAACTGGGTAGTTAGTTATTCTCTTTCCCCAGTGAGAACTCGGGTTTTTCATGTTGACCAAGATATCACACACAATAGAGAGTGCAGAAATACCTTAAGTGTCTCTCTCTCTAGAGGTGCTAGCATTGAGCTGTAAGCATTCCAGCCATGCAGTTTTAATGTTCCTATCCCTGTAATGCAGACTTTACAATGCCACAAAAGACACTCTTCCTGGACCTACCCTCCATTTCTCACTAGGCTGAAATAATTGATTCCAGAGCTGGCCTGGCACAGGATCAGGGAGTTGCCTGATTCTCTCCCGCCCACCCCATTGAAGGGAACATCAAGTCCTGCATTCCTGCCCAAAGGAGCCAACTATCTACAGAAAAGACATACAAGGGAAATTGAAACCATCCACCAGGGACGTGTAGGTGATGCACGTCATGGGAAGAGAGGGTCTGAAATGCCATCCTGCCAAGGCAATCAGCTCCCCGTTAGACTATATGTTCCATGTGTTTTTCTGGTTGCAAGGCTCCCCATGGAGTGGATTTAACCTGAAGCCAGTGGTTAGTGTGCTATGAGAAATAGCCCTGGCTCTAAAATGTTTGAGTCATCAAGTATTTCTCTGATGATTTAGAGGATACAAATACAGATTCCCCAGAGTTCTAAGCAGCTCACACACACACACACACACGAACTGTTTGCACTCCAGAGTTCTCCTCTGATCCTAGTAAGGCTTACTCAGGGAACTCCCGGGGCTCACCTGGAATTTTTCAGCAAGCTCCAGGTCAGAGAACAAACCGTTTGGACGAGAACAGCTTTTAGATCCCTGACTTTCCCCATCTGAGGCCTTAAGATACTATCAGCAGTTTGAAGAGCACCAGTCCAAAATGGCTCCACATCTCCTTTGGATATTTCTGGGGTTAATTCTGAATGATAAGGATTAACAGAGAATCCTTCCCTCAATCTTCTATCTAAGGTACTTCTATGGTCCCCCCCAATACCAAAGTATTGAGAACCTCACAATCTTTAAATAAATTCATTCTCATAACATCTCATGAGGCAGAGCATTGCTATCATCCCCATTGTACAGGTGGGGAACGGAGGCCCAGAGAGGCTGAGTGATTTGTTCAAGGTCACACAGTGTCTGTGGTAGAGCAGAGAATTGAACCTTGGGGCTCTCAAGTCATAGGCTAGCACCCTAACCACTGGACCATCCTGCCTCTCTTCTTACAGCTGACCTCCATGAAAGAGAGCAAGAACAATATTGGAAATCACAGCATGGAACTTTAACAGATACACAGCCCATCCATCACATACAGCTCTCCTCAGAGAGGGATTTGTTACAGCATAGCTTAAAGGGCAAGTGACACTTGATTTGCCTGAATTTAAGCTATCTGTAGGTTTTTCATCCCAGAAGGCTAGGTGCAAAGGGAGAGATTGTGTGGGGGTGCTGGGGGCCTGTGATAGACAAGAGGACAGACTAGATGATCTGGCCTTAAACTCCATGGGTCTGTTACTATGCTCTTGCTGTATCTCCACTGTCAGACCCTTTGGGGGTTTATTTTATGTTAGTCTGACAAACAAGATCCCATGGCAAGTGAACTAGATTCTACTCCCCCAGTGCAGAGTAAAGAATCTTCAGCAGCTTCAGGAGGAACAAAGACAGAGGGGGAGGGGATTTTATTGACTTAAATATGAAAGTGATTAAGACATTCAGAACAGAATTCCTTTTCCATCTGCCTAGTTATGATTCTTACACAAGTGCCTGTCATTGTGCTATCAGATCCCCAACTGTGTAATTCAATATACTAAGTTCAATACTGCCCCTACATTTCCACCATGCTGCAAAATTCTCTGCTGAAAAAAAGCCATGTAGAAGGTTCTGTGGATTGGGGGAGAAGAGGTGGGGAGATTGGAGGGTTCAGCAGCTGAGACTTCTGGCTCCTAGGAAGCGTTTCGGTATTGTGGGATAGATACTGTAGATAGAAGCTTCACTCAAATGGAGAGCAGTCATGTTAACGCTGAAACCTAATGGTGACAAACACCCTGGTGAGTGGAACTGGAGAAGTTCACTCCTCTCAGAGCCATCGTTTCAGGCTGTCAGCAGACAGACAGACTTTGGGTGCACCTGTTAACCTTAAGTGTCAGAACCAACTGTAAGGGCTAGAAGCCTTAATCTTGAAAGAAAAAAAATCAACACAGTGATTCTGGTGCACTGTTTTGTGAGTAACGTGAGATTCCACAGCAAATTCCTCTACTACTGTGTGATGAGATACAAGGGGCCCTGCTTACAAGAAGAGTTTAATCTTTAGTTCAGTCTCCAGTGTTTAGAGGGTTCGAGTTGCATGCGAGTCTCAGGACATCAGCTGTGAGCTTTCCAAGCCATCCCTCCTGTAGGTTTCTCATACCTGCTCCAGCTCGTATGCCTTTGCCTTGTCCTCATCACGGTCTGCATTTTTGCGGTACGCCAAGCCCAGGCCCCACACGGACAGCACACTGTAGACGTTATCCCGGACCCAGGCATCTTTGTGATCACAGCTGGCTGGGAGCAATCCTGTCACCGGGTCCTGCAACATGAGGGAAGGTCAGGTGAGGGAGGAAAAGACATGAAATCAGCTTTCCAGCCCTGAAAACTTGGGGGAAGGCTGGCCATTAGGGAGATAAACAGGTTGTGAATGGGGGGGGAAAACTAGAGAGTCTTGTTTATCCACGAGGAAAACAAATAATAAAAGGGAAAGCAAGGGCTCAGTGTTATACGCCAAGGCAACATCAGCATACTTATCTGATTACCCATCTGGCCCACCATTACCACGAGATCTTTATCTTACAACCACCACCCCAGCTCCCCGTGAGGTAGGGCAGTGCTACTGTCCCCATTTTACAGATGGGGAAGCTGAGGCACAGAGTCTCAGTGACTTGGCCAAAGTCACACAAGGAGCTATGGAAGAGTGAGGGGAATTGGACCTTGATTTCCCAAGTCCTGTGCTGGGGTCCTAGCCACTGGACATTCCTTCCTCCCTAGAATCGCAAATTCTCTGAAGCTCAAGACATCTCATTTTTGAAAAGTCACAAACCCACAATCACCGGTACAGATCACAACGCTGCAAAGGCAGATGTTTCACAAGGGACAACCAACAATGTAGCAGACATCTTAAAAATGCAGAGCTCTTAGGACCTACTTTGAGAACTTCTGCCTAACCCTTGCTCTGGAAGCACCACGTTCTGTAGGAGATGACAGGAAACAGACAACTTCCCCAGGATCTCCCCCCCAAAGTGACTTGTGGCCAGGTGCACGTTGTGATGTGAGCACAAGGGACTGGGCTCCAGACACTGCAGGACTCAGGCTTGAATTTGAGGAGAAGAACGTCAAAGCTTAAGACTCTTTGCTGCCATGTCCATCAGGCTACTGCATTCCTCTGTGCAGCCAGATGCTCCCAAGGGGCCCAGCAATCCACCAAGGTTGTGCCAGAACGCATGTACATCCCAACAGCAGCAGGACATGACCCCGGGGTTCCGCAAAGCTCAGAAGATGTTAATCACAGCCTGCATCATCTCAGTGGTTCCTACAGCACAGCCAACCAATGGGGTCAAGCCAAACAGTCAAATTCCAGAATGAGCCGTTACACCAGTTCAGTGCACTGATCCTCTCTGCTGAGTCCAATCCAGCCAGCCATCCACCAACCGCACACCAAGGGCTTGCCCAGCACAGGAGCACCACCCTTTTCTCTCACACATTTTTGAGCTCCATTGGTCCTTATCACCCCCTCTGCTCAGGAATCTGCGATGGGCAGCAAACCCAAATATTACTGCATTACAAAGAGAATCTAGGATACACCACTAATTGCCAGAGCCTTGCCTGGAGTCGGAGCAGGAGCAAGGCTACTCCTCCGAGAGGACAGCTAATGTGTCATGTGGGCATTGCAGCACCATGCAGCCTGGCATTTGCAAAGATCATGACTGACATGTAAACAGACACCACTGCATTTGTACCAGGTTCCTGCCAAACTTCCTCAACCAGTTCTATGATCTCAGTTCACCTGGCCTGATTTTAAAACCCCATTCACTAGATCAGTTGCTCCAGTGTAACACAAACACTCATTATTTGGGACCCCTTTTAAGGGCCTGCTGGGGAAGGTGCTCTCTCGACCGAAGAGGGAAGGCTATACACAGTGGAAAAGGCTTTTCCACAGCCACAGCTAGAACAGCTAATTCCAGTTAGCTTCAGAGCTTTCCATGGCTGAATCACAACTGGTCAGAAAGGCAGAGGAATACTTTAAACAATGGGATGCTCTTTATTTGACATTAGGTACCTCTATCCCGCCCATCTCGGTACACAGGCCCCACCCACACCACATTGTTTGCAGCATGCTGCACCCCAGGAGGACAGGAACCAGTAGGAGATCTTCAGAGAAGGGATGGTTACTCCCCTGTAAATCTACTTCTCTGAAGATCCCACACGACTTGATTCCCCCACATTCAGCTGCCTTCTCTCAGAAGTGTGCATTTCCCTCACCCCCACCCCACCCCCCCGCCACACCAATGGCCTCATCCTGTTATATCCAGGGAAACTGAACAGCAAACACAATATTCACAGAAAAGCAAGGTAACACAGTGGTTTGAACACAGGACTGTAAACCATGGGATACCAATTTCTAATTTCTTTCCTCCCAGAGAGGAAGGCTGGTCCAGTGGTAGGTGCTAGCCTGGACTAGGAGCCCTAATCTTAATTCCTTCTTGTGTGACCTTGTGAAAGTCACTTAGGCCCAGACCCTCACAGGTATTTAGGCACCTAACTTCCATTGATTTCAGTGGGAATTAAGCACCTAAATACCTTTGAGGACCTGGGTGGTAGCATCTCTGTGCCTCAGTGCCCCATTGGTACAGTGGGGATAACAGCACTGCCCTACCTCATAGGGTGTTGTGAGGCTATACGTTAGAGATTGCAGGGTGCTCTCAGCTACTACCAGAGGGAGTTAGACAAGTACTAAAGATAGCTAGACAATCCGAGCTCCAACACATGTGGACTTGAAGCAGCTCTCTACCTCAGTTTCCCCATTCCCAACCTTGGGTTACAGTGATCTAGTAGAGTCTACTAAGTGTCACGAAGATGGAGCAGCACACTACTAACTCTAACTAAGTGCCATCATCCCACCTGCCTGACACCCCAGTGCAAAGCACTGAGCTGAGCTAGCAGCCTCCAAGTCAGCGCGGCGGCGCCCACCTCCCCTTAGCCGCGCCCACCTCCCCTTGGCCGCCAGCAGCCGCCCTGATAGTTCAGCCCACCTCACCTGGTGACAGAGGATGGTCTGCTGCAGCAGCCTGGCATAGCCATCCAGCCTCACCCCGGAGTTACTCCTGCTCCTCATGGCCTGGTCGAAGGGGGTCTCAGACCTCACTGGCCAGGAGCGTCAAACTTGCCAGCAATTACAAGCAACACACCACTGCCCCAGGCGCGAGAGAGGCGCCGGTGAGCTGTAGCCTGGCAGCGCTCTCCGGGCAGCCCCGAACGCACCGAGGCGCCAGCTCCAACGGGTCACACCCTCGCCAAGCGGAGCCAGCCTCTACTCAGAGCCAGCGGGGGGAAGGGAAGGCGCAGAGCGCAGCTCGCCGGGCGGGGTCCTGCTGCCGCCCGCAGCCCCTCGCAGACTTCAGCTCGCCGGGACCCTTCACAGGCGGCCGGAGGGGATCATGGCGGGGACGCGGATCATGCCAGCGGGACCGGCCGCTCTGAGAGGAGCGCTCGGTCGGTCCTACGCCGGCTCGGCTCCACTCACTCCCTGCGGCCCCGCCCGAGGAGACTAAACCCGGCCGAAGCCCAACTCCTTCCCCCACAGCCCGCGCCAGCCGCTATCCCTGCGCACGGACCCCGGCTAGCCAGCCCGGTACACGCTGATTGGCTGAGAAAAGAGGGGGCGGGGCCTCAGCCCCCCAGGTCCTGGCAGCACCATAGCTGCCCAGAGAGTCCATTAAAGGATGGGAAGGCGGAGCAAGGCAGAGCGTATACAGCCGGAGTGAGCCAAGCCAACAAGGACCGGGCGCGACGCCGCTATTTCCCAGAGCGACTGGAACGCCGCCGTCAGGACCCCATGAGCTACTGAGCTGCCAGGACCCAGCAGAGGCAACGTCTCTTTCGGAAGTTTACTTGGATTTGGTTGTTACTTTTAGGGGCCGTGGGGAAAGTGCCGGACTCGGAGGACGGGGAAGGTCTGAGTCGCACGCATCCCCGCGCAGAACAGAGGGGGAACGGCAGTGGGTTGGGGTATACACCCCTGGGCCCTGATGGTGTGCGAGAGAGCCCACAGCACAGGGTAGTTCACGGAGCCACCAGCCTACCTGAGGTGTGCGTGTGTGCACCCAGCTCGGCGGGTGTGACACATCCGTGTCCGACCATTTTCCTGCTATTACAGTGAAGGGGTTGTGTGTGGTCTCCGCAGAGAACTAAGAACTAGCAGAGTGCCATGGTTACTGCCAGATGTTTCTAGGCCGATAGCTGATGAGATGTGTACAATGTAGAACATTAGGTTTCAAAACTGTTGAAGTGAGACTTGCCACCTAAGGTAAGGCAGGTCTCAGGGCTAACTCAATCAACAGGGAGAACAATGGACATCCCCGGAGCCAGCCCATGTTTAACGTCTGGTCTGATCCAGGTGGAGACTTGAGCATTGACAGACAAACACATCCCAGGAGGGTTCTCTGAAGAAGGGGTCCCCTGGGCCTGGGTTACTGTATGAGAGCAGAAGAAATGGCCCAAATTGGTATCTAGTACATGAGGAGACTTTCTGTCAATGGGGATGTCTCATGAAAAGTGGTTCCCAACTCTTGGACTGGTCAAGTACTGCAGGGAATAACCTTTGGGTGAGAAGTAGATTATTAGACAGAAAAGTTACCTGTCAATAAGTATAGGCTATAGATTTCGTCTTATGTTTTTCTTTTACCTGTAACCTTATGTTTCTAAATCCTTATATTTGATTTTATTTGAATCTTTAGCTCAAGCCTTGTCTCCCCCTGCCTGAGGTGAGTGCGGGTGATCCCCTGATTGTCTTCCCCTGCCTGAGGTGAGTGCGGGTGATCCCCTGCCTGTCTCCCACTGCCTGAGGTGAGCGTGCACGATCCCTTGACTGACTCCCACTGCCTGAGGTGAGTGCGGGTGATCCCCTGATTGTCTCCCCCTGCCTGAGGTGAGTGCGGGCGATCCCCTGCCCGTCTCCCACTGCCTGAGGTGAGTGCAGGTGATCCCCTGCCTGTCTCCCACTGCCTGAGGTGAGTGCGGGTGATCCCCTGATTGTCTCCCCCTGCCTGAGGTGAGTGCGGGCAATCCCCTGCCTGTCTCCCACTGCCTGAGGTGAGTGCAGGTGATCCCCTGCCTGTCTCCCACTGCCTGAGGTGAGTGCGGGTGATCCCCTGATTGTCTCCCCCTGCCTGAGGTGAGTGCGGGCGATCCCCTGATTGTCTCCCCCTGCCTGAGGGGAGTGTGGGTGATCCCCTGCCTGTCTCCCACTGCCTGAGGTGAGCGTGCACGATCCCTTGACTGACTCCCACTGCCTGAGGTGAGTGCGGGTGATCCCCTGATTGTCTCCCCCTGCCTGAGGTGAGTGCGGGCGATCCCCTGCCCGTCTCCCATTGCCTGAGGTGAGTGCAGGTGATCCCCTGCCTGTCTCCCACTGCCTGAGGTGAGTGCGGGTGATCCCCTGATTGTCTCCCCCTGCCCAGGGGATAGTTTCTAAGTACCTAGGCATCTAGGGGGAGGAGGGGACTATTTTGTAGTAGAGGGTTCTTTAATCTAGCAGACAAAGGCAGACTGCAATGGCTGGAGGCTGCAGCTATACAAATTCAGGCTCGCAATAAAGTGTCTATTTCTAAAAGACGGTATGATGAAGTGGGAATTTTCTGTAATATTTTTATGAATCCTCTGTGCCTCAGCTTCCCCATTTTTTGCATGGCTACCCAGTGGAGGGGAAAGGAGTAAGTTTGCTTTCAGGGCAGGCTAAGACATGTAGCTCTGTGTGTGTTGCCTAGCTGTCCCTGAATGAGTCATTAAAAGGACTGGTTGAGGGTGACCCCATCTCAGTGAAAAGAACGAGGAGTACTTGTGGCACCTTAGAGACTGACACATTTATTTGGGCATACCAGTGGAAAATCTGAGAAAACAATGGAAAACCCAATCACCGAGACATTGATACCTAGCAACCAATGACCCAGAGGGGGTGGACTTCCCCATCTCTCAGCAGGGAAGCCAAACCGAGACCCCATCTGGAGAAGAAAAGACTGAGAGGTGTGAGGTGGGGGATGGAGTGTTTTCTTCTGGAGGAAGCTGGGGGCTCTCTCACCTAGGAACTGGCTAAGGAGGTGAGAGTGAGAGAGACATACAGAGCCTGAATATGGGGGTATGTCTACACTGCGAAGTTGAAAGACAAAACTTTTGTCTTTCACAGGTACTTAACCGCCCCCCGCGAAAGACAAAAGTTTTGCCGATGCAAGTGGCAGTGTGAACGTGGCTAGTGCTCCTGCCGAAAAAGCTAATGCCGCTCACGGGGCTGGAAGTATTTTGTCGGCAAAAGTGCCGACAAAGTACCGACAAAGAGTGTTTACACACGCTGACTTTTAGCGACAAGGCTGTGTCGACACAGCCTTGTCGCTAAAAGCTGCATAGTGTAGACAAGCCCTTAGATTCACCATAGCTTGGCTGACTAGAATGGACTATGCTTTAACCTTTGTTCTTCTGTGCTAATCTAAGGACTTCCTTTGCCGTGTGCCAGGTGCTAATAAACCTGACTGTTTTGACAGTGCTTCTCCAGTGTCACAGCTAATACTGGGTGCAGTGCATTAATCCCTGCAGGATGTACATGTCTCTACCAGGAGTGAGTCTATTTCAGTTGGACTTGCTGGGCTGAGTTCACAGCGTGAAGCAGAAGGGTTGGAGCCCAGAGATTCAATCTCAGGAGGAGATAAGGCCATGTGGCCTACCCTGAAGGAAGAGTGGGACCACTGGGGGGTCAGGCACCATCAAAGGGGGACTCACTTCCAAAGCTGGGGGCATAGCACTGATCCTGTGGATCCGTGGCAGAGGGTAATTAACCACTGGAACAATTTACCCAGGGTGAGAGTGGCTTCTCCATCACTTGCTCTAGCTCAACCAGAAGCTATGGGCTTGATGAGAAATCAATGTAGTTCCCTGGCCTGAGTTAGACAGGAGTGTGACGTTGCACTCCATAATGTTTTATGGAAATATGCTTATGAGTGTGAATATGATGTAACTGGAATATGCTTTATGCAAAAGGTCTCTTGTAAGGTATCATAACAAAGTTTATAACCTACTGAATATATTCCTCCTATTTGTATGTATGTATCATTCTTGTATCTGAAACTAGGAATATGAAGTATAATTCTGAGGCCCTATCGTAATTATGCAAAGTGTGGGCCATTAATGGTGGTTTGGAAGCTTGATGGCTCCCATTGACTAGGACAATTGGTTGTAAATGGTCTGTTTACTTGCAAAACTTCCTGTGTGCATGTGGGCCAGCCCTGGAAGAATGGAGGCTGGGGTCTCACAGGACATGTGACCATGTCACCTGATACTGGAATCCATCTTAAACCTGGTGCTTTTTCATTTAGAAGAAGGGGTGGGGACCCAGAGAGACAAAAGATTCCCGGGGCTGCCAGTCATGAGAACACTCCTGTTTTCCACCTAAGATGTCTGCTGGAACTAACAAGGACTGTACCAGGGGAAAGGATTGGGCCCAGACAGGGCCGGTGCTACTATTAAGGCAAACTAGGCAGTTGCCTAGGGCGCCAAGATTTGGAGGTGCCAAAAAGCGGTGCCCCCAATTTTTTTTTTACAGCGTTCCTACGCCCCCTCCCCGAGCGTGCGGTTGCCGCTCCACTTCTCCCGCCTCCCAGGCTTGCAGCGCCAATCAGCTGTTTGGCGCCACAAGCCTGGGAGGGGAGGAGAATTAGAGCGGGGTCGGCGTGCTCGGGGAGGAGGCGAAGCAGAGGTGAGCTGGGGTGGGGAGCTGCCGCAGGGCTGGGGGGGGGGGGCGCAAGGTGGAAGTTTTGCCTAGGGCATGAAACTTCCTTGCACTGGCCCTGGGCCCAGACTAGGAAGGAGTCTAGTCTGTGAAAGAAGCTTATTTGAACATCTCTGAGGGTAAGATTTTATCTGTAAACAGTTTCTTAATGTATTAGGCTTAGACTTGCATGTTTTTGCTTTATTTTGCTTGGTGACTTACTTTGTTCTGTCTGTTATTACTTGTAACCACTTAAATCCTACTTTTTATACTTAATAAAATCACTTTTGTTTATTAGTAAACCCAGAGTAAGTGATTAATACCTGGGGGAGCAAACAATTGTGCATCTCTCTCTCTCAGTGTTATAGAAGGTGGAAATTTATGAGTTTACCCTGTATAAGCTTTATACAGAGTAAAATGGATTTATTTGGGGTTTGGATCCCATTGGGAGCTGGGTGTCTGGGTGCTGGAGATTTTGGTTAAAGTCTGCAGCTTTGGAGGCATGGACCAGACCTGGGTCTGTGTTGCAGCAGGCTAGTGTGTCTGGCTCAACAAGTCAGGGTTCTGCAGTCCCAAGCTGGCAGGGAAAACGGGCTCAGAGGTGATTTCAGCACATCAGGTGACAGTCCCAAGGGGGTTTCTGTGACCGAACCCATCACAAGGAGGTCAGACTATATTATCACAATGGCTCCTCCTGACCTTAGATTCTATGAATCTCTATGCTGTGGATGGAGCAGCCTTGCTCAGCACCAAGAAACTCACAGCCCAGTGACTGCACAAACCATCCCAAGGGAGTTTATAGATTAGAGCTGAACCTGCTGAGATCAGCCACCAGGTGGCAGTGCGAGCACAGCAAACACAGCCCTTGCACTGGAGCCAGGCAAATGGGAAGTTACAGGTTGGAGCCCTGGGCCCTGTTTTGTGCCAGCCTGCCAATGCCAAGTAGCGTTGCCAACTTTCTAATCACACAAAATCAAACACCCCTGCCCCGCCCCTTCTCCGAGGTCCCGCCCCCGCTCACTCCATTCCCCACCCTCACTCATTTTCACTGGGCTGGGGCAGGGGGTTGGGGTTCGGGGGGGGAGGGCTCTGGCTGTGGGCTCTAGAGTGGGGCTGAGGATGAGGGGTTTGGGGTGCAGGAGAGGGCTCCGGGCTGGAGGTTGGGGTGCAGGGGGTTGGGCTTTGGGCTGGGGGTGTGGGTTCTGGGTGGGGCCAAAAATAAGGGGTTCAGGGTGCGGGAGAGGGCTCCAGGCTGGGGCAGGGGGTTGGGGTGTGGGAGGGGGGTGAGGACTCCAGCTGGGGATGCAGGCTCTGGGGTGGGGCTGGAGATGAGGGATTTGGGGTGCAGGAGGGGGCTGGGACAGGGTGTTGGAGTGTTGGGGGGGGTGGGCTCTGGGAGGGAATTTGGATGTGGGAGGGGACCCTGGGGTGGGGCAAGGGATTGGGGTGCGGGAGAGGGTTTGGGGTAGGGGGTCCCGCGACTCCTGGGAAGCGGCTGCCAGGTCCCTGCACCCCTAGATGCATGGGCGGCCAGGGAGGTTCCACACGCTGCCCTCGCGGCCACAGGCGCCATCCCTGCAGCTCCCATTGGTTGCGATTCCCGGCCAATGGGAGCTGCGGAGCTGGCCTTCGGGGCGAGGGCAGCATGCTGAGCCTCCCTGGCTGCCCGTGCGTCTAGGGGCTGCAGGGACCTGGCGGCCACTTCCAGGAGCTGCGTGGAGCTAGGGCTAGCAGGGAGCCTGCCTTAACCCCGGGCCTCTGCTGCGCCACCGACGGGACTTTTAACGGCCCAGTCGGCAAACCGGACGCCTTGACACCCTACTGGCAAGTGATGGGAGCAAACTTACGGCAGGCCCCTGTATCTGAATTTTGCTGTGGGCTTGTGGGGGGTGTTGGAACCTGGGGCATGTATTGAGACCCAAAGCAGGAGCCCCAGTCCCATGTGGGGCAGGATCTCTGCAATGGAAAGCCATTCAAAGCATGTTAGAGGATCGGGGAGGAGGGCAGCTGTACAGCAGCATCACTTATAGTAACAGCACCCCCTGAGGTCAGCCTCTCCCCACGGCTGGGCAGGCACATCCCCAGCATATGGCTATACCTTACAGTGCAAAATGCTTTGCACACTACTGCTGCCCTAAGCGCCACAACTCCACCTCTTCCAGGCTGGCCCTGGTCCCTGGAGCAGTGTAGCAGGCCAAGTTGACACGGTGCCTTTAGAACTGGGCAAAAAACTGTTCCTGAGCACACTTAGGCCACGTGGGGTGAGTTCAGCACTGCTCGGGATCAGGCCTTGCATGCAGGAAACTATCCCCCTGCCTCACTTGGAACAGAGCCGGCCTGCATGTGCAGGAAGGAGCTAGGCCCATGTGCTGGCAAAGAGAAAACACAGGTGCTTCTCTGTTGGCCTGGGACGTGTTTCTTTGGCTTTTCATCTAAGCCACATCAGTGTACCCGGTGCTATTGGCTCAGTTATCTCTTCAAAGTGGTATGGCCTGGGCCTGCCAACCCACAGTGTTTGCAGTTCAGACAGCACAGAGGCCGGGTCCCTAACTGGCTGTGGGGGAGCTTGTGGAAACCAAGCAGTCGTGCACTGGCCTTCTGCCGACTGCTGATATTCTCCACATTGCCGTTCCCACGCACCCTGCCAAGAAACCTGTGCGTTAGAATGGTCCCACTAACACATGTTCCCTGGGAACACAGGTCAAAGGAGCTCAGCTCGCAGCCAAGGGACTACTGGGGGACATGCGTATTTGCCCAGCCCTGATGGCGACTAACACATCCCAGCTCCTAGGCACAGCTGCCTGGGGTGCCCAGAGCTGATCAGCTGCAGGTTGGATTGCTGGGGAAACCAGGGAGCGAATGCTTTCTGCTCCCTTCAGAAAGAGGCAGGAAGTCACAAACTTTCAGGCCAGAGGCATTTATTGTTTGAGCAAGCAACGTAGGTTCAAACAGTCTGTGAGGTGCAGTCCTGGGGTACCCAGCGCGCTGCAGGTGACACAGCCAACCAGGAGCCTTGGGGGATTCAGAGCTCTCCAGTAAGAAGTCCATGTTTACCCCAGGTGCCACCCTGGGGTCCCTGCAGCGGCAGTTTGGGTGCTGCCCATCACCTTGCAATGGGGGAGTGTGGAAACCCCCACATCAGGAAGATATCCCCCCAATAGACTTCCAGCCTGCACCTAGAGCCTGTCCCCAGGGGCAGGCTGGGAGTCTGCCCAGTCCCTGGGGAAGGAAAGGGACCCCAAGGTGGGATGCTTTCTTGGCTTGGCATGAAGGCACAAAAAGGATCTCTCTGCTGGGTAGGGCCAGGGGAGCATTTCCTTCGGGCTGTCTCTGAGGAGGGATCTCAGCCCCTATAGACAGGGCTGGCTCCAGCATTTCTGCCGCCCCAAGCAAAAAAAAAAAAAAAAAAAAAAGCCGCGATCGCAATCGCAACCGGCGGCGGCAATTGGGGGGGGAAAAAAAAAAGCTGCGATCAGCGGCGGCAGTTCGGCGGCAGGTCCTTCGCTCCTAGAGGGAGTGAGGGACCTGCCACCCCCGAATTGCTGCAGGTGCCGCCCCTCTCCCTTGGCCGCCCCAAGCACCTGCTTGTTAAGCTGGTACCTGGAGCCGGCCCTGCCTATAGAGTGGCAACCGCTTGCGCATGTGGCTCCTTTAAGAGCCCCAATTTTCCTTGCACAGAGCAACGCTGGGGCCAGGAAGGGTCTGGTCTCCCAGCTCTTGTTGGGGTCATCCTTGCACTCTCAGCCCCCATTCAGTATCAGGAGCAACAACAGTCCCTGCGAGCAGCTCGGGTCTGTGCAGGCTTCACTGTGGGAGCCCCCCAGATAGCTGCTGCTGGGGGGGGGTGCTGGGTCAGGCTTGGAATTGGCCCCCGGTGGAACTATGAATACTTTCCCCTTCACCGAGGGTGCATGTGAGGAGACTGGGACACACTCCCACCTGTGTGGGGAGGCTGGAGCCCTCGCCCCCAAGTGGTGATTGCAGGGCTCTGGGTCATGTGTCTCACAGTCCCACCCCAGGGGCAAGTATTGATGGCCTCCAGTCTGCAGATGCTCTGAGCCTGGGGGTAGATGGGGAGCATTGTCTCCAGCCGGGATTGCATCAGCTTCCAGCTTTCAGCACTCGTACTGTGGGGGAGCACAGTGCCCGTTCCTGGGGAGGCAAAGCAGCTGTGAGCCTAGGGGGAGAGTACATCACCCCCATACTCTGGGCAGCGGGATCTCCTGATTGCATGCCCCCATTCTGCTCCCCAATTCATCTCCATCCCCTGCACACCCACCATTAGTGCCCCCATCTCAAAAGGGTGAACCGTAGAAACAGGCTCAAACCCAGTCCCCAGCTCCAACCACCCCCAAGTTGGGGGGAGGTGGGGGCTCAGGACTGAGGGGCACCGGCAGAGCTGGCGGGCTGGGGGGAACCTAGGGCTGGAATAGAAGGGGGCTGTGGCTCGGGACTGAGGGGCACCGGCAGAGCTGGCGGGGTGGGGGGAACCTAGGGCTGGAATAGAAGGGGGCTGTGGCTCAGGACTGAGGGGCACCGGCAGAGCTGGCGGGGTGGGGGGAACCTAGGGCTGGAATAGAAGGGGGCTGTGGCTCGAGACTGAGGGGCACCAGCAGAGCTGTGCATGTGGGGAGCCCAGGGCTGGGTTAGCAGGGAGCTGCAGGTTGGGATTGAGGGGCACCAGCAGAGTGGGGTGGATAGCCCAGAGCTGGAATAGTAGCGCTCCCCCGGAGCTCCACACTCACCTGCACATCTTGGTGCTGCACTCCAGGCCGTGCTGGCAGTAGGCTCCCAGTGGTTTGCTGCCCACCATCCTCCAGAATGGCGTCATCCTGACTGCCCGGTGGCGTGCGGGTCCCCCATCAGGGCCTGACTTGAGAATGGCAGGTGGGGAGGAGACCTGGCTGGCTGTGGCGCTGAGCAATATCCTGCTCCCGGCAGGACCTGATGTTCCCTAGAGTGACATGAGAGGGCTGGTCAGTCCCACAGAGGGAGTTGCTAGGGCTCACCTCCGTCCCCCAACTCCTCTGGGACTGGCATCAGGTCAGCACTTCACTCCACAATGGGGCAGGCCAGTCACAGCATGGGCTTTGTGATCCAGAGGCCCTGGGACAAGGAGAACTGGAATGGGAGAAGCACCAACATAAGAGGTGGCCACCTGGCATTCCAAGGCCCAGGCTGGGGTGGGGCAGGGAGAAGTTCAGGAGGGCACAGCTCCATGCCCTCCCAGCTCAGTACAGGGACCTCCTCCTCCTCAGTCATCACCTGTCCTCTAACGCCCAGCCTGGCGAGCAGACCCCAATGGCCATTGTGGGGATCTAACATCAAGGCAGCTGGATCAGACCTTGGCTGTGGTGTGGAGAGAGCCAGCAGATGGGGCGTGCAGGGAGTTCCCCGTCTGAAAGACCCTTGGTCAGCCCCCGCCACTTGGAGGCTAGTTATGATGTTCAATCCATGATGATGTGGGGCAATACAGGGCTCTCCGGGGGAAGCACTTGGCTCTGGCATCTCAGAGAGCCTCACATATTGATGCCCAAAGTCCTGCCCCCATGCCCATCACCCCGTGTAACAGATAGGGAACTGAGCACAGGGGGATCAAAGCCACTCATGTAGGGACACACATGGAAGCAGTGTCAGGGCCATGAATAGGACCCAGGAGTCCTCTCCTTCTCTGCTCTACTAGACAGCAATGCCTCTTGACTGGGTGAGAGCTCCCCCTGGAGCTGCAGAGGGGTATGTATTGTGTGTCTCTTAAGCCCACAGATCAGTCTCACCCCAGCCCCAGGGGTGGGACTTGCAGGTTGGTGGGGCTGGGCTCCAGCAGCGTGCTAGAGGAAGAGATCCCAGGTGGCAGTAAGAAGCAGGTGGGAGGGACCATGCTGGCCACGACCCTGCAGTGCAGCTCTGTCTCTGTGGCTGGGGTCACCATCCAGCAGCCCCTGCTGTGTGAGTCCCATTGAGGCTGGTGGGATGGGCCAGATCTCCCTGTGGCCTCACAGTCAGACAGGGAGGGAGCAAGATGGTCCCAGCATGGGCAGCAGTGGGCTCCAGCATTATCCACTTGGCTGGGATTTCTGGCCATGGTCCCTATACGAGCAAAGGGTGAGAATCATAGCAATATAGGTCTAGAAGGGATCCTGAGAGGTCATCTAGTCCAGCCCCCAGCACTGGGGCAGGACCAAGTGAACCTAGACCATCCCTGGCAATGTTTGTCCAGCCTGCTCTTAAACACCCTGGGGTGTGACAGAGTGCTGGCTGTAGCACCTAGTCACTTAGGCAACTGCCTAACAGAGATTACAGGCTTAATTGGGTCAATTAGCTTGTTATGGTGGGGATTGTTGACACCTGGGGGCAACAGTGAGGCTAATGATGTAATTAGCTCAATAAGGAGAAGATCTATAATGTGGAAAACAGCAAGTAAAGTGGGAGAGTGCAGAGAGGGAGCTGGGTGTGGAGAGAAAGCTGGGTGGGAGACTGCTCCCAACATGCCTGTACTGTTGTAATGCTTGGTTGGAATCTAAAGATTAAAGATACCCAAAGCTATGGCCAGTGCATTTGCTGTGAGTAAGGCTCCACTCCAATGGGCCAGGCAATGAGGCACAAGCTGAGGTGCACTCTGTGGCATGAGGATCCCACAACCTCCCTTGGAAGCTGATTCTGGAGCTTAACTACCCTGAGAGTTAGAAAGTTCTTCCTAAATCTCCCTTGCTGCAGATTAAGCCCATTGCTGCTTGTCCTACCTTCAGCGGACATGGAGAACAATTGATCCCTGTCCTCTTTAGAACAGTGTTGTATCCACCAAGCAAAGTATTAACAACTTCAACAAAACTTTATTTACAGTGGAAGTCTCTTCTCCAAGCTGTAGCTACACACTCTGTAACTCTCCCAGCCTCCTCCCCCCTCCTTCCTGTTTCCTGTCCTTTCAGACTCCCAACAGCCAGTGCTCCCAGTTCTAATAATCACATGCAGCATCTAACCACCACATTCCCTCCTCTCTTAAGAAACTTTCCAAATTAAAATAAACATTGTTGTTCTAACCACAGGAACAAATATGAAACAAGACACTATACTGTTGGCAGGAATATTACACTGAAAACACTGTAGATACTACATAACATAGTCTTTAGTCCAGGCAGGTGGTCGTCTGAGTCTGACAGGCCGTCTCTCAAGCCCCGGTTCCAGTGCAATGTCTTGTTGTGTTGGTTCTACAGTGAAGTCATCCAATGCAGACTGGGTGTTGGCATAATCTCCTCTTGGTGCATAGGCAGGTGCAAGATAAGAAGCATTCCATACCCGCCCATCAGAAAGTCGATAGGTGTAAGGTCCCTTCTTCTCTATGATTTTAAGAGGAGCTGTGAATTTATGGTCCCCTTTGCGTAAGATTCCAGGTTTTCGTATTCTAACAAAGGAACCACACTCAAACTTTGGTTCCTTAGCACCCCACCGTTTGTCTGTGAAAGCCTTAGACTTTGCTTGGTTCTGTTCAACTGTCTTTCTCACATCATCCTTGTGTGGGGCATCAGGTCGTGCCTTTAACAATCCAGCAATGTTCAGTTTAGTAGTCATCTGTTTCCCATGAAGTAACTCTGCGGGTGATCTTTGCGTTGTGGCATGTCGTGTAGCCCGGTATGCTTGCAAGAAATCAGTAGTGAAGGGTATCCACAATCGCCCTTCCAGTTTAGCTGTTTGCAAACTCTCTTTCAAACTTCTGTTAAACCGTTCAATTTCCCCATTGGCTTGAGGGTAATATAGGGATGACCTCCTGTGTAAAATGTTCCTCTCTGCTAGAAAAGTTTCAAACTCCAGGGAAGTAAATTGACTACCATTATCTGAAACCAGTTCTTTGGGGTTACGTTCCTGGCTAAAAACTGAAGAGAGGAACTTAATTACTGTAGCAGAAGAAATTTGCGATGTAAACGCCACCTCAGGCCATTTGCTGAAATAGTCTATTAAAGTGATGGCATAACGACAGTCAAGTGAAGCAGTATCAAAGGGTCCTACAATGTCAATCACCACTTTTTCCCATGCAGATTCAGGAAGAGGAACAGGCTGTAATGGAGGGGTACATGTCACTGCTGTCTTATCATGCATTTGGCAAGTGACACAGGATTTTATGAGTGCTTCAGTTTGAGAGTCCATCCCTGGCCACCAATACAGATCCCATAGTCATTGTTTGGTTCTGACGATTCCTTGATGAGTATCGTGTGCCAGGTGTATGAGTTTTGACTGTAATTCTTCTGGCACAAGTAGCCGGTGTGTACCTCGTAGCACACAGCCATCGAGCAAAGAAAGTTCATCCCGAACTCTAAAATAAGGCAGCAAAACTGGGTCAAGGTTTTTAGGGTTACTGGGCCATCTCTTTGTCAGAAATTCCCGTAATTTTTGTTGAATTGGACTTGCTGAACAAGCAGCTTGAAATTGTTCTCTTGTAACTGCAGTAAGAGTGCTTGTAATAAGCGCAACTACTACATCCTCATCCTCCGGTGGACCATCTGGTGAAGGCAAAGGCAGGCGAGAAAGGCAATCAGCTACCACATTTTTGTTTCCAGGCTTATATTCCAGTTCATAATTGAAAGAAAGTAGTCTTGCAGACCATCTAGCAATACGATATCCTGCTCTTCCCAGTCCTTTTGTGGTGAGCAACGTTGTCAAAGGGCTGTGGTCTGTGCGCAACTTGAACGTGCAGCCCCACAGGTAAGTTCTCCATTTTTCTGTAGCCCAGACACAAGCAAGTGCTTCTTTTTCAACTGTAGAATATTTTCTCTCAGCATTACTTAGTGTCCTTGAAGCAAATGCAACAGTCCTCTCTGTGTTGTCCTCATGAAGTTGTGTGAGGACAGCCCCAAGTCCATAATCAGAAGCATCAGTAGTTACAATTGTGGGCAATGCGGGACTGAATAATGCAAGTACTGGACTATGTACAATCAAGTCTTTCACCCTTTCGAAACTAACTTGTGCATCCATTGTCCACACTAAGGTTGAACTTCTCCGTAGTAATTCTCGTAATGGTTCAATGACAGAAGCATAATTGGGAATGAATTTTGCATACCAGGAGGTAAGACCCAAGAAGGAACGTAAGGTTTGCAAATCTGTTGGAGGAGGAGCATTTGAAATTGCCAGGATACGATCTGGATCAGGTTTTAGTCCAGCCTGTGAAATTGTATGCCCCAGAAAGGAGAGTTCAGTTTGTCTAAATTTGCATTTGGACCTATTGAGCTTGAGGCCTGCTTTGTTGATGCAGTTTAGTACAGACTGCAGGTTATTGTCATGCTCCTCAGTAGTATTTCCAAACACAATAATATCATCCAAATAGCACTGAACTCCATGTTGATTCTTCAGAATCAATGACATCATTTTTTGAAAGGCACTTGGGGCTGATGCGAGACCGTATGGAACACGTTTAAAACGAAATAGTCCCTCATGTGTAATAAATGCTGTGAGGTCTCTGCTATCTTCATGCAACATAACCTGGTGGTATGCGCTCTGCAAATCAAGAGTAGAAAACATCTTTGCTCCACGGAGTTCTGCAAATACTTCCTCTATGTGAGGAAGAGGATGGCTGTCAATCACAATAGCTTTATTTGGCTCCCTTAAGTCCACACAAAGGCGAATGTCTCCACCCTTCTTCTGCGTCACTACTATAGGTGAAACCCATTCCAAGGAGTTAATCTCTTCAATAATGTCCTTTTGAACAAGTTTTCTAAGTTCCTCTGAAACAACTTCCCTGACTGAAAATGGTAAGCGCCGTAATTTCTGTCGTACAGGCAACACATTATTCCGTATTTTAACTTTATGCAGAAACCCAGAAGCACAGCCGAGTTTCTCCTCAACCTGGAGTTGGGTCCCAGCTGAAACTGGTGTGTGTACCGCAAGAGTGCTTTGCTGAGGAAGATCAATTCGTCCATTAACTACCCTGAGATTTAAAGCAGCTAATAAATCTCTGCCAAGGATAGGAGTGCCTTTGTGAACTATGTAGAACTCCGCAGTTACACAGCAATCACCAAAAGTAACTATTGCTGGCAGGCAGCCATGTACTGGAATATGGTTTTTCAAATAGCACACCAAGTGAAGTTTGGGTTCAGTAAGAGGCACATCTTTAAAGTAATGCAAATAGATGGAATCAGGTAGTATAGATACTGCTGAGCCAGTGTCCAACATTAGCTGAATAGAGTGTGATGTGCCTGAGGGTATGGCAGAAACATTTACAGTGCACTTTATCTGTTCTGGAATATGTGCAGTAGTGATTTTGTCTATACTCAGCACAGTAACATCTGGTATTGTAACTGCATGCACCTGTTGATTGAACTGGCTACTGCGACATACTTTAGCAAAATGCCTAATCTTTTTGCAATGATTGCACTGAGCTACTTTTGCTGGACATCCTGTGTAGCTTGCAAGATGTTGTGGGGATCCACAGTGAAAGCATGCTTTTACTGTATTTTGCATTTGCTGATTCAGTGGCTTTTCATTAGTTTTTCTTTTGCAATTGTTTGTCTGCAGTGATAGTGAACTTTTCTGCAAAGGAGTCACAGCCTGGACTGGGCCTCCTGTACCCTGGCTCATTATTTTGGCTTCAGCTGTAGCTGACTCAATCTGAGTAGCAATGGTTATTGCTTTTTCTAGTGTAAGTTGTGGTTCTAGAAGTAAGCGTTCTCTTACATGAAGCATTGTTGTTTTCTCAATGAGCTGGTCTCTAATCATCTCATCTGCCATATTCCCAAAGTCACAAGTTACAATCAGACTCCTCAGGGAAGCCATATACTGCATTATAGTCTCCCCTGGTTTCTGCTCACGCTGGCGAAATCTGTAGCGATTAGCTACTACATTCACTTTTGGCACAAAAAAGTTCTTTAATGCAGTGAGTGCAGTCTCATATTTATCATCTGCAAGGGGAAAAGTGTAAAATATACGCTGCCCTTCTGCTCCAAGGCAGTGGATTAGCAGAGCACTCTTTCTTACTTCAGAAATCTCTGTAGCACTGATTGCAAGCAGATAAGTCTCAAACATACGGATCCAGGCAGTAAAAGCAATTGGAGGCTCACCTGGGCTTTGCAGAAAGGGTGCAGGTGGGTTCAGAGGCAGAAGATCCATCCTCGTCACCAAAATGTTGTATCCACCAAGCAAAGTATTAACAACTTCAACAGAACTTTATTTACAGTGGAAGTCTCTTCTCCAAGCTGTAGCTGCACACTCTGTAACTCTCCCAGCCTCCTCAACTCCTCCCCCCTCCTTCCTGTTTCCTGTCCTTTCAGACTCCCAACAGCCAGTGCTCCCAGTTCTAATAATCACATGCAGCATCTAAACACCACAAACAGTCCTGAATGTATCTGAAGACTGTGATCAGGTTTCCCCTCAGTCTTCTTTTCTCAAGACTAAACATGCCCAGGTTTTTAACCTTTCCTCATAGGTCAGGTGTTCTGAACCTTTTATCATTTTGGTTGCTCTCCTCTGGACTCTCTCCAATTTCTCCTGGACAATTTGTACTGGACACCGTACAGCTAAGGCCTCACCAGTGCCAAGTGGAATAGGACAATTACCTCCCATATCTTACATATGACACTCCTGTTAATACACCCAGAGTATTGGCCTTTTTCACAGCTGCATCACTTCATTGTCTCATATTCAATTTGTGATCCAGTATAAGTGCCAGATCATTTTCAGCAGTACTACTACCTAGCCACTTATTCCCATGTTGTAGTTGTGCTTTTGATTTTTCCTACTTGTAGTACTTTGCACTTGTCTTTATTGAATTTCATCCTGTTGAATTCAGACCAATTCTCCAATTTGTCAAGATCATTTTGAATTCTAATCCTGTTCTCCAAATACTTGCAATCCCTCACCCCAGTTTGGTGTCAGCTACATATTTTATAAGCATACTATCCACTCCATTACTGAAAACATTGAATAGCACTGGACCCAGGACTGACTCATGTGGGACCTCACTAGATACACCCTCCCAATGTGACTACTATCCATTGATAACTAGTCCCTGAGTAATCTCTCAATCAGTTGTGCACCCACCTTACAGTAATTTCATCTAGACCAAATCTCCCTAGTTTGCTTATGAGAATATCATGTGGGACTTATCAAAAGCCTTACTAATGTCAAGATATATCACATCTACTGGTTCCCCCATGCATTACACCAGTAATCCTGTCAAAGAAGGAAATTAGGTTCATTTGACATGATTTGTTCTAGACAAATCCATGCTGGCTATTCCTTATAACCCTATTATCCTCCTGGTGCTTACAAACTGATTGTTTAATAATTTGTTCCAATATCTTTCAGGTACTGATGTTAAACTGACTGGTCTATAATTCCCTGGTCCTCTTTGTTCCCCTTTTTAAAGACAGATAGAGGTATATTTGCCCTTCTCCAGTCTTTTGGGGCCTCAAAGATAATTGCTAGTGGTTCCAAGATTGCTTCAGCTAGTTCCATAAGTACCCCAGGATGAATTTCATCAGGCCTTGTTGACATTAATACATCTAACATTCAAATATTCTTTAACCCGTTCTTCCCCTATTTGACTTGCATTCCTTCCCCCTTGTTAATATTATGTCGAGCATCTGTTCACCATTAAACTTTTTAGTAAAGATTGAAGCAAAATAGGCATTAAACAGCTCAGCTTTCTTGATGTCATCAGTTATTAAATCTCCTTCCCTGCCAAGTAGAGGACCTACATTTTCCTTCATCTTTCTCCTGCCCCTAATGCTGCCTCTGGCCCCGCAGACCTTTTTATCCTGGCACTCCTCAGCCCCCGACTCACAATTCTACCATCTTTCTGCACACACAGAGCCACACTGCAGGTGCGACTTCACCGCACTGCTTCAAATACGCCATTTTTGGGAGGAGGGTGGGGCATAAAGTTACAAGTGAGTCTCTCTGCCTCCTCTTGTCCATCCATATGGGCTCTGGGCTAGAGTGCTATGGTTCAAAATTGACAGGGGCACTGACGTCCGACAAATCCAGGCTACAGAGAGGGCCCGGTTTTTTCACAGTGCGTGCAATCTTGTAAAACAGCAGTTTGAAATAAGGGCAGCAGTCAGGGGAGCATCACAGTGTTCAAGGAGTACAATTTGAGTCTCCATTTTTCAACGAAACATCCTAATGTATCTTTATTAAACAGAAATAAACTCTACATCACTGAATTGTTAATTTTGTGAGCATTCATGGCCCTTCATACAATTTCCATACCCATATGCTCAGGCCAAAACGTTTACCCACCCCTACCCTAATGTATTTAAAGAGTCTCTCCTTATTGCCCTATATGTTCCTTGCTAGTTGTAACTCATTTTGTGCCTTAGCCTTTCTGATTTTATTCCTACATGTTTTGTTTCTCCTTAGCAATTTGTCCATGTTTCCACTTTTTGTAGGATTCCTTTTTGATTTTCAGGTCATGAAAGAGCTGATGGAACCATATTGACCTCTTCCTGTTCTTCCTATCTTTCCTTCGCATTGGGATACTTTGCAATTGTGCCTTTAATATTGTCTCCCTGAGAAACTGGCAGCTCTGCTGAATTCTGTTTTCCCACAGGACCTTACCTGCCAGTTCTTTGAGTTTGTTAAAGTCTGTTTTTTTGAAGCCCAATGTCCTTACTCTGCTGCTCTCATGCTCAGGTTTGCCAATTTTGGTTGGACATATTCCTGGAGGTTTCACCACATGACATAATCTCTAATTAAAGATTAATTCCTGGAGACTCCAGGACAATGCTGGAGGGTTGGTGACCCTATTCATGCTTCCTTTCCTTAGAATCATGACATCTATCATTTCATGATCACTTTCACCCAAATTGCCTTCCACCTTGAGATTCACTACCAGTTCCTCCCTGTTGGGCAGAATCAAGTCTAAAACAGCTGTCTCCCTGGTTACTTCCTCCACTTTCTGAAACAAGAAGTCATCCCTAACACACTCGAAGAACTTATTGGAAATTTGTTGTTTTGCCATATCACTTTTCCTACAGATATCTGCATAGTTAAAATCCCCCATTACTACCAGGGCTTGCGTGCTGGATATTCTGTTATTTGTTCTAGAAATGACTCATCCACCTTCTCTTCCTGATTTGGTGGTCTGTAGCAGACCCCTACCATGATGTAGTTCCTGTTTTTTACCCTATTTATCTTTACCCCAAGGCTCTTAACTGGTCTGCCTCTCACCTCCTTCTTGACCTCAGAGCAAGTGCATATATTCTTGATGTACAATGCAACCCCTCCTCCCTTTTTACCCTGCCTGTCCTTCCTCAACAAGTTGTACCCCTCTATACCAATATTCCTGTCATGAGATTATCCCCCCAAGTCTCTGTGGTGCCTGTTAAGGAATAATTTACCTTATAAATTAATACTTCCAATTCTTCCTGTTTATTCCCCATATGCCTTTCATTTGGGTACAGACATCTAAGATGTCAAGCAGATTCCCCCACTCTTTTCCCTCTTGTTGTTTTTATGACCTTGTTGTAATTTTCCATGTTCCCCCAAAATCTAACCCTCTCTTAAGGTGGGTACTGACCTGTGAGCTTTTATCACCTGCCCCCTTACAACCTAATTTAAAACCCTTCTCCCTAGGGTGGCGAGCTGGTGCACAAAGAAAGTTGCTCTTCCCCTTCTCGGTCAGGTGGACCCATCTCTTCTCAAGGATGAGGAGCTGTCTCTCTGCTGGGACCCTTGGCCAGGAGGCCACTCACAGCACTAGGCCAGGATTCACTCGCCCAGGATTCACTCGCCACTTCAAAGTGCCTTGCATTGGGAGTGTGGGCATGGACCTGCTCTGTATGGGGAGACCCCGGCACGTGGCGCTGATCCATACACATGCACCCAGAGCCTCAAAGGTAGTAAGGGGAGTTAGTCATCTAAATACCGGCATTGAGGATGTGGCCCCAGTGTGGAGTCGCTCCGCAGGAGGAAAGGCAGATAGGTCAGAGCGGGAATGGGGGAATAGTCTGGACCAGGGGTAGGCAACCTTTCAGAAGTGGTGTGCCAAGTCTTCATTTATTCACTTTAATTTAAGGTTTCGCATGCCAGTAATACATTTTAATGTTTTTTAGAAGGTCTCTCTCTATAAGTCTATATTATATAACTAAACTATTGTTGTATGTAAAGTAAACAAGGTTTTCAAAATGTTTAAGAAGCTTCATTTAAAATTAAATTAAAATGCTGATTTTACACCGCCAGCCTGCTCAGCCCGCTGCCAGCCTGGGGTTCTGTTCACCTAGGCCGGCAGGGGGCTGAGCGGGGCCTGCGGCAAGGACGCCGGCTGGCAAGGGGCCGGCAGCCAGGACCCCAGACCTGGGGGGGAGTTCAGGGGTCAGGGCAGAGGACTGGGGGTGTGGGGGGGGGTTCAGAGGTCAGGGCAGAGGGATGGGGGCTGTGGGGGTGCAGGGCAGAAGGCTGGGTGTGTGGGGGGGTTCAGGGGTCGGCAGAGGGCAGTGGGGGTGTGGGGGGTGCAGGGCAGAAGGCTGGGTGTGTGTGGGGGGGTGCAGGGGTCAGGGCAGAGGGCAGTCAGGGCAGAGGGCTGGGGTGCTCAGCTTGTGGGGGTGCTCCCAGCCCCCTGCCCTCAGCAGCTCATGGCAGGAGCCTGGAAGGGATATGCCCTGTTCCATCCCCTTCCCCAAGGCCCCGTCCCTACCTCTTTTCTGCCTCCTCTACAGAGTAGCGAGCATGCTGCCACGCCTCCCCCTCCCCCTCGCAAGGGCCATCAGCTGATCGGCACAGGGAAGGAGAGAAGGAGGGGCAGGAAAGCACCAGGCTGGGGGGAAAAGTGGGGGAGGGGGGAAGCTTGGCTGCCGCAGGACCAAGCTTCTGCCTCCTGCCCCCCAGGGGAGAGCAGTGGGTGGGGGGGCTGAGTGGGGCTGGGGGCCGGGACTGCGGCAGGCAGAAGCGTGCCACTCAAAATCGGCTTGTTTGGCACGCGTGCCGTAGGTTGCCAACCCCTGGTCTGGACAAACTGGGCTATGAGCTTTCCTTAGTTAAGCCCTGTTGCAGGAGCAGTTCCCATTCCTGTCCCATCCCCTCCCATCTGCATGGCTTCTTAGTCTTTCTAAACTCTGAGCTCCATGCCCCATTTCAGGCCATGATGGAGGGACAGTCAACATGGATTCACCAAGGGCAAGTCATGCCTGACAAACCTGATTACCTTCTATGATGAGATAAGTGGATATGGGGAAAGCAGTGGACATGATATATCTTGACTTTAGCAAAGCTTTTGATATGGTCTCCCACAGTATTCTTGCCAGCAAGTTAAAAAAGTATGGATTGGATGAATGGACTATAAGGTGGATAGAAAGCTGGCTAGATTGTCGGCTCAACGGGTAGTGATCAACAGCTTGATGTCTAGTTGGCAGACGGTATCAAGCGGAGTGCCCCAGGGGTTGGTCCTGAGGCCAGTTTTGTTCAACATCTTTATTAATGATCTGGATGATGGGATAGATTGCACCCTAAGCAAGTTTGCGGATGACACTAAGCTGGGGGGAAAGGTAGATACGCTGGATGGTAGGGATAAGGTCCAAGTGACCTAGACAAATTGGAGGATTGGGCCAAAAGAAATCTGATGAGGTTCAACAAGGACAAGTGCAGAGTCCTGCACTTAGGATGGAAGAATCCCATGCACTGCTACAGGCTGGAGACCGACTGGCTAAGCAGCAGTTCTGCAGAAAAGGACCTGGGGATTACAGTGGATGAGAAACTGGATATGAGTCAGCAGTGTGCCCTTGTTGCCAAGAAGGCTAATGGCATATTGGGCTATATTAGTAGGAGCATTGCCAGCAGATCGAGGGAAGTGATTATTCCCTTCTATTCGGAACTGGTGAGGCTACATCTGCAGTATTGTGTCCAGTTTTGGGCCCCCCACTACAGAAAGGATGTGGACAAATTGGAGAGAGTCCAGCGGAAGGCAATGAAAATCATTAGGGGGCTGGGGCACATGATTTACGAGGAGAGGCTGAGGGAACTGGGCTTGTTTAATCTGCAGAAGAGAAGAGTGAGGGGGGATTTGATAGCAGCCTTCACTACCTGAAGGAGGGTTCCAAAGAGGATGGAGCTCAGCTGTTCTCAGTGGTGGCAGATGACAGAACAAGGAGCAATGGTCTCAAGTTGCAGTAGGGGAGGTCTAGGTTGGATATTAGGAAACACTATTTCACTAGGAGGGTGGTGAAGGACTGGAATGGGTTACGTAGGGAGATGGTGGAATCTCCATCCTTAGAGGTTTTTAAGGACCGTCTTGACAAAGCCTTGGCTGGGATAATTTAGTTGGTGTTGGTCCTGCTTTGAGCAGTGGGTTGGACTAGATGACCTCCTGAGGTCTTTTCCAACCCTAATCTTCTATGATTCTATGACATCAGCGGAGATGGGTGAGAAGCTCAGGACTGGAATAGCAGGGGGCTGCAGGTTGGGATTGAGGGGCACTGGCAGAGTTGTCATGGGGGAGTCCAAGGCTGGAATAGCAATGGGCTATGGGTTGGGATTAAGGGGCACCTGCAGAGCTGTGCCTGCCAGAAGCCCAGGGCTGGGTTAGCAGGGGGCTGTGGGTCAGGATTGAGGGTTACCAGCAGAACTGTATGTGGAAAGCCCATAAAGTACAGTCTCTCACAGGCACAGGTAGGATCCAATAGTGCCCTGTGGGAGAAGCAGTCTGGGAAAAGGAGCTGGGTTCACAGCACCAGACCTTCATGCAATATCTTTGCAGGTAGTCAAAACCCCTGGGTCCTGCTGCAGTGACTTGGAACCCCAAGAGAACCCCTGGCCTCAGGCTGAGTGAGGCTGTCAGGGCTTCCTGCTTCTATTGGCCAGTCCCAGGGAAAGCAGAGGGAGCCTTAAGGGGCTGTCTGAGCTCTGTGCTGCTGTTTGCTGAGGATCCCTGGGTAAAACTGCAGCCAGACTGGGGGAGTGTGTGCCTGGTTATCCAGGTCCCTGTGTTAGCCTGCCTGGATGGTCTGTGCTTAGAGCAGGTGCTGGGAGTTCTGGATTCAACCCCTGCCTCAGTCAAACTCCCTGGGTGACCCAGCAAGTCCCCTCCCCAATCTGTGCCTCAGTTTTCACTGTAACATGGGGCTAACAGTATTGCCCTCCCTGATGGGTGTGGGGCTGCACAGCACTGGGTCTCTCTGGGGATCAGTCCCATAGAAATGCCTGTAGATAAATATCTGAGTGGGCCCCATCCTGCTCTCACTCAGTGGCACTGGTGTAAATACAAAGGAGTTCAGCATTTGTGGAGCTCCAGCTTCTCCATTCTGGCAACAGCTTCCTCAGTTCCAGTTCCTGCTGGGTGGCCCCCTCTCCCCCACGCCCTGCTGTTGAAGGGTGCTGGAGCCACATGCTGAGAATCCCTGGCTTGGGGAGCCATCCCTCCTTGCACTGCGCTTCACCCATGTGTTCTCCCCACCGTGACAGCAGAGGAATAGTCCCTTTAAGCAGTGCCCAGGCCTATAGCACCCTGTGCCCACCTTACCCACTGAGGCTCTGGCTCTCTGTGTGGGTCTAAGCCTCTGACTAAGCTCCGGGCTGGGGGCAGGTGGCGATGCTCTCCCTTGGCAATCACCCAGCGCGCACATTGATATTAATACCTGGTGAGCCCTTTCCAGGGCAGCCTGCTCCACTGCAGAGCCAGAGTGGCTCCAGATTCACGCTGGTGTCCCCCGAGCAACACTCAGCCCTTGATCCCCCATGCTGTGTGCAAACAGACCAAACTCACCTGCCAGGAGCTGAGCAGCAGCAGCAGGACGCAGATGAGCAGTGCCCTCCTGATGCCTGCACCCCACAGCACAGAGGGGAGCCCGCTGGCCATGCTGCCTCTGTTTGCGGCTGGGGAAGGGGGCAAGTGTGGTTACGGTCCTGGTGCTACCCACCCAGCACACACCAGCCACTAGCCCTGGGCTCCTATGTGCTTCCTCCGTCCCCCTGGGTTTCCTGGCACCCGTCTCTCCTGTGATCAAATATTTGACAGGTGCCTGCTGTTTGGTAACTCCCTCGCCCCTGCCTTTTATCCAGCCTCCCCGCTATCCCTCCCCCCATGGCTGAATCCACAAGGCTCCAGGCCAGCTCCCCAGTCAGCCCCTTGCAACCCGGAGAGATGAGGATCCACCGTGGGGGGCACACAGCTGAGCGACCCAGCGGGGCAAGGGAGACTTGGCCCCCAGCGCACAGCCCGAGTGCTCCTGGACTCCATATCACTGAGCATACCTGCCCCCTCAGCCACTGGCCCTGGCCCTGTTCTCCCAGTGCAGGGCCAATGGCCACATCAGGCCAGGGAGTCTGGGGGGCAGTGCTTCAGTGACTGCAGCAGGATCAGGCTCTGCATGCTCTCCAGGCTATAACAGAACCAGTGAGGCCTAGCAGAGCAGGTACTGGGCCAGGCACCTAGATAGCTGGATTCTAGTCCCAGCTCTGCTGCTGGGTGACCTCAGGCAAGTCCTGTTGCTGCTCTGTGCCTCAGTTTTCCCTCCCGCCCCTTGTCTATTTAGCCCATGAGCTCTTTGGGGCAGAGCCTGTCTCTCACTAGCTGTGTGTGCAGCTCCCAGCACAACGGCTGCTGGGCCAACTCAGGGTGACTGTCACACAAAGAGGAATTAGAGACAATGGACCCAGCTCTGACCTGGTGAAAGCTGGTGTGATTCCCTAGGGCATTACTTACTGCCAGGGGCACAAGGGGTGCCCAGCTCCGCATCCTAGACTAGACAGTATTTGGTCCTGCCATGCGGGCAGGGGACTGGACTCGATGACCTCTCGAGGTCCCTTCCAGTCCTAAAATCTATGAATCTATGAATCCCCCTCCCCTTGCACAGAGGCTCAGGAAAGGTTGCTGGGTGGGATAGAGTTAATAGATTGTAAGGCCATACGGGACCCTTGTGATCATCTGTCTAACCTGCAGAACACAGGCCAGAGACCTGACCCAGGCTTGGTTTGCCACTTTAACTGACTTTGATCAGCCAGTTCCCAAGCTGGAATTAATCAGTGCAATTAGGCTAACAACATAGGGGTTGATGCTTGGTGAAAGGTCAAACATGGCTTAAACCCCCCAAACCTTCCTCAGCGTAGCATGTGGAATCCCTGGGCCAGGGCAGCATGCTGGGCCCTGAGTGCTACAGGGGCAACTGTGGACTGAGCTGGCATTTCCAGCAGCTCATCTGAGAGCCCAGCTGGTGGGGAGCTGCCACCACCCGTGCTAGTTCAGGAGACCCAAGAGTATTGGCCATTGGAAGGCAACAGGTGTTTCTAAAGTGAGCTGCTAATTTAGCAGCACATTGATGCTAATCCAGGAGTCCACCCACCCACCTGCTACCTATGGGCCACAAACCAGACCCCAGGGTGCAGCTGAAAGGGGTAGAGTCCAGTCAGGGGCTGCAGAGAGCCATTTCAAGTTGGGGACCATTGGTTCCCCCCAACTCTCCTCTTCCCGTCTCAGGAGATGCCACCTCTGCCCCAGCAGCTTGAACCTGTGAACCCCTATGTCCATCCCCTCCAAATCTGTGAGTGGCTGTGTGACCTGGCATGCAGGGTTGCAGCACCACCTAGGTTTTGCCTGGCCCAAAAGTGGTCCTGCCATGGCCTGGGCCAGGGGTACCTCCAGCTCTGCAGCTGAGTATCCCAGCTGATCCTGAACACCTGCCACTGGGCTTCCCTCTCTGGGTCAGGGTCATGTGGTTTGGAGAAGCTCTGCTGCTGCCCCAGCCACGTAGCCCAATGGGCAGGTAGTGCTGGAACTGAACTCCCATGACCCCTGTGCATGGCGGTGCCCATCCACCCTGCTAAGATGGGCACTCAGGGCTGAGTAGCAGCCTCCTGAGGAAAAGTTACTTTGTAGAGATGCAACATCACCACACGATGCTGAATCATGACCTAGCATCCCAAGGCCCCCAGGAAATCCAGAACCCAGTCCTGCTCAGTGTGACCCTGCCTGTCCTCCCCTAGGCAGGGATACAGGACTAAATGGCCTGTAGCAAACAGCAGGTTGAAGGCCATTTCATCCATCTACAAGACGGATGGTTGGGTGGCTGGGCACCATGTGATGCCCGATCTCACGGCCGGCGCAACCCATTAGGCGACCTAGGCGGTCGCCTAGGGCACTACAATTTGGGGGGCGGCGACCGCAGCGGTATTTCGGCGGTGGGACCTTCCGCCGCCTCTGTGGGGGGCAGCATTTCGGGGCGGGACCTTCCGCCGCCTAGGGCGGCAGAAAAGCTGGCGGCGCTCCTGCCCAATCTCCAGGTGCTCCATCCCGAGGGCCCACGATGCCATTCTCGCTGCAGTGCAGGAGTCTGCTGTGCTGCCCCAGCGTGGCACTTCCTGGCAGCACGTTCCTTACCCCAGAGGGCAGAGTATGCCACCTACAGCTCAGCTAGGGGGAGGGCTAGCTCAGTGGTTTGAGCATTGGCCTGCTAAACCCAGGGTTGTGAGTTCAATCCTTGAAGGGGCCACTTGGGGATTTGGGGCAAAATCAGTACTTGGTCCTGCTAGTGAAGGCAGGGGGCTGGACTCAATGACCTTTCAAGGTCCCTTCCATTTCTAGGAGATGGGATATCTCCATTAATTATTATTTAGAAAAAGAGTGCCCCAAGGGTTGGTCCTGGGGCCGGTTTTGTTTAATATCTTTATTAATGATCTGGAGGATGGTGTGGACTGCACTCTCAGCAAGTTTGCAGATGACACTAAACTGGGAGGCGTGGTAGATACGCTGGAGGGTAGGGATCAGATACAGAGGGACCTAGACAAATTAGAGGATTGGGCCAAAAGAAACCTGATGAGGTTCAACAAGGACAAGTGCAGAGTCCTGCACTTAGGACGGAAGAATCCTATGCATTGCTACAGACTAGGGACCGAATGGCTAGGTAGCAGTTCTGCAGAAAAGGACGTAGGGGTCACAGTGGACGAGAAGCTGGATATGAGTCAACAGTGTGCTCTTGTTGCCAAGAAGGGTAATGGCATTTTGGGCTGTATAAGTAGGGGCATTGCCAGCAGATCGAGGGACGTGATCGTTCCCCTTTATGCAACATTGGTGAGTCCTCATCTGGAGTACTGTGTCCAGTTTTGGGCCCCACACTACAAGAAGGATGTGGAAATATTGGAAAGAGTCCAGCGGAGGGCAACAAAAATGATTAGGGGTCTGGAGCACATGACTTATGAGGAGAGGCTGAGGGAACTGGGATTGTTTAGTCTCCAGAAGAGAAGAATGAGGGGGGATTTGATAGCTGCTTTCAACTACCTGAGGGGGGGTTCCAAAGAGGATGGAGCTCGGCTGTTCTCAGTGGTGGCAGATGACAGAACAAGGAGCAATGGTCTCAAGTTGCAGTCGGGGAGGTCTAGGTTGGATATTAGGAAACACTATTTCACTAGGAGGGTGGTGAAGCACTGGAATGCTTTACCTAGGGAGGTGGTGGAATCTCCTTCCTTGGAGGTTTTTAAGGCCCGGCTTGACAAAGCCCTGGCTGGGATGATTTAGTTGGGAATTGGTCCTGCTTTGAGCAGGTGGTTGGACTAGATGACCTCCTGAGGTCCCTTCCAACCCTGATATTCTATGATTCTATGATTCTCCCCATGGCCATGTCCCTGCTCTTTCCCCATTCAACATACCCATTACAGACCTAGCACTGCGCAGAGCTCCACTCCTGGATGTGAAAGGACCCAACTGACCTTTGCATTGATGCAGCCCAGGGCCAGACTCTGCTGTGTAGCATCACTTGCTCGGGATTTGCAGCTGTGTCATTAAGGGCAGAATCTGGCCCTGGGACTGTGGACTCCCATTCCTGTCATTAGCTGAGGGCTGGCTGACCCTCAGAGAGGTGCCCTGGCAGCTTTCAGGAGTGATACGATCGCCAAGGCCTTCCCACCCAACATCCGACACCGGGACAGAATTGACATGGCCCCCCTGAAATGCTCCGCAGGTCGGGCTGGAGTCTGTCCTTGATGACAGCCAGGGAGCCCCCTCACCTTCTGATGGTGCTCCCTGGGCAATGCCGTGGGCTTCAGGGACAAAGCTCACCAGCTGCCCCGAGGTCACAGTCTCCCCCCACACTTGGAACGTATCCAGGTGATTTATGTAATGAAGGTGATGGCGAGCCAGGCTAGACTCTGGCTCCCTGGCTCTAGCTGTGCTGACTCTGCCCGGTTGACAGCTACAGGGAGCAGCACTGCCTCTGCCACGCATTGGGACAGAGCTGTGCAAGAGCTGTTTCTACAGTCGCTTTCTAGAGGAGAAGCTGCCAACAACACAGAAGAGAGCATGTCCTGTAAGGAAGGGTCCTTGCCTTAGCTGGGGACTCGCTGTGGGGACAGGGTTGGAGGGTGGGGGGCATAGACCAAGCCTTTCTTTCCCATGCCTATGGCTTGCATTTGAAAAGGCCAAACCCAGAGCCCACTGGACCAACTCTTCAGCACACACCAGAGCTGGGCTTGGAGCTGGGACTGGATAGACCCAGCATATTGCACCATCTCTGGTCAAAATGATTCAATATGCTTTGTTTAATAATTGACCAGGCCAATTCCCATCCTGTGCCCTCACCTGCTATCAGAACTGGTTTATTTACCACTGAGAGATCATTGGGGCTAAAAAAAACCACTAATCTGCTTCCCCTGTTCTGACCTGAGGCCACGTGACTGGGATGGGGCAAGGGTTTGGGCTTTTGGCTGCTGGACTAACTCTCAAAGAGCCACAGGAAGCTGAGATCACATCACTCTGAGTCTGGATAGCCATAAATAGCCACGCAACGGGCATGCATGGGGCCTTGGATAGCACTCAGGTGCACAGCTGGAGCCTAGATGGGGGTTTTGCAGGCCCACCAAAGCGTGTTGATGGGCATCGCTAAGGCACTCCCACTCTTTGGCCTCCCACACCACTAACAACACAAACCCGCACAACTTGTCAAGGGGGACATCTGCTCACTGGGAGCCAGGACCAGATCAAACCCTCAAGCAGAGCTGAGGCCTCCTGGGAGTCCAAGCAATTTAGGGTAGGGCAACCCTTGAGCCCCTCCTCAACACCCAAACTGGGAATCAGAGGAAAGAAAGAGCCAGATCCTGCCCCCACTCTGGCTGCGCTGGGCTACTCTGACTTAACGGGCTAATCTGTGATCTGCCCAGCCCAGGGGAATTCTTGGGCTCTGTGAACACAGGGGTGCAGCCAGTGAAAATGCCATGGCCAGAATGCTGCTGCTCTTCAGTGATCTCCAGCTGACAGAATGGCCTCCGAGACATAAGGCAGAACAGCCCCGAGGCTGCTCTAGGTTGTGCCAGGGCTGGACTGTCCCCTGGTTGCCCCAGGATCTAGGCATAAATCCACCTTTGCCCCCTCCCTCCACTGATCAGAGCAGACCTCAGCTGAGGACTGAGCCCACATCTAGTTTGGGGGTGGTCCTGGTCCTTCCATGGCCCAGGTCCCCAGACTATGCCTCTGTTTCCATTTCTCTGGCCTGATGGATAACACACATGCCAAGCTATTGCCATAGACTTTGCCCACTCACCTCCCATATGTGACAGTCCACAGACCCATCTCCTCCCCAGCTGGCTCCATTCCCTCCCCTTTTCCCCATAGCACCCAGCCCCTTCCCTGCTGAGAAACACAGACCTCAGACAGGCCCTGTCATGCCCGTCCCTTCCCTTGTACTTCCTTCCCCATGAGCTACCAAACAGTCACCAGCTGGTAGCAACCATCAGTTGTTAGTAACCAGGATAAGCAACTAAGGGTATGTCTACACTATGAAATTAGGTCGATTTTATAGAAGTCAATTTTTAGAAATCGATTTTATACAGTCGATTGTGTATGTCCCCACTAAGCGCATTAAGTCGGTGGAGTGCATCCTCACTACCGTAGCTAGCATCGACTCACGGAGTGGTGCACTGTGGGAAGCTATCCCACAGTTCCCGCTGTCTCTGCTGCCCATTGGAATTCTGAGTTAAGCTCCCAATGCCTGATGGGGCAAAAACATTGTCGCGAGTGATTTTGGGTACATGTCGTCAGTCTCCCCTCCCTCCCTCCCTCCCTCCATGAAAGCAACTGCAGACAATCATTTCGCGCCTTTTTTCCTGGGTTACCCGTGCAGACGCCATAGCACGGCAAGCATGGAGCCCGCTCAGCTCACTGCTGCTGTTGCGAGCATTGTAAACACCTTGCACATTATACTGCAGTATGTGCAGAACCTGGCTAAGAAACGGCAGCACGAGGACGATTGTGAGGAGAACATGGACACAGACCTTCCTGAAAGCACGGGATGTGGCAATTCGGACATCATGGCGGCAGTGGGGCTGGTTGATATAGTGGAACGCCGATTCTGGGCCAGGCAAACAAGCACAGACTGGTGGGACCGCATAGTGTTGCAGGGATGATTCCCAGTGGCTGTGAAACTTTTGCTGCGTAAGGCCTCTTTCCTGGAACTCTGAGAGTTTCTTTTCCCCACCCTGAAGTGCAGGAATATCAAGATGAGAGCTGCCCTGATAGTTGAGAAGCGAGTGGCAATAGCCCTGTGGAAGCTTGCAACACCTGAGTGCTACCGGTCAGTCAGGAATCAATTTGGAGTGGGCAAATATACTGTGGGGACTGCTGTGATTCAAGTAGCCAGTGCAATCACTGAGGTTCTACTATCAAGGGTAGTGACTCTCGGAAATGTGCAGGTCATACTGGATGGCTTTGCTGCAATGGGATTCCATAACTGTGGTGGGGCGATAGTCGGAACGCATATCCCTATCTTGGCATCGGACCACCTTGCCAACCAGTACATAAACCACAAGGGGTACTTCTCAATGGTGCTGCAAGCACTGGTGGATCACAAGGGACGTTTCACCGACATCAACGTGGGATGGCCAGGAAAGGTGCATGACGCTCGCATCTTTAGGAACTCTGGGCTGTTTGAGCAGCTGCAAGAAGGGACTTACTTCCCAGACCAGAAAATTACTGTTGGGGATGTTGAAATGCCAATAGTTATCCTTGGAGACCCAGCCTACCCCTTGCTCTCATGGCTCATGAAGCCATACACAGGCAGCTTGGACAGTAGTAAGGAGCAGTTCAACTATAGGCTGAGCAAGTGCAGAATGGTGGTAGAATGTGCCTTTGGATGTTTAAAAGCTCGCTAGCGCTGTTTGCTGACTAGGTTAGACCTCAGCGCAACCAATATTCCCATTGTTATTACTGCTTGCTCTGTGCGCCATAATATCTGTGAGAGTAAGGGGGAGACATTTATGGCAGGGTGGGAGGTTGAGGCAAATCACCTGGCTGCCAATTTTGAACAGCCAGACACCAGGGTGATTAGAAGAGCACAGATAGGTGCGCTGCGCATCAGAGAGGCTTTGAAAACCAGTTTCATGACTGGCCAGGCTACGGTGTGACAGTTGTGTGTGTTCCTCCTTGATGAAAACTCACCCCCTTTGTTGATTTTAATTCCCTGTAAGCCAACCATCCTCCCCCTTTCGATCACAGCTGGCAAAGGAAATAAAGTCACTATTGTTTTGAAACCATGCATTCTTTCTTTATTAATTAATTAAAAAAAAGGGGAGATAACTGATAAGGTAGCCTGGGTGGGGTGGGATGGGGGAGGAGGGGAAGAGGGAAGGACAAGGCCACATTGCTTATTGTAGCCACACTACAAATCAAAACTGTTTGAATGACAGCCTTCTGTTGCTTGGGCCATCCTCTGGAGTGGAGTGGCGTGGCTGGGTGCCCGGAGCCTCCCCCGCCGCGTTCTTGGGCGTCTGGATGAGGAGGATATGGAACTTGGGGAGGAGGGCAGGCAGTTGTACAGTGGATGCAGCGGTGGTCTGTGCTCTTGTTGGGTTTCCTGCAGCTCCACCAGACGCCTGAGCATGTCCGTTTGCTTCCCCATTAGCCTCAGCATTGCATCCTGCCTCTTATCACGCTCACTTAATGCTTTCCTGGACTCTGCCACTGAATGCCTCCATGCATTCAGCTGTGCCCTATCAGTGCAGGAGGACTGCATGAGCTCGGAAAACATGTCATCGCAAGTGCGTTTTTTTTGCCTTCTAATCTGTGATAACCTCAGGGACGGCGAGATGGGGGAGCATAGAAACATTTGCACCTGCGGGGGGATAAAAAGGGAGAGTAAAATTTAAGATGATACATTTCTGAGAACAAAAGGGGGACTCTTTCACAGTGAATCATGCAATTCACAGCAGACAACACATGTACTTAGGTACAAGGTTGCATTTTGCCTTTTATATTGAGCACCTGCCAGTATGGTGACACATCACACACGGCTGGGCAACAGAATTCGGTTTCCAGGCAGCCATGGTAAGCCAAAGGGTACACAGGTTTGGCTTCTAATGCCTTCATAACATGTGGGAATGTTTTCAAACTGCAGCGCCCTCCTTTCCCATAGCTAGCAATGTCGGTTGGGTTTGCCATTTAAAAGGAGGGGCTGCGGTTTTCGGGTGGATGTGCAGCACACCCCTCCCCCCACCCCTCCGTGTGGCTATTTGGGATGATCCCTTCACCCCTCCCCCCACCACGGGGAAAAATTGGTGGGTGCTCAGCACCCACCGGCAGCTCCCCACCTGCCCAGCTCACCTCCGCCTCCTCCCCAAGCGTGCCACATGCCCGCTTTTCCCCCCTCGCTCCCAGCGCTTGTGCTGCGAAACAGTTGTTTCGCGCAGCTGGGAGGGAGGGGGGAGGAGGGAGAATGCAGCACACTCGGGGAAGAGGCGGGGCCGTGGCGGGGATTTGGGGAAGGGGTCCAATAGGGGCTGGGAGGGGGCGGAGACTTTGTGGAAGAGGTTGGAATGGGGGTGGGGCAGGGGCAGGGAAAGGGTGGAGTCGGGGTGGGGGCGGGGGTGGGTGGGCGCGAGCACCACCGGGGCCGGGGAAAGTTGGCGCCTATGTTCTCAGGGATGATCCCTTTTAGCTAAGCACAAACAGCCCAGCATGAACAGGGTCCCTTTACTGTTCCCTTACAAAAATTCCCCTATTTCAACCAGGTCACCATGAATGATATCACTCCCCTGAGGTTAACACAGAAAGATATAGACTGAATGTTGCTTGAATGCGACCAAAGACCATTCACTGCCATGCTTTATGCTGCAATGATTCCAGACTACTCACTACTGGCTTGGCGTGGTAACGTGTCCTACCGTGGAGGACGAAATAAGGCAGCCCTCCCCAGAAACCTTCTGCAAAGGCTTTCAGAGTATCTCCAGGAGACCTTCATGGAGATGTCCCTGGAGGATTCCCCCTCCATCCCCAGACATGTTAACAGACTTTTCCAGTAGCTGTACTGGTTGCGACTGCATCCCAAGTCTTCAGGGCAGGGCCGGCTCTAGGTTTTTTGCCGCCCCAAGCAAAAAAAATTTTGGCTGCCCCCCCCCCCCCCCCAGCCCACCAGTGCCCCCCCACCCGCACCCCCTGCCGCCCCAGCACTGGGCTCTCTCTTCCCCCCCTGCACCCCTTGCCACCCCAGCACTGGGCTCCCCCCCAAACGTGGGATCCTCTACCAGCACACAGCGGCCAAGCCCTGGCCCAGCCGTGACTCTGTCCCCATGCGGGTGGAGCTGCTGGGCGGCGCGGAGTGGGAGTACTTCCAGGTGGCAGTGTGGCTGCGGGGCGGCGCGGAGAACACGGCCCCCTCCCTGGGCTTTGCGGCGCTGCTGGTGGCCAAGGTGGATCAGTTTGTGCTCACCGCCCTCACCCCTGACATGCTGGCAGCCGAGGACCTGGAGAGCCTCCCCGGACCTGCTGCTCTTCAGCCTCACCGCGCCCTGGCCCAGCCCCGGCGGGCGGGAAGGCGAGGATCTCTGGCTGCGGGGCTACCTGCTCAGCACTGACAAGCCCAGCCGGCCGCTCACCTCTTCACACACCCCGGGAGCCCCTCTCGCCGCCGCCGCAGCCCGGGCTTGGCTCCAGGGGACGCCACTTCCCTCCCTCCCTGGCTCCTCACACACTCTGGGCAGGGCTGCCCAGAGAATTCAGGGGGCCTGGGGCAAAGCAATTTCGGGGGCCCCTTCCATAAAAAAAAGTTGCAATACTATAGTAACATGTATTTGGAAATGTAAAAAATAACTAGTGAAATATATTCAAAAATTAATTTGTAATAATTTGAAAATACACTAAATACATTATTTAAAAACATTAAATGCTGTAATGGTATGTATACATTTGCAATTACATAATAGGCTGTTGCTGGGTGATGGTTGGTGCCAATGGGCTGCCGCTGCCTGGGGGTGGTGCTGCTGTTGCCCAGGGCTGGGTGGGGAGCTGGGCTCTGGGTTGGGGGGTACCCAGCTCACAGGGGCTGGGCTCAGGGCTGTGGGGAGATGGGGTCGGGGGGTGCCCGGCTCAGAGGGGCTGGGCTCAGCGCTGGGGGTCAGGGCTGTGGGGGGATGGGGTTGGGGGGTGTCCAGCTCAGAGGGGCTGGGCTCGGAGCTGGGGGTCAGGGTTGTGGGGGATGGGGATGGGGGTGCCCTGGCCCCTTACCATGCGGCTTACCCCTCTTCCAAACATCGCTGCAGCCGCCTGGTGTCTCCAGCGGGGCCTGAGTTCCCGCCGCTGGGCCGCAGCTTGCAGCCCCGCCCCCTTACCGGCTGAGATGCCGGGGGATGGGGGAAGACGGAGGCGGGGGGAGCCTTGGACATACCCGGGGCCTGGGGCAAATTGCCCCACTTGCCCCCCCCCCCCCCCCGGGCGGCCCTGACTCTGGGAGCCCCTCTCGCCTCCACCGCAGCCCGGGCTCGGCTCCAGGGGGCACCGCTTCTCTCCCTCCGCGCTCCTCACACACTCCGGGAGCCCCTCTCGCGGCCGCTGCAGCCCGGGCTGCGGCGGTGGCTAGAGGGGCTCCCGGAGTGTGTGAGGAACGGCGGGGGGGGGAAGGGAAGACTCGGCGCGGCAGCAGGACCCCATCTCCCTCCCTGCATCCCGGGCGCCGCTTCCCTTCCTCCCCCCCGCTCCTCACACACTCCGGGAGCCCCTCTAGCCACCGCCGCAGCCCGGGCTGCAGTGGCCGCGAGAAGGGCTGGGGGGGGTGGGGAAGGGAAGCGGCGCCCGGGATGCAGGGAGGGAGATGGGGTCCTGCTGCCGCGCTGAGTCTCCCCAGGGCAGCGCTGTGCAGGGCGCCGCCGGGCTGGGCAGGGGGCGCGAATCCCAGCTCGCGCTGGCAGGGCGAGTGGCTGGGCCAGGGCCGGCTCCCGGCAATGCCACCCCAAGCAAAAAAATAAAAAATAAAAATAAAAATGGGGGGGGGGGGGCGGAGTGCCGCCTCTTGGAAAGTGCTGCCCCAAGCACGTGCTTGGAGGGCTGGTGCCTAGAGCCGGCTCTGCCCTGGATAATAGCTCAGAAAAATTCAGCCGCAATCAGCATGATGAAAGCCCATGGCACTACCTCATAGCCACTAGGAAATGCATCACCAAGCCATGACTCGCCCAAGAAACACCTACATTGGAGATATGACTATGTAAATACCTCTGCAAATGCAGGCTAAGCAACAAAATGCAACTTGACTCAAGCAATCCCAGGGCCCATTCGATGACAGAGGGGTAGTGGCAAACCATTACTTAGGAGAACAACAGTTCAAGGGGCTTAAATCCCATGCCTGAACACTTCTACAATGGACTCAGTTACACATGGAAATTGTAGGCCATACTCTGGACAGGTAACTTTTATGCACCTAAAGAAGCTGCAACTTGCTGTGCACCTTTGAATCTCTGATCGTACCTGAATCGAATATTCATCTGTAGAGCTTCCTAGATACCTGTGGCACCATAGAGACTCACAAATTTATTTAAGCATAAGCTTTTGTGGGCTAAAACCCACTTCATCGAATGCATGCAGTGGAAAATACAGTAGGAAGATATATATACACACACACACACAGAGAACAAGAAAAAATGGGTGTTGCCATACCAACTATAACAAGACTAATCAATTAAGGTGGGCTATTATCAGCAGGGAAACAAAAAAAAAAAAACTTTTGTAGTGATAATCAGGATGGCCCCTTTCCAACAGTTGGCAAGAAGGTGTGAGTAACAGTAGGGGAAAAATTAGCATGGGGAAATAGATTTTAATTTGTGTAATGACCCATCCACTCCCAGTCTTTATTCAAGCCTAATTTAATGGTGTTGAGTTTGCAAATTAATTCCAATTCTGCAGTTTCTGGTTGGAGTCTGTTTTTGAAGGGGTTTTTTTGTTGTTGTTGGAGAATTGCGATGTTTAGGTTTGTAATTGAGTGACCAGGAGGTTGAAGTGTTCTCCGACTGGTTTTTGAATGTTATAATTCTTGATGTCTGATTTGTGTCCATTTATTCTTTTGCGTAGACTGTCTGGTTTGGCCAATGTACATGGCAGAGAGGCATTGCTGGCACATGATGGCATATATCTCATTGCACTACATTGATGACCTCTTCATCATCTGGACCCATGGAAAAGAAGCCCTTGAGGAATTCCACCATGATTTCAACAATTTCCATCCCAGCATCAACCTCAGCCTGGACCCGTCCATACAAGAGATCCACTTCCTGGACACGACAGCGCTAATAAGCGATCGTCACATAAACACCACCCTATACCGGAAATCTACTGACCGCTATACTTACCTACATGCCTCCGGCTTTAATCCAGACCACATCACACGATCCATTGTCTACAGCCAAGCTCTAAGATACAACCGCATTTGCTCCAATCCCTCAGACAGAGATAAACACCTACAAGATCTCTATCAAGCGTTGTTAAAACTACAATACCCACCTGCTGAAGCGAAGAAACAGATTGACAGAGCCAGAAGTACTCCAGTACAGAGCCACAAGTACTCCTCATTCATTTTGCTGATACAGACTAACAGGGCTACCACTCTGAAACTAGATACCTGTGTAACTGGCATGTATAGCTGTGATCCTGTCTACTCAATTATCTAAACAATCCTTTCAAACCTGTCCATTTGTGTTTCAAAGATCTCAGTGCACTTTACCAAAGTGGATACCAATCATTATCCCCATTTCTGCAGAAAAGGAAATGGAGGCAAAGGGAGGGGAAGCAACAAGTTCACATTGTGAGTCAGTGGCATGAGCCCTGACACCCACTATGATGCCCTGCCCTAGACCAAGGGGTCCCATATAACAGATGCTTGGGGGGCCTCTTAGCAATGAGTCAGACTCAGTCCCATTCCTAGTGGTGTGGTTTTCATCTGTAATTGCCCATGCAGGCCCTGCGTCCTAGGTCTGTTCAGGGCTATACCACTAATAGCATGCTACAGATAATCACAGCATGGGCCGGGTAGTTTGCTCGGCTCTGGTCCATCATTCTGAGGACACAGGACTTCAGACACCAGCACTCTCAACGCAGCACCTTTCACCCAGGCTCCCAGCTCTTTCTAAACAGTTGGTCACCACCCGTTCATGTGAAATGCAGAGTGCCTGTGTAAACCTAGGACTGGCTAACTGGGGTCCCTCCAGACCAGTGTGTGGCTCCAGCAGTTGCCTAGACCAGCTGCTTCACAGGAAGCTGCAAGAACCACCCTTTTGAATCAGATGACACCAGAATAACCTGTGCCTAAGGGAAGTTCCTTCCCAACCATCAGTAGCTGGCTGAGGCCCTAGAACATGGTCATTAATTTCTCCTGGATTTCACTGAGGATTTTCCTACCATTCAGGGAAGGGATTGCCTGTCTTCACCCATTTTCAGCAGTGGGAAAACAGTCCTCCCTCCCCCCAAAAAAGCCACTTGGCCTTATAATTTATGGTCCTAGAACACACCAGCATCCTTTTCTCATACTTATCCATTTCACTAGCATAATTGAGGCCATAAGAGCTAGGACACCCCCTATTGGCAGAGGGTTAGGGTGACACCTGCAGCATGCACAGCTCAGCTTCTCTTCCCTGTGCGCTTCCCCATTTAACCCTGTCCACGAGGATTGTCATGCAAGAGATACAGTGCTCCCCCTCAGCTGGAGACTTTGTATTTGTTCTTCCTTTGTCCATTTTCCCTAATGTAGCATAGAAGCCACCTTGATGGGAAATGCATGCTTTGTGAATGGAAAGCAACAGTCTGCCACCTCTGTATGAGGAAGCTATAGCAGTATGGATCTTTATTATTATTTATATTACTGTAGCAGCAAAGAGCCTCCATCACGGTTCAGGTTGCTGTTGCGCAAGGTGCTGTACAAAGACCCGTCCCAAAGAGCTTGCAATCTAACTACACGACAAGAGATTAATACAATGAAAAACTGACATCTAAATAGATCAGACAGAGCTGGGGGAGGGGGAGAACACAGCAGCAAGTGACCAATGTGATAGCAGCAAAGGATAGGTTAGTTCCACAGTGGGAGGGTTGGAGGGGGTTAGTTAGCAAGGGATAAGCTACATAGAAAGAAGAGAAGGGGGGACGGACAGACAGACAGGGTGGACTGAGGCTGAGGCGAAGGAACTGGGGGGGGGGGGGAAGAGGGGAAGGGTTGGAGGAATATGGAACAAATAGCTGACCAGCACAGGGCAGAAGCAATCAGAACTTGCTGCTTTTGAGTGGAGTGTCCCCAGCTCCCTGCACTGGCTGTGCCTCTGCTTGCTGGGTCAAGCCTCAGGCTGGCTCCTCTGCAGTTTTCCCTCCAAGACCACATGGCAAAGGGGAGGAGAGACATGACACCCCCCCCCCACAAAGTCTGGGGGACACTAGGGGCAGATTCATTGAAATTAGGAGCCTAAATACCTTTGAGGATATGGATGCTGTGCCTCCAGGAGTTTCCCCTGCACAGTTCTGGGTCCAAAATCACCAGCCTGGCCAATGGGAAAGGGAAGAATGTGCTGTTCAAAAGGATCCCCCTCTTCCCTCCCCTTATACATACACTTTAGCATGCAAGGTTCCCTGAAGGAGAGCTGGTATTTGTGACACTCCCTTGCCCAGCTGTACACCTGCACTGCTCTGCCTCTGCTGGTCAGTTTTGCTGCCCCAAAGCACCCTGACTAAGCACTGCCAGTCAGGACCCATGCCAGCTTGACAGACCAGAGCTCAGCAACATACCTCTGCATTAACACTGATTTGTTGAATCTCTTCAAAAATTCAATGACTCATTCAATAGCTGCCTAAAACTAGACCCCCCCCCCCCCCCCCAGAAAGCTGGGATGACTTTACACACAACCTCTGGGTTATGAAAACCCATTGATCCATGGGTACTGAACGTCCATCTGGGGAGGAGCAGCCCTGTGCAAGCCAGCTACCCCCTGCCTGCAGCCAGAGGCTGGGGCCATGGCCACAGCCTCCTAAGCAGCAACTCCCCTTCCAGCCTCAGCACAGGCATTGCCACATCTAGTCAAGCAGCCAGTCTCCTCCCACATTGGTTGGGGCATTTAATGCAGCTCAGAGGGGCCCAGGACAGAGCAGGCCTTGGAGACTGAACTCTGCTCATAGATGCATGGGTGCAGCTCAGGGAAAGCCTGCTGCACACATTGTGGGGCACAGGGATACTTTACTGCTGCCTCTGCTCGGAGGGACAGAAAACTGTAGTCTCCAGGGCTGGCAGCTCAGGACCTAGCACCATTGTACAATGCACACTGTTTAGCCTCTTCTGCAGTGTCCCTAAGGCGGCCAAGGGCTAGCAATAGAGATTATCCTGGGCATGTGAGGCAAGAGGGAATCTGAGTCGCCCTTAGCAAACCACGTCACCCCACTCAGACTCACCAGTTAGCTCTGCAATTGCTCATCTCCTGGCTCTCTTCACAGTTGGAGACACCCCCCTCCTGCTGGGGAGAGGCTGTGGGCAGGTTCAGAGCCACCCTCTTGCCCTCAACACTGCCATTGATCCAGAGTGTCCTTTGGCATAGCCCAGTTTTGGATCTGAGCTCTGAAGCTTGGGCCTCAGTCTGTGGGTAGCCACCATTGTTTCCTGGGTGCTGCATAAGAGGGGCACCCCACTGCTCCAGCTGCTGGGCATGTCACTGTGCCTGGTCTCTGTGCTAGCTGCCATGCCTTCCTAGCTATCCCAGGAGTAAATCTCCTCACTTGCAGAGGGACTGTTGTAGGGATCTTTGCCATAGCATTCCATGGCATGGCCTTGAGATGGTGGCCAAGAGTCCACATGCCAATGACCTCCAGGGAGATGAAAGAATAGTGCCACCCAAAACACCTTCCACTTCCAGAAACACAAAGCTCAGCAGACCCTCTGTCAGGGAAGCAGTCACTGACTATAGTGTCTAACTAGAGACAGCAGCCTTGGAATATGCTGAAAGGGGAAGATTAGACAGGGGCCTGGACTCAGCCCATGGGAGCTACACAGCAAGATGGGGGTCTATTTAAGAGGATCAAGATAGAGCCTTGCTTGCCTGAAGTTATCTGCCCCCAGACTTGGATTCTTAACCCACTCCTTGGCCAGTGGAAATCTGCCACATTAGGGGTGGTTAGAAAGACCTGCCACTAGAGGAGGACAACAGGTCCCCCGCACCCAAGAATAGGCTACGATTCTCTTTAGCAAAACAAACCAATTTATTTACATAAACACTTAAATACAGCATATAATAAATAGAAAAGATCCAGGCTGTAACAGGAATTCATTAGATTATGGCAGGCTACAATCCATTCACAGAAAAGAAAGAAGTGAAAGCCAAGCAGCCGTGTAACCAGAGTTCAGTAGAACTGGGGGACACTCAGGTTGGTGCAGCAATAGGCAAAGAGGAAAGACTAGGAGAAAGGTCTCTGGACTCTGCTTCTAAGGTGCTTCGAGCCAAAGGGAAAAGAAAAGAAAAAAGGTTGCATTAAAGACTAAAATCTCATCCAAGTTGATCTGGGGGAGTGATGGGTTTCAGGTAGTTCCAAGAGAGTCTAAAACACAAGTGTCTAGTAAAGGAGGGCAATTTACTAGAGATCCCAGTGACAGGGGATTAGCCAGAACTTGCTGGAGGCCTTGCGTGACCGGGCCCTCATGCTAGATGAGTTGCATCACAACTCCATCAGGCCTTGCAAGGGGTTGCCTTTTTAAGCTTTAAAACTGTTTAGCGCTTCACTTGAAGTGTTCTTTTCAGTTCCTAGAGAAGGTCTTGTAAAAACCTCCCCCTTCACCCCTCCCCCCCCGAAGCCATGGCCCAGAAGGACACAGGGCTTTGAGAAAGTGACTTTCCAGATCCTGCGCTCCCCCCTCACCATGCATTGTCTCTAGAGCCCTCTGGCCAGCCCCTATCTCACACAGCCCAACAAGCTACTGATGCAGACTACAAAGGTATTTATTTGGACAGGTCAAGCATACATGCAATCTACTGGGATTAGTGGCTAACGCCAGAGCTGGAGTGGGGGGGACAGAGCAGATACAGAAGTCACAGGACAGTACCAGCCTAAACTCAAATTAAGTATATGGAAGCCCTTAAAGTGAAGGACCCACACAGAACCCAACAAGCCAGCACTGGTGAGAGGGGGAAGCCTTTGAGCATTAGAACCAATTGGTGTCATCACTCCCTGCTCCAGACTCATTTTAGGTTCCATTTGCCTGCAGAAGATTTAGCTTCCCTGCACCAAAATCTTCAGTAGAAGAGGCCCAAGCTCCATGCATCTCACCCACAACTCCAGCCTAGCTACTAGTCCTCTAGAGAGTTCCGACAAGCACATTGCCACCTTCTCCATGGCCCGTTGGTGTGCTGGAGCCATGCCCAGTTCCCACCTGGCCACGCAGCTGTTCTCAAATGGAGCAGTCTCTTCATACAAGACGGACCCAGTTCTACTTCACAAGTGAAAGCTCAAAGAGCATCAGACAAAACCCAGATGGCATGACAATTAGCATGTTCTCCAGATGCCAGTCCATCTCACCTCCCTGCCAAAGGTTGAGCCATTTGACTGGTCATGCTTCCATCCAGTCCCATAAAGCTCCCTAGCAGGAAGAGGAGTGCCCCAAGGAGAAGATACAGAGTGGCAGTCCTTTAGTACAAGGCCCAGCAAACTCTTCCCTTTAAAAACTGCTATTCCACAATATTTGCATAAAAATCCATTTGTAAAATGTCCCAGCAGAGCCCAGTGTCCATTGTGCAATGGAGGGTGGAGGCGGAGGACCAAGAAAAAAAAAAGTTGGACAAAAACTTTCTTAAAAACCCAGATCCTTTTGTGTGGGGGGAGGGGGCTGTCAAAAATGCAAAAAAAAAGAAAAAGAAATTTAGAGGCACATTGAGCAAACTAATTCAGACAGCTGGGCATCTGGTTCATCAGAGATTGAGTTGATGTGGGGAGGCCAGGAGAAGGATCACCATGTCTTCATGCAAGCTCTGACGGTTGTTAGACATGATGAATGGTTCAAGTGCGGAGGACTTTATCTACAGGTGCAGGACTCTGCTATCATGTCTTCATACTCTTTGTAGAGGATGCTGCCACTAGGCTCAATCATCAGCACACTGATGGGACTATACTTGTAGGGCACACAGGAGGGTCGGGGGACGCTCTGGTCCACCAGCTGGTTGATGAAGTTCTGCACGATGGCATGGTTGGGGGAGTTGTAGCCATAGCGTAGGATGCGGGGACATGTGCCCTTGCAGTACTTGGGGTTGTACCGGTGGGGGGCTATGATCCAGTGGTCCCAGCCCAGCTGGTTGAAGCTGACCCGGAAGGAGCGGAGAGCACATTCGTCCTTCTCAGCGCTGGTCTTCTGCGAGTAGCTGGGGAGATCCAGAATGAGGTTGCCTGCCTGGCGAGCTTTGCGACTCAGCACTGGCCCATCAGGAGTTTCCTTCAAGCCAGCTTCCCCCAGCTTGGCCCGGAGGCCTTTCCGAGTGTCATTGAGGTAGAGCAACAGGAAAGGGTCATTCAAGGAAACAGTCTTCTCCCAGCCAACTTCAGGCTCTGAACCATCAGCTGGTCCCAGACGGATACACATATGATTAAGGCGGAGCAGCTGGCTCTTCTTGGAGTCCCAGGCCCATGGCAAAGAGTGGGAGGTGATGTCCCTCTCCTCCCAGCTGTCCATCCTAGAGGAGACAAGGGCATTCCTCTTCCCTCTTCGAGGGGGTGAGAGCTTTGGAACCCCAGCCTCCCCAGCCAACTGAACCACACAAAAGAGCTGGGCATGAGCCAGCAGCAGAGTCTTAGAATAAACCACAGTGGCTCTCACCAGATGTTCCATTCCTGGCTGGACATTCAGGTGGTAGTTGAGAGTCTGCATGTACCAGGGACCTGTGAGGGGAGGGAGGAGATGGGAGTTAGTGTTCCCAAAAGCAAGACAGAAACAGCCTCAAACTTACATACAAGCCATTTTGGTAAGTTTGTGCCCACACTCCTGGAACAGCCAGTTCTCCCTTTCACCCTCCCCTCCTAGAACTGCCCACACCCACCTAGGAGGTAGCTCGAACACTCCCATGCATCTCCTGAAGGCCTCAAAGGGGCACTAAGAATGACCTGGATAGATGGGGCTTTCTGCCCAGTTTGCTTCTTAGAAAAAGGGCCATGCGGGGTTTTTTTGTTTTGTTTTTTTAAAAATAAAGTAGTTTTGTTCCTCAAGTCAGAAATTCAGGTAATTTCTACCTGGTTTTTCCTAGAAGCCTGGACAACTGGAGATGTTTACAACATTACAGAAATCAAGGAATTGCAACTTGATTGAGAGGGGAAGCTGTTTTGGTTAGTGCCTATTTAACTCAAGTGTCCAACAAACTGTTGGAAGAATGTTCTGTATCAAGTCTCCAGGCTGCTCCCACAGGTGCCCCAGAGAGGTCTCTAGTGAGACAGAGCCATATTCCTGATCTTCTGAAAGAGACCTTATTCCTTCTAAATTGTTCAGGCTCTTTATGCATCAGAGAGAGAGTGCATGAAAGCTCCCCCTTCCCACCCCCGATTTGAGAAGCATCAAGGTCACATGGAAGGCATTAGAGAAGTCCAGAATGTACAAAGCCCCAGCCAGGAAGCTGCTAGAACCAGATTAGTGTATCAGAGCATCTTGCAGTGTTGCCTGGAGGAGCAGAGACGGATGGGGAGGGAAGGGGCATGCCTGCCGGCACAAGACAAGGCCATGGCAGAGCTCTGAAGAACCTCGGCCCTCACCAAGAGGGCAGGAGTTTCCCTTGAGCCAGTGCTGAGGCACCAGCTCACATGGTCTCTGGCTGAGCCTGAACCCCCCTTGCATGTGAACACCAGCCATGGCAAGAGACATGTACCATTATCCACCTGAGACAGTAGGGCCTGTGGTTAGGACAGGAGTCAGGAGACCTTGGTTTCATTCTTTAACATGCCATGGTCTGGTTGTGAGAATTATTTCATTCCTGGGCCTTGTTGCCCCACATGGACACAGGGCTGTCCCAGGAGCACCTCACAGGGCGGGGGGGAGGGGGGAGAAGAGGAGCCTGCTCACTGCAAAGCATGGCCCAGGATGGCCTGACTGATCACATCCCCTTACTAGAGGCCTGGGAAACAGCTGAGCTTTCCTGGCTCTCCATGGCCTCCTTGGCAACGGGAACAGCAGGTGCTCTGCTTGATGGATGGAGACAGCAGCCAGACTCGCTCATTCTCCAGCCACAGACCAGTGGGGATACAGAGCTGTCAATAGGCTGGGCTCCAGCCCTTGAGGAAGGTCCAGCCCACCCCCAATATCTCTTTATAGCTCCCAATTAGAGAGCTAACGGGAAGCACTGTCCTTCCTAGCCCAGACTCTGGGTTTGTCCCTATAAATAGCTGAATGAAGGAAACAAGTCTCTGCTCTGGGCCTCTCCCCAGCAGATGTCAGAACACACCCCCTTCCCGAGGCTCCATTTGACATGCAGACTGGACAGTGTTAGTATGAAGGATTACGCTCCACCCTCCCCCACAGAAGCCCGTGAGAACCAGAGTCCCAAGGTAACCAGGGTCCCCGAGCACTGTGCAGCCAGAGAGCAGGAGGGGTGGAAACAAACATCAGTTGTGTGCAGGGGGGAGTGAGGTTGGCAGCAGAGAGGGGACGAGGCAAAGTCCAGAGTCCACCTCCTTGGCCAAGAGCATGGTACAGTTCCCATCACACACACAAGCCCCGCAGAGGAGCATGGGGGTGGGACGCTGTCTTAGCCCTGCCTTTCACTAGCTTGACCAGCTCCAGGCACCAGGGAGTGCAGGCAGGTGCTTTGGGCTGGAGAGGGTCAACACGCTGCAGTAACTAACATGGCTGTTCGTGCCAATGTACAGGCTACTGCAGAGCAGAGCATCCTGGAGGGGGGAACCCCCCTGTATCCAGCCTGCCCCCAGCCAGGGGGAGGCTCACTAGAACCCACACAGGGGCCAGTTCTGCACAACAAGGCCTGGAGCAACAAGACTCTGCAAGGCCACCTGCTGCTTGGGCCCCACCTGCTGCCAGAAGATCAGCTCTCCTGTTCTAGTGCCAATGGGCCAGAGCAGGAGGGAGCTAAAGGCAGCATGGAGAAGGAGGGACCGGGGGTGGGGAGCTCTGGCAAAAAAGCAGAGTCCTCTTGACTGGTGCCTTTACAGCCACAGTCAGGGGTTATGGTAGCAGGGTTCCCAGCTCTCTACAGCTGCCCTTCCGACTGCCATCTCCTTCAAGCCCTGAGCACTACACAGCCCAGTGCCCCCCATTCAAACACCACCACCCCCCAGCTCCAGCCACCCCCACCCCCCTGCCAGGTGGCTTCACCCAGGAGACCCACCTGCCCACTCCCCTATGCCTAGTGACTCACCTGCCCCAGGCTGCCTTGTCTTGGCAAAGGGCCTGACCAGGCGCACAGCATTGGCACCCAGCTTACGGTTCTGGCGGGGTCGCCCAGCCTGGTCTGCCACATTCTGGTACAGGTTGAGCATGTAACGCAGCGGTTGCCTGCTGGCCAGCTGCTTCCGGTGGCAGCAGGGCCAGACGCTGGGGACCTGCTCCAGCAGCACCTGGATGAGGGGCAAGGAGGGGACCCTAGCGAGGGCACTCAGGGCAGCTGGCTCCTTCCCTTCCTCCCCCATACTCAGCTCCAGAGGGAGCAGAGCAGCCAAGAGGAACAAGCTCCCAAGGGAGCAGAGAGGGCCCAGGGCAATCATGGCTAAGGGGTGGGCAGCAGGCTGTGGCTAGGGGGTGGGCAGGGAGTTCTAGAGGGCTGGTGCTATGGGAGCCACAGAGTAGGGGGAAGCATTCTTCTCCCCCTCCCCCCACAAAGGCAAGCGCTTTCTCCCTAGCAAGGGCAGGGCTCTCCTGCTTTCACTCAGCTGTTCCCAGGCTGGGCTTTTAGGCAGCTTCCTTGGGGGTGGGGGAAGTTTTGAGGTACAATCAGACAATTTCTGCTCCCTGCCCTATTGCCCTCCCTTGAGGGCAAACCCTTCAGGATTAAAACCAGCCCCTCAGGGACCTGGCACTAAGGGGTTCCTCTGAATGCCGTTTTAAAAACCCCACTGGCCTGGGGTGTGGGGGCCAAGCAAGGTCAGCAGGACCAGCACTCAGCAGGGGGAAGGTTAAAATCCTTGGGACCCAGACTAGCTCCAGCCCCTCCTCTCTGACCCAGTCCACTGGGTTAAGAAGGGCTTAGTCCTCACATCCATTTTAAAGGCCCTGTGTTAATCAGGATTTAAAGGGCCAGGAGCTGTTCTCCACCTGCTCCCCATGCTCAGCTCTTCTGGGGCAGGTGAGGGATAGACAGATCTAGATTACAACACTAGGTGCCAGGCAGGGGAGAATAGGGCCTCCCAGACTCTGACTAGCCAGAGCTCCCCACTGCTCTGCCATTATTGGAGCTGCAAGGGGAGTTGGTACAATGGGGGCAGCCATCTGCAGATTGTCCCATAGGCATACTGGGGCCAGCGACAGCTCACGAGGCAGCCTAGTTAACAATAATTGACTCGTCTCTATGGGGCTGCCCCACAGGGTCTCACAGCTCTTAAGCACTTGGGGGAGGATCATTAGAGGCTAAAGCCTGGGTAGGGAGACCTCAATACTGTTCCCCACCTGCCACAGGATTTCTGGGCCACTGTCAGTGAGTCACTCACCTCCCTGCTCTGTGCCTCAGTTTCCCCATCTGGAACATGGGTTTGAGGATCATGAGCCACCTCACAAGGGGTCAGGAGGCTTGATGGGCCAATGCCTATAACATGCTTGGAGATCCTTGGAGGGGGAGTGCTGTGGGAGTGGTGTATGTTATTGGCCTTCTAGAGGGGAAGTGACTTGCCCAAAGCCACTGAGTGGGTCAGTGGCAGAGCTGAGAAAAGGACCAAGTTCATCTGAGTCCTGGTTCCCTGCCCCAGAAAGCAGCAAAGCTGCTATCCCTCTCCCCGCTCCCACTGATGCAGTGTGCATGGGTACAGCTTCCCCACAAGGATCTCAAGTGCCTGTGAGTCTGGTGCTGGGTTTCCCGTGCTGGTGCCAGGCTGATGCCAAATGCATGGACAAGGGGGGGTGGCAGGGTTTGCTCCCAAAGGTACACTGCCACTGCTGTGTCACTAGACCCCATCCCAGCAGCAATTGCCTCTCTGAGGCATCACGCACTGTTTCCTTTCCTCCCAACACAGACATCCTCTTCCCATCCCTCCAGCTTCACAGTGGGGGATCAAGGCTTCCATGGGAGGACTGGCAGGGACAGCATGAACCAGTGATTAGAGCACTACACTGGAAGTCTGGACTCCTGGGTTCTATTCCCAGCCCTCCACTCACTCTCTGCATGAGCCTGGGCAAACACCATGCCTCAGTTTCCCCTGCTGTACAACGGGGTCTGTAGGACATGCCCCTCAGGTGGAGGTGACATGCAGATTATTATCTGTGCTGCCACGAGCTGCCTGGAGAGGTCCTTAGCACAAGCCTCCTTCCCCCAGCCCTGGGCATTGAGGGCAGTGCCACAGGCCTCTCATGCCAGGGGAAAGGGCCATGGGAGGGCATGAATGAAGGGCTGGAGGCTGGTCCCCACCCACTCAGGGAGGATTTTCCCAGCACAGTTCATCTCCTCTCAAGCAAGCATCTGAGGCCCCATAGCCTTCACCTGGGGCTGTCAGTTCTCCTCCACTCACTGGCCTGGTCTACACTACGAGTTTAGGTCGACTTTAGCAGCGTTAAATCGAATTAAGCCTGGACACGTTCACATGACGAAGCCCTTTCTTTCGACTTAAAGGGCCCTTTAAACCGGTTTCTTTACTCCACCTCCGATGAGGGGATTAGCGATAAAATCGGCCTTAGCGGGTCGGAATTGGGGTAGTGTGGACGGAATTCGACGTTATTGGCCTCCGGGAGCTATCCTACAGTGCTTCATTGTGACCGCTCTGGACAGCACTCTCAACTCAGATGCACTGACCAGGTAGACAGGAAAAGGCCCGCGAACGTTTGAATTTCATTTCCTGTTTGCTCAGCGTGGAGAGCACAGGTGACCATGCAGAGCTCATCAGCACAGGTAACCATGATGGAGTCCCAAGATCGCAAAAGAGCTCCAGCATGGACAGAACGGGAGGTACGGGATCTGCTCGCCATATGGGGAGATGAATCAGTGCTAGCTGAACTCCGAAGCAGTAAACGAAATGGCAAAATATTAGAAAAGGTCTCCAAGGCCATGAAGGACAGAGGCCATAACAGGGACGCACAGCAGTGCCGCGTGAAAATTAAGGAGCTACGGCAAGCCTACCACAAAGCCAGAGAAGCAAACGGAAGGTCCGGGGCAGAGCCGCAAACATGCCGCTTCTACGCGGAGCTGCATGCCATTCTAGGGGGTGCAGCCACCACTACCCCAACCGTGTGCTATGACTCCCTCACTGGAGAAACACACAGGGAAGCGGGTTCGGGATACGAGGAAGATGAGGATGGAGATAATGTAGATAGCTCACAGCAGCAAGGAAGCGGAGAAACCGGTTTCCCCAACAGCCAGGATATGTTTATCACCCTGGACCTGGAACCAGTAACCCCCGAACTCACCCAAGGCGTGCTCCCAGACCCTGAGGGCACACAGGGGATCTCTGGTGAGTGTACCTTTGTAAATATTACACATGGTTTAAAAGCAAGCGTGTTTAATGATTAATGATTAATTTGCCCTGGCAATCGCGGCCAGTACAGCTACTGGAAAAGTCTGTTAACGTGTATGGGATGGAGCGGAAATCCTCCAGGGACATCTCCAGAAAGCTCTCCTTCATGTACTCCCAAAGCCTTTGCAAAAGGTTTCTGGGGAGGGCTGCCTTATCCCGTCCGCCATGGTAGGACACTTTACCACGCCAGGCCAGTAGCACGTAGTCTGGAATCATTGCATAACAAAGCATTGTAGCGTATGGTCCCGGTGTTTGCTGGCATGCAGACAACATCCATTCCTTATCACTCTTTGTTATCCTCAGGAGAGTGATATCATTCACGGTCACCTGGTTGAAATGGGGCGATTTTATTAAGGGGACATTCAGAGGTGCCCGTTCCTGCTCTGCTGAACAGAAATGTTCCCCGCTGTTAGCCACGCGGTGGGGGGAGGGGTGAAGTGATCATCCCAGAGAATTGGGTGTGGGGGGGAGGGGGGTTAGTTGGGTTTGTGCTGCATGTTAACCCGGAAACCGCAGCCCCTCCTTTTACATTGCAAACCCATTTTAAATGGCCAACCCAATGGGTGCTTGATATGGGAAATGAAGGCGCTGCTGTTTGAAACCATTCCCACATGTTAAGAAGGTTAAAAAAGCCAAAAGACTGTGGCTTACCATGGCTGCCTGCAAGCCGAAATCTGTTGCCTGGCACTGCGTGAGTGATCTCTCACACCAAACCGGCAGGCCCTCAATATAAGAGGAAAAATGCGACCTTGTAACGAAAGCACATGTGCTGTGTAATGTGAACAGCAAAATTTAACGTGAAAGAGTATACCCATTGTTCTCTAAAATGTGTCTTTTTTAACCACCTCTCCCTTCTCCTCCACCAGCTGCAAATGTTTCTCCTTCACAGAGGCTAGTGAAGATTAGAAAGAGAAAACGGTGGACGCGGGACGATATGTTCACAGAGCTCCAGATGTCCTCCCACGCTGACAGAGCACAGCAGAATGCGTGGAGGCAGTCAATGTCAGACTACAGAAAAGCACAATATGAACGAGAGGAGAGGTGGCGGGCTGAATCGCGGGATGAACAGAGCAAGTTGCGGGCTGAAGATGATAGGTGGCGTCAGCTTGCAGACAGAAGGCAAGAGTCGATGCTCCAGCTGCTGGAGCATCAAACTGATATGCTCCAGCGTATGGCTGAGCTGCAGGAAAGGCAGCAGGAGCAGAGACCTCCGCTACAGCCCCTGTGTAACCAACAGCCCTCCTCCCCAAGTTCCATAGCCTCCTCACCCAGACGCCCAAGAACACGGTGGGGGGGCCTCCGGCCACCCAGTCAGTCCTCCCCAGATGATTGCCCGAGCATCAGAAGTCTGGCCTTCAATAAGAGTTAAAGTTTTAAACTGCAGTGTGTCCTTTTCCTTCCCTCCTCCCCCACCCATCTCAGCCTACCTTGGCAATTATCCCCCTAGTTGTGTGATGAATTAATAAAGAATGCATGAATGTGAAGTAACAATGACTTTATTGCCTCTGCAAGCGGTGCTCGAAGGGGGGAGGGGAGGGTGGGGTGGTTGGTTTACAGGGAAGTAGAGTGAACTGGGTGGGGGGGGGGGCGGAGGGTTCATCAAGGAGAAACAAACAGAAGTTTCACACCATAGCCTGGCCAGTCACAAAACTCGTTTTCAAAGCTTCTCTGATGCGCACCGCGCCCTGCTGTGCTCCTCTAACCGCCCTGGTGTCTGGCTGCGCGTAATCAGCGGCCAGGCGATTTGCCTCAACCTCCCACCCCGCCATAAATGTCTCCCCCTTACTCTCACAGATATTGTGGAGCGCATAGCAAGCAGCAATAACAATGGGGATATTCTTTTCGCTGAGGTCTGAGCGAGTCAGTAAGCTGCGCCAGCACGCTTTTAAACGTCCAAATGCACATTCCACCACCATTCGGCACTTGCTCAGCCTGTAGTTGAACAGGTCCTGACTCCTGTCCAGGCTGCCTGTGTACGGCTTCATGAGCCATGGCATTAAGGGGTAGGCTGGGTCCCCAAGTATCACGATAGGCATTTCAACATCCCCAACAGTTACTTTCTGGTCTGGGAAGAAAGTCCCTTCCTCCAGCTTTCGAAACAGAGCAGAGTTCCTGCAGATGCGAGCATCATGTACCTTTCCCGGCCATCCCACGTTGATGTTGGTGAAACGTCCCTTGTGATCCACCAGGGCTTGCATCAGCATTGAAAAGTACCCCTTGCGGTTTATGTACTCAGTGGCTTGGTGCTCCGGTGACAAGATAGGGTTATGGGTTCCATCTATGGCCCCACCACAGTTTGGGAATCCCATTGCAGCAAAGCCATCCACTATGGCCTGCCCGTTTCCCAGAGTCACTACCCTTGATATCACCAGGTCTTTCATTGCCCTGGCAACTTGGATCACAGCAGCCCCCACAGTAGATTTGCCCACTCCAAATTGATTCCCGACTGACCGGTAGCTGTCTGGCATTGCAAGCTTCCACAGGGCTGTCGCCACTCGCTTCTCAACTGTGAGGGCTGCTCTCATCCTGGTATTCTGGCGCTTCAGGACAGGGGAAAGCAAGTCACAAAGTTCCATGAAAGTGCCCGTACGCATGCGAAAGTTTCGCAGCCACTGGGAATCGTCCCACAACTGCAGCACGATGTGGTCCCACCAGTCTGTGCTTGTTTCCCGGGCCCAGAATCGGCGTTCCACGGCATGAACCTGCCCCAGTAACACCATGATTTGCACATTGCTGGGGCCTGTGCCTTGTGAGAGGTCTATGTCCATGTCAATTTCCTCATCACTCTTGTCACCGCGCTGCAATCGCCTCCTTGGCTGGTCCTGGTTTTGCTTTGGCATGTCCTGGCTCTGCATATACTTCAGGACAATGCGCGTGGTGTTAGTGCTCATAATTGCCGCGGTGATCTGAGCGGGCTCCATGATCCCAGTGCTAGCTATGGCACCTGGTCTGAAAAAAGGCGCGAAACTAGTATCTGTTGGACCAGGGGAAGGAGGGAGGGAGGGAGGGAGGGGCGAGTGACGACATGGCGTACAGGTACAGGGAATTAAAATCAACAAAGGTGGCTGTGCATCAGGGAGAAACACAAACAACTGTCACACAGAATGGCCCCCTCCAAAGATTGAACTCAAAACCCTGGGTTTAGCAGGCCGTTGATTTCACGGAGGGAGGAGGAAGCTAATGAATACAGAACAAATCTATTTTTTACATCTTAAGCTGGCAGCTGACAGTGCAGCATGACTGATAGCCACTGCAGTACGATGACGATGGATACCAATAGTAATATACCATCTTCTACCAAAAGGCAAGGGGCTGCTGCTGTGTAGCAATGCAGCCCCACATCTGCCAGCCCCACGTCTGCCAGCACCCAGATCGCCCTCGGCCTCTTCTGGGTGCTTAGCAGAAAATACTGGGCGCTTGGCAGAAAATAGCATACTACGACTGATAGCCATCATCGTCAAGACAGTTCAATAGGACTGAGCATGTTTGCCCAGGTGCCTCTGATCGAACCGCAATATGATGACGATGGATACCAGTCATAATATACCATCTACTGCCAAAAGGCAAGGGGCTGGTGCAATGCAGCCCTACGGCTGCCAGCCCCACGGCTACTAGTCATGCTGCACCGTCTACCGCCAAAAGGCAGTTAGCTGCTGCTGCTGTGTAGCAATGCAGTACCACGTCTGCTGGCACCCAGATGACATATGGTGACGGTGAGCTGAGCTGAGCGGGCTCCATGCTTGCCGTGGTATGTTGTCCTCACAGGTAACCCAGGTAAAAAGGCGCGAATCTATTGTCTGCCGTTGCTCTGACGGAGGGGGAGGGGCCTGACGACATGTACCCAGAACCCCCCGCGACACTGTTTTGCATCATTCAGGCATTGGGATCTCAACCCAGAATTCCAATGGGCGGCGGAGACTGTGGGAACTGTGGGATAGCTACCCATAGTGCAATGCTCCGGAAGTCGACGCTAGCCTCGGTACTGTGGACGCGGTCCGCCGACTAGAGCACTTAGAGCATTTTATGTGGGGATACACACAATCGGCTGTATACAACTGATTTCTATAAAACCGGCTTCTATAAATTCGACCTAATTTTGTAGTGTAGACATACCCACTGTCTCTAGCCAGGATCTGGGGACATCGCAGTGCTGCTGCCACTAGGTGGGAGATGCCCATGCAAGCCACCCTGTTCTGACTGGGACAGCGCTGCCTTCCCAGCAGCCACCTGAATCCTGGATGCTGCTCCCAGCCCTGGGCTGCCCGCAGAGTGGTGGGTCCCACGTGCTCTGAGCCAGTCTAAGGGTTGGGGTCAGTGCTTCCTGCAGCCGGGGCACAGGCCGACCTAAGCGTTAAGGCCTGTCCCAACCACAGCCCCAGCAGCAGCCGCTACGGAGGTGGGGGATTGTCTTCTGCTCCAGGACATTTGAGTGTTGCGTCTGTCTCCATGTGACTGCAGTTGACCGGATTCTCCAGCAGAGGTCACTGTAAGCCTTTTCAGTGATGGGGTGGGGGGAGATGGGGATTTTGGGATCGGTATTCCATGCGGTGGAAGTTCTCTGCCCCAGTCTATGAGCCCTGAAGAAGATGATGGAAATTGCTCTGAAAACGCATCTCACGAGAGTTAGAACCTCGTGGGTTTTGGGAGTGCTGAGGGGAGCCTGCTCCAGCCTGCTCAGAGCTTTGTGACTAGGCAGCGTGTGGCTTTAGCTCTGGCTGCAATGTTTCCTGCATGCGCAGACTTCTATTGGATTAGCAGGGGTTCTCAAACTTCATTGCACCGACCCCTTTCCCACAACAAAAATTACTACACGACCCCAGGATGGGGGACTGAAGTCTGAGCCCATCCCAGCCCTGTTGCCCTGGGCAGGGTGGTGGTGGTGGGGAGACCAAAGTCGAAGCCTGAGGGCTTCAGCCCTGGGTGGGGGCGGGGGGGAAAGCTGTAACCTGAGACCTGCCGCCCAGGGCTCAGACTTGGGCTCAGGCCCCTAATGCCAGCTCTGGTGATGCCATTACAACAGGGTCGTGACCCACTTTGGGGTCCCAACCCACAGTTTGAGAACCACTGGATTAGAGGAAAGGAAGAAAGAACAAATATAAAATCCCCTCCTCCCCGAGGTGAGGGCAGAGTGTGCACCTCCCCCGAGTCAGGAGGTCTCCCATGTGGCATTGCCCAGTAGCCCTGCCCTCTCCCCACAGCGGCACCTGGCACACGGGATCCTGACACCTCTGTGGGCTCACGTGTCCCTGCAGGCTCTGTTCCCTTCTGCCAGTGCCCCTCAGTCCTGACCTGCAGCCCCCCTGCTAACCCAGCCCTGGGCTTCCCCCCCGCCAGCTCTGCTGGTGTCCCTCAATCCTGACTCCCTATGGCCAGAGCCCCCCAGACCCCACCACACAAATGCCCAGCGCCCTGCACAACACCACCTCTGTCCAGTGCCTCCCTGCCCACAGCCCCACGACAACTGCCCAGCACCCTGCACAGAACCCCCACTCCCTAGTGCCCCAACACACACATCTTCCCTGCCCCCTGACAGCCCAGCACTGCCCCCGCAAGTAACCCACTCCCCCACCCCCTGCCTCCCGACCGCACTCACTGGCCCTGCTGGGAGGCAACTGTGTCTGCCAGGCTTAGGGTGACCAGATGAGATGAAGAAAATATCGGGACACCAGGGGGAAGGGGGGGGGGCAAAAAAAAAATGGCGAGTGCTGCCGGCAGAGCAAAATATCGGGACAAATTGCGTCCCAACCAGAGATCAGTCGAGACGCGGGACAAACAGCTAAAAATCGGGACGGTCCAGATTTTATCGGGACGTCTGGTCACCCTAGCCAGGCTGAGCCGGCAGTGCAGCTAGAGCTGGTCCCGGGGCGGGGAATCGCTCTGTGGGAGTGGATTGAACCAGGGACCTCTGCATTTTAAAGCATGAGCGTCCCCTGCGTGAGTGAAAAGACCTCGCTCTGCTGGCTCATCAGCCTGTGTTGGTGCCCTCAGACACACACCGGGAAGGGAACAGAGCACCACGTACAGTGAATGTGGTGTGAACCAGTCAGGTGGCCTGGACTTGGGTCCTTAGGGAGCCCTTCTCAGAGGCTAAAGCAACCGCGGTGGTAGGGCAGCGTCCCCTCCTCCTCACCTGGTGCCATGGGAGCTCCCACTACCCCTAACTCAGGCTGTGTACGTGGGCCTGGCAGGCAAAGGCTGAGGATTGGGGCTGAACTAGAGGCGCCTGCATGATATCATGGATGCTGCCCCTGCCCTGCTGGGCTGGCTTTGACCCCTGGGATGAGGGGGCATAAATGGCTAGAGTGGGGCACCAGGCCCAGGGCTGCTGCCAAGGAGGTCAGAGGCAAAGCTCCTGTAGGCCCCGCTGGGAGCAGGATGTGCTGGCGATGAGAGGGTTAATCCATGGCGTGGATGTGGCGAGGCTGAGAGACTGGCCAGTGCATAGACCTGGCCCAAGGTTGTGTGTGTCTGTGGGGGGGGATGGGGGGCTTTGCACGCATCTGTGTTTCTGCAGGTATGAGCAATGCTTTGTGCACCTTTGCATGGCGTGGGGAGAGCTGTGCATGGTGGGTGTCTCTGGGTGTGCAGGGACATGTAATTGTGCATTGGTATTGTGTAACGGTGGGTGTGATTGTGCTGGGTTGTAGAAGGAGGTGTGTTTGGGGGTGGTGCAAGGTCTGTGTGTGAAGAGTGTGCGTGTGTGTGTAGTTGTGCGGGGGTGTTGTGATGTGTTAGTGCTCACATGGCACTTGGGGATTTGAGGGCCATGGTATTTGGGGGCTAATCAGCTGAACATGAGCTCCCAATGTGACGCTGTGGCCAAAAGGGCTAATGTGACCCTGGGATGAATCAACAGGGGAATCTCCAGCAGGAGCAGAGAGGGTATTTTACCCCTGTATTTGGCACTGGTGTGACCACTGCTGGAATCCTGTGTCCAGTTCTGGGGCCCACAATTCAAGAAGGATGGTGATAAACTGGAGAAGGTTCAGAGAAGAGCTGCGAGAATGATTAAGGGGTTAGAAAACCTGCCTCATAGTGAGAGACTCAAATTGCTCAATCAATTTAGCTTAACACAGAGAAGGTGAAGGGGTGACTTGATCAGTCTATATCTATGTGGGGAACAAATATTTAATCAAGGGCTCTTCAGTCTAGCAGAGGAAGGTCTAACATGATCCAGTCAGTGACTAGAAGTTAAAGCTAGAGAAATTCAGACTGGAAATGGGCATACATTTTTTAAGTGAGATTAATTAGCCTCTGGAACAACTTTCCGACGGGTGTGGTAGATTCTCCATCACTGGGCATTTTAAAATCCAGACAGGCTGTTTTCCTACGAGATCTGCCCTAGGAATTGTTGGGGGGCAGTTCCCTGGCCTGTGTTGTACAGGGGATTCTGATCCCATGGCCTTGGAATGGGTGAGTTAGCCCACCGAGTCCATTCTGCAGTGTTTCCCCAGCTGACTCAGCCCCTGGAGGACCCCACGTGCTGGGCTGGGGCTGGGGCTGGGTCCAGCTCTCTCTGCTGGTGCTGACAGGATGGGGGCTGCTTGGCTGCCCTGGGCTCCAGTGCTTCTTGTTTCAGACGATGCTGCCAGGCCTGAGCTGTGCAAGCGGGAAAGCCGTGCTGGAGTGCTGTGTGCTGCTTAAATGGCCATAAACACGTCAGCAGAGCCATAAATCATGGCAGAGCTGGGGCAGGCCCTGCAGCTGCTCTCCCCAGGGTTACTGGCTGGGCTCTCCCAGCAGCCTCTCAAAGGCACACACAACCCCTCTCTGCCACCATAAGCCAGGGAATTGGCAGGAACAGTAACAGAGACAGGCTGACCCACAGCTTCCCATACCCCTGAGCTTCAGGCTAACCAGGCTTGGATCGGGGGTCTGGGCTCAGGTCCCTCGTGTCTGCATACCTGCAAACATGTTCCATGGCCCCCAGCCCCGCTCAGCATCACCAGCCCATTCTCCAGAGCGGGAAACTGAGGCACAGAGAGAGAGGGGGAGCTGCTCGCCCAGTGAGACTTTAGTAAGGCATTTGATACGGTCTTGCATGATATTCTTATTGATAAACTAGGCAAATACAATTAGATGGGGCTACTATAAGGTGGGTGCATAACTGGCTGGATAACCGTACTCAGAGAGTTGTTATTAATGGTTCCCAATCCTGCTGGAAAGGCATAACGAGTGGGGTTCCGCAGGGGTCTGTTTTGGGACCGGCTCTGTTCAATATCTTCATTAACGACTTAGATATTGGCATAGAAAGTACGCTTATTAAGTTTGCGGATGATACCAAACTGGGAGGGATTGCAACTGCTTTGGAGGACAGGGTCATAATTCAAAATGATCTGGACAAATTGGAGAAATGGTCTGAGTTAAACAGGATGAAGTTTAACAAAGACAAATGCAAAGTGCTCCACTTAGGAAGAAAAAATCAGTTTCACACATACAGAATGGGAAGAGACTGTCTAGGAAGGAGTACGGCAGAAAGGGATCTAGGGGTTCTAGTGGACCACAAGCTAAATATGAGTCAACAGTGTGATGCTGTTGCAAAAAAAGCAAACATGATTCTGGGATGTATTAACAGGTGTGTTGTGAGCAAGACACGAGAAGTCATTCTTCCGCTCTACTCTGCTCTGGTTAGGCTTCAGCTGGAGTATTGTGTCCAGTTTTGGGCACCGCATTTCAAGAAAGATGTGGAGAAATTGGAAAGGGTCCAGAGAAGAGCAACAAGAATGATTAAAGGTCTTGAGAACATGACCTATGAAGGAAGACTGAAAGAATTGGGTTTGTTTAGTTTGGAAAAGAGAAGACTGAGAGGGGACATGATAGCAGTTTTCAGGTATCTAAAAGGGTGTCATAAGGAGGAGGGAGAAAACTTGTTCACCTTAGCCTCTAAGGATAGAACAAGAAGCAATGGGCTTAAACTGCAGCAAGGGAGGTCTAGGTTGGACATTAGGAAAAAGTTCCTAACTGTCAGGGTGGTTAAACACTGGAATAAATTGCCTAGGGAGGTTGTGGAATCTCCATCTCTGGAGATATTTAAGAGTAGGTTAGATAAATGTCTATCAGGGATGGTCTAGACAGTATTTGGTCCTGCCATGCGGGCAGGGGACTGGACTCGATGACCTCTCGAGGTCCCTTCCAGTCCTAGAATCTATGAATCTATGAATCTATGAGCCAGTGGCACTGCTGGGTAGATGAGAACCCAGGTGTCCTGGCATAGAGTCCTGTCCATCACCTATCAATCTGTTGAGATGAGTTCCTGTCTGCATCCTGTAAAACTTGCCCATACCGGTATTGCCCTGGCCTCTTCTTTTGTCATTCAGTGTTGCACGCATTCTAAAGCAATATGCATTTCCTCACCTTTTGGGGGCGAAGCCAGACTTTGAGGCACCTGCTCCCCTACTTGGTGTAAACTTTGCTTGTGCCAATCAGAAACGAACACAAACAGGTTTTGGGCCCCGTCCCCTATGACACTTCTATGATGTCATAGTTGGTACTTTATGGGCTGCCTGCCATGTGCAGGCAGGGAGAGGAGAAAGAAAAACGAATCCTGTGTATCCTGTGTACACCCGTAACCGAGCCTGATCACCTCGAAGCCTCTCTCTCAGCTCACATGTTTCAAACAGAGTTTCTACGTTTGCCGGTCGTTATGCGTTGGTTTGTATTTGTAAGTATCAGTTATTACTAATTGCTGCATCTTTGTTTATAAATATTGTTAGTAAATGTTTTAGTCATTGTGTGTTTTAAGTTTCATTAACTCTATTAGCTAATCAAACGCTGCTCCCTTACCCCTTGTAATTATCCCCAATAAAACTTTAAATTGATTAATTTTAGTTGTGTGTGTGTGTGTGTGTGTGTGTCTGCAGTTTGCATCGTGACCCATACTCTCCTTGCATCCCTTACCAATATAGTCTATTGCCACGTGCAGCCTGGTAAATAACAGGCCTGCATTTTCTTTCGCCCCTGCGTGCCCGTGGCAATCCACACAATCATGCTTCCACCAGCAGCGGTTCTCCTCATTCCAAATGAACCTGGGCAAATCGTCTGGGGCTGTGCTAGTCCTCAGTCCCACTGGCCACATCTAGGAGTGAATGGCCACCTAAATGCCTGCACTTAACCCCTGGGTAACCTCCCCCACATTAATGCCCCATATGCCCACACAGCTACTCTACCCCAGAGGCATAGCCACGTGGCCAGTGGTTCTGTGCCAGCCCTAGAGGCATCACCCTCAACACTCAGCAGTTGCAGAAATGGGGTGGATAAAATCGGGGCGCCCTAAACTGTTAGAGGGCTTATTCCTTTACCCTTTTACTTCCCTGATTCTTTTCGCATGAACAGAGAGCAACAATACCCAAAGTCTGAAGGTGCAAACAATTTGATGTTTATTGGGGTGAACTTTTAGCAAGCATGATTCCAGTTTCCTTCCTCGGTGTCCCCCTTCCCAGCTCTGACACCACAAAGCCTTGCCTGTGACCCTATTCTCATTCCCTGTTCCAATTCCCCTCCCCCATAGCGAAACATGATTTCAATTCCGCCACCCCCATTCCCTGTTCCCATTTCCCCCTTACTTCCTGATTGACTGCAGACTATATAGTAAAACTTGAGTTCTGCTTAGCTATACCTTAACCAATTATTTTACTGAAATTTAACTAACCAATCCTAACACATTGTCACATAATTATTTAACCAATAATATCCCACCACCTTAATTGGTTTACACAAAATTAATTATACAGCAGACAAACAATTACAGAACCAGACAGAGATTATACAGACAAACAATAGGGAAGTGGAGACTACAGTGATAGAACAATACAGAAATGAGGATTTGAAACCACTCCCAGACTCTCCCGCCTTGATACTGGGCCCGAAGCTGCACAGCTCTCTCCAGGACGGCCACTCAGGCATTTCCATGGAGATGAGCTGCTGGTAGGGTTGCCAGGCGTCCGGTTTTTGACAGGAATGCCCAGTTGAAAAGGGACCCTTTGCGGCTCTGCTCAACACCGCTGACCGGGCCGTTAAAAGTCTGGTCGGCGCACAGTGGGGCTAAGGCAGACTCCCTCCCTGCCCTGGCTCCGCACAGCTCCCGGAAGTGGCTGGTATGTCTCTGCGGCCAGTAGGTGCAGGGGTGGCCATGGGGCTCCACGCGCTGCCCGCTGTCCCCGCCCTGAGCGCCGGCTCCGCAGCTCCCATTGGCCAGGAACCGTAACCAATGGGAGCTTCAGGGGTGGCGCCTGTGGGTGCAGGCAGCAGACAGAGCCTCCTGGCTGCCCCTGAGCCAGAGCTGGCCACTTCCCGGGAGCCGCCTGAAGTAAGCATCACCTGGACCCTGCACCCCGAACTCCCCCCCACACCCCAATCCCCTGCACCAACCCTGAGCCCCCTCCCGCACCACATACCCCTCATCCCCGGCCCTACACCAGAGCCCGCACCCCAGCCGGAGCCCTCGCCCCCTAACACACACACACCCAACCCCCTGCCCCAGCCCTGAGGCCCCTCCCACACCCAAACTCTCTCCAGGAGCTCGCAACCCACACACCCCAGCCCTCTGCCACACACCCCCAGCCAGAGTCCTCACCCCCCCCCTGCACCCCAACTCCCTGCCCCAGCCCTGAGCCCCCTCCCGCACCCAAACTCCCTCCTGGAGCTTGCACCCCTTACCCCTTCCCACACCTCAACCCCCTGCCCCAGCCTGGATCTCCCTCCCTCACCCTCCTGGGGTCCAGTCCTGGCTCTGACTCATGTGGTGACATGGGGTAGAATCATAGAAGATTAGGTTTGGAAGAGACCTCAGGAAGTCATCTAGTCCAACCGCATGCTCAAAGCAGGACCAACACCAACTAAATCAGCTGGGTCCATACCTCAGTTTTCCCACCTGTGGGAGGGAGCTATTGATCTTCCCCTCCATAAGTGCTGTGAGATCTGTGGCTGAGGAACTCAGTGGCCAGCAGGGCTTCGTGTCTGTTCTTTTCTGGACACCATGATTCTGAATTTCACTGCGACTCCAAAGAGCTGTAGTGGGGTGGCCTAGGCCAGTGTGGGGAGGGTAGAGGGGGTGGCTGGGATGAGCTACTCAGCTCACATCTCCAGGAATTTAAGGGGTGCTGATGCCAGAGTAAAACTGCTTGATCTCTGGGTTATTGTTTAGGATGGGCCTGGAGCCACCCTCCCCCCCAACGCTGGACTGGACCTGTGCTCCGCCTGTGGCTCCCCATTCCTCTGTGCCTCCCCTCCCTCCCCACCTCCCACACTGTGCTCTGTAGCTCCTCCAATCCAGCATTGTCTCTTTGGCCGGAACACCTGCCTTGCAGCCAAGGCCTGGGCCAGATCCCAGCTCATCAGTGAGGCTTTGATGGACAGTGAGCCTGTTCCTCTTTTGCTGCTGGTAACAAAGACACAAGCCCTGTCCTGTCCTGCCCTGCATGGCTGTCCAAGGGGCGGTTGCTCGGGCCTATCTGCACTTGGGATGGAGCTGGGCTGACAGCCAATGAGCCAGGCTCCTTTTCCCCAGCCATCGGCTAAGAACTGTCCACTAGGAAGCAGTGGAGGGGCTGGTGTGGCTGGCTGGGGCACATCAGGCGAGGCATGGCAAGATGTGCTACAGCTCATGCTGCTCGCCAGCCTGGCTCCATTCTCAGCAGAATTGTTTCTCCAGCTAGTAATGGAGCAGCAGTGAGTGCCTGTCAGCTGCTTGCCATGAGCTGGGCCCCAGCTCGCGAGGAGCTGGGAGTGGGCCTTGGGACATGTCAGGGTGTCCCTCAGAACCCAGCATCTGGGCTCCCTTCGATCCTCTGGCCTGGTGCTGTCTGTGCGTAGTGCCAGGCCTGCTTCTGGGGGCAGAAAAGGAGTCTGGGCCTGGTTCAGCTCTATCCACGTAGCAACAGGACTCTGTGTGGCCTCTGCTGCAGGGACCCCCTGGGGAAGGTCCTGCCCAGCTCCATTGCTCTCAACAGGCTGGCAGAGTATGGAAGGGTGGCAGGCTGCTGCCACCAGGCACTGGGCTAGGAACAAAGGGGTTCATTTGTTAGCTCTGAGACTAGCTCCCAGCCCCCCGGCTTGGTACAGTGACCTGGGCACCAAGGGCAGATCACTCAGACTGGAGTATGCAAATATAGGAACTTACATGGTGAGGGGGAATGGTGAGATGGGCACATGCATATGGAGCTCTAGCTCAGCCTCAGTACACATCCGCTGCAGCACCATCACCAGAGTGCAGGGCACTGGAGCCCCATAGGTGGAAGGTGCTGTATGGAATATGGGATTGCCAGGGTGATATGCTGGCGTGGAATATGTGGTGGTTGGATCACACGGGAACTGGAGCACTGGCAGTTGGCACCCTTGGGAATCGGGGCCCCAGGCATGTGCATATGGAGCCCAGAGGAATCGAGGCGTGTCATAAACATACAGCTAAGGGTAGCATAAAATCCCTCCTTTACCTGTAAAGGGTTAAGAAGCTCAAATAACCTGCTTGGCACCTGACCAAAAGGACCAATAAGGGGAGAAGATACTTTCAAATCTGTGGGGGAAGGTTTTTGTTCTGTGCTCTCTTTGTGTGATCTCTCCGGGTCAGTGAGGAACCAGGGCAGGGAAAATACATCTCCTAAAGCCCTATCTGAACTAAGCATCTAAAATTACAAATTGTAAGTAATAGTAAGGAAATGCGTTAGATTATCTTTTGTTTTAGTTTGTGAATTTTCCCTAGGTTAAGAGGGAGGTATTCCTGTTTTGTTTTTTTTGTAACTTTAAAGTTTTGCCTAGAGGGGAATCCTCTGTGTTTTGAATCTGATTACCCTGTAAAATTACCTTCCATCCTGATTTTACAAAGGTGCTTCTTTTACTTTTTCTTTATAATAAAGTTCTGCTTTTAAGAATCTGATTGGTTTTTAGTGTCCTAAAAACCCAAGGGCTGCCCTGTGCCCACCTTGTTAACCTATTCGGTTGGTATATTATTCTCAAGCCTCCCCAGGAAAGGGGGTGAAGGGGCTTGGGGGATATTTTGGGGAAACAGGAACTCCAAATGGTCCTTTTCCTGAATCTTTGTCTAACTCACTTGGTGGTGGCAGCAATACCGTTCCAAGGACAAGGAAGAATTTGTGCCTTGGGGAAGTTTTTAACCTAAGCTGGTAGAGATAAACTTAGGGGGTCTTTCATGTGGGTCCCCACATCTGTACCCTAGAGTTCAGAGTGGGGAGGGAACCCTGACAGGGCCGCACATGGAGCCCAGGGGAATCGGGGCCCTGGGACATGTTCACATGGAGTCCATGGGAATCGGGACCCCAGGGCACGTGCACATGGAGCCCAAAGGAATTGGGCCCCTGAGGCATGTGCACATGGAGCCCAGGGGAATCGGGGCCCCGAGGCATGTGCACATGGAGCCCAGGGGAATCGGGGCCCTGGGGCATGTGCACATAGAGCCCATGGGAATCTGGGCCCTGGGGTATGTGCACATGGAGCCCAGGGGAATTGGGGCCCGGGGCACGTGCACATGGAGCCCAAGGGAATCGGGGCCCTGGGGCACTGGCCTCTGTCACTGGAACATGGTGACGCCAAACACCAGGTCCCTGGAGCCCTTTGTTATATGGGAGTGTTTGGTGTCCCCAAGGGGCGGACACTGTGTTTCATGGTTGGCACCTGATTTGCTTGAGGGCTCCCTGCAGTGCACAACCTGGAGTAGCTAACCGTGAAGCAGGTTCCTGTGCGGGGCTCAGGACAGTGCTGCCCTATGGCCATCTCCATCCCACAGAAGCGGTTGTAGGGATTTCATCTCTTCCATGACTAAGGATCAGCAGAGAGGATCTGAGCCCTAATAATGCCAGCTCCTGAGGACTCCCCGTCCTGTGAGTGGGAGAGAGGTGAGAGAGGTGACTTTGGCAGAGCTTTGGGCAGGGAGACCCACTAGAATAACCGAGATGCTGCAAAGGGACATGGACAGAGCTGTGTGAGGATGCAAAGCAGGGGGTTGCAGGTTGGGATTGAGGGTCATTGACAGAGCTGCGGGGGAGCCCAGGGCTGGGCTATTGGGATGAGGGGGCTGCAGGTTGGGACTGAGGGTGAATTGACAGAGATGGTTTGGGGGAGCGCAGGCCTGGGATAGCAGGGGGCTGCAGTTTGGGATTGAGGGGAATTGACTGAGCCGGGGGTGGGGGGAAGCCCCTGGCTGTGGTAGGATGGCTGCTATGAGCCAGCACTGAGGTGAATCGGCGGAGCTATTTGCAGGAACTCACGCAGCCCCAACGTACTCGCCTGGGGACCGTACTGCCAGCCTCTCCCTCTCCGCGGGATTGCCTGCTGCTCGGGGTACAAATGTTTAACAGAGGCAAAGCTCGCCCACAGCCTCTCCCTGTCCCTTGGGGTTACTGGCCACATTACCTGCTCCTGCCATGTGCTGGCACTCACTGGCTGGAACATGGCAAGGGCAGGGCAGCCATGCCATAGACCAGGGCAATCCCCTGGGGCTGGGCTGGGCCTTGTGGCTGGAAAGCCGGCAGCACCTGGACTCCCTGATGAGTTAATGATTAGCCTGGTCTCATGACCTGGGGAGGGCTCTGCAGGTGGCTGGCAGTTAATGGGGTGTGTGTGTGTGTGACAGTGGTGCTAGTGGGGCCAAGGGGTTCCGTGTGGGAGCCCCTGGCCTCTTCTCTCCTGCTTGACAGGCAGTGGGGCAGGGAGCTGGGGGCGCTGTCACCCCTGGCTGGGCAGCGCATAGTTATTATGTCTAGGACCAACTGGGAGCAGTTATAAAACTGCCCTTGTTGTTGATCCTTTGCAAACCTGGGGAAAGTCCAACTCCCTGGGATGCAGGGGGATAATTAACAGAGCAGGCAGGACACATGCGTCTCCCAGGAGCAGCATGGGGCTGGGAAGATGCTGAAGATGCCAGGAATTTGCTCCCCTGGACAGTGGTGCCCTACAATGCCCCAGAGGGTTTGGTGTCAGACAGCCAAGCCTTGGGCTCCGTGCTGTGGCCCCTGCCTGCTAGGCTGCATGCTCTGCTCTCCTTGAAGCAGACTCCAGAGATTAGCGGGATGGGCAGGGAAACCAGAGCTTTGTGCCAGAGGCATCCCCAAAAAGGACCAGGAAAGGACCTCAGGGAGAGCTCAGAGCTCATGACAAGAAGGATTCAACAACCCAACAGTAACAAACCCACCTTCCCAGGCAGCGGGAGGGAGGGATAGCTCAGTGGTTTGAGCATTGGCCTGCTAAACCCAGGGTTGTAAGTTCAATCCTTGAGGGGGCCACGTAGGGATCTGGCGCAAAATCAGTACTTGGTCCTGCTAGTGAAGGCAGGGGGCTGGATTCGATGACCTTTCAAGGTCCCTTCCAGTTCTAGGAGATAGGATATCTCCAATAATTTTATTAGCCCTATGGTGACAAACCTGGTGGCCTGACAACAACACAGCTGCCTTCCCCTGCAGCCCTACAGTAAGAAACCTGCCCCACAGAGCAGCCCTACAATAACAAACCTGGCAACCCTACAATAACATGCCTGCCTTCCTCTGCAGCCCTATAGTAAGAAACCTGCCCCACGGAGCAGCCCTACAATAACACACCTGGCAACCCTACAATAACACACCTGCCCCACGAGGAGTCCTACAATAACAAACCTGCCTTCCCCTGCAGCCCTACAATAACAAACCCACCCCACGAGCAGCCCTGCAATAATAAGCCTGACAGCCCTAGAATAAGAAACCTGTCCCACGGAGCAGCCCTACAGTACCAAGCAAAGATGTACTTGTGCTGGGGGAAAAGTTGGTAAAGGAAGCCAATGTCAGTTTACAGCTTCCTAAAGCCTCTGAACAGGAGAGCGATAAACAAGACTTGCAGTGTATGGCAGACATTTTGATAAAGTGCATTCAAAAGTCCTCAGCTGAGCTAGAGAAGTGGGAACGGCGGAGATGGGGTCAGGGTGATTCCCCCAGGCCATGCAGCTTCGAGATGGAACACAACGGCCATCCACTGCCTGATGGAACAGTTGCAGTCTGCCCCACTCCCAGCTCTGCGCCATCCTAGACCGCATGGTGCTCCCATTCCAGAATTCCCTCTTGGGGTTGGCACTTCACATGCCACAATGCCATTTCAGAGCAACAAGAGCAGGCGTCGTCCCAGTGAGCTCATCAGGCTGTGGAGTGGCATGGGGATGCCCTGGGCCAGTGTCGCTCATCCATCCAATATACCCCGGAAGGACATCTTCTTGGCCTTAGCATACAGATCTTCATGTATTGCTGCTACAGGATGTGTTGACTGCAGCTTGCAGATGCCTAAAAGTCTGGGCAGTTCCACACGGGTTCAACTGGCCCGTGTGATTAGTTTGATATTTCCCATCAGTCAAGTCCTCCAGCCCTCTAATCAGTGTTCCACAGGATGCAACGTTCCTTGCCATGGATGGATTTGAATGGGGAACCTCCTAAGATAGCTCCCAGACCTTTATACAGACATGGGCAGTGAACAGAGACACAGAGACAGGTGCGGGTGCGATCACTGCTGATGTGCATTTGTCCACCTGGCACATCAGAGCTTGGCTAAGATGCCTTGAGATCCTGGGCTGCAGCCTGCTGGTGATGCATAGAAGCGAGATGTCTTGTGACTCCAGTTGTCTTCAAAAGTGCAGGGAGCACAATGTTGTCTCTGCAAGTGAGGGGAGAGGAACCTGTCGGCCCTTTGTACATGCAGCTGCAGACGTAGCCTTTACCAGCTGGAAGCCGGTTGGTTTCAACACTGAGTCTCTGAGAACTGCCACAATCCCCTGGGTTTCAAAATGCTGTGCACAAAGGACTAACCTTTAATCTCTGGCCCTTGGTTCAAGCCTGTCATGTGGCAAAGCAATCAAAGGACTAGGAGGAAGAGTCAGCCAAGAGCAGAGATGGTGGAGGGTGAAAAGGTTCAGGACCTTCACACAAGGAGTCCTGGGCCCGAGCTAGTGAGCTGCACTGAAGTCAGGATTGTTCCTTGGAGAGCTAGGTCCTTAAACAAAGTCACTTTTATTCCTGAGCAGAATAAAGCCTGCTGCAGGAGCTGGGTGAGGTTTGCTTTGATGGCTGAGCTAATCAGATCAGGGCTTGCAGTGTCTGTGGGTGGGGTGGGAAGGGCCCCGCAGTCATGGGCTGTCATCACCTGAGGGAGCTGTGTTTAAGTTCCTCATTCACTGGCCACAGACTTTGCCGAGCTGGGCTGATCACACTGCAGGACACGGGGCGTCTGAGACATGAATGCAGCTATCTAAAAAGGCTCAGTTTCCTCCTGTCCCAAGGTGGACATGACATGTGGATGTGAGGTTGGAGCTGGATCTCATGACGGCTGTATGGTACTCGGCATGATGCAGTGGCTCTGTGCAGCTGTCTCTGCACCACACTTCCAGAGAATTATTAAACCTCTGACCCAGCCACAACTTCTGTGCATGAGAGCACTGCATTGCACTGGCCATTGTGTATGTGGAACTGCCCAGCTGTGTGTCATAGGCCCTATCCTGTTAGCACCCAAGGAGATTCTGCTCAGACTCAAGTGGCTGGGGCCTGTGTTTTCAGAGTTGGAGTGAGTGTTGTCTCCAGCAAGATGCCAGCTGTCACAGCACAGAAACCCCATGACATGCTGGGGGCTGTAGACGAGTTATTTTAAAAACACAGCAGGAGCAGGAGGAATTGGGGAGGGGTGGAGGTGGGGAACTGGAGGGGTGGACAGGAGGCTCATGAGACAGAAAGACAGTAAGGGAGGCCAAGTCACTGAAACAACACAGCCCTCTTCCAGGCCCCTGTGCTCAGCAGGCCTCCACTCCCATGCCCAGAAGACATGTGGGGCATTCGTTTGAACAGACAGAAGCCTGTGGCCCAGAGGTCAGTGACCCTCTGGCAGCTTCTGGTTTCTGTACAGCATCCTCCTCCAGCCAGAGGACACAAAGCAGCAGAATCTCTAGCCTCATCCCCGCCCTGCAGCTTTGCCATCTGTAACAAACAGCATCCAACAGGGCAAAGCAACAACCGCGGTAGCTGGTCTGCCCGTGAAGGCAGACACTATGGTGTCTGGGCAGCAGTTTGTCACTCTGAGGACGTAAACACTGTAGCCTGAACAAGCTCCAGATGGGACAACCTGCAGCAGCTCATCAGATGTCCCCCAGGTGCCACACGGTGCCGGATCCAGGTCCAGTCCTTTGCCCTGCTCATCAATGGGACTGGCCTGTTACCTGAGAGCTGCGGTCTCTCCCTCCGCAGCCATGACCCCTCTGCTCCACTGGGCTGCCAAAATTGTCGGGGAGGCCCAGGAGAGCGGAGACAGGGTGTGCACAGGAGCCGGACCTACACCCCCGAACTCCCTGTCACTAGACAAGAATTGTCCTTGGCCTCCCTGCGGGTAAATACGCATCTGTGGAGAACATCCCTGCCGCTCCTCTCACGAGCATGGCCCAGCCACCTTCTACGGGCCTGAGCCTAGCAGGCCCAGCTGCACCTGACTGGGTCAGCATGGGGGGCCCCTCTCCGCTGGATCTCTGAACCTCCTGCTGGGAGTTAACCCCACACACTGCTGGCTGGCTGGCTGGGGCCCCTCTCCTAGGGGCCATGTTCATGTGAAAGGCATTAGCCGTCTGACGGCAACACCATGCAGTGGGGCAGGACCAGGATAAAGAATCTGTGTTTCGGTGCAACTGCAGAAGTTGTAGAGAATGATCAGACTGGCCAGGAGACCTGGGCTGGCAGGTCGCTCTGTGAAAAGCATCCTGGGGTCTGGAATGACCATACGTGGACAGGTCGTGATTTTGGTATCCCCTGACAGACAGCCTCTCCCAGCGCTCGGCTGGGTGGTGGGTTCAGGCCTGACTCAGAGGGAGGAGCACCCCTGCTGAGTCACTCACACCATGTCCTGCAGTAGCTGGGGATTTCCCAATGGCCTCCTGTCCCAGCACCAAGCAGGCCTGGTATTGCATAATTAGCGAGAGCTAACAGCGAGACACCCCAAAGCAGCATGACTGCAGGACCAGATCAGTTTTTCCCTGTTGTCTCCCACACATGGGCATGTATCCCCCTCAGCCTGAAGTCTGGCACGTCAGCCCAAGGAGCATCAGAAGAGAAACACGGTTTCATCACTTCCCCATGGTTTAGCCGAGATTATGAGAACCACCCAGACAGGCCTGAGTGTTAATGACAATGCAGTGACCTGGCCAGGGGCACTAGGGGAGACAACAGCACCCACTAGCCAGTAGGATGCACTCTGTGTATCCATGCACACCCATCTACCCTGAAGATGGGGAACACAGAAATGGACCAGAGAAGGGCAATGAATCTGCTTAATGGCAGCACATGGGGCTGGGCCCCTTTTTGCATGAGGAGAGGTTTTCAAAGCCTTGGCCTATTTAATCTGGAAAGGAAATGAGTAAGAGCAACAGACAGGGGGCAGGACCCTGGCTCTGCTACTGACTCACTGTGTGGCTTGAGGCACCTCTCTGTGCCTCAGTTTCCCCATTTAGAAAATGGGGATAATGACACTGACCTCCCGCATATGGGTGCTATGAGGATAAAGGAACTAATGTCTGGGCTGTCAGCGGCGCTCCAAGCGCGTGCCTGGGGCGGCAAGCCGCGGGGGGTGCCCTGCCGGTCCCTGCGAGGGTGGCAGTCAGGCAGCCTTCGGCGGCTTGCCTGTGGGAGGTCCACCGGTCTCACGGATTCGGCGGCAATTCGGCGGCGGATACGCCGAAGTCACGGGACCAGCGGACCTCCCGCAGGCATGCCGCTGAATCCGCGGGACCGGGGACCTCCCACTGTCATTGCCGCCGAAGGCAGCCTGCCTGCCGTGCTTGAGGTGGCAAAAAAGCTCGAGCCGCCCCTGTGGGCTGTGCTCTGAGATGCTCTGTTGGGAGGGCTGAGAGAAAGGCAAAGGATTATTATTTATGAATGAAGTCTGAGAGAACCATATATGCACTAATAAATGGCACAGCAAAAGCGAGCTGGGTGCTGCTATTTACCCCCATCCCACAATGTACAAAGGGGCAGCTGGCAAAATGAAAAGGTGACAGTGGCTTAGAATCAAAGGAATCCTAGAATCAGAGAGGAAATACTAGTAGAATTCACCTGTGGAACCTGCTACTGCTGGATAGCACCACATTCCACTTGAGACCTTGCCAGACAGACCTGATTTACCTGGGCAGTGTTCAGATGCTATGGGCACTAGAGCAACCCCTGAGATAGACAGTGATTGATTAGGGTCTAAATCCTTTGCTGGTGAAACTCCATTGACCTCAATGACATTACACCAGCAGAGAATTTGGCCGTAGACGTTGATCTGGTATTAATCCTCATGCTTCAGGCTTAAGCCAGTCTTCGTGAGACTAGGATGAGACCTACTGTCACGGGCAGATCTGCTACCACAGGGCTCTCATACCTTACATGGAGGGTAGATTATCCCACATATGCTACTGTGGGGGGCTCATACCTTCCTCTCAGGCATCTGGTACCAGCCACTGTGGATACTGGGCCAGATGACGCTCGGGTCTGATCCAGCCTGGCAATTCCTATATTCCTGTGAATGACAGCAGCACCTTGTTAGGACAACTGTTACAAAGGCTCTCAATCTTCATGCTTCTGGGCATGCCCTGATCCTCTGATGGGCTCAGGAAGGAATTTCGACCCCGAAGATTTATCACAGGCGTTTCCAGCTTCTGCTAAGGGCCTAGCATTTGCCACTGTCAGAGCCAAGAGACGGAGATGGACCTTCAGTGCGTCCAATACATCATTGGCCATGTTCCTGTGCTAGTGCACAGCATGGTGAATTGGCACTCTATGCCCCGGGGGTGTGGTCTGGCAGCTAGAGGGTGTGGCTTGATCCCAATTCACCTAATGAATGTGCTGGGACCTGCTCCATCCTGTCCCCATGGCTTTCAGCCCATGAGTGGCCCCACAGCACTGCTCTTCCCCTGCTGGCATGTGCGTCTCAGTGAGGTAAGGGCAGGGACCTGTCCCATGCTTTCAGTTGACCAACCCCTTGCTAATGTGACCACGAAGGATGCAGGAAGGTGGATCAACCACCTCAGGGGGATTGGAAATACTTCTGGGGTGGGCGTGGAGTGTGCTCGAGCTGGTGATGTCTCCCTTGTGCCGGGATCCTCCTGGGTATTGAACTGAAGTGAGGAGCAGATGTGCCCCTGAATGTGCCACCTTGAAAACGTTACCGTGCAGTGTGACCTCCCCCAGCACTTTCCCTACTCCCCCCGTCTTCCTCTGCCTTTGGGAAAGGCTATGGCCACTGTGGGAGCTTTCCTGCCTGCCAGTCACTCAGACCTGAAACCAAAGCAGAGCCACGTGCTAGGATCCCGTGCTCAGCAGGTGCTCTGGGGAGAGTGAGATAATTGCTGGCTTGGGGGGTTCCCCCACACCCCACCCCAGGGAAGGGGCCAGCACATCCCCAGAGAGCCCAGCTGGAGATGCTCAGGCCCGGTGCCCATGGCAGCTTTGCTAGTGTGTGGGTCACCTCTCTGGCTCCTTTGCAGCCTGTTGCCCAGGGCAAAGTGGATTCACTCCATCTCGGGAGGAAGGGTGGAAAGTTTTCGGGCTGCTCCAGCTGCCCTGACAGAACCAGGATGAGGCAATTGCTTGGTGTGTCCTGAGAGCGACTCCAGGCAGGGCTGAGGTGAAGCACTGTGCAGCCAACAGCAGAGAGTTAAACTGCGGGGGGACAACCCAGTGATTTTCAGGGTGACCTGTTCAGGGGCACATCTGATCCTAGCTCACAAAAATGATAAACTTAATTGAAAAGAAATTGCAGAAAGGCCAGGCAACAGGTCCCGGTAGCTATGGCAACAGCATAGGGTCATTAGCCCCTGAGGCAGCACTGTCAGAGAGGAAGGATGGTCCAGTGGTTAGAGCCCTTGTCTATGAGTTGAGTGACCTGGGATCAGCTCCGTGCTGTCACAGGCACCCTGTGTGCCTGTCGGCAAATCGCCTAGCTGTACAGTGAAGACAATGGCCCTGCTTCACTTCACAGGGATGTGGGAGAGTGAATCCTTGGTGGTAGGGAGGGCAGGTACTATGGGAATGGGGGCTGGATATGTAAGTAGCTAATTTATGCTGGCTGGCCCAGGATCAGAGGAGCATGAAGGAGGTTTGGTGCAGCATGGCCAGTCTAGGGGATCTGGGCAGGTTTATTTCCTTCTCCAGGCAGGATTTGTTTTTGAAACTCACCGATTAAAAATTGACCAAGAAGCAAAAATGCCCAGCATTGCAAGGTAAGGGCCATGTTTAAAATACCACAGCAGAAAGGCAGCTTGCAGATGAGGTGTTGCCTCTTTCAGCAGCTGGTTCTGTTTCACTGCGTGCTCATGGCCAGCTGGGACATGCGCATGCAGGACGTTCTGAGCAAGACAGTGAACATGCCATTGCAAAACCGTGCGGGCGGCCAGGCTGGCAGCTGGGATTGAGTCATTATTTGCATTCCAGTAGCACTTAGATGAGACCCCAATCAGGGTGAGGGCTCCATTGTGCAAGGCACTGCAGACATGTGGGGAGGAATCTTGGCCCCATCAAAGCTCTCCCTGGGGCCAGGACATCACTCCTGGCCAGAGACAGGCGCTGCCTTGCAGTGTTTGCAATCTAATGAGAAGGGGGGAGGGAAAACAGGGCACAGAGAGGTGATATGACTTACCCAAGGGCACACAGCAAGTCAGTGGCAGAGCCAGGATTAGCCATCCCCAGGTCTCTTGAGCCCCTTCTGCCCCTGCCTGCCCTATTCACTGAACAATGACTGAACCTGCTTCCCAGAGGTGGAGACTGGACTGTGTACGAAGCAGAGATTGGTTTTCCAAGAACACATCTGCAGGCATTCCTATATATCCACACATATATCACCATGGTGGTACACACAGTCACCTGTCAAACTTCTACTCACCCAGGCACAGCATTATAGGTACGTGCCAAATGTCCCTGAGACGCAGGCTCTCTCCTTGCGAAGCTGGGTGCAGCCCATGGGGCACTGAAGAGGGACAGGAATTGTTCTGAGGAGTAAAATATCAGTGGCTTTCTGGTTATGGCCAGTTCTCCTGAGAAAGGCGGGACAGGGGGATTAGGCATCTGAGCTGTTAATGTTTCATGAGTTGTGCAAGGCTGATTTACACACACACACACAAGGGTACCTACATACAAGCACACGTGAGAATGTGCAGACGCACATGCATCCTGCAGTATACATCCCTAGACAGCCGTACCCACACACCTCAGTGTGAATAAGGAGGTACCCACGTGCCCAGGTACATATAGCCACATGTACACATGGCCATGCACTCACACACATCACACGTGTGCTCAGGCTCCCTATGTAAATACACCCCAGTCCACGCCCGCAAGCGGAGAGTGTAACACTGAGGCCGGGGCCAGCCCCGCGCCCCACCCCGGCCGCGCCTCATTGGCCGGCCCCCGGGGCTGCCCCAGCCCCCGCTCGGCCCCCACCTCCGTCACGTTGCTGGCTGCTCGGTGTCATTTCCTCCTCCTCCTGCCGCCGGAGCCCGAGCTGGCCGGGGGATGTGGCGCGGGGGGCCGCGGCGTTAGCGGCCATGGAGCCGCCGGAGGAGCGCACCGAGAGCCGGTTGGTCTCCTTCCAGTACGTGCACGTGCAGCTGCAGGGGGGCGCACCCTGGGGCTTCACCCTCAAGGGGGGGCTGGAGCACGGGGAGCCCCTCATCGTCTCCAAGGTAAGAGGCGGCCGGGGTGTGGCCGACAGGGGGCGCTCTGAGCCCGAGAGGCGACGGGGCGGCCTCGTCCCGCTGGAAGGAGCCGGAGCCGGGCCGCGCCTGCTGGAAACTTTTGTCTGAGGGGCGGAAAAGCGGCTCGGCAGCGGACCCGGGGGGGCCGGGGGGTCCCGACGCGACGGGCTGGGAGCTGGTTGCGCCGGGAGCCGCGGCCCTTGCTCAGCTTTGTTCGCAGGAGGCGCCGCGGGGGTGCCCTGGCCGGCCCGGGAGCGCGGGCTGTAGCGGGGCCGGGCTCTAGGCGGGAGGGCGCAGGGAGCTTGGCCGGGGCTGTGGACATGAACACGCGGGGTCGCCCTGTAGAGCGGGGCGCCGGGAGGAGGCTCGGGACGGTAATGCCCTCCGGGGCGATCAGACAGGCCGGGGAAGGAGGGAAGCGGCCCGCGCTGCGCTGGAGGCGGGTCTCCAGGTAGCTCGGGCTGGGGGCGGCCCGGGAAAGGCTAGTGGCTGCTCCCCACTTGATGCAGTGTTGGCGGCGCGGGGAGCAGCCCAGTCCGAGCGCCCAGGGAGGCGCTGTACGGCAGGCAGGAGCCCCCGGCGCTGGGGGTGGGCCAGGCGGACCCTCTGCCCTACCCACGCTGGGTCTGTGCTCTGGGGGAGCGGGGAAGAGAGTCGTCACCCGTCAGAAGCGGTGCGCGGCTTCCCATCCCCCTCGGCTGGCTGTGGCAGCCCGTAGCCAGGACCCCCTGCAGGCTGGCCTCAGGCCGCCCCGCCACTCGTGTCTGTCCCTGGCTCAGCTCGCCCGCATAGGAGAGCTGTGCCAGGGGCTCTGCAGAGCGGGGTGGGCTGGTCGGAGGGCTAGGGACACTGAGGTTGGCCAAGGTTTCCTGGGGTTGAGTGGCGGGCACCGGGCTGCGCTTCACTCCCTGTTAACAGGGCAAAAAAATTCAAAACCCAAAGTGTTTTCTCCTTTCGGAGCCTTTGGGGGAAGAAAGGAGGTGGGGTGGGTGGCTTGAAGATCCAGGTCTGAGCTCCTGTCAAGGCCAGAATTTGGGTGAGCGATAGATTTTAAAACAAGCTGCGCTGGGAGCAGTGTGTGTCTGGCAGGGGAGGAGGAAGAGCTAAAAGAGACGAACCCCTCCTCTCCGTCCTCTGCGAGCCATTGCAAGGCATGGAGATGGTTACCAATGGCTGTGTCTCATGCAGTCTGCTGTCTAGCTCCCTGGGGCTTGGACAGTTTACCAGAGGCAAGGGGGAAGAGCACAGGAGTGGACGCAGAAGGCCACGGTGGGGTGGCTCCCGGCCACCCATGCCTAGGAATGAGGAACTCATCTCTGGTTGTTGCTTGGGGGCTTTGTCCTTTGATGAGCGCCTCTGGCTAGCCAGTGTTTGAAGCTGAGCTGCTTTAGCTGCTGAAGCGGAGAAGGGACTCTCTCTCTCTTTTCCGCCTCTAGATTTTAGCTGCTTGGAGGGAACAGGGGTCTCTGTTACTCACCCCATTCTCCATTATTGTGGGTCCTCCTCTCCATGTGCCTAACTTTTGATTCTGAAAAAGATGTGTGGGTGAGGTGGATAATCAGCTGAATGTGAGTTCCCAGTGTGATGCTGTGGCTAAAAGGCCTATTGTGATCCTTGGATGCATAAACAGGGGAATCTCAGTTAGGAGCAGGGAGGTTATTGCACCCCTGTATTTGGCACTGGTGCACCCCCTGCTGGAACTGTGGCCACTTCTGGTGCCCACAATTCCAGTTAAAGTAGATAGGGGTCAGAGATTAGAAAACCTGCCTTATAGTGAGAGATGCAAGGAGCTCAATCAAGGTAGCTTAACAAAGAAGGGGTGGGAGCTGATCACAGTCTACAGGTACTTACGTGGGGCACAACTATTTAATAAGGGGCTTTTCAGTCTCGCAGAGGAAGGTCTAACACAGGGGTCGGCAACCTTTCAGAAATGGTGTGCCAAGTCTTCATTTATTCAGTCTAATTTAAGGTTTCGCGTACCAGTAATACATTTTAACGTTTTTAGAAGGTCTCTTTCTATAAGTCTATAATATATAACTAAACTACTGTTGTATGTAAAGTAAATAAGGTTTTTAAAATGTTTAAGAAGCTTCATTTAAAATTAAATTAAAATGCAGAGCCCCCCCCCCGACCGGTGGCCAGGACCCGGGCAGTGTCGGTGCCCCTAAAACTCCACTCACATGCCGCCTTCGGCATGCGTCCCATAGGTTGCCTACCCCTGGTCTAACACAATTGTAAGTTGTTACGGTCTGTAAGTTGAGCCTAGAGAAATCTAGACTGGAAATAAGGCGTTTTTTTGTAACGGTGAAAGTGATTAACCAGTGGAGCAATGTTGTGGTGGATTCTCCATCCCTGACAAGTTTTAAATCAAGACTGGGTGTTTTCCTAAGAGATTTGCTCTAGGGATTATGACGAAGAATTCTCTGGCTTGTCTTACACACAGACTTGATGATCACAGTGGTCCCTTCAGGCCTTCGAATCGATGAACTCCATTACGCCTTACCCTGAGGCAGCTGGCTGGGTAACACTGATCATCCCAGGTGGCTGTGAACAGCAGCAGTGAAACTGACCAACATCTTGTTAACATCACTGCAAATGTGGCAAAGCCAGGAGGTGCTGCAGAAGCAATGGGGCTGTCTGCAGGCTCAGGAAGATAGCACTGCATCCGGTTCTGCTCAGCTCAGCTCACATGTGGAATGGGACTTTGGCTATCAGACAGGCCAGCAGCTTTATTTTTTTTAAAGGAAAGTTTAGATTTAGGAATCTGGTCCCGTGATTCCTTGACATTAGTTCCATGCGGATTGTAATGAGAAGCTGCCTCTGATCAGAGTGGAAACTTATGTAAAGAGTGCTGAAAGGGAGGTTAAATAAACCCCGAATGCTGCTCCTGGAGCAGTGGACACATGACTCTGTTAATTCCCCATTCAGGGCTGGGCTGGCTTTCCCCCCTTGCAGTGGAAATAGCCAAACCTGCTAATAACCGTTCCAGCTGGCTGACACTTGAGCTTTCTTTATTACTATTTAAAAATGCATAAGGCTGTAGTGCAGGTCAGGCTGTTTAAGTGCAGCGCCCCGGGGGTGTGAAAGGGAGCAGGGTGGATAGGTCCACCCTGTGGCCGCGCTGTCTAGAATGCATGTGTCTGGGCTGCTAGATCTGAGGAAGATGCAGGCATGCAGGAGGGGGAGTTGAGAGCAAAGGGACAGAAGAGGCTACAGGGGTTGATCTGGAAGTTGGGGTGGAAAATGCCCCAGCGTGGATGCCGAGCTCCCTAAGTGCCTCCTAAGCAGGGTTGGCGGTGGCAGGAAGCTGAATGTGGACAAGCGTCTGAAAAGTGAAATCCCCAAGGAGGGCAGGTGACTGGTCTGGGCTAGAGGGTGTGATGGGGGAATGGCACAAAGCTGAAAAAAGGGAACAGTTTGGCTGGGTCTCAGGAAAACATTCCTACCCGTGAGATCTGTTAGGCTGTGGCCTGGCCTCTCCCCAGGGGTTACCCCTTCCTCTTGCCCTAGGTTGAAGCTAACAGCGTGGTCCCCCTGGCCTATGTGTGGGGTAGAGAAGGAGCTTGCCCCTGCTCTCGTTGGCTGCCCAAGGTGGTGGTGCCAGGGGGCAGTCTGGCAGGATTTTGGCACACACTGGAATGCTTGGGACCCGTGAGCAGGGCTGGGGTTGGGAAGGAGGCCGTAGTGGTTCTGAATATCAAACCATTCTAGTTCACAGTGGGCTGCAGTGAGCCGTGTCCTCACTGCTCTTACCCCCATCCTTGCGGGAGCTGTCCTAATGAGACAGGACAACGTTCAGCCAGCCACATCATCTGCCTGCCCCGCAGCTCCGAGGAAGGGAAGGGCTTCCATCGTGCACTTAGCTGGGGAAGCATCCCCTCAGATGGGGAAGCGTCCCCTGGTGCTGCCTCTGGGAGCTGAAGTGGGGCAAGAAACATCCTTGCTGACCATGGTGCGGCCCCTCCACGCCAGCTGCTGGGCTATGTTAACAGTGCATTACCCGCAGGCCATGTTAAACTCCTCTGGGTGGCACAGCATTCCTGCAAGCATGGATGGGCTCCAGGCAGCTGCTGCCTGTTCTCCAGCAGCCCTGGCCCTTGCATCTCGCTGGCCATGTTCGCTGCCCTGGGTGTGACAGCAACTGTTCTTGCCAGCGGCCTTGCAAAGGAGACTTTCTCAGATGGGGTCCCCCACAGCTAACAACTGGATTGAGTGCGAAGTTCAGCTTTGACTGGAAGTGGACTGTAAAATTAATGTAGTGTGGGGCCCAGGGGTGAGCTCTCTGGCTCGGGATTCTGCCGGGTTTTCATCCTGTGTGCCAGCTCCCCAGACCTGGGCTTCCAGTGTTTGACCACTGAGAAGATCCGAGCTCTGAGCCCTGATCCACGGAGTGCAGGACCATGGGCCCTTTCTTCAGAGCCTCACTGGTGAGGAATTGGCCTGCCCTGTGGTTCTCCCATGTCTGTATTGCTGACCCAAGGGTTGCTAGCCAGAGCCCTGGCAGGTACAGGCAGCATGGGGCTCGGGTTCCCAAGGGGCTCGTCGTCCTGTGAGGCTCCCAGAACTTGAAGGGGTCCTGTGGGCAGGGCTGGGAGCAAATCACATGGGTGCCTGCAGGTCGTGGGGAGCCATGTGCTTGGTGTAGGACTCTGGGTTTCTGGGTGCCTTGCAGCAGCCAGGAAGCGTGGGAGTTTCTTAGGGTCCTTCCAAAGCCAGGCCGTTCTTCTCCGCCTGGCACCTATGGGGTCTGAAATGTTTGCAGGAGCCCAGCTCCTGCTCTCCCCATGGCTGTGCTGAGCAGCGGGGCATTGCCCTCTCTCTCTGAGTTCCCAAGGCAGGGGGCAGTGGGAACACAGGAGTGACTGGCTAAGTAGTGAGGGCCAGAGCAGCTCCTCAGAGCCCCTGCAGATGCTGGTAGTGATGTAGTGGGAGGAGGCTGCTCATGTTCGCATGGGGGTGATCCAGGGCTCCTGGGCCAGTACGCTGCTGCTGCACCCCTCCACCCCTGCTCCTGGTGTGACTGAGACTGCTGGTCCCCCCAGCTCCGTGGCCCTCTCCCCTGGCAGCGTGGCTGTGGCCTGTAACCCAGCTGCAGGCTCCCCAGCTGTGCGAGGTTAACCAGAGCCAGGTGATATCCCCCTACACTGGCTGGGTGAGTGATCAGCATTGGCTGCCAGAGGAGCCTCTCCCAGCTGCCTCTGGCTCCGGTTACACTTTCCCTCTGTCTTGCTGGTAATGAGAGCCAGAGGCCTCCAGGGAGGAAGGAAGTTTGCAGGCCAAGGTGTGTGTGTGTGATCTCGGCATGCAGGCAGCTCAGGTCTGAATTCAGCACCCACCCTGCCACAGGCTTAGCCTGGCCGCACTCTGGAGAGTGGGACCTATCTCCTCCCCTGGGAAGCTGTTGCCTCGTTCAGAGGGGCTGCTCTGAGCTCAGATGGGGTGTATTGCCCTGGGGTCTCCTGACTGCCAGAGCAGGATGCATCCTCTGCGTCTCCCCTGAGCCCTGCTGTGGGATGAACTAGCAGCTGCGGTGGGCTGGCAGTTGGCCCAGGATCTTGGCCCTGTGGGAGCAGGCAGGGCTCTGGGCTGATGTGCTGGCAGCACGTCCTGCACAGATGCTGCTCCCTCTAGAATAGTTGCTGGAGAAGAACCCCGGGCATGTCGGCTGCTTGTGCTGATCATCTCAGCTGGTAATTGTCTCCTTCCCAGCCCACCCCAGTTAGAAGCAGGGCCTTTGAGTCCAGTCCCAGGGGTCTCTCGACTCCAGCATGCTCACATCTGTTGCTGTCTGTCTAAGCTATGTCCTGGCCCTGTGACTCCACACAGATACAGCTCTGCTGGTGCCCCTCAGTCCTGACCTGCAGCCCCTGCTATCCCAGACTTGGGCTTCCCCCCCAGCTCTGCCGGTGCCCCTCATTCCTGACCCACAGCCTCTGCTATCCCAGCTTTGGGCTCCCCACATACACAACTCTGCTGGTGCCCCTCAATCCTGACATTCAGCCTCCCAGGCGTTTCCTGTGCACAGGCTACCGTTCATTTCAAACTGTTTGTCTTTGTGCTGTGGACAAATTTCATTATTATTTCTGACCTGGGAGCAGCACTTGAGCGGGAGATGGAAGGTCAGTGCAGGAAACCTCTGCCCTACCTAGAGCCTGGTTGTTCTTGCTGCGCGTGGCTTACTGCTGGTGAACAAAGGGCGCTTGTTACAGCACTGTGTGTTCGGGGGAGAATTCCCTGCAGGCACCCTGGCGCTCTTTTCTCTCCCCCTCCCCCCCCCCTCCCGCCAGCCCAGGCTGTGTGGAGCTGTGGGGTGGCACTGGCCTGGCTCCTTCTGCTCTGTGTGAGCACTGGACAGGGGTGATGCCTCTTCGCACTGCTCTGGGGGAGGAACTCCCCAGCGTTCCTAACGCACCCCGGTACAGGGAGCTATGTGACCCTCTGGTACAGAGAAGGGGCATGTGGCCATAGGTACTTTAGCAACAGCCCTAGGTGGGTTGGGGGGATGGGAAGCAGCGGGAAGTGGTGGGGTCTATTCATGCTGCATTTGTCCAGCAGCAGGGGTACTGTCTATGGCCTGTCACTGCAGTATCTGAGCACCTGGCAACCACTAATGAGTCCCCCCAACACCACTGTGCATGATCCCCTTGTTCCAGGTGGGAAACTGAGGCACAGAGTGGCAAAGTGACCTCTCAGGAAGTCTGTGTGGCTAAGCCAGGGACTGAACTCAGATCCCTTGAGGCCCAGCCCTGAGATGGGCCGTTCTCTGACCGGAGATACTCTCTTCATTCGAAAAGGGGTCGTGCTGGACGGTGCAAATCCCGGGCTCAGGGTCAGCACCTTCCATCCCAATGTCAGGGCTGTGTCTGTCTGTCTGTCTTCTGGGCCCTGCTTGCCTGGCACAGGACCCCCATTATTAAATGAGCCCCCTGCGAAGAGCCAAAGGTGGCTTGTGAGCGGCCCATGGCTAGTGTAACCCCAGGTGCTCTGCTCCATCAGTGCAGGCTGTCCTGTCCGTAGGAGCCTTGGGCAGCTCTGCTGGGCTGGTGCTGGTCCTCTATGATGCTGGGGGCTTAGCCCTCTCCCAGGCCTGTCCCTTGCCCAGCGTTCAGCCCTGGTGCGGGGCTGCTGGCCCTCGTCATGTCTGCGAGGAAGTGCCGCCCTGTGGGCTGAAAAGATCTGGTTCCTTTGCGGCTCTCTGCTGGTGCAGGGCCCTCCAGAGCAGCTCAGGGCTTTGCTGGAACTGCTGCCTCCTGGCAGCTCCCTGGGCAGAGTCGGCCCTCACTCCCTGCAGCGGGGCTGGAGCTGGGCATAGATCCTAGCTGGCTCCACTGTGTCCCGTGCTGCGTGCCCAGCGCTGTCCCACTTCTGCCCAGCCTTGGCTCTTTGCACCCCTGTTGGCAGAGGGTTGGTCCTGGAGGTGCTGGCACACAGGGGTCTGTGCTGGGGAGCACTGAGTGGCTGCAATGGTGCTGGTCTCATGCTATTTCTGCCTGTGCTGCCTTCCCTGGTGCTGGGGTCCTGGGAGGGATGGGGAGGCCAAGCTGAAGGCCAGAGCTGTGCTGGCTGGGAGCGATTGCACCTGCTGACAGTGACGAAAGGAACAGGGGAGGGGCGTCTGGGGGGCTGTCAGCCTGTGCCAGGGGTGATGGGTGGCCCCGTCCAGCATAGCCAGACGTGCCTGGCAGTTCTGGCTAGGGGTCTACATTTCCAGTAACGCTAGTCTCCGCTGTTCAGCCGCTGTTCTCCAGATGTGTGTGAAGCCAGCGGGAGCAGGCCTGGGGCACGGCTGTGCTGAGGAGTGGGGGAGACTGGATCTGCTCGGGGGCTCTGGGGCCAAGGTCTCCTGGAGCTGGGTGCTCAGAGCTGTGTCTGGCACACGCAGCCCTTTCCACTCAAACTCATTGGCAGCTCTGTGGGGAGGCCCAGCGCCAGGGTGAGGGGCCATTGGCAGCACCTGCTCCCCTGACTGCCTGGCGATGCCCTGGCTCTCTGGCCCCTGGGTGAGGATGGGGCCGGGAGCTCCCGCTTCACCCGGGCTCTGGGGGCTGGAGCTGGCTGGTGCTTGGCCAGGAGACCTGTCGGGGAGCCCATAGTGGTGCAGAGAGGGGTGCCCTGTCCCAGGGCAGTGGTAGGGGGCGCTGTGCTGAGTCATGCTTTGGGTGAGCTGTGAAGCTGATTCTAGGGGTCGGTATGAAAGATCCTGCGGCTCAGGGGGGAGAGGGTTGAGTTCCAGTAGGGGGGCCCAGGTGTGTGCTGTGTCCTCAGATTGCCCCTAGCAACAGCACGTCCGGGACGCTCCTCATGCAGTTGTGCAGCGCTGCTGCGGGGGGCTGAGCTGAGGAGGGAGGAGTTCTGGGTGCATGTGAGGGGGGGGAGGGTTTGTGCGCTGGGACCATGTTGCAGAGGGGTGGGGAGTGTGTGTGTCTGTCTGCATGCTGTCGGGGGGTGGGGGGGCGCCCTCTCAGTGGGCAGGTCTCTGGGCAGAGGTTTATCTCCAGGGCCTCCTGTCTCTGCCCAGCCGAGCTGGTAGCCGAGTGGGGCTGATGGTTGTGGGCAGCCCAGAGAAATGGCAGGCACTGTGGGAGGGGCCCTGGGAAGGGAGGGGGCAGAGCGTGGTTCTTGCCGTGAGCTTGCGCAGTGGCACTGAACTGCCCGTGCAGGCTGGGGAGCTGGGTGCTCGGGGCTCAGTGCTGCTGGCTCGACCCCCACACTGCCTGGGGGGCGGGGCTTGGCTGGAGGGTTTGGGCCCCTGGGAATTGCAGGATGAGCATGTTAGCCACCTGCTCCCACCACTATGGTCAGCAGTGAAACAGTTAATGTCGATACTGAAATGCAGGGCCAGGTCCTGCTGCCAGGGAAGTCAATGGGACTTTGCTATTGACTGCTGGAGGAGCAGGCTCTGCTCTTTAAAGTGACATTATTAGGCTTCAGTATCAACACGTCTGTGAGTTGTTTTGGGGTATTGGCAGGTGTCCCTGCTGTGGTCATGCTTGTGCTGTGTTCAGAAGGGTTTCTCTGCAGCTGTGAGGGCAGGCCTGGGACAGAGGCTGAGGGGTGGGGGATGTCTCTCCCTGGCCTGGGGCAGCCGGGGGAGCAGGCCTGCATTGGAAAGCCTCTTCCCTTCAGTACTGAGGTCATTAGTGGCATAGGCAGAACAAGCCCCTGTTTGTGCCAGAATTGGCCCCTGCAGCAGGGGTGCCAGCCCCCGAGTCTCACCTAGCGCACACAGCCCTCATGAAACCTGCCAGACAAAGGGGTGGACCTGTCTGAGCCCTGGGGCTGGGCTCTCCAGCCAGCCGGAACAGCCAATGACTCAGTCCCGTTAGCTCCCAGCTGCCCTCCCTGCCCATCTGTGCACATAACCTTCAGCTCCAGCTGGCGGAATCCTGGTATTTCTCTCTGATGGGTCTGTGCCCTTTGGGGCGGGTGCAGGGCCAGTTGCCTGCCTATTTCTGCTCCTCCCTGGTCTCACGCATCCAGGCAGAGTTCCTCTGGGCGGCGTCTGCTGGCTCCCTAGACAGCTTTGAGGAGCAGTGGGCACTGTCCGGGGTTCTCTGCCTGCCCACCACCCAGATTCCAATAAGGCCTGCCCTGGCTCTCCCAGCTGGTGACAACCTCCCTGCTGCCCTAGTTAGGAAAATGTCGGGCAGGCACCAGGGCTCCTTTCTTCCCACCTGCCCCTTCCCATTGACTACCTGCCCCCCATGAGCACGGTGCACCTGGCAGGAAGAGGGGATCTCCCCATATGTGCGCACACATCAACACTCTGCAGGCAGACTAGGAAATAAAGTAGGTCCTACCCAAACGGTGGCCATTGCCCTCCCCTTGCAGCTGGTCGCTGGGTGACGTTGCTTATCAGAACAGGTGTAACAGAGGGACGGTCCTGTGTCTACTGTACCTGACTGTGCCTCCCTTTGAACATGAAATCCACACAGCCCCAGTCCAGGTAGGAGTGCAGCACTGCTGAAATGCAGCCACCTCTGGGGTGGAGGGCAGCAGCCAGCCAGGCACAGCAGCCAGGAGAGGGGAAAGTACTGCCTGGGTAGATGACCAAGGGGTTTTAGGTCATTGTCTCCCAAGGGGCTAGCAGCCCTACCTAAGGGAATGTCTGTTGGCTCCCACCCCCTGTCTGTGGCCCTCTGTCCCTGGGGTGCTGGTTGGCCACATGTGACACCTGCTCCTCTGCTGCTGTAGCCCTTGGGTGGGGGCATTTGACGCAGCAACCCTGGGGAGCCGTAAAGCGAGCGCTCCCCCTCCTCCCACCCCACATGTGTGAGAGCAGGGGCCTTGGCTCTGCCAGCCGGGCCCCATCCTGGAGCTAGGACTGGCTATGTTCCCAACAGGGGAGCTGCCAAATGCTCTGGCTGCTCCTGAGTGGGCTTTGTCCCCCTGCTTCTGGGCACAGCTGGCTTCGGGGACAGTGGCAGGGCCGGTAAAGCAGCATGGCTGGAGGGGAGGACATGGGCTCTGTGTGCTGGATGCCTCCACCTAGTAACCCTTGCCGCTTCCTCAGCTGTGCAGAGAAATGTGACTGTGGCTTAGCCCCCTGGAAGGGGCTGGCTGCCTTAGACCCCTCGCCCCCTGGAAAGCTAGGCACGCTGGTGAGACGAACTGCAGTACTAGGCAAACTGGGTGAAACGATAGCAAAGAGCAGAATGATCAGACACAGAGATGAACACAGTTTGTTGGGGGAAGAGTCAGCCTGGTTTTTGTAAAGGGAAATCATGCCTCACCAATCTGCTAGAATTCTTTGAGGGGGTCAATACACATGTGGACAAGGGAGATCCAGTGGATATAGGTTTCAGAGTAGCAGCCGTGTTAGTCTGTATCTGCAAAAAGAACAAGAGTACTTGTGGCACCTTAGAGACTAACAAATTTATTAGAGCATAAGCTTTCGTGGGCTACAGCCCACTTCTTCGGATGCATAGAATGGAACATATATTGAGGAGATATATATACAGATACATACAGAGAGCATGAACAGGTGGGAGTTGTCTTACCAACTCTGAGAGGCCAATTAAGTAAGTGGGGAAAAAAACTTTTGAAGTGATAATCAAGCTAGCCCAGTACAGACAGTTTGATAAGAAATGTGAGAATAGTTACAAGGGGAGATAGATTCAATGTTTGTAATGGCTCAGCCATTCCCAGTCCTTATTTAATCCTAAATTGATTGTATCTAGTTTGCATATCAATTCCAGCTCAGCAGTCTCTCGTTGGAGTCTGTTTTTGAAGTTTTTCTGTTGTAAGATAGCCACCCGCAGATCTGTCATTGAATGACCAGACAGGTTAAAGTGTTCTCCCACTGGTTTTTGAGTATTATGATTCCTGATGTCAGATTTGTGTCCATTAATTCTTTTGCGTAGAGACTGTCTGGTTTGGCCAATGTACATGGCAGAGGGGCATTGCTGGCACATGATGGCATATATCACATTGGTAGATGTGCAGGTGAATGAGCCCCTGATGGTATGGCTGATGTGATTAGGTCCTATGATGATGTCACTTGAATAGATATGTGGACAGAGTTGGCATCGGGCTTTGTTACAAGGATAGGTTCCTGGGTCAGTGTTTTTGTTCAGTGATGTGTGGTTGCTGGTGAGTATTTGCTTTAGGTTGTAGATCTACAACCTATCCTGAAAGATGATCCCTCATTCTCTCAGATCTTGGGAGACAGACCTGTCCTCGCTTACAGACAACCCCCCAACCTAAAGCAAATACTCACCAGCAACCAGAAATGTAAGTATTCTCACATTTCTTATCAAACTGTCTGTACTGGGCTACCTTGATTATCACTTCAAAAGTTTTTTTTCACTTACTTAATTGGCCTCTCAGAGTTGGTAAGACAACTCCCACCTGTTCATGCTCTCTGTATGTATCTGTATATATATCTCCTCAATATATGTTCCATTCTATGCATCCGAAGAAGTGGGATGTAGCCCACGAAAGCTTATGCTCTAATAAACTTGTTAGTCTCTAAGGTGCCACAAGTACTCCTGTTCTTCTTCCACTGGATATAGTGTACTTGGACTTTCAGGAAGCTTTTGACAAGTAAGCTGTCATGGGATAAGAGGGAAGGTTCCCTCATGGATCAGTAATTGGTTAAAAGACAAGAAACAAAGGGTAGGAATAAATTCAATTTTCAGAATGGAGAGAGGTAAATAGTGGTGTGTCCCCCGGCTCTGTACTGGGACCAGTCCTATTCAACATATTCATAAATGATCTGGAAAAAGGGGTAAATAGGTGACAAAGTTTACAGCCAAACAAAATTACTCAAGTTAGTTAAGTCCAAAGCAGACTGAAGAGCTACAAAGGGGTCTCACAAAACAGGGTGACTGGGCTGCAAAATGGCAGATGAAATTCAATGTTGATAAATGCAAAGTAATGCACACTGGAAAACATAATCCCAACTGAAACGTACAAAATTATGGGGTCTATATTAGCTGTTACCACTCAAGAGAGAGATCTTGGCGTCATTGTGGATAGTTCTCTGAAAACATCCATTCAATAGGCAATGACAGTCGAAAAAGCAAGCAGAAGGTTGGGAATCATTAGGAAAGGGATAGATAACGAGACAGAAAATATTATATTGCCTCTATATCAATCCATGATACGCCCACATCTTGAATACTGTGTGCAGATCTGGTCCCCCCATCTCAAGAAAGATGTATTGGAATTGGAAAAGATTCAGAAAAGGGGCAATTAAAATGATCAGGGACATGGAACAGTTTCCGTATTAGGAGAGATTAGAAAGATTGGGGTTGTTTGGCTTGGAAAAGAGACGACTAAGGGGGGATATGATAGAGGTCTATAAAATATGGCTGGTGTGGGGAAAGTGAATAAGGAAGTGCCCTTCTCATAACACAAGAACTAGGGGTCACCCAATGAAATTAATAGGCAGCAGGTTTAAAACAAACATAAGGAATTACTTCTTCACACAATGCACAGTTAACCTGTGGAACTCGTTGCCAGGAGATGTTGTGAAGGCGAAAACTATAACTGGGTTCAAAAAAGACTTAGAGAAGTTCCTGGAGAATAGATCCATCAATGGCTATTGGCCAATATGGTGAGGGATGCAACCCCATGCTCTGGGTGTCTCTAAGCCTCTGACTGCCAGATGCTGGGAGTGGGCGACAGGGAATGGATCATTTGATAAATTGCCCTGTTCTGTTCACTCCCTCTGAAGCACTTGGCAGCGGCCACTGTTGGAAAACAGGACACTGGGATGGATGGACCATTGGTGTGACCCAGTTGGCCATTGTTATGTCCTGCCATTTCCCCATGTATTTAGGATTCAGCCTTTATCTCTGTAGAAACCCGCATCACAGCCCCCCCCGCCTCCCACTGCCCACCCGCCATTCCTACTGCTGGGTGCTCTGTGGCTCCTGCCACCTTGCCTCTCTGCTTCAGCAGAGGGCGTGTGGCTCAGTGCTAGAACTGGTGGGTCCGGAAGAGCTGGGTTCTGTTCCTGTCTCTGACTGGTTGTGGGAGCGCAGGCAAATTGCATTCCCAATCTGGGCCTCAGTTTCCCCATCTGTACAGTGTGGGGGGATGATACCCAGCTGCCTGGTGGGGGAAGGGCTCTGGGGGCTAATCTGAATGAGTGACAGGAGGCACTGGGGAGGGACAGAATTGACTGCCTCTAGTCCCACAGCGATCTCAGCTGCATGTCTCCCCTCCCGACTCTGCTGGATTGTGTATGGCATTTGGGACTGTGCTTTGCAGGAGAGGGGCTCCTTGGAATGAAGCCAGCCCCACCGTACAGCACTGCAGGCCACTAGCTTGCTCTCCGTTCGGGGTCCCATGGGTGGGACTGGCTCTGGAGTCGGGTCTCACTTTCCCTAGGGACTTGCTCAGGGGCTCCAACACAACCGAGCTGGGCTGCCGATGGCATGGCTAGTTGTCAGGGGCCGGGAGGGGCGCTGGCTGGGGCGCACCCTGGGCAGTGTGTGGGTTCTGTGGGGGGTACTAGCGGATGACTCGGCTCCCAACCTCTGGAGATCTGTGCGCCGAAGCTCTCCCCCCTGCTCCCCCCATGGGATCATGTCCTCTGGGAGAGTGTGAGCTCCTGTAGCCCCTCTGCCAGGCTCTGCAGCCAGCACCGCAGGGGTTCGAAGTGCAGAGGTCTTGCTAGACAGCCCTAGCTGTGCTCTCGCTGTGGCTGACTGGAGGCAGCGCCCCCACAAAGAATGCTGATCGGTTCAGCCACGCTATCCCGTGGGGTGCAGTGGGATCTGTGGGGAGGTGCATTCTGCTCGGCTGGGTTAGCTGATAGGGCTGAGATTCTCACTCACTCAGAGGACGTGGCAGACTCTGAGTGAGCTTGTGGATGTGGAGGGCGGGAGCGCTCCCCAGGCATGGCCGGGGACTGTAGGGGCCTGGAAGTGGGGCGGGGGCCGGCCCAGAGCCGGAGATGCTGGGAAGTTGCTCTTTCCCGGAATTGCAAGTAAACTGGGATCCGCTGTGCTGAAATGGGCAGGCAGCAGTGCCAAGGGCAGGGTGACCAGTGAGCTTGGGGAACAAGCCAGCCAGAGCCACCTGGGGAGCTGGTGAAATGCCAGGGGCTGTGGGAGTCTCTGGCCACTGGGATCCAGGGCCAGATTGGGCCCGCTTGGAGGATCCTGCTCCACTCCCCTCGCTTGGCTTCTGGCTTATAGCTCCCTGCACCCTCTGCTCAAGTCAGGGATAAGCTGGGGGCAGGGCATGCCCAGCAGCTGGGGGTAGGAAGTTTGTGGCACTGGCTGTCTGGACCGGAAGGAGCAGCTCTGAGCTGAGTGGCCATGGGGCAGGGGGTGGGGACTCGGGATGCACGCTCAGCCCAGTGCTGGGCTGGTCAGGAGAAATCCTTAGATGGGCATTTCTGAAATGACCTGTCGGGGCCTGTGAATGCAGAGGCTGTACCTGGGCTCTTGGCAAAGGGGATGTGGCATGCGCAGATAGCAGTGACCTGCCTGCACAGTTGCTCAAGCCAGAGGGGGTCCTCCGTACCGAAGGATCCCTGGCCACTGTAATTCTCTGCCCAGTACAGAGAATCACGTTGTCCATCACTGAAATGCAACCACCTCTGGGCTGGAAGGTGGCAGCTGTTTAATAGCCCACAGCAATGCTGCATAGCAGTTTGACAGGAAGTGAATGATCCAGGGGGACTGGACCAACCCAAGTTGGAGTCTGGTCAAGACAACAGAGCTTTGGGGATGCAAAGCACCTGTGGCTGTTTCTTAAAAGTCCCTGTGCGCTCAGGGACTCCCCCCTGTGCTGTCCAGGAAGGCAGTGCGTCTGGCCCAGCGCCCTCGTGCTGCGAAGTGAAGAGTGCTTCCGGCTGCGGGGCTACCTGCTCAGCACCGACGAGCCCAGCCGGCCGCTCACCTCTTCACACACCCCGGGAGCCCCTCTCGCCGCCGCCGCAGCCCGGGCTTGGCTCCAGGGGACGCCACTTCCCTCCCTCCCTGGCTCCTCACACACTCTGGGCAGGGCTGCCCAGAGAATTCAGGGGGCCTGGGGCAAAGCAATTTCAGGGGCCCCTTCCATAAAAAAAAGTTGCAATACTATAGTAACATGCATTTGGAAATGTAAAAAATAACTAGTGAAATATATTCAAAAATTAATTTGTAATAATTTGAAAATACACTAAATACATTATTTAAAAACATTAAATGCTGTAATGGTATGTATACATTTGCAATTACATAATGGGCTGTTGCTGGGTGATGGTTGGTGCCAATGGGCTGTTGCTGCCTGGGGGTGGTGCTGCTGTTGCCCAGGGCTGGGTGGGGAGCTGGGCTCTGGGTTGGGGGGTACCCGGCTCACAGGGGCTGGGCTCAGGGCTGTGGGGAGATGGGGTCGGGGGGTGTCCGGCTCAGAGGGGCTGGGCTCGGAGATGGGGGTCAGGGCTGTGGGGGGGATGGGGTTGGGGGGTGTCCGGCTCAAAGGGGCTGGGCTCGGAGCTGGGGGTCAGGGTTGTGGGGGATGGGGTCAGGGGGTGCCCAGCTTAGAGGGGCTGGGCTCGGAGCTGGGGGTCAGGGCTGTGGGGAGGATGGGTTCGGGGGGTGCCCGGCTCAGAGGGGCTAGGCTCGGAGCTGGGGGTCAGGGTTGTGGGGGATGGGGTCGGGGGTGCCCTGGCCCCTTACCATGCCGCTTACCCCTCTCGCAAACATCGCTGCAGCCGCCTGATGTCTCCAGCGGGGCCTGAGTTCCCGCCGCTGGGCCGCAGCTTGCAGCCCCGCCCCCTTACCGGCTGAGATGCCGGGGGATGGGGGAAGACGGAGGCGGGGGGAGCCTTGGACATACCCGGGGCCTGGGGCAAATTGCCCCCCTTCGCCCCCCTTCGCCCCCCCCCCCCCGGGCGGCCCTGACTCTGGGAGCCCCTCTCGCCTCCACCGCAGCCCGGGCTCGGCTCCAGGGGGCGCCGCTTCTCTCCCTCCGCACTCCTCACACACTCCGGGAGCCCCTCTCGCGGCCGCTGCAGCCCGGGCTGCGGTGGTGGCGAGAGGGGCTCCCGGAGTGTGTGAGGAGCGGCGGGGGGAGAAGGGAAGGGAAGACTCGGCGCGGCAGCAGGACCCCATCTTCCTCCCTGCATCCCGGGCGCCGCTTCCCTTCCCCCCCCACACACACTCCGGGAGCCCCTCTAGCCACCGCCGCAGCCCGGGCTGCAGCGGCCGCGAGAGGGGCTGGGGGGGGGGGGGGAAGGGAAGCGGCGCCCGGGATGCAGGGAGGGAGATGGGGTCCTGCTGCCGCTGCCGCGCCGAGTCTCCCCAGGGCAGCGCTGTACAGGGCGCTGCCGGGCTGGGCAGGGGGCGCGGATCCCAGCTCGCGCTGGCAGGGCGAGTGGCTGGGCCAGGGCCGGCTCCCGGCAATGCCGCCCCAAGCAAAAAAATAAAAAATAAAAATAAAAAAGGGGGGCCGGAGTGCCGTCTCTTAGAAAGTGCCGCCCCAAGCATGTGCTTGGAGGGGTGGTGCCTAGAGCCGGTCCTGACGTCAGCGCAGCGTCTAGACTCGCCTTGTTCACTGTGTCCCGCTACGACTGCCACTGGCTGTGCTTGGCCAGAGCCCGGCCTGGGCCTGTCACTCCCCCAGCCACCTCCCTTTGTCCCGAGTCCTTGGGGTAGGGGCTTCTGGCCCGGGAGCTGTAACCGCAGAGATCTGGGGCCTGTTGGGGACCCAGTGTGCCCCATGGCTGAGCCATTCCGTCCCCAGAGCCTGTTGGATGGCCACGTTGGTTCTGCTCTAGCAGGAGGGGCGTGGCCTGGTTGTGTGTTTGCCAGTGGTATACGGCAGATGGGGGAGTGCAGGGGAGCCTCTGCTGACGCCCCTCGAGGCCAACGTGTGCCAGGTGGCCTGAGTTGTGTCTGCTGAGAGCAAGCCCTGCACAACGGAGGGGGATGTGAGACGGTGACTGAGCTGCCGTTGGGCGTGCGCAGGGCTGTGGCATAGGTCGCAGGGCCCCAGGTCCTGGCATGACTTGGTTCGGAGTAGGACATGGACCGTGTGGTGCAGCTGGGACACGAGGCAGGGTTTCCGGTGAGAGGCAGGGGCGTGAGGGGTGCCAGCTGCAGCCTCCTCCAGGCTGGGGGAGGTGTATGAGCAGGCACCAATGTGACCACCAGGGGGCAGCACAGGTAGCCTAGCTGGGGGTGGTGGATGGGCTGGGATGGTCTGACTTCAGGGACACCAGCTCGTGGTGCCTAGGGTGAGGCTGGTCTGCAGGGCCGGGCCACAGCAGGAGGGCCAGTTCCCCCAGCAATGGGAGAACTGAGTGGAGCTGATCTCTGGGGTCAGGTGGATGTTGGTGGGGCTCCCACACCTGTGAGCACAGCAGGTGTGGGCAATGGGCTGATTCAGTCCTGTCTGTTTCGAGGGGGTCCAGTGACCTCTGGCCAGTGCCTGACCCCCACCAGGATCCAGAGAGACAAGGCCGGCATGCGAGCGGCACCTTGGCAGAGACGGCTGGCTCCCTGCATCCAGCAAACAAACTGCAGAGCAGCCCCCTCTGCTGCTCCGTCTTCACTCGAGTGCTCAGGGCCGAGCCAGGGGGCCCTGCCCACGGGCATTGGGAGCTGCCCTCGGAGTGGTGCTAGGTGACCAGCCAGCTGTAGGTCCCAGGCGCCCCTTGGCTCTGCCCCCCTGCAGCCGCAGTGTGTGGTGGGGGTGAGGGCACTCGCCAGTAGCCGAGGCCCTGAGAAGCTGGGGAGCTCCGGTAGGAGCTCCAGCAGCTGCTCTCTCAGCCCCCTTGGCTGCCTTGTGTGAAGCACCATTTACAAGCCCACGGAAGATCTGCGAGTGCTGGTGCTGCCGCACATGTCTGTGCTCCATCCCCGGGGGACTGTCTCCAGTCTCCATGGGCCTTTAGGTGTTGGCCCTGCACCCTGCTGTGCCCAGGGGACCTGTTGCCCACCAGGCTCAGTTGGGGATGGGCCTGGTAGCACCAGGGCTGGCTCCAGGGTTTTGGCCACCCCAAGCAGCCAAAAAAAAGCCACGATCACGATCTGCGGCAGCAATTCGGCGGAAGGTCCTTCGCTCCGAGCTGGAGTGAGGGACCGTCCGCCGAATAGCTGGACGTGCCGTCCCTCTCTGGAGTGGCCGCCCCAAGCACCTGCTTGCCAGGCTGGTGCCTGGAGCCGGCCCGGGTAGCACTGAGGTGTGTTCCCGAGAACGGGGCAGAGCTGGGGAGGGGCAGGAGGTCAGCTGGCTGGCCTGATAGGGAGGCAGGAAAAGAACCCAGGAGTCCTGAGTCTGTGCGCCGGTCTGGCTCTGTGATGACCTGAGTGGGCTCCCTATTTAGCCAAGCTGAAGGGCAGCTCACGCTCTCTGCTCCCAATGTGGACGCTCCGGAGTGGGAGCTGAGGAGCAGAGGCCAAAAGCTGCTCCCACTGGCCAGTGCCCACTTTCCTGGGCAGTGCTCCTTGTGTGGTGAAGGGTGAAATCCGACCCATGGCTCCCAGCGAGTGGCACATGTTCGGGTTCCTGGCTGCAGCTCATGGGTGACCTCGGTCAAGGCCGCATGATCTCTGTGCCTCTATTTCCCCATGCGGCGCCTGGGAGGGTGGGAGACCGGGATCCCTGGGGCAGGGGGAGCTAATGCTCTAACAGCACCAGTAAAGCCCAGTCTGATCAGATCTGCCCCTCCTCATCCCAGGCCCTCCCCTGCCCTTGGTGTGAGTGCCTGGCTGGGGGCTCTTCCTCCGGGCTGCTGCTCCTTGTCCTGCTGCCCTCGGTGCATCCCTGTGGCTGCACTCTGCTGCTCCTCTCCCAGCTCTGGGCTGATGGGGCCATTGGGCTGCTGTTTCCTAGTGGTCAGAGCAGAGCATGAGCTGCTCCGGCCAGGCTGTGTCCCTAACTAGGTCACTAGCCCTCTGATGTTGGGAGTCGCTTTCCCTCACAGTGAGCTGGGGATGCTGCCCCAGAGGGAGAGTGGGGGCTCTGGCAGCCAGTGGATTGCTGCTGAAAGAGCCCTGGAGGGGGAGCAGCCTCCCGTTGGCACCGAGAGCAAAGGGATGCATGGCTGTTGCCTGCCCGCGCAGTTACAGCAAAGATGGTGCCTGCTTTTCCCGCAGTGGGGCTGGAGTGTCCATGCTGCTGCTCACGCCAGTGAAGGGTTCAGAGCCGGCCTCTCCCATGGGCAGGGTCCTGCATGGGCCCCCATGCTCGGCAGTGCATGTGCCACTTGGGGGGCAGCCGCCAGGACAGCAGAGGGGGCTCCAGGCTGTGCTGGGGGCTCCTGTTGGGTGCAATGCCCTGGAACCATCCCCTGTGGGGCCCAGGGGGTGATAGGGAGTCTCTGCTCTCTGCCCACAAACAGAGCTGCACTGCCCACCCCGTGGGAGCAGTCTGCCTATTGGAGAGTGGTTCCCTTGGCACCTCTGGGGGCAATGTGGGGCACTGGTCCAGTGTCCAGCCTGAAGAGCTTAGCAGTAGGGTGCCGGGCTCTGTCCCCTCTGGAGGTGTCACCATTTACCAGCTCCCCTCGGTGCCTGCTTCACCCTCTGCCCACTCATCCGCTGGTCCATGCCAAATGAGCCTTTACAGTCAAGGGTGCTTCATGTTCACTGGCATGGTACTGCCCCAGCCCCTGCTGGCTAACAATCTACCCCTGCTTCTGCTCCCTCCCGCAGTGCCCCTCACTCCCGACCCGGCAGCCCCTGCTAGCCCAGCCCTGGGCTCCCCCTGCAGGTGTCTGGCTGGTGGATCTTGCCCACATACCCAGGGTCTAACTGATCACCATGTTAGCAGTCGGGAAGGAATTTTCTGCTGGGTCAGATTGAGAGAGACCCTGTGGGGTTTTCACTTTCCTCTGCAGCCTGTGGCACGGATCACTTGCAGGTTTAAACTATTGTCAATGGTGGAGTCTCTGTAACTTGAAGTCTTTAAATCATGATTTGAGGACGTCAGTAACTCAGCCAGAGGTTCAGGGTTTATTACAGGAGTGGGTGGGTGAGGTTCTGTGACCTGCAATGTTCAGGAGGTCAGACTAGATAGTCACAATGGTCCCTTCTGGCTTTAAAGTCTGAGCTCTGCCCATGCCCCTCACTCCCAACCTGCAGCTCCCTGCTAACCCAATCCTGGGTTCCCCACTCCCCCAGCTCTGCCGCTGCCCCTCAATCCCAATCTGCAGCCCCTCTGGCTGTGTTGGTCCTGGCCCCTCTTCTCCAATTTGGGGTCCTATGGAATCGGTGGCGTGTCTCCCCCCGCCCCCCCAGTGATTCCAGCCATTCTGGGAGAGTTGGTGGCTGAACTGTATCTGCTGAAGTGGTGCTTAACATTGTCCTTGGGTCTCCCTGTCCCCAGGAGCAGCCCTGTGGGCCGGAGGGGGATGAATGGGAGGCTTGAGCGTGTTCTGTCCCCACCCCTGCCTAGGACAGGCAGGGAAATCCTAGCCCAGCCCAGCCCCATCAGCTCTCCTGCCCTTGGGCCTGGCACTGGCCTCGCGCCACCCCCACCCCAAGAGGACAGACACCTCAGACAAACCACCTTCCATGAGCCAAAGTCAGCCCTGACCCCTGTGCCTGCTTGCCTGCCCACGGGCGCATCACCAAGCCCCTCCTGGCCTCCAGGCGTCTGTGGGGAGCTCCCTGGCCTGGAGCCTGAGCAGGGGGGAACATAGAGTAGGTGAGCTGGAGCCCCTCTGGTCCCCCCTCCCCAAGCCCTTCTCTCCCCCGAGGGGTTCAGCCCAGGGCAGGCTGGCTGGGGGGAGCTTGTGCTGTTACCATCTCTGGTCTGTGGCTCAGCCGAAGCGGGCACTGCCCGGGGGCAGTGACTGGGGGCAGCACCCTGGTGCCTCGTGCCATGTGTGCCAGGGATGGTGGTGCTGGCACCCTCTCCGTGGGCCGCACAGAGCCTGGTGCCTTCTGTGATCCGGGGCTGGTGTGCAGCTCCCTCCCCCCTCCTCCCCCCAGGCTCTGAGATTCCTCCTCTGTCTGGGATCTGAAGGATGGGGTGGGAGCTGTACTGGGCCGTCCCCTCATCTGGACTCTATTTCAGCAACGCACCAGAGATGTTAGGAATCCGGCGCTGGGAACTGGAGCTATATTTATTTTCTTTTCCAGCTCTGCCCCGGTTGGTGTGGATCAAGACTTTGTGCTGAGGCTGTGACTTGCTGCGCTCTGTCAGCGAGCGCCGGGGAGCCCTGGGTGTTCTGGGGCCAGGGGAGCCTGCTGTGTTCCAGGGGCCCCCGGGCCAGGGGAGCCTGCTGCATGCCAGGGGGGTCGGGGGAACCCAGTCTGTTCTGGGAGGCTGTGGGGAGACTGCTGGGCCCCATGGGGAGCCCCTGCGCACCCTGCTTGCCTGCCCACGGGCGCATCACCAAGCCCCTCCTGGCCTCCAGGCGTCTGTGGGGAGCTCCCTGGCCTGGAGGCCAGGAGGGGCTTGGTGATGCGCACCTGTGGGGTGCCCCATGGGGAGCCCCTGCATGCCCAGCGGGGGCCCCAGGGGGAGCCCGCTGAGTGCCCAGGGGGGGCCCACTGTGTGCTGGGGGCCGTGGGGCTTGGGGAGCAGACACGGCCAAAGCTGCAGGGGAGGAAGTGACAAGAAACGCACCTCGTCTCCTTGGCTCATCTGCAGCTGTAGCTTCTGCCGGGCCTTGCTAGCTAAGTAGGGCCACGTCTGGTACCTCCTTGGCTGGGAGTCGCTGTCCCCAGGGATGGCTGGTGTGCATGTAGGAGCTGGCATGGGCAGCTCGTAGGGGGTGCACTCCCCTCTGAGTCAGTTGCCCTGGGCCTCAGTTGGCAGCACCAGGTGAGGATCTGGGGCAGGGTCTCCCCGGGCCCACCTGGCTCTGTGGGGAGCATATGCTCTATGGGGGTTGCATTGGCCTGCAGCATCTTCAAGCCCCACGTTGGACTCTGCCAAGCTGGGGCCCCACAGCCAATTCCCAGGAGGCGTGGGAACCCAGCTCAGGTTCTTTGCAGCTCGTGACAGAGCAGGGCCCGGTAGGTGCCCTGGCCTTCAGTGCAATGCTGGGGACCACGGGTCAGAGCCTGCAGCAGCCATGCTGTCACTTTGAGGGGGTCAGTGATGTGGGGGTGCAGTAGCAATGGGTGTTGGAATGGCCCCTTGCTGCCCCTCCTGGGAGGGACTCAGGCAAGTGCCCCTGTGAGAGCAGAGCTGGTTTACCCATCTCCATCAGCCGGAGAAGGATCTTCAGCCTCAACCACATCCTGTTTAGGGATGAGCCTAGGCGTGAGCCAGTGGTAGGGAGCCGAGCCTGTCCCTCCCTGGCAGTGCCCATGCATGGGCTGTGGAGGAACAGGCTGATGTGGGTGCTCTGGCACCAGAACCGGGCATGGGTGGGTCATTCAGAAGCTCCCCACTTACCCCATTTGTGCCATGGCACTGGGGGGGGGCTGTGGGCAGTCCTGGCCCGTGGGGCGTCCCCACCCCCTATCCTCCCGGATGGAGCCCAATGGGTGGGGGGAAGCGAGTGAGAGCTGAGCTGCTGTTGTGCTGGAGTCCATTGGCTGGCTTTGGCACTGAGCGTGGGGCGAGTGTGTGGGGCATGGCACGGAGCTGTCCCTGGCATTGCTTGGGGATGGGGGACATTCGGCCTTCTGAGCTGGGTGGGCAGGGTGCTCTTCCTGCCCATAGGGGGCTGGGCCTGTTGGAGACCCAGGGCAGGCCAGGGGAACAGAACCGGAGACCAAAACACAGGCCTCTCACCTGGAGGGGGGTGTGGGGTGACCTGTGGTGGGGGCCGCTGTACCCAGAGAGGCAGTGAAACTGAGCAGGGCACTGGACTCCTGACTCTTTCTGTGTCTGTCACATTGGGTAAGCTCCTCCCTGTGTGTGCCTCAGTTTTCCTTGCTGCAGTGGGGCTAGTGCTACACTCCTGCCTGCCTACGGTGCTTTAAGCCCCTGAGGTGATGGTGCTGTGTCAGGGCTGGCTTCTCCCCCCGCTGTTCCCCTGCACAGCATCCTCTAGTGACGCACATGCACCATGCATGGTAGCTCCTGCCAGGGGCACAGTGGCCTCAGGGCTTGCAGTGGGCGCAGATAATAGTGATAGCATGGTGGTGCTCACTAGAGGTGATGTGCTGGGTGCTGTACAAACGCAGAGAGGAGGCCATCGCTGCCCTGCGGGCCTCCAGCCAAAGGACAAAGGTGGGCTGGGAAGAGGGCGCAAGCCAATGCATCTGGGTGAAACCTGGCCCTGCCTGGCTAGTTCTGGGGCTTGTAGCTCAAGTGGCAGTTTCCATGGGGGTCATGCTGGGGAGCAAGGGGCGGGGAGAGGAATATAGAGCCGGGCAGAAGTTTTTCAGTCAAATTATTGTTGTCACAAGAAGCCTCTGCTGGCCGCAGGGAGAATCGATATTTCGTCCAAAACGACGGCCCCCATTTCCCATGAAAATGGCACCGCAGTGCCTCATGGGACTTGTAGTTCAGGTCCCTCTGGCTCCCATTCTCTGTGGGTCAGGTGCTCTGGCCAGACTACATTTCCGATGGTGCACTGTGGCAAGGGGTGCCTGTCATGTGCCCACTCCCCTTACCTCAGTGCATCATAGGAGATGTAGTCTGGATGCAGCATGGCCAACCCCAAGTGTTCAAACATCACAAGTCAGCTTCCAAAACAAGGAGATTTCGAATGCAGAGTAAAAGGTGGGCTCTCTTGGTTTGGCTGCTGGTTGCTGAGCATCCAGGCCGATCTGGTGAGATTTGCCCTGCACTTAGGAGAGCTAGAAGCATAGGGGGTTTTAAAATGAAGGCTGAGATTCTCCCCTTGTCACAGGACTCCAGGTGCTGGGGCTTGACCAAAAGCACCAAATATCGCTGGGCGAAATCATGAGAGTTGGCAACCCTGTGAACTCCAACGCCCACGAGGCACCGCTGGGCATTTGGAATTGCTTTATTTGGGGGTTCAGACCCTGTTTGCGAGAAGCTCTAGAGGAACTTGCTGAGCCCCAAGGTCAGGAGGCTGGGCTCTTTCGGCACCGTGGCTGCAGGGACCCTTACGGAGGAATCTGAAGGTGGAGGCGGTAGCAGCTGTTTGAGTTTGATCATAAGAACATAAGAACATAAGAAAGGCCGTACTGGGTCAGACCAAAGGTCCATCTAGCCCAGTATCTGTCTACCGACAGTGGCCAATGCCAGGTGCCCCAGAGGGAGTGAACCTAACAGGCAATGATCAAGTGATCTCTCTCCTGCCATCCATCTCCATCCTCTGACGAACAGAGGCTAGGGACACCATTCTTACCCATCCTGGCTAATAGCCATTTATGGACTTAGCCACCATGAATTTATCCAGTCCCCTTTTAAACATTGTTATAGTCCTAGCCTTCACAACCTCCTCAGGTAAGGAGTTCCACAAGTTGACTGTGCGCTGCGTGAAGAAGAACTTCCTTTTATTTGTTTTAAACCTGCTGCCTATTAATTTCATTTGGTGACCCCTAGTTCTTGTATTATGGGAATAAGTAAATAACTTTTCCTTATCCACTTTCTCAACATCACTCATGATTTTATATACCTCTATCATGTCCCCCCTTAGTCTTCTCTTTTCCAAACTGAAGAGTCCTAGCCTCTTTAATCTTTCCTCATATGGGACCCTCTCTAAACCCTTAATCATTTTAGTTGCTCTTTTCTGAACCTTTTCTAGTGCTAGAATATCTTTTTTGAGGTGAGGAGACCACATCTGTACACAGTATTCGAGATGTGGGCGTACCATGGATTTATATAAGGGCAATAATATATTCTCAGTCTTATTCTCTATCCCCTTTTTAATGATTCCTAACATCCTGTTTGGAATCCAGGAGTTTCCTGGTGCAGAGGGGGCAGCACGGGAGCCAGCACAGTGGGATCTGGCAGGTGATCCAGGCTGGGAAAGCTGCTGAAGCCGCAGCAGGCGGTTGCTTGCCCAGATGAGTGGGGAGGGCTTTGGACTGTCTCCTGACCCCTGATGGTTTGATGCAGGCTCTCCCCTTGTGTTGGGAACGCTCTCAGCTGCTGTGTCCCAGTCTCACCTCCTCTAGCTCCATGCTCCAGGTTTGGACTCTGATTTGTGCTGCCCCAGCCTCCCCCTCTGTGCTGGGCTCCATGCATCTGTTACTGGTGAGATCCGGCATGCCTTTTGTGACGAAGTGGGACTGTTCTTAATGTTTCCTCTGAATACTGTGTGGGTGCCTCAGTTTCCCCTATGCATTTCTTAAGTCTCCAGTGTGCATAAATGGCTGACCATCTGTCTCCTAGCAACAAATGGCCGGGGCCCTTCCCCCCTGCAAGTAAATAGCAAAAGGTGAACAAAGAGATCAGGTGACCTCCTGGCCCGGGGAAAGAGACAAAGGCCAGAAAGGAAGGGGTTTCAGTTTGGGGCTGGCTGGGGATGGGAAGTGAGGACAGACGGGGTGGTCTGGCTCGCTGGGCCCCAGAATGGACCTGGCTGAGGGATCCGGTTCTCTGGACCTACATGCTCTGTTTTAGACCGTGTTCCTGTCATCTAATAAACCTCTGTTTTACTGGCTGGCTGAGAGTCACGTCCGACTGCGAAGTGGGGGTGCGTGCAGGACCCTCTGGCTTCCCCAGGACCCCGCCTGGGTGGACTCGCTGTGGGAAGCGCACGGAGGGGCATATGCTGAATGCTCCAAGGGCAGACCCAGGAGGTGAAGCCGTGTGAGCTTCTTGCCCTGAGGACAGTCTGCTCCATGGGAGAGGAGGCTCCCCAAAGTCCTGACTGGCTTTGTGGGGAGCAGTTCCAGAGCATCGCCCGGGGACTCCGTGACACCTTTGCTACATTCCTGCCGATGCCATCGCTCTGTGCAGGGAGCCACCGGCCACCTTGCTGCGCCTGTGGATTCGTCCTGCCCAGGGATTTGTACATTGGTTTGCTTCAGTGCATGTCTCCCAGCCCCAGGGTAGTCTCCTCCCCAGAGCAGGTGCAGCATGGGCATCCCCTCCACACATACCCCGACGCTGCCCTGGGCTGGAGGGGCCCCCGTGCAGGGGACAGCAGGAGTCCTGCCTCCAAGACACGTGTAGTCATTGGCCTCTCTGTGGAGATGGGCAGCACTGGGAACCAGTCTGTGCCAATGTGGGGGCGGTTTCTGTGCAGTGGCAAGGAGCCAAGGCCCCAGTCCGCGCTGCCCGCTGATCAGCGAGCGGGGCTGTCGGGATCAGCACTTTTGGCCACTGATCTAGGCTGGCAATGCCCGGGAGCTGGAATGCCCAGCTCCCCTCGCCCCCAGAGCCCCTTGTCCTACACCCACCATGGGGTGGATGTGCTGATGCCATGGACAGCCTGGCTGGGAGTACTGGACGCTGGGCTGGCATTTCAGCCGCACAATGGGCTCTTGTGCTGCCCCGACGCTGCTGGGGAATCTGCGGGGAAAGCGAGAGACATTTTTCAGCTTCCTTTCTTTGCTGTTGAGATGCATGTGACCGGGGTGGGGGAGGGAGGCCACGCCAAGCCCAGCTGGGCTGCTCGGCTCAGTGTGCCTCCACCCCAGCCTGGCCTGTCTTGAACACCTGGGCCCCCTGGGGCAGGAGCCTCCTCTCCCACGACGGATCCCCCAGGGTTGACTCGACGGCCGCCCCAGGCCAAGATCCAGCTGTAGCCAGGTTGGTTTTGTGGACCCGGGAGCACCAGACCCTTCGGAGAGTGGTACAAGCGCCCCTGCTGTATAACAGCCTGGTCCCTAGTGCACTGCTTGTGTGTGTGGGGGGGAACCTGGCTTTCCTGCTTGGGGTTTCCAAGCCCCCCAAGCAGGGTTGGGTCAGGGTGGGGGAAGGGGGGCTCAGCTGTGTCTGGGGCAGTGCCTAGCAGTGCAGGATGGTGCTGTAAGATGGTGTGTTGCCACCCAGGCTGCCAGGAGCCATGTGGGGCTGGGCCCAGGGACGAGGGGTTGGAGGGTCCCTGGCATGTTCTGCATGTCCTTTCTCCCAGTGGCTGGGGAAGGCAGTACAAGGCTGTGACCCTGGCGCTTGGGGCCAGGTGGGCCTAGCTCGCTGGCCTCCCAAACGGCCCTAGCATGGGGTTATTCTCTCTGCCAGAGCGAGCTCGGGCGCTGCTAGCAGGCGGAGTCGGGTCAGATCCATAGCTCTGGAATCCCAGCGGCCAGATCGGGGAGCTGCCGTCCTGGGGTGGGAGTGCCATGCGGGGCTGGGCTGCCATCGCCATGCTGCCAGGCTCTTTGGAGCATGCCTATCTAGCCAAGTATTATGCTGGCCTCATGAGTGGGCACAAAGCCGCCCGCACGCACTGGTGTTAGGCAGGGGGCTCCATGGCAGCCAGGATGAGTACCCCAGTGTGAGTGAGGGGGCCTAGGAGCCCGGTCTGCCCTGGGGCATGGGGCACGCTGGCTCAGGCTGGCTGCCCCGGGGCGGGAGCCCTGGGCTTTGCTCTGAGGCTGCTTGTTTTTTTCTGTTTGTGCTGCAATCACTGCATCCATGTTCTCCCTGCCTGGTCTCTATTAACTCTGGTTCCCGAGGGCCGGGCGGGGTCGGGCGCTGGCAACCAGGTCCCCCAAGGGCTGTGTGTGGCAGAGTGGGCTGGTTGGGAGCTTGGGGCTTATGGTGGGAATGGGGATGGGGCGGGGCGGGGCGGTGGGGGGGGGGAGAAGTAACGTGAGCATCCACAGCACGTTGGGGGGTAGCAGCTCCATGTGGGCCGGGACCCCCATCCACTTCAGGCCACAAGCCAGCTCTGGACAGCCTCCCCAGGGCATGTTGCTGATGGTTGTGGGAGTTCCTACAACTTCCTCTTCAGCCACTGTTCCTGGCCACTGTTTGATGGGGGCACTGGGCCCTGGTTCTGATCCAGCACAAAAATCCCCATCCCCTAGAAAGCTGGGTTGAGACCCGAGACCCCCGTCGCACCAGCGATCCTCTCTTGAGGCTCTTAGCGGGGTGATTTTCCTTAGTGAATGTCGCCAGCTAGGCTGTCCTAAGGTGGCCCATCACCATGGCATCTGGCTCCAGAACAGATGGCTGATGTAGGCTGTCCCAGGTGGAGATGGAAGCTCTCTGGCTGTGGCCCCTTCTAGCTCGGTCTCCCTCCGGGCGCCTGCACAGGGGAGGCCAGAGATGGTCTTGGTGGGGTGGGCCATGCCCCTTTAGGAGCTGGGCCTCTCTCGGCAGCTGCGTGATGGCTCCAGGCAGGACGCTGAGGCTTGGTGGGGGCACCCTCTCTCCTGAGCTGGCTGGGGTTAATAGCAGCCAGCCTGGGAGCTGGTGCTGGGCTGCCTTGCCCTGGGGCGCGGGTGGTAAGGGGATCTGCTTGCCGTGCAAGGATCAGGGCTCATGGAGCCGCATGCTCCTGGCTGGCCATGCTCCCAGGGGAGCACTCAAGAATGGCCTGTCCTGTCAGAGCCGGAGGAGGGGTTCCCCCAAATGGCAGCCTAGTGCCCCATCAGCCAGAGGGGCTGTCTCCCCTCAGCCAGCTGGGTGGAGGAGGGAGCCAGCTGCTGCCCCTCCCCCCTGCTTGCTGTGCCCTTTAACCTCTTGTGTGCCAGATTCAGTGATAGGTTCAAGCCAAATATGACTGGGATTGAGGGAAAACCTAGGGCTGGGGAGGAGGAAACCGGACTCCTTTGCCAGAGGGGGGTGCTGTGGGTGGGGAGGGTGTCCAGCCTAGCCGGTCCATTCAGCTGTGTCTTGGTCTGCCGCTGACTGTGCAAGGACACATTTCCCCAGTGATACGCTGGCACCTTCCTTCAGACTAGAATGTGCCTGTTGTGCGGCATGCTAGGTGTGTGTGCGCGCGCACGGTGTGACGGGACGCACCAGGTGTGAGAGATGCACCATTTTGGGCTGGATTCCAGACACGTTCTGTGGACCTGGCTCCCCTGGGTTTCCTTGTTTGAGGGCTGGGTGCTTCAAGTAGCTCCATGGTGGGGCCTGGCTGGAAGGCTGGCTCAGAGCTTCTGCATCCGGGGGTCCCTGTCCCTTCCAGCTACCCTTGGGCTGTTGCCTGCCTGCTGCTCAGCCAGGCCCCTGGCCTCAGCCAGCCGAGACACCTGCTGCCAGACAGCCGGTCTCCATGCGCTGTTTCATGGCAGCATGGGTTGGGGGCCCTACTGCCGCCTCCACCCCAGGAAATCGTCTTTCCCCCATCCCCAGCTTGGATTGGCAAGCAGGTGGGGAGGCAGGGAGAGGAGCTGAATGTCATCGCCAGGAGGGGGGAGAAAGAGAGGTGTGTGTGTGGATTTTGTTGGCGATGGATGGGTAGGGTTGCCAACTTTCTATTTGCAGAAAACTGAACACCCTTGCCCTTCCCTGTCCCTTGCCCGAGGCCTTTCCCTGCCCCTTCTCTGAAGCCCCACCATTGCTCACTTGCTCATTTTCACCAGGCTGGGGCAGAGGTGTGGGCTCTGGCTGGGGCCAGGGATGAGGGGATTGGAGTGCAGGAGGGGTCTCTGGGCTGTGGCCGTGGGGTTTGGAGTGGGGGCGCGGGCTCTGGGCTGGGGCAATGAGAGGGTGCGGCTCTGGGCTGGGGCCGAGGGGGTTGGAGTGCGGGAGGGGACTCCGGGCTCGAGTTTGGATGCAGGAAGGGGCTCAGGGCAAGCGCAGGGGGTTGGGGTGTGGGAGGGGGTGAGGGGTGCAGGCTCTGGGGGGGGGGATTTAGGGCAGGGGGTTGGGGCGCAGGAGGGGGTGAGGGGTGTGGGCTCTGGGTGGCACTGCTAGTCTCAGGCGGCTCCCAGAAAGTGACCAGCATCTCCCTCTGGCACCTAGGCAGAGGCGCAGCCAGGCAGCAACATGCGCTGCCCCTGCCTGCAGGCGCCACCCCCGCAATTCCCGGCCAATGGGAGTTGCAGAGCCAGCGCTCAGGGCAGGGGCAGCGCACGGAGCCCCTGTGGCCACCCCTATGCCTAGGAGCCAGAGGGAGATGCTGGCCACTTCCCAGGAGCTGCGCGGAGCCGGGCAGGTGCCTGCCCCGCTGCAGGTGGCCAACCGGACTTTGAACGGCTCGGTCAGCAATGCTGGGAGGCCTTTGTGCCCTGACTCCCACAGTGACTTTCCAGCCCCCACAATATATGCACTACCCTGCTACCTACCTTACAGGGTCCTGGTGGGACATCTCTATGGGCATGGTGTGTTCCAAGCTCTGGCCTCATGGCCCCAGCACCCCCACCGTTTGGCGCACCCCCAATCCCATGAGACCTCTGTCCTGCAGTAGCTGGGCCTGGGGCTCCCCTCGAAGGCAGACGGGATGCCAGGGGGTGTGTGGTGAGGGCTGGACAGCCAGATGTGTTGAAACAGGTTCCCTGCGTCACTGGCCAGGGCGCTGGGGCATCCCCAGAAAGCAAGGGCCTGGCCACCCCATACCCCTCTGTGCGCGGGCATGTGTGAGCCCATCTGACCGCCCGGTTGTCTTGGATCTGTGCCTAGATTGAAGATGGAGGTAAGGCGGCCCTGTCCCGCAAGATGCGGCCCGGGGACGAGCTGGTGAACATCAACGGCACCCCACTGTACGGCTCCCGGCAGGAGGCGCTCGTCCTCATCAAAGGCTCCTACCGCACGCTGAAGATGATTGTCAGGAGGTAGGAGAGCGGGGCCCTGGCTGGGCCGTCCTAGCCTGGAGAGCGGGTGAATTGTCCTAGAGTCAGCCCCACTGGGGATCCCCAGGCTCTGGGGAGGGCGCCACCCTGTGGGCAGAGGGGAGGTGCAGGAGAATCCAGGTGGCAGCAGTGTGAGGAGGGGTCTCCCCAGCTCCAGAGGTGCTGGGGGTCAGCGAGGGGCTGAGCTGACTGGGCCACGGGTTGGCATGTCTGGGTGCTGCCAGGCCCTGTCTGGCCGTCAGGGGAGAGAACAGAGCAGAGGGGTTTCCCCAGCAGCCCCAGACCCCTGACACTCGCTACCCAGAGTTAGGGCTCTGGGCTAGAGGCTGCATCTGGGGCTGGGTGGGAGCTTATGGCCGGTGGGGCTGCCTGGCTCGCTGCGCTGCTGTGCGGTGGGGCCATGGGACCCTGTCTCCCTTCTCTGCCGGCCCCTGCCAGGCCGCTTCACCCAGGGGTTGGGGAGGAGACGCTCTGAGCCGGGCTGTCCCAGCAGGTGAGGGCAGAGGGTTGGGGGCAGCTGTGGGGTGCGTGTGTGTGTCGGGCTTTCCCATTCACAGAGGGGCAATGAGACGGGGGACCCCTCCCCTGGGCATGGAGCCTCCTGGCCCCAGTTTGGTTCCACTGGGCTCCCCACAGCAGGCCCAGGCTCCCCTGCTAGCTGGGGGCAGCTCAGGGACCCTCCACAGCCCTGCCCCCCACCCCCAGCCTGTCTCTTCGGAGGCACCTGACCCCCAAACCCAGGGAGGGGGAGCAGTGGGGGTCGGACCACCCCTTCCTCCAGCAGTCAGGTGTGTCTGGCTCCTCTCTGCCCAGGGCTAATCCCCAGCACCACCTTATCTCCAGACCCCCGGCGCCCTCCCCTGTTTATCTCCTGACTATTTGGGGTGGGTGAGTCTAGCTGCGGGGGGTCTTACTGTCTTGGGCAAGGGTCCGGGGAGCTGGGCAGGGCACCCCGTCCCTGCTGAGATGACAGCAGGCCCCCTGCCCTGGCCCCTGGGGCGCTGGCAGCAGTGTGAGGACATGGACGGGAGGCCTGGCTGGAGCCAGGGTCCTTTGCCCCCTTGGGCCTCCTGATGCCCCTGCCAGGAGGGAGGCAGCCTCGGCTGAGCTCCAGCCGCAAGCTCTGGTGCATGGGGGCACAGCTGGGTCTCTGCCGGGGCAGCCCCCATAGCTTCCTGCCAGGCCACAGTGGGCTCTGGGCTGTGCAGCCCCAAGCAGACCTAAAGCCTTTTGACTGTTTCAGCTGCTCCTGCGATGCCAGATATCCAGGTGATGGGCCCCGGAAGAGGCTGGGCTGGGTGTGGATTCCTGTGTGCCGGAGACCCAGGAAAGGCCCCTGCTCCTGGCTGTAGGGGGCCCTGGCTCAGTAGGGAACCCTCCCTCCTCCCACCCCCTCCAGGCGGGGACTGGGGGGGACGTGGGCCCTGCTGTCCTGTGGTGCTCCCAGCCTGAGCCGCTGCTGCCCTCTGGTGGCTGGAATGTGTCTGTTTTCTGCTGGTGAGAAGTGCCTGGACTCAGGGCATGGGGCAGGGAGACAGCGCAGCCTGTTGGCCCCAGAGCCCTAGCCGTGTCTGGGATGGCTCCATGCTGAGCCCCAGACCCTCTCCCCTCCCCAAGGGGGTTACGTCCTGGCACTCCCAGGAGGGGCTGGCTGCCCGCCCTGTGGATGACACCCGATAGCCACCTCCATCCAGAGCCTTTCCTGTGCACTGCGGCAGCCGCGCTACTTGCTTGGGGAGAGGAGCCCCTGGACTTGGGGCGGCCCATTGGCTTCTCCTGCCAGGGCCAGCACAGCTGGGATCCCCATGCCCCAGCCCTCGAACGCAGGCAGGGAGGTGGCTGCAGAGATGTGACACTGGCCGGGAGGGGATGCCCCGGGGGACCCAAGTTCTCTGAGCACACTGCCCCCTTCCCCCCTTGCCCCCCCACCAGAAGGTCTCCCCGATGAGCCCGGATCAGCCCGCAGAACCCAGCGCTCGCTGCAGCTGTGAGGCCGCTTGGTGCCAGCGACATGGGCCAGGGGCTCTGCCCGGGGAGTTTCACGTGGGGCCGGGAGATTGGGGGAGGGTGAAATGACCCTGGCCCCAAGCTCTATGCTGAGCTGGCTTTTAAGGCTCCGGCCATGTGTTTCCTGCCCGCAGCCCCCAGCCCGGGCTCCCCTAACCAGCCTGACCCTGCCGCCCTTCCCAGAGCCGAGGCTGCAGGGCTGCCCATTCCCCTTGATCTCTTCCCATCTCCACCCCCCTGTGACCTCCCTCTTCCCGGGCTCTTCCCACAGCTTCCTGTGCGAGGGTGAGGGCTGGGCAGGGGGGAGGGGGCAAGCCCAGCTGCTTAGGGCAGGGAAGCAGCTGCAGCTGTTGTGGTTTGTTTTGTTGCAATCAGCACTAGCCGTGGAGCGAGCCCCTGGACGGATCCTACAGCCTCCCCCACTCTGCCCAGCCCTGGCTGGGGTCTGCCCGGGACAGGACGCTGGTTGCACCCCAACGTCAGGGCCCGGATGGCCTGCCTGGCCGGGAGGTGACCTGGCTTCTTCATGCTGCCACATGGGACAGCTGTGGCCCCTTGCGGGAGACTTGGCAAAGGCATCCCTGGGCATGCCAGCCGGAGACCCCTTCTCTAGCCCTGCGGCTCTTGGCATTGTGGGAAGCAGCTACCAGGGGAGGAGGGGAGCACTAAGGCCAGGCATAGGCCCTGCTCTCCCCTGCAGCTGGAAACACTCCCTGATCCCCAGAACAGCCCGTCTGGGCCGAGAGCCTGCGGATGCAGGGGTCATCCCCCTTCCTCCGGGGTGCTAATGACACTTGGGATCTGAGTCCCTCGCGAGGGGCAGGGCAGGGGCCTGTCTGGGAGCCTGCTGCTCCCACTGACTCAGTGTGCCCAACGGGGCCCTGCTGTCCCATTTCCTCCCTGTGGCTGCTCGTGGAGCCAGGAAGCCCTCGGATGCTCTCCAGCCCCAGCCAGCTCCCTCCCTGTTTTCTCTCCCATGTGGCAGCGAATTCTTTGCTGTCCGGAGCTTATCTCCCCTGAACATCGCTTCCTCGCTCCCTTCCTGGCTGCTGCGGGTGCCTGGGAGCAGGTAGACGATTGGCTGCTGGGCCTGGGGGTGGGGCTCTCCGGCCCGGCAAAGACTCCCGGAGAGCACTGGGATCGGGGTCCGCAGCCTGTGTGGCGCAGCCAGCAAGCGAGGGCACCGTCTCTGCAGTCTGACGTGGCACCCAGGCTCGTGGCTCCACAGCACGGGGGCTTGGGCTGTGCTCCTGCGGGAGGCGTTAGGGGGAGCAGGTCGGCCACGAGGGACACAACACTCTAGTCTTTGGGGTCACCCAGCCCAGATCTCTCTGGAATCCCCCATCCATGGTGAGTACGGGGCCTTGGGCTGGTGGGGCTCCACTGGCTCCCGGCACTGATGGCCCATCTCTGGGGAGCAGCCTGGTTTGCCCTGGAGGGAGCCAGGCCCAGTGGGACAATGGGAAGGATGGATGCCCTGCTCCATGGCTTGTGCCTTGCTGAAGGTGGCAACTTCTGCCAGGAGATGTGGGGCACAGCTTGGGCTCCCCAGCACCTGCAGTGCCGCTGCCCCTGCCAGAGCAGAGCATGCTATCCATTTGCCCCTCCGTCCCCAGCACTGCTCGCCCTGCGGGGTTCAGACACCTCTTCTCTGGGGCCCTGCATAGCACCTGCCCCCTCTCCCACTGGAGTGCGCCTGAATCCTGACAGAGCGTCTGCCTCCTGTGACTCCCACGTTGAGCACACAGCTCTGCCAGTGCCCTTGACCTGCAGCCCGCTGCTGTCCCAGCCCTGGGCTCCTCTCTACACAGCTCTGATGGTGCCCCTTGCTCCCAACCTTCAGCCCCCTGCTAGCCCAGCCCTGGGCTCCCCCACAGCTCTGCTGGTGCCCCTCACTCCTGACCCACAGCCCCCTGCTAGCCCAGCCCTGGGCTCCTCTCTACACAGCTCTGCCAGTGCCCCTCAGTCCCAACCCATAGGCCCTGCTCTCCCAGCCCCCCACACACAGCTCTGTCAGAGCCCAGGCCCCCTCTCCACCACCCCTCTGTCCCAGTCCTGCCTCCCACAACACAGAAGCAGCTGGTCTTGCCCAGTCATGGGACAGCTTTGTGATGTAGCCAAGCCCCTGAGGTTCCTAATGCTTTTGAAGCCCGTTTCACTCGATGCCAGTTCGGGTGAAGTCAGGGTCTCCTGAAAAGTGGCACGTTCCCCTGCACTGCACCCTGTCCCTCCAGGCCTGGTAGGGGGCTTGTGGCTCCCCCCTGGCCAGCTGCTGAAGTCATCTCTGCCTCCCCTCACACTCAGGGTGCAGCCTGCAGGGCTCAGCAAGACCTCTTGTGATTGTGGTGCCGCCTTTGACTGGACACCTCAGCCTTATCCCCCGAGGGCTGCAGCTGGATGAGGGGCTGCCCTCGCAGATCAGACCAAAGGCAACGTCTGGGGCATGCAGCTGCTTGGAGATGCTTAGATTGGGTGGCTGTTCCTGCGGGAGCCAGGGGCTCGGGGACAGCACTGGGGTGCCAGGCCAGGTGCCAGCAGGGGCTGTGCTCAGTGCCAGCTAACGGTGCTGGTGCAGGGCTCTGCAGGGATGGGTCAGGGCCATTCCAGTCTGGGCCCCCAGCTCCTGTGCCATGGCACCATGTGGCCTGGCACAGTTTCCTGTGCCCATCCCTCGCTGAGCTGGGCTCCTGCTGCTGGGCTGCCACAGAATGGCAGGCTGCAGCTAGGCCCCGCAGGTGTGGTGGCCCTGCTCCCCCAGAGCCGGGGCTGACCGCAGTGTGGTGCTGAGGGGTGCTGTACTGCTGAAGCATCATCTTCCAGATGAGCCATAAAACCTGGGTTCCTGCCCCCCTGGGGTCACTAAGGTCCCGGAGCACTTTAACGTCCTGACTTGTCCGTAACCCTGGTGTCCTGGCCACATCCCAGCTCTGGAGCTAGCTTCTATTAGGACAGGCCGTGGTGCAAGGAGTCGTGTCTGAGTGGGTGTTGCTGCACTCCTCCGCAGAGGTGGTTGCTGCGACCCTTGCAGAAGGGGCTCTGAGTGCAAGGGAGCAGCCAGTGTCAGATTGTAGAGCCAGGGGACAGCTGGATCAGGGCACTGTGAGTTCTCAGGGGCAGGGACGGGGTGAATCCCACACCCAGCCAGACAGGGCCCCAGGCCTGACTGGGGTCTCTGCACTGTTGGTGGGGTTGGGGCCCCGTCCCCAAGGATCTCACCAGATCTCAAGAGGCCTAGGGGAACTGAGGATGCATCGGCTCTCACTGCATCTGACTAGTCTCCCGGGGCCACGACACCCCAACTCTCTCTCCAGAGAACTGGGATCATGTGGTACAACTGAGCCTGCCCTCTGAGCTTCCTGGGGGTGATTCCGACCCCCACGTGGGGCGCCTGCTGGGGGCATGTGTCTCCCCGTAGGAGTGGGCAACTGTGTGGCCCTGCTGTGCTGGCCTGGCACCGACCCTGCGGAGCCCATAAATCCTGGCATTATTGCTGTGCTATCAGCGTGTGGTCCCTGACCCCCACACAACAGCTTCCTCTGCACTTCACGCCGGGGCACCGCCTGCACATCAGCGACTCCAGGATTGGCGTCCTAAATCCCTCACCCCTGAGAGCAGGAAGATGGCTCCGCAGAGCCCATTTCTTCCCTGAGGGGCCGGGCTGGCCCTGGCGTGAAGCCATTCTCCCCCCTGGCTGCTCCCTCCTGCAGCATTCATCAGCAGCACCGCGCAGCCCTGCGCTGGGAACCCGGCTGGTTCCCGCTCCCAGCCCTGTCCCTCTTGTGTCAGTTTCCCCAGTTTCCCCTCACTCTGGTTCATTGCAGTCGCACCCTGCTGGACCCTGGTTTCTGTTCAGTCCAGCCTGGGCTGCGGGGCTTGTGCTGAGCCAGGGTGTGACGCTGCCGTGTAGGGCTCTGGGGCACTGAGCGGTTCCAAGGCTCTGCTCAGAGCGCCCCCCCCCCCCCAGGGTCTGGGAAGGGGGATTAAAGCCGATTCAGCCAGTGCATAGTTCATGCTGACTCCGCTGCCGCCTGCCAACCTGGCTCCTTCCCCCCATGCCACTTCATTCCCCAGCCCCCCCCCCCCCCCCCATGCTGTTGGGACACTCAGGCTGGGGCAGCGGTAACGTGCCATCACAGGGAGTCCCTTGGCCTGGCTCTGGGAGCCTGGGGTCGAGTCCCATCATTGGCCTGTGAGTACGGTGCGGGACCCTGTACTGCTCGTGGGGAGCCTGTGTGTGCAGCCAGGCCCAGTTAAAATGCCCCGGTTTGCTCTGTGCGGGCAGGGTGCTGCCAGTCTGGGTGCTCCTGGGGGTGGCAGTTTGGCTACCTACCCTGGTAGCCCAGTGGCAGTCAGAGGGCTCCCAGTCTCCCTATGGGATCGTCCAAGGTTGTGAATTACTGGGGGGGGCTTGCCTGAGTTCTGCCCCACTCCATCCAGACCGAGCCAGCAGCAGAGCCAGGCCTGGGCTAGTGCTATGTGGAGGTGGCTGGGATCTTTATTTAGGGCCCTGCCCTGGCTTCCTGGCATGAGCCCAACTTTCCAAGTTGTCCAGCCTATTGGAGCGATGCCCAGAGAGGGTAGGGGTGGGGCTGCCTGGCTAATCCACAGCACTCAGCCAGTGTGAGTCAGGCCCCCAGAAATCATGAGACTGGCTTAAAACTCAGGCGTTAGACCTGAAGCTGGTTCCTTCATCTCCTGGTGTCTGAGCCTGGTGGGGCCCCTTTGCCAGCTCTTCTCCCCAGCCACCAGGGCTAGAAACCTGCTTTTTAAAAATCCCACACCAAGGGCCGAGCATAATCCCATGCCTCCGGGAGCTGGGGCTTGAGGATACCCCAGGCTTTGGGGGTACTGTGCTGGAAAGGGAGGGTGCAGTGCATGGGGAGGGTGGGGACTGAAATCCTCATCACCCAAAGTGTGTGGAGGTGAGCATTTAGCCCCATAGCGCTGGCTCCTCCTCTGCCTATTGGAATGTCGTGGGGGGAAGGGGTCCCCGCATTGCTTCAGTTGGTGGGGGGCGGATCCCTGCTCCCTGCCCCTGCTGGCAGAGAGGCAGGAGTGGGGAGTGCCGCGAGGGGCAGCCCAGAGAAAGGGCTTCCATGCCAGTCCATGCCCTTGGTGGCTTCTTCCTCCTGGTGGAAGGCACCTGCTCCCCACCCCTGAGTGCCAGCAGCTCCCAGCCCTTCGCTCAGAGGAGCGTGGGATGCCATTCTCTGGGCTGGGCAGGCATGGTGGGGGGGGAGATGGCCCCCCAAAACTCCAGTGAGCTAATGTGGAACTCCTCCGGGATGTCCCCTCTGTCCTGCTAAGGGAGCCTCCTTGCGGGGGATGGGATGGGAAGCTCTCCAGGAAGTGAGCTCAGCCCAGTGCCTCAGCCCGGTTTCCTCTCCATTCTCGGCTCTGTGCTGCTCTTGGCAGGAGGAACGTGCCCGTCATCAGGCCCCACTCCTGGCACCTGGCCAAGCTCTCCGAGGTCCGGACCGAGGCTGCCACCATGCACTGTCCCTCTGATGCCTTCAGCTTGTCTTGGCACTCAGGATGTGACTCCAGGTGAGTCCCACAGCAGCTGGGGTGTAGCCCAGTGTGTGCCACCGGCTCTGCCCCACCTGGACTCGCTGCCCTGGGGCACTCGAGAGCCCTCTGGGTGGAGGAACCTGGGTAGGTGCCTGGCTCTAAAATGCCCCCTTCCTGGAGCAACCCATCCCCAATCTAGCTGCTCCCCAACCCCGGAACCCCTGCCTTGGGCCGCCTCTGGGCCTCCAGCGCCGAGCCGGGGCCCAGCAATGGCCACTTGGTTGTCAGCCAGGCATTGGTGGCCCCGGGTTGGCTGAGGCTGATTTTGAGCCTGGGCTCATTTGTCTTCCCCAGTGGACTGCAGAGGGCAGAGTTAAGGCCAGCCAAGCTTCCCAGAGCTGCCCGGGTGCAATTCCCTTAGATCTGAGCTTTGCTCTCACCCTGGCCCTTGGGATAATGTAACCCGCCCGTCACCGTGTCTTTAGCCCTTCAGTTCCCTGGCTGATCTCTGCCTTAGTGTTCTCTGTGCCTGGGCTGTGGGGAAAGCAGCCTTGTCCTGCTGGGACACGGAGGGCTTGGACCAGAGGGCCACATGGCCCCTCTGATGCACCATTAGCTGGCTCTCCACAGTGCACTTTATCCCAGCACGAGTGCATGTCTCACCCTGGAATTTTCCGCCTTGGGCTGGGTTGTCTCCAAGCCTAGCACATTGTTCCCTTCTCTGGCCCGGCTGGCTGCTGCCCCACCTCCCACTGGGGCCCTTTGGCACTACCGCAGGGCCCCCTCCGCCCGTTCCGATGGGAGGAGCTGCCCCGCTCCATGGCTGAGGCTCCCTCTCTTCCCCTGGGACGGTATCCCTTTTTTCCCAGCTTTAGTTTGTTCTGCCGAGCTCCGATTCCTGAGCAGGAAGGGTGGCAGGCCAGAGCCAGCTGCGTTGCGAGCATGGAGCTAACAAATTCCAGTCCTCTTGGCCAAATGAGGGGCTGCGAATGCCAGATTGCCCCCAGTCCCAGAGGACAGGCGAGAACACACTGCAGGCCCAGCGGGCCCCCCCCAGGCCAAATCCTCCCCTTGCTTACATGCGGTCATTCTGGCCGTGACACCCCCCTCTCCCCCGTCACCTCTGAATAGGAACTAGCATCCTGGGGCTGGGCAAAGGGACAGTGAGGCGAGTGGAGCTGGGATCGACAGCTCACCTCTCCGGGGAGCATCACCTGGCTCTGCCCGCCACTGAATCCACCGGACAGGGAGATCCCCTGATGCACCCAGCCCCTGCCCAGGGTGGGGCCAGGGCAAGGCTGGGACTAACTGTCCCCAGCGGGGGCAGGTGGGAGGCCTCACCCCTTGTTGCACTAGTTCTTGCCCTGGTGCCGCCTGGGCCCCCTGTGCAATGCCCACAGGGGAGCGATTCCTTCCTGACCATAGCAGGGGAGCTGCCCAGGAGCTTGCCAGTGTTGTGTGAGCTTGCAGAGCTGGGGTGTTTGAGGGGTGCACTGGGCCGAGGAACATCTGGTCTGTACCTGGCCTGTGAATGGCACCGAGTGACACAGGCCGGGTTGGCTCTGCCCATGGCGCTGGGGCGGGCGGGGGGGGAGGGTGTTTGCCCAGTGCCGCTCACACTTGCTGTCTCTCTCTCCAGTGACCTGTCCCTGCAGTGGGCCCAGCTGTCTCGCCATTGCAGCACGGAGAAGAGCAGCTCCATTGGAAGCATGGAGAGCCTGGACCCGCCCGGCCAGACCTACTACGAGGGCAGCCTCTCGCCTGTGGACCAGAGCATGTACCAGAACAAGCGGGACTCTGCCTACAGCTCCTTCTCAGCCAGCTCCAACGCCTCGGACTATGCCCTGTCCCTGCGCCCCGAGGAGATCTCCTCCACAGACTCCATCCTCCAGGGCCTGGGCCCCAGCCAAGCCCACGAGGGGCGCTACCTGCAGACAGGTAGTGAGGGGGCAGATGTCTCCCACCAGCTGTGTGAGCGCCTGGCACCCAACTCCAGGCCCTCCTCATGCCCCCACGAAAGCAACCTGTCGGGCTCTGCCAAATCAGGCCCCCCTCCCCAGCCCCCTGTCAGGAGGGACAGCCTCCGGGCCTCCAACCCCCAGCCAGCTGGCACCGAGCGACGCCGGGCCTCCGCCCCGGCTGATGCCCTGCACCTCCCGGGCAGATGGACCTCGGACACCTCACTGTGCCTGCGAGACAAGGAGCCCGAGGGAGTGGGAGGCCACCCGAAGGAGCACCTGTCTGCTGACCAGTACTACATGCTGAGCTCCCACCTGGACAGACGCCAGCCCAGCATGGAGCAGCTGTTAGGGGAGAGCACAGACCATCCCCAGGGGGCTGCCCATGGGCAGTGCCAGGACAGCGGTGCCCACGAAGGACAGCCAGGCGCCAACGGTGACCCGCCCCTGTCTCCTCGGAAGGGGCACCGGCACAGTGCCCCTGAGCAGCTGCTTGCATCCCAGCTGCACTCCCTGAATGTAGCCATGGGCAGCAGCCGCTGGGACACCCAGCTGCAGGATGGGCACCAATGGACCGTGAACCCGCTGCACTTGGAGCAGCCGGGACTTGGCCAGCAGACAGAGGATGCCAAAGAGCAGCCGTGCAGGGATCCGGCCGCGGGCACAGACCGGGCTGATGACCATGCCACACAAGCCCAGCACTCCCCTGACCGGGCCCAGGACTCCTGCCACAGCCAGGGGCCATACAGGTGTTACCCAGAGCTGGAGAGATCCTGCAGCACCCCCAGCGAGTCAGCCATGCCACAACAGCCTGCTGGCCTGACCCCTGCATGCAGCTCCGAGGCGCTGGTGGAGGAGGGGAAGGAGTCCGGGGAGAGCAGGCCGAGCACCAGGAAATCGGGCCCTTCCCATCAGCGATCAGCCCAGCTGCGGCGCCGGAGTGAGCGCTTCGCCACCAACCTGCGCAACGAGATCCAGAGGAGGAAGGCCCAGCTGCAGAAGAGCAAGGGCTCTGCGGCTCTGCTGTGTGGGGAGGAGCCAGTGGAGGAGACGGATGAACCATGCGAGAGTCCCCCCAATCCCTCAGCCCCGCCACAGGGCAGGCTGCCTAGCTCAGGGGACAGGAGCTCTGTCGGCGTGGCACGAGCCAGAGCCAAGTGCCTGAGCCCCATGCCGGGCGCAGCACCTGCTGGGGAACATGGCAGGAGCCCCGGCTGCCCAGCCAACAGGAGCGCCCTCACCCCCCAGCCTGCACGGAAAGGCCCCAGCACCCCTGCCCCTGACAGGGAGAAGCAGAGGGCTCCGGGGACTGGGGGCCGGTGGCGGTGGTCTCCGGAGCACAAGCTGCAGCGGGCCCTGAGCCCTGGGGAGGCATATGCCAAGGGGCCGGAGGCGCCCGCCTCCCCGCTGCGCCTGGCAGAGGATGCCGTCCTGCTGCCCTTTGCCGACCGGAGGAAGTTCTTTGAGGAGACCAGCAGGTGCGTGGTGCGCCTCCCCGCCCGGCACAGCAAGCCCCCCAGCTTCCAGCCAAAGGCAGCCGAGCCGCACACCTTTCAGCCACTGGGCGCTGAATGTCGGGAGCTGCGGCGCCGTTCCGTGGACCAGTCCTACCCGCCCCTGTCGCCGGGGCGGCAGAATCTCCCCGCCTACGCCGAGTGCTGCCTGGAGCCGTCTGTGTGCTACGCCGGCCTCCCGCGGCATGGCGAGTTCGAGTACCTGCGGCCCTTTGCCCGGGCCTGTGCCGGGACGGCCCCGGTGCTCCGCGAGCCCTGCCTCTACTGCTCCGGCGACATGTGCCCTGCACTGCTGCAGAGGAACATGCAGCCCAGCCATCACGGCTACCGCTGCCACACGCACCCCTGGGTGCCGCGGTGTTCCGACTGCTGCTGCTCTGTTCCCCACAAGGCTCTGGAGAAGAGCGAGCCCTGGCCTGGGAGGAAGGTGTTCCTGCCGGTAAGAGATCCTCCCTGCAAGCTGCCCCCGGTGCCAGGTGGGCGGGCCCCGTGGCTGAGCCTGGCCCGGCTGAGTACCAGCTTGTGGAGAGGTGCAGGGGGAGGCTGTCAGAGGGATCGATCTGTCTGTCTGTCCCTGGGGATGGGGAGCAAACCCTGCTTAAACACCAGGAGCTGCTGCCTCCTTCACCCTGCCTCACCCTGAGCCCTTTGCCCTATGCCAGCCACTGGCACCAGGAGGCACCAGTCCCCTCCCAGGCTGTTTGAAGCTGTGTGTATGTGTGTGGGGGGGTGTCAGAGCAGGGTGTGTGGAGAACAGGGTGGGGGGCAGAGTTCCTGGGAGGTGGCAGGGCACAGGGTAAATTGTGTATTGCGTGGCTGCGTTTGATCCCCGGTGGTTCCCCAGCTCAGGGAAGGGGTTCTGCCCGTGGCTCTGTGTGTCTGTTTGGCATATGCCTGGTTTGTGTGGGAGGAATCATGTACCCCTTGCCTGAGACCTGCCCACCTCTGCCAAGACAGTGACTGGCATCCCCTGCCATCTGTATTGAACTCAACCTTCTCCAGAAACGTGCCACGGGTACCCTTCTACCCCCTGCCACACATGCCCCTGCCAGGCCTGGAGCAGCCAGCTGGTGTCCCTCTGGCACCCCTCAGTGCTGCTCCTACACTGGTGGAGAGGGGAGGGTGAGGAGTCAGGCTCCTGGCCAGCAGAGTCCTAGCTGTGGGCTGGGGAAGCGGGAGCCCAGGGAGGGCAGCGGTGGGTCTGAGCCAGGGCAGGATGGAGCTTTGTCTGTCTCTCCTGGCCTGGGGGCAAAGCTGGGGAGCATAAGCCGGGGTTTACTCACAAACAGTGACACTGTGCCCATCAGCCCTTCCTCCTCCCACCCTGCGATGTGTCCCCGTGCCATTGGGGTGGCATGAGCAGGGGGAAGGGCTGCATGGCAGCCCATGTACCTGCTGGGCACCTTGGCATTGCTGGCTGGCAGAGCTGTCTGGAGAACGAGACTCTGGCACAAGAAGCGTTGTGGTTGGTGTTTATTTCCATTAAACCCAATGCTGTCTGCAAACCAGAGCCTGAGAGAGCCGCAGCCTGGTCTCAGGACGCTCACCGCGGGGACCCATGTTCAAGGATGCCTGATTCAGAGCAGCCACTTGAACCCGGGTTTCCCACGTCCCAGGTGGGTGCCCCACCCACAGGCTGCTGGCTGTTCTGGCCTCTCCCAAATTCCATCCCGGACCCCAGAGAGTTTCTGCAGAACATTTTCGTTTGGCTGAATATGCCTTGTCTGACCCCCTGCCAGTGGCCTGTTCATGGCCAAGCCCTGCTGTGTCGCACGTCCCTCCCGGGGGTGTCACACTCTCCTGTCAGTGCAGGCTACTGGCAGTAGCAGGGCATTGGCGTCCCTCGGCTGGGGGTGACTAGAGAAGAAAGGGATGCGGGGGGGTGTCGTTTCCTGGCAGGGCATCAGACCCCGAGGGGGTGGGTGCCCTGAGTGCTGGGTTGAGGCCCTGGTGCCCGCCCGGCTCTCCTGCTTGCACCCTCCTGCTCGTGCCCCGCCCAGCTCCGTACCTGTCAGGCTCTGACAGGACCTGCCCGGCCTGCCGCACTTTGGCGGCCGGACCTGCCTGCATGAGCCAGCGCGAGCCCCGAAGCTCCACTGCCTGGGGAGCCTTTCCCTGTGCAGTCCCTCTGTGGCAGCTGGGAACCAGCCCTGCAGCCCAGCCCCATGGCAGGAGGGCAAACAGGCTCAGCGGGTTTGTGGCTCTACGGGGGCGGGCGCTAAGTTGGCTGCCAGGAGGATGCATTTCCTTGCTGAGACTCTGCTGTGGCCATGGGGCTGTGAGCGGAAAATAGCCCCTGACCTGCCCCCGTCCATCCTGCTCCTGGGATGTGAGGGGTGGGGAGGGGGGGAGGTGGAGAGCACCAGTGGGAGGGGCGGGCAGCTCATCCTGGCCATCTCACTCCTCTGATTCTTGTTTGCAGGAATTTCCTCTGGAGGAGTGGGAGCCTGGGGCGATAAACAGGAAGGGCAGCCAGTCAGTGAGGTAAGGGCCGTGGCAGTGCAGGGGAGGGGGGGGAGGAGGAGGAGGGGGCAGGTTCCTACTTGGCTTTGATATGGGGCCGGGGTGGGGGGTCACTGATAAAATGGCCGGCCAGCCAGCGAAGGGGGTGGAGGCTGCCTGTGACACTGGATCTCATGGAGAGCCCCGTGCACCCCAGATGGGGTCCCCAGCACTCAGCTCACCCAGACGCTTTGCTGGGATGCTGTCACTTCCAGGTGGACACCGCAGCAGACCTGGCTTCCAGGCCCACAGATCCTCCCTGGATCTCCAGCCGGTGGCTCGGGTGGGGCTGTGGCCCTGCCCTGCAGTACCTGCTCGGTTGGGCTATGTGGGGGGGGCTGCTCTCATTACCCAGCCCAGGCTCCTACCTACTCCCCCCTCCGGGGCGCTGCTGCTGGGGGAGAGGGGTCCCTCCTGGCCAGTGGGGATCAGCTGTGGTGGTTCAAGGCTTTGAAGGTGGACAAGGGCGTGAGAGCCCTGAGAAAGAAGCCCCAGAAAGTGCCGGGGTCCTGAGTTAGCAGCCCGGGCAGGAGAAGAGGCTGTGGGTACCATGTGCTGCAGGCAGTGGTGGGGGCTGCACAAGGAGTGGGGGTGTCTCCCAGCATGTTTTAGCTGTGCTGGAGCAGGGGCCATCCCCTATGGCCCTGGTGTCAGGGCCCCAGCTGTGGGGAGCAGGTCGAGCTGAGCCTGACGTGGAAGGGACATAGTCCGAGTGCAGGCTGGGGGCCAGGCCAGGAGCAGCAGCCCATGCTAGTGCCATGTTGTAGGAGCAGGTTGAACTCAGGTCGTTGAGTCGCACCAGGCTGGAGCCTAGTGAGCCGGCTGAAGCAGGGTCAGTGGAGCTGAGGCTGGGCGAGAGGCTGGGCCAGGAACCGGGAGCTAGGCAAGGGACCAGGAGTGCACAGCAGGGTTTGTTAGCAGCAGCAAGCCAGGGATCTGCCCAGCTGCACTGACAGCCTCAAGGTGTTTTTTCTTAAGCAGCGTGCCTAGGCCAATCCAGAGCACAGGAGGCTCCAGCAGCCAGCACCTCCCTGCACAGGCAGCCAGTGGGGCTTGCACTGTGGGACTCAGAGGAAGCTGTTTCCTGCTTTGCTGGAGCTGGGAGGTGGCAGGGTGGACACTGCAGCAGACCTGGCTTCCAGGCTCACAGATCCTCCCTGGATCTCCAGCTGGCCCGTGGCAGTGACGGTGCCCGGGGAGTCGCTCTGCATGCGGTGCTACAGGCCAGGGCACAGGGTTGGCACCTGGGTCGTGCTGCTGCCTCTCGCATGAACCCAACAACAAAGCTCTGGGCATATGGCCAGAGAAACCTGCAGCCTCGCTGCCAGCTCCAAAAGGCCTTTTTTAACCCCCGGCCCAGCCGTCAGCCCTGAGGAGCCAGGAGAAGTCCATGTCCCCATACACACACATTCACAATCCATAGGATCACAAGAGTCTAGGGTGACCAGATGTCCTGATTTTATAGGGACAGTCCCGATTTTTGGGTCTTTTTCTTATATAGGCTCCTATTACCCCCCACCCCCGTCCCGATTTTTCACACTTGCTGTCTGGTCACCCTACAAGAGTCTAACTAGGGCCTCTCCATTTCAGTGTCTGGGACAGGCAGGCAGCCGGTTGTTGGGGCTTCCCAGGGTGCTGCTGCTGCAAGAAGCCTTGGGTTTCTGTCGCCAGGATTCCCTGCCAGGATAGCCGTTCAGTACAGCTCTCTGGCTGTGGTGATTTGTGGCGAGCTTCCACCCATCAAGGAGGTGCCTGAAGTGCTGTTTCCAGGCAGATGAGCGCCAGTAAATCCCCACACTGAGCACATGAAGGCTGCACAGCCGAGCAGGGAAACACTGCAAAAGTTGTCATCTCAGGCCAAGATTTTCAAAAGGGCAATCCACAGCTTAGTCCCCCAAATCCTATCGAGGTGCCTGGGCCCAGATCCCCAGAGGTACTTAGGCCCCTAACTCCCATTGACATCAGTGGGAGTTAGGTACCAAAATATCTGTGAGGACCTGGGCCCTGAATAACGGCTGACTTTCAAGAGTGCAGAGCACTAATCTGCTCCGTTAGCCTGGGTTCTGAAGGGCCTCCCAGGTACCCCTGCAAGGCAGATGATAGACTGTAATCCAGAGAGGCTGGCTAAAATCAGCCCTGGTATTGAGGAGTTAGATTGTCCTTAGGGATTTAGGAGCAGGAGTCCCACTGAAAATCTTGTGAAGATCCCAGCCTTGATGCCGAACTCCGGAAGAGCTGAGGTTTAGGCATCTGTTGGTTAAAATCTTGTCCTAAATTTCCCAGATCTGATTTTGTTTTGGAAGCAAAATCCCAAATGCTCCGCAGGCACTGTGGAAAGCCAAGCTAAGGCAAAGCAAAGAGCCTGTCCTCTGCCCTGTGCCTCCCCCCATGCAGACCCTGCTAAGAGCCGAGGGCCAGGGCTGAGCCTTTCAAGTCATTTTCAACAGTTTGAAAGTGATGATGAAACATGCCTGGTCAGCGCTGGCCGTGAGCAAGGTCGTGGCCAGCCTAGCTTGCCTTGCAGCATTTCTCACACAGGCACGCCTTGGGGCCCCGCAGATCTGGTCCTGCTAGTGAAGGCAGGGGGCTGGACTCGATGATCTTTCAAGGTCCCTTCCAGTTCTAGGAGATGGGATATCTCCATTTATTATTATTTTATTTTATTATTATCTGCCTTAGTCAAACACAAGCCACTGGGCTTGGTCCAGGGGAGCTGGCTGGAGATCTATAGGGGTCCGGCTAGGTGATCTGACAGGCCCTTCTGGCCCCTCCACACTGAGCTGTGTTTGGTGCAGCACGTGGCATGGCGGGTCAGTCCCTACCCTGGGGTAGCCAGTTCTCTGTTGCATGCAGTGGACTAAGGAGAGGGGGACAGGTTAGTGAGTGCATCTGAGAGGTGGCCATGCCGTGGGTTCTGAATTAGACTGTGGGAGGGGTCTGGGCTGTGACTGGAGGCAAAGGGTAAGGCGATGCAGCACATTCCCAGAGGCGGGGTCAGCGGAGGAGGCTCAAAGGGCTAGGCAGGCTATCCAGGGAACAGGAGCCACATGCCAGGCGAGTCCGCTGTGCTCTGGGGCATTTCCGCTGGGCCTGCTCTGCCCAAGATTTGGGCTGATCCTCACACTAAGGCTGGTACTAGGGTGACACTGTTGTACTGGGAGAAAGTGCCTTGTTCAGGTACAGCTGTTCTGCTTCCTGGGTGGAGCCAGCCGGTGTGGGGTAAGCACATTTACAGCTGTGACTGCGGGGCTGGGTTACCTAGACGGGAATCGGTCAGGTTTGTGTGTGGCCAAGGCCTCAGTGGGAAGATGGCTGGGGTGAGGATACCAGGCTGCCTGACAGGGGAGACCAGCACAGGAGTTCAGAGTCCTTTTGCCTCTCCATTTCTAGGCTTTCCCAGGTGTGCCCCGCTGGTGTCCCCTCCTTGCTGCAGTCCCTGACTTGCCGCTAGCTTTCCTGGAAGGGTTAGTTTTTTCCTCTCTCCAGCTCTGCCTGCTTGTAGCTGAGAACCACGTCTCCATGTGCCCCAGCAAAGCAGGTGTTTGATCTGGCTCCAGCAGGATTTGGATTTATGCACAAGCTGGGGGTTGAAGGGCCCTTCCAGAAGCCCAGCCAAAGCACACTAGAGAGTGGAGCTGGGTGTTGTATGTTACGCTGCATGGTCAGTGTGCCTCCCTGAAATGGGCCTGCTCTCTGCCTTGTTCGGTCAGGGATTTCCTAAGGCTGATCCGAGCCCTGGTGATCTCAGCCCCGACCCTCGGGGATTCCCTGCCCCTAGCATTCATTTTGAACTTGCCCCTCATTCCAAGAGCAGCCAGATGCGGACACGCCTGTTCCCAAGGCAGCCAGCAGGATGCAGCGGGGCAGTTCCAGAGGAAACAAGCCAGTTATTTTAGCAGCTCCCAGGCGAGCAGGGAACGGAGCAGAAGGCGGGGGAAGGCCCGGAGGGATGCCGTCACCACTCTGCGCTGAGAGGAGGGTCTGGCAATAGCTAGAACAGGGGTCTCAAACACGCGGCCCGCGGGGTGATTTTCTGCAGCCCGCGAGCCCCTCGCAGCCCCCCCGCCCTCCCCTAGTGTTTACCAGTGTGGCGGCCGGACCTGCACCGGGAGCAGGGCAGGCTCCCTGCCTGCCTGCCTGCCTGCCCTGCCCCACGAAGCTCTGGACGAGGCTGGAATGTGGGGAAGGGGGCGGCGAAGGGGCTGTGTGTGGCTGTTACTTTAGGCAGCGCCCCCAGCAGCTCCAATTGGCCAGGAACGGGGATCCGCGGCCAATGGGAGCTGCTGGAGGCAGTGTCTCAAGCAACAGAAACGCACAGCCCCTCCAAACCCCCCCTTCCCCACGTTACAGCCTCTTGCGGGGGCAGGGCAGGCAGGCAGGGAGCCTGCCCTGGCCCCGGTACGCGCCGGGCCAGATCCTGCCCTCCGACCCCCTCCTGCAGCCGAGCCCCCTGCGGCACCCTGCACCCCGACCCCCTGCCCTGAACCCCCTGCCTCACCCCGCATGCCTCCTGCACCCCGACCCCCTGCCCTGAGCCCCCTGCTGCACCCTGCACTCCTCTTGCACCCCAACCCACTGCCCTGATCCCCCTGCCGCACCCTGCACTCCTCTTGCACCCCAACCCCCTGCCCTGAGCCCCCTGCCGCACCCTGCACCCTGACCCCTTGCTGTACCCCTCACCCCTCCTGCACCCCACACCCCAACTCCCTGCCCTGAGCCCCCACCACACCCCACACCCCTCCTGCTCCCCCTGGGGGCAGGGAGGGGGCAGAGTTGGGGTGGGGATTTCGGGGAAGGGGTTGGAATGGGGGCAGGGAAGGGGTGGGAAGAGGCGGGGCGGGGCCTCATGGAAGGGGTGGAGTGGGGGCGGGGCCGAGGGCGGCTGGGGGGGAGGTGTCAGTAATGCGGCCCTCGGGCCAATGTACTAGTCCTCATGTGGCCCTCATGGTCATTTGAGTTTGAGACCCCTGAGCTAGAATGTGGGATTGAGGCGTGGCCAGGGGAGCACGGACTGTCCACTCTCAGTCCTTGGGAGCTGGGAACGTGACATGCTGCGCAGAGATGCTGAGAATTGCGTGTCTAGCCCTCCATGGAAGGATTTTCCATGGGGTATCATAGGGATCATCGTCAGCGCGGTGGGAGGGGAGGCAGAGGAAGGACTACTCAGTGGTGGGGGTCTAGGACTCTGGAAATCCAAGCTCAGCTCCTTTCCCCATCCATGCCTTGGGGAGAACAGCCCCCCTCCCCCCACCAGGGGCATGAGACGGCCATTCCATTGCAGATGGGGGGCCCAGACACTACGGGTGGAGTCGGATAAGTACCTTAGCGAGCGGCCAGCACTCTGGGCGCTGGCTGCCTGGGGCTGGGAACTGCCCCAGGGCTGGGCTTGCCACAGCAGTGGGGAATTGGCTCATAGAGAAGGGGTTTCTCTCTGACCCCTAGCTGCTGGCTCCTGTGGAAGCGGGCTGGGATTGAATGGGTTTCGGGGGCATCTGCCCCCAATGTTTTCCCCAGCGAGCTGGCGCACTACAAGATCGGCTTCCAGAGGGAGGGTCCCTTCCGGCCCTGCTTGGAGAGCTCCGAGCAGACGTGGCCTCCGTGCTACCGGGCTGCGTCCTCTCTCGACCTCTCTTGGGACTGCGAGCGGCGCGCGCCAGAGAACCCCAGCGAGTCACTCCACCGCCCGCTCCGGGGCAGGGCCTTCTCAGAGAGCCACCTCAACATGGAACCGCCCAGCACCCGGGGCCAGGAGATGAGAGACGCCCCCTTAGCCAAGCTAGATGAGATCCACCCGATGCCTCTGTGTCCGGCCAGAAAGAAAGGGCCGCCTCCTCCCCGGCCCCCACCCCCTAATTGGGAGAAGTACAGAACTCGCCGGGCCTCCCACCACCACCTGTACCCACTGGAGCCCGCCGGGCCTGGCTCAGCCTTGCTGGCGGTGCCCCTGGAACAGCCTCACCACCAAGGTGGTGGCAGCGTGGAGACCGCAAGGCAGCGCTCCCAGAGCCTTCCCCTGGACAAGCTCCCTGGGGACTCGGTCAAGCCCGTGGCCATCTCACAGCCCCGAATGCCTGGCACCCTCCCGCAGGAATCCCTGGACACCGGACACCTGCCAGAGCAGGGGAGCAACCACTACTACTGCCACGTCTCGCCTCAGGAGCCGCTGGCACTGGACATGGGCACCAGGGACACTCCCAGGCAAGTACCCCTGGTCCCCCTGGCCCCAATGGCATGGCCCATGGCCCTGTCACTGCCCTCTCACCCAATAGCGGGGCCCATGGCCCCACTTCCCCCTGGCCCTGATGGCGGGGCCCATGGCCCCGTCACTGCCCCCTCGCCCCTGAGGGGCCTCACTCACCTCAGTACCATGATCTGTTCCCTCTCAAGACTGCCGCTGGATGCTGCCCCCGATCCCTGGGTGTTTTAATGGGCTCCTGGCGTGCATCCTGTTCTGAGCCTATGTCACTCTCTGCTGAGGAGAAACCCCGTCCTTGCTGGGAGTCGCTGGCAGGGGGGCTGTGCCAAGGGCTGGAGTGCTTTGGTGGGCATTGGCCACATGTAAGGCAGGCTGCTGAGCTGGCAAGGCCTTGCACCATCCACCACCCCTGAGCTAAAGCGAGCGAGAGACAGATGGCCCTCGGGGCCATCTTAGGCCCTTCTGTGGGGTCACTCCATGCAGCTCGGGGGCCGAGCTCAGCACCAGCACCCCCCCTCCCTTCCAGTGCAGGAGCGAGGCTGGCATCCCTGCCCTGCTTGGCAGCAGGTTGGCTGACCAGGACAGGATGGTCAGCCAGGGATGTCCCTGGGATGCTGATTCCCACAGCACCAGAAGCGAGTAGGGACTGAGGAATGGCCCCCCTTTGCCCACCCCCATTCGGCTCTCATGTCTCGTACCGTGTGTGTGGCGGGGGGGGGGGGGGGTGTCCCTTTCCCATGAGCGCTGTCTCTCTGGGGTGACTTTGGACTGACTGTTCGTCCTGCTGATTCCCTGGCCCATGGCCCATCATGGCTCACAAGAGCCCGGAGCAAAGAGCTGTTGGCCCAGGCTGTCCATGTCCAGAGGCGGGGAGGGGGGAGGGGTGGGTGGATCCCCTGGTGGGCCTGGCCTGATGGCAGGGACGCCCAGAAAGGCCAGAGAAGAAGGGCCATGTCCCGAGGTGTGTTTTCCTCTGCTTGTTTGGTACTTCAGCAGTAACGAGCGTGGCCCTCCCCATCTCTGTGGGAGGAATCCTTGGAAGCGTCTCAGCCCCCCACTGAAGGGGCAGATGTTGGACCTTTAGCTCTGAGATCCCTTCTCCCAAGTGCATGTTGGATGTCTGAGTCCAAGGGGCTCTTTAACCAAAAATCCCAGCAAGGCATGTCAAGCAAAATGTCCCATCTGCCTGGTCCCCATGGCCCTGGATGCTGGCAAGGGCGGGTGGGACCTGACTGGGATGGGCTGAGCTCGCAGGGAGAAATGCTCCCCTCTGCATCCCCCGACATTGACCAAACCCTTTGAAAGCCAGGCCGGGCGCGATTGCCTTTTTGCCCCCCGCGAACGTGCTGTTCTCCAGCACACACTCTTTTCAAGCTTGTGGCACAGCCCCTGAGCCAAGGCTGCTCCCAGAGTCCAGCCGGCCCGGAGTTGCCCCCTGAGGCAGAGGGGTTCCGGCTCCCCAGGGGGTGTCCCCCAGTACCCCAAGGGCTGGAAGCTCTGGGCGCTGCTACACTACTTAGGCTCCCTACTAACACCTTTCCTCTGGGATTGTGTTTACAGGCCAGATGGGCCCTCAGAGGAGGGGGTGAAGGAGACGCCGCGGTGGGATATGGGCAGGTCTGTAAAGGATGAACAATACCAAGTGATTAGCTGGGGCCAGGAGCGCCCGCGGCCCAGCCCCCCCTGCCTGGGTGAGTGGTATTTCCCTGTGAATTCCCGTGGCATGGGCCCATGTGGCAGACATGGCCGCTCACTCCCTGCCTCCTCCTGCAGCCCCCGAGGAGGTGGAGTCGGCCCAGGAGAGCGCAGAGGTGGAGAGCTGCCGGCTGGGCAGGCAGCCGCCCTGCCGCATGACCTCAGAGGAGCTGATGCGAGATGTGGCGGGCAGGGATCGCTCCCTGGCAGGTGTGCTGAGCCCAGCCTCTGGCATGGTGACAGCCGCTGAGGTCATGGGAGAGCTCTTCTCGGCGGGGGACCGCCGCTCGTGGAAGGACCATTACCAGCAGGACTGGCGGCTGGAGAAGCAGAGTGAGGCTGAAGCTCAGGAAAGGTAGGAGGCGTCTTGGCTATTCCTGGGTGGGGCCGAATGCTGATGTGTAAATAGCTCGTGGGTGCTGGTGCAACCACTGGGGCATTAGGAACGTGCACAGAACATGTGACACCCCCTTCGGGGTGGCTGCTGGGCCCCAAGCAATCACAGCATCTTCCCTCCTGCTGGGTTTTGTCCCATGGTTGCCCATTTCCCTGTGTCCCCAGCCAAGCAGCCCCTGGGCTTGCTGAACATTGCAGGGTCACCTCTGCACTATCGCAGCGGCGGGTCGGTCCATGTGGCCTTGGGGACAGGGGGCTGCTCCAGTGCGCCCATAGTGGGGTGCCAATGGCATGTGGGCACTGCAGGGAACCCCCCACTGCGTTCTAAATGGGGAGGAGGTGAATTTCACACCCGTTCCCAGGGCTCAGGCAGCCAGCAGGTGCTAGGCTGGGCCCTGTAGGGGCAGAGACGGGGACGGCTGCAGGGCCTGGGCACAGGCAGCTAGCAGGTGCTGGGCTGGACCCTGCAGGGGCAGAGACCGGGATAGGCATGGGGCCTGGGCAGCCGGCAGCACTTTGCTGCTGCTCTGACATAGGAGACAGAACAGTAAGAAAGTGCCGTCTCTGTGCTGACGCCCACCTGCACCATGTGGCACCAGAAGAGACTGCTAGGGGTCTGGCCAGGTCCAGCTCCTGCTCTTCTGAGGCTGCTTAGCAAACCCATGCATCTCAGCCCCTGATGTCTAACTGCCTCCCCCCATCTGGCAAAATGCAGCTCCTGTCCCCCAAGCTGGAGCCGAGGGATTGGGGGATCTGGTGCCCTGAGACTGCATGCTTAGGGTTCAAAGAGCCTAGTGGAGTTAGCAGCCATTGGGATTCAGGTGCAGATTTTCCCCATGTCCCTGCCAGTAACTTCCTCACTCTGCAACTGGGAGCTCAGCTTCCCTCCGCTCTGGGCTGTGTCCGACCCCGTGTACCGTATGTGTGCAGGGAGGAGTTCCAGCCCATCTCCCCTCCCCTGGGGGGCGCCGTCAGCCCCACCTCCTACTCAGCCTATTACAACACCTCGGCGGGCAAGGCTGAGCTACTCAACAAGATGAAGGAGCTACCGGAGGGGACCTCAGAGGAGGAGGAGGTGGATCACGAGCTAGCACAGAAGAAGGTAAAGTGGGGCAGAGGTTATGGGGATTGTGCTCTGTCTCTAGGACCTGATATTGCCAGGGATAGAACCCAGGAGTCCTGACTCTCAGGCCCCCCTGCTCTAACCACCAGCCCTCACGTCCCTCCCAGAGCCAGGGATAGAACCCCAGAGTCCTGACTCCCAGCCCCTCCTGTTCTAACCCCCAGCCCCTACATCCCTCCTAGAGCTGGGGTTAGAACCCAGGAGTCCTGGCTCCCCTGCTCCACCTCTCGTGAACATGGCACCTGACATGACCCCTGGGTTTTAATCCCCTCTCTCGCCCCCTGCCCCACATTTCTCTCCCTCCGCAGGCACAGCTCATCGAGAGCATCAGCAGGAAGCTGGCGGTGCTGCAGGAGGCGCAGCGGGGCCTGCAGGAGGATATCAACGCCAACGCAGAACTGGGGGAGGAGGTGGAGTGCCAGGTGAAGGGCGTCTGCAAACCCAATGAGTTTGACAAGTTCCGCCTCTTCATCGGAGACCTAGACAAGGTGGTGAATCTGCTGCTGTCGCTCTCGGGGCGGCTGGCCCGGGTGGAGAATGCCCTCAACAGCCTGGACCATGAGGCCACCGAGGACGAGAAGGTATGTGGGGGGGATGCTCTGGGGAGGGGCACAATCCTCTGTATTGGCACGCACATGCCAGCTCGTCCACATCACCCCATTAGCCTGGGCACCAGGACAGTGGATCACAAGTAGCAACAAAGGTCTGATCCTACAGGATCCCCGGGAATCTGTCCTCCTCCACCCCCTTAGCTGACATGCAGGCACCTCTGAAGTAGGGCATTTAATAATGCACAGCAACATTCTATAGGCAGAAGTGGGGCAGAATCCTGTGTTCAGCTGACCCTCAGGATGAATTTCTGGAGCAGATTGTGGTTACCCAGGTTAGAGTGTGGCTGGAACACCAGGGCTATGGGTCAAGATTTAGCAGTGCTTTGACCCCAACGGTGCATTAGCAAAGCACAGGTCAGACAGGTGCTCTGTCCTCTGTTTAGGAGGGGCTGCGGGTCAGGAGTGAGGGGCATCGGCAGAGCTTGTGGGGGGTGGAAATTCAGGGCTGGGGTAGCGGGGGGCTGTGGGTTGAAACAGACACTGACAGTGTGTGGAGGGGAAGCTTCCCCAGCTTTCTGTGCTGTCTCCCCCCACATCCAGTTTCCTCTGATATTTTTAAATTAATTATGTGGCCTGGGCACTGCCCTGTTGTATTGTGGGGGTGTCTCTCTCACTCGGGCACTGCCCTGTTGTGTCTGTGTGTGGGGTTGTCACGGGGTGGGGGGAAGTCAGGGCCCTGCACCCTCACTTCCTGCGATTCACCGTGACTCTCAGCCAGCCAGTAAAACAGAAGGTTTATTAGATGACAGGAACACAGTCCCAAGCAGGGCTTGTAGGTACAACCAGGACCCCTTAGCCAGGTCCCTCTGGGGGGCAAGGATCTTAGACCCCAGACTTGGTGTTCCCTGCGTCTTCCCAGCCAGCCCAAAACTGCCAAAACCCCCTCCAGCCGACTCACTCCCCTCCCCCCCGGCTCCTCCTCTCCCTTTGTCCAGTTTCCCGGGCCAAGGTGTCACATGGTCCCACCCTCCTTCTGGCTCAGGTTACAGGCTCAGGTATCGTCCCTTACCTAAAGTCATCCCCTGCTCTCCCATCCCCCATGCAGACAGTTCCAGTGAAACTACATTCCCAGGTCAATCCACCCCACTCCCTACTGCGTCACAGGGGATGGGTGTCTCACCCGGGCAATGCCCTGTTCTGTATGTTGGGGATGTCTCACCTGGGCACTACTCTGTTGTGTTTGTGGGGTCTCACTCGGGCACTGCTCTGGTGGGGGGTCTTACCCCCCAAGTCCATGGTGGGTCTGCCATGTGCATTCACTACTCCCCGCTCTGCCTCCCACAGCTGGCGCTGCTGGAGAAGAAGCGGCAGCTGACGGAGCAGTTGGAGGATGCCAAGGAGCTGAAGGAGCACGTGGACCGGCGAGAGAGGGCCGTGTTCGGCACCATCTCGCGCTCCCTGCTAGCCGAGCAGCTCCAGGACTACCAGCACTTTGTCAAGATGAAGTCAGCCCTCATCATCGAGCAGCGGGAGCTGGAGGAGAAGATCAAGCTGGGCGAGGAGCAGCTCAGGTGTCTCAGGGAGAGCCTCCTGCTTGGGCCCAGAGATTATTAGTGCTAGCGCTACCCTCCTGGTGGCCACGCGGCCACGGTCTCCTCCACAGTGGTATGGCCTAGAGCTGACAGCCACGGCCTTCTCACGGGCTGCTGCTGGAGGACCCTGGAGCAGAGAGGGGTGTGTGGGTGCGTCCCGCCACCCCCCACGGCCTCCCAGCTGGTGACCCAAGCAAATGGTGCCAGCGTGCGTCATTCTCCTCCCTCCCCACCGATGCACTGATTCAGTGGGAGCCCGTCACATCCCTTCCAGCCGGCAAGATCCAGCAGGGCAAAAGGGGGTTCAGCCCTTCCCAGGGTGCCACAGCCTGAAGCCCCAAGGGGGGATGCTGCACTAGCCATCTCCTCTAGCACCGACCTGCCATGGGCCAGGCCACCAAAGCCAAGCAAACAGCGCTCCGGGTGGGAGAGGCTCTGCTGGAGAGCGGGCTGGGATTTCTGGAGCTGAACTGGAAGCCAGAGGAAACTGGACTCTTCAACACGCCAAAGGGGAAGTTGCTTTTGCTTCCCCAGCCCTTGCCACGGTTTGCAGTAGGTTCTACAGTCAGCTGGGAGAGCCCCGCAGCTGGCCCCCGCTGCTGCCTGCCCAAAGATCTCCCTCTCCCTTGTATGGTGCCAGGGTGGGGCAGAGGGCATTGCTGCCCCACTGCCATGACCCCAGGTGGCACGACCAAAGAGGATCTCGCACCAGTGCCTGGTCTCATCCATGTGTGTGTGTGCGTGTGTGAGATCCCTGCGAATGTTATTTATTTTTGTATTTTTAAGTTGCTTTTTTCCTATGGAGGGGCCTTGTGGGAAGAGGGAGGGGCATGCGGGAAGGGGGAGGAGCACATGGGGTGGGGGAGGAGCCAGGGACCTTAGCCCCGGGAAGAGCCTGTCCCCAACGCCAACTTCCTGCCCAACCCTGGCTTTGGGCCCAGGCACTAGGACTGTGCGTTCCACCCAAAGCAGGGCCTGGAACCAGCAGCCCCCAAGGGACAGGGAATGGGATGAGCCTCTGGCTGGCTGCCAAGCTGCCTGGCTCTTCCTCAGCCCTCGCTGTTTTGGGTATGAGGGGGACAGGGGGGCTCTGAACATCCCTCACTTCCTGCCAGGTTCACGATGTTCTTAACTGAAACCTCCCCCTCCTGCAGCCAAGGCCCGCTCCTTCACCAGCTCCACACCAGGAGTGGGCACTGCCCCCCCGCCAGTGCGGGCCCCTCTCCCGGGGTTTAGCCGGGGAGGCACTGCCCCCCAGCGCAGGCCCCTCCCCTGAGGTACAGCTGAGGGGCACTGCCCCCCTGTGTGGGCCCCTTGCCTACAGTTTGTTCTGAGTCCATTCCAGGAGGGTCCAAGAACCCAGGCCAGGGTCACCTGGTATCGGGCTCACACCCAGATTCTGCTGCGGTTGCGGCTCATCCCCAGCTGTTGCCGTGTGGGGCAGTGGCTGGGGCATGGGAATGGAAGCCCAGGACTCCTGGGTTTTCTTCCCGTCTCACCCACTGATTGTATATACCCACTGATATGCACTTCCCTGTCTGTGCCTCCTTGATGCCTGCTGTATGATGGGGTGATGCCACCCCATCTTGGCAAGGAGCTGGGAGCTCTGTGCAGAAACTCCATCCCCCAGACCATCCTGTCTCTGATAAGCTCAGACACCTGGTGCCAAGTGGCCACCTGCCCTGGCTTTCAGGTTCCAACGTTCACCTCGCTCTGGGGCATGTGGGGTCTGGAGACTTGTCCGCTTGTCCATGGGTCAGCTTTAGGTGCCTGTGGCCAGCAGCTCTGGTGGCTTTGGTGCGTGACGGGAGGGTCCGGGCCCTGGTGTCACACATGCTCACACTAGGGCACTGACTCTCCTTTGCCGCCCTCGGCGCCTGTCCCATCTGCACCTGCCCTTCTCCTGTCTCCATGGTGGAAGCCTCCCAGTGCTCTTGCATAGCGCAGGTTGGTGCAGGTGTGGCACTGCTTTGCCCCCCCGCCCCCCAGCTCTGGACCCTATGTCACCACCATGCCTATCGAGGGGGCATCTGCTCCCCTTGTCCAATTGCAGGGGGATCGCGGAGTGGAGTTCCATGCCCTAGTAGAATGGGTTCTGGAGCGCACCCCCCTCTCAGTGTGTGATTGCTGATGCAATGTGCTGCTGCAGTCCCTCCAGGCATCCCAGTTGGGTACTCCCTTGTCTTGCTGGTTGCCAGTCTCTGTAGGAGCTGCTCTGGCCGCCCAGCGTACCTTATAAACACATCATACCACATGAGCAAGCAGCTCAGGGATGAGAGACAGCAGGAGAAAGCACTAACCCAGGAACCAAACCCTCTTGCTGCCCTCTCTGTGTCTGGGTATCTAGTGTGGCCCAAGCAGCCAGATCCCAGTCTGTCCTGGATGCAAACCCTGCGCCATTGTTCTGGGATTTACCTCCCTGAGAACTGCACCTGGACTGTAGCTATAGAGACATGGTGACATCCTATAGTTCTGTAGAAACAGGTTCAGGCTGGGATTTCCTGGCATTAAGGACTTGAGCTGGTCTGTTCCTCCTAGCCCCCCCACTCCAGCACTTCTGGTCGTAAAGGGTTAATTACTTCTAACACACATGGCTTCTAAGTAACCAAAGGAATTTGCTGGGGACCTGCCACAAATTCTCAGCCCCCGACATCCTCTTCCTCTCCATTGTGTTTGGAACAATAGTCTAAACCCACTAGCCGCTTAACTCTCTCAGTGCTGTGCTGGGCATGGCCCACGCCTGGGCTCAGAGCCCCTGCCCTGCGATCTGTGATCTCAATAACGCCAGCCAGCCTAGGCTATTACTACAGAGAGGAGGCTGGTGCTGCCTCCCAGCTGGCTCCTGGCAGGCCGGGCAGAGCCCCTGGGAACTCTCTCTTTCTGGCAGGCCAGAGGGACTGTCCCTCCCCTGGGAGCTGAGTAGGAACCTGAAAGCCAGGGCAGGTGGCCACTTGGCTGCCTCTCCCACTATCAGCCCCTGGGGAGATCCCTGCTGTAGCTCTGCAGCTGGGTGTGGGGGGCACGTTCCCAGAACACCAGGGATGCCAGCCCTGCTGCAAATGCTAGTGTGGGGTTGGAGTTGGGCAGGGTATAGGAGGAGCTCTCTGGAGACAGGAGCGTGACAGCACTTGTTGCCATGGGCAGGAGCTGTGCCAGGCAGAGCCCATGCAGGGGGCACAGCTCTCCATTTACCATGAGTCAGAGAAAAGTGCAAGAGTGGCCACAGCTCTGGGTGGCTGCTGGTTGGAGGACATGGAGCTAAACTGGGAGACAGCCTGGCCCTGCCCGTACTCTGATCCTAGAGTGTGAGGGAACCTCCATTTCCAGTGCCCCACCTCCCTGCCCGATGCATTCCCAGCCTCTCCCTGGCATTGTGCTGTCCAGAGAGGTTGGGATAGGCCGATGCAGGTTGTGTGCCCAATGGGACCACACAGATCAGGGCTCGGTACTACCGGAGAGGTGCTGAGCCCTCATTGCACTAGGGGTTGCAGGTGCTCTGTGCCCAAGGGGGATCAGGCCCCATGTCAGAGCAGGGCCAGCCTAGTGCTTTCCCTTCCCACTCAGCTGCAGGGCATGCAGTGGGCAGCTAGCTAGCCAGACACCCTGTCACGTGCCATTCCCCACATGATCATGCACCCAGTGAGATACCTCACCCCTCAGCCAGGAGTGGGCCGGGGACAGGCATAAAAACAAAGACATACATTGAAAATAACCTAACCCCTTGTTGATACAAAAATAGCACTTAAAAAGGGATGGGTCATTTGCTTAAGACTCATCTGGGTCACACTCTTTCTAAGGGGAAGTTTTTGAGCTAGTGATTGGGGGGAATAGCTAAAACACTAAACTCTTCTAGTGCTCCTTAACACTAACTGCAACTACGCTAAACTTTTGACGAGTGTTTCTCCACCCAGGAAGAGACTGTAGCAAGGACGGGATGTTTCCAGTGTGCTCATGGCAGTAAGAGCCAACCCTGCAATAGTCTCTCTCGCATCCAGTACTAAACCCTTGAAAAGAAATTCGACATAAGCTTTTTGCTGAATTTGCACGTGCATCTTTTCCAATCAAGCCTTGGAACCTGAATAAAACTGGCTGTAGCCAAAGAGGAAATAGCTGCTTTAGAAAAATAAACAACTGATTTGCAAATAATTCAGGTTGAGTAATTACAATGTTATGTGAAAATGCAGCAAAGGGAGCTCAGCGTTTCAGTGCAGGGTATCCTGTTGCCTCCAGGAGGTGATTAGAGCCATGGGATGAGAAAAGACTCCTGAAATAATACAGGAATATTGAACTGGAAATCCCATTGTTTCCATGCTGGGCCCTGGATTTCTGATGTGAATCAAATTCCTGGAATCCTTTTTGAGCAATTAGCAGATGTGATATTACAGCCCCTTTTAAGGAGTCTCCTCCCCCAGGTTGTTCAGAAATGGAACTGGGCCATGGCACCACTTAACAATTATCTCTGACACCCCTTACATGCAATGACGAAGCCTCCTTAACACTACACAGATTTAAAAACTCTGCTGTACTTTTCACCCTCTAGGCTGTTGGACCCATTGCACTTCACTCATCTCAGACAGTGGAACTAGCCTGGTCAAGATCACACACTGTCTGTTTCACTTCCTGATTTTCATGCACTTACCCAAGGCTGCCGTGATTTGAGTTTCTAACACTACAGGGAAGGTTAAATCCACCCAAAGCCTTTGGAGCCTGAAAATGAATAATTTATATGCCCAGAGCCCAACACGCACCCACGTGTACAAGCTAGCAAACGTGATTGTTTATTGCAGTGGTCTCCAAACTTTTTTGATCGCGCACCCCTATCAGTAAAAAAAAATTTGAGCACGCACCCCCTGCCGCACCACAGGGCAAAAAATACTATTTTTGCTGCCCCAAGCAAAAAAAAAAAAAAAAACCACCCGAACTGCCGAAGCGGCACTGCTCTGGCAGTGCTCCTCCTGTCGTGCACCCTGAAGGATCCTCTTGCGCACCCCACTTTCGAGACCACTGGTTTATTGCATGATGTCAAATCACATAGGCCCCAGCCAGGCCTTCTGGTTAAATCCTCGTCATGCTGATTGACGGCCTAGTTTCACCTCATCCCCCTGCAGCCTGTCCTTTCCCCATGTGGCGTATATGAGACACGCTCTTGTCCTAGGCTAGTGGTCTCCTGCCCTTCCCTGAAGGCCCAGTAAAAAGCCAGGCCATGGGGTGCTATGCCCCACAGCACAATTCCTATGCCATAGACTTGAGCAGCTGGAGGTATAGCTCAAAGTGCCATGCCACTGGCCTATGGCTTCCCTATGGGTGTAGGGAAGAGTTGTGGTGCGTTATCAGCCAATGGGCACATGGGTTCCCTTGCTGACAGCCTCGGGCGGCTGTGTACAGTGGGTGTGGTGGTTTGGCTGCAAGTCGGTTTCTAATGTTCCTGGCCAGTGGCTTGACAGCCCCAGGCTCCAGTCCCTGCAGTGCACATGCAGGCCCCGGGGCTTGGAAAGGGCTCTCCACTGGCTTTCAAATGGCATTTTTGCTCCTTCCCGCTGCACCCCAGGCCCTGGCCACAGCCCCTGGGCTAGCTCCTCCACTCCCACCATGTGCAATTGTGTTCAGCACAGGAGCCTGTCAGGGAAAGGCCTTCAGATACCCCTAACTAAAAGCCCTGGGGGGCAGGGAGCCTTATTTCAATTGCCCACTAGAAAGCCACACGCAGGGGCTCACTCCCATGTCTACTGCTCTGTGCTGTGATGTGGGAGCCCCTGGCCAGCAGGGTCTAGGAGTGCTTTCCAAGTGGGGAGGCAAAGTGGATCTGCAGAGCCCCTGCTGGTCAATGGGCGGCCTACAGGCTTTAGCAGGCAGGGCGGGGTGGGGAACGTGCTAAGGAAGCCCTCACTGTGGCAGTGAGACAGGAGGGAAGGAATCTTCTCAGTGTTTGGAATCACAAATGTGGGTGTCGGACGGCAGGGAGCCCCCGCTGGCCGCGCGCTGCCTGGTCTTCCGGTGCATAATCCTGACTGCCAGGCGCTAGCATCGGCTGTGCTGTTATAGTCCTGAAGCCTCCAGCATTAACCCCTTAGCCTGACATGCACGGCCCGCCCAGCTGCTGGCCCAGCACAGGGATGTGCTAATGTATATTTTGTGTACCACTGTGCTTCCTACACACTAAAGGCGCAGTAAGCTCTGTACAACGTCCCTGAGCGGTGTTTTTTACAATGTTATGTGTATTTTCTAAGCTGTTGATTACTGAGTTTGTTAGTATCTCCCAGCTTGCTGCCGCAGGTATGTATCCCCACCTGGGGGGCACAGGGAGGCGAGGGACCCACTGCATTAAACGGTGCTAAGGACAATGAGCCACGGGGTGTCGTGTGATCATTCACGCCGCTGCTGAGATGTGACAGCAGGAAGATCGAGGCCTCCGGAGCCGTTTGCTGGTGTAGTTCTGCTGGTGCCCTAGCGGGACCCAGCTTAGCCTGGCCAAGCTGCCTGCTTGCTGGCATAGCTTATGGCAGCCACGCGAAGGGTAAAAGCACAGCTGGGGCTGAACTAGGGCCTTTGCTGGCAGTGCTGTGGCACTTGGCTCACACCTCTGAGCAGCTCAGACATGCTGCCAGATGCACCTGGGCTTCAAAATGACCTGGGAGCATAATGTGCTGAGCTATTGTTGGCTCCTCAGGCCTGGGCATGCTTCTGAGCTTCCCCCTCCCCCCCCATGTAGCCCTGCAGCTGGGCAGCAGGGCCCAAAGGGTGGTTGCTCACTGGTGGCCCAGGGGAGCCAGCAGCTCATGTGAAACGAGTGTGACAACCTCTGTCTTGGGGACACTGGGCTTGTCGGCTGGGGATCAGGCAGGGAGGGAGATGGAACACACTGCCCAGCAGGTTACGCTGTCTCCTTCTTCAGTGGGGCTTGCTACTCCCTCAGCTAATGGGCTCTGCATTGCAAAGAAGAGCCCCTGGCGCGGCGCCTGCCTTGCAAGGAGCTGGGGGCGGGGAATCACTGCATGCTGTGGCTGCTATGTGGGCCAGTGTGACCTGGATCTGTGTGGGGAGAGCTAGGAATTTGCACCTTTATTTCTAGTCTCAATTTGTCTTGCTTCAGCATCCAGCCAGTGGCTCTTGTTCTGCCTTTGCCTGTGGGAGATGAAAGAGCTGAAGCGGTAGAGCACTGGCCCCGGGGGGGATGGTGAGAGCAGGACTCTGCTGGCTCGCATGGCCACAGAACTGTTAGCTCAAGTACCCAGACAGAATCTTTACCCTCCAAAGTATCGTGCCCATCTGTGGCACACCACCAGTCCTGACACACAGCCTGGCCATGTGCAAGGCACAAGAAACCCAACTGCATTCTGATCCCAGGGTGCTTGTACAAAGCCTCCCTTTTTCCTTGTCGAGGGGCTGGGTTTGCTCTGGGGTCTGTACAAGATGCCCACCCCCAAAGCCCTGTCAAGGTCGCTGTGCACAGCGTAGCCACGTCGGTCGCTGAAAGTGTAACCCACACACCTGGGTGTGGTGTTCTGTCCCATCCAGTGGCACCGAGACCACTTAAAGAGAGAGAGATTGAGTCTGCTCTACAGCCTTAGTTGGCTTTTAGGTCATGCGGTAGAGGCTCATGCACTAAGCGCCAGAGGCCCCAGGTTCAATCCTGCCCACCGCCGACTGGGGTCTGTCAGTGTTACAAAAGCACTGGCCACCCAATTGCAGATTAACCTGTTCTAAAGCATCAAAGTAGCTGCGAAACTGAGCGGGCATGAGGTGCATCCCGCTCCTGTCAAACCTGCTCTTGGATGGAGACAGCAGCTCAGCCACAGGAACAGGCCTGCTTCAGCGAGTGACTAAAGCCCATTTTGCAGCCACTAGATGGCATGCTCTGCCTGAGGCTGGGCCCTGCAACCAACCCCATGGCTAGCAACTGAGCAGCGACCCTTTTCTCTCTGCTACCCAAAGCCTGGCCTTGCCGAGTCCCAGGCTGAGCTGTGCTGGAGGCAGCAGTGGAATTGGTCTCTGGGCAGCTATCTGTTTGATTGCTGGGTGTCCAGCCAGCCAGGTGCTACCCCTGTGAGCCCTTCCCTAGGGACCCTAGGAAGCTTTGCATGGAGTTGAGATCTGTACGTGAGGCTAGTCTCACCCCTTCTCCCTCTGCTCTAAGTTACCCAGAATTAAACAGCCCAGCCCGGCCGTGGCACAAGCTGGAGAGATGGTGGCTGTGTGACCATGGTGTCACAGTTCAGAGCAATTGCACCTGTATTCCCCCTCCCTAGGCCTGCGAGGGCACCCACACCGGGCTTGCAACTTCCCTGCAGCTGCCTCTCTCGGGCATAGGGTTGCCCCAGGAGGATACAGGATGGGTTGCAGAAGATTACAAGGGAGAATAGGAATCGAGAGGACTTGCAGTCAGAGGGAACAGGGGATAGACCGGAGAATCGCACCATCACCAGGAAAAGGCAGGTCTACATGATTGGGGACTTCTTACTGAGAAGAATAGACAGGCCTGTAACCAGAGCTGATCCAGAGAACAGAAGGGTGTGCTGTCTGCCGGGTGCTAAGATACAGGATGTGGACCTGAAGCTGAAGAGGATCCTAATGGGAGTGGGAAAGAATCCACTGATTGTCCTTCATGTGGAAACAAATGATACTGCTAGATTCTCTCTGGAACGTATCAAGGGAGACTATGTCAGGCTGGGGAAGACGCTTAAGGAAATTGAGGCTCAGGTGATCTTCAGTGGGATTCTGCCTGTTCCTAGAGAAGGGCAACAAAGGTGTGACAAGATTATGACGATCAACAGATGGCTCAGGCAGTGGTGCTATAAGGAGGGCTTTGGGATGTATAGCCACTGGGAGGCATTCATGGACAGAGGACTGTTCTCTCGGGATGTTCTTCACCTGACTAGGGAGGGAAATGGACTTCTAGGATGGAGGCTGGCACAACTGATTAAGAGAGCTTTAAACTAGGAATTTGGGGGAGATGGTTGGGAGATGTCCAGGTAATCTCCACGCCGGATTTTAACATTGAGAGGGAAGAAAACGAAGTAAGAAAGGATACAGCTGGGGTAGGAGAATGGACATAAGGAGGAAGGGTAGTGTAGATACCAGTCTAATAGGTGATACTGGCAGTAGAATGTCTGGGCCTAATCGGGTAAAGAATGTGAGCGAAGCCAAACAGCAAAAATTAAAATGTTTGTACACCAATGCGAGGAAAGGGGTAACTTAAAAAAATTAAGGAAATTAGTTAGGGAAGTGGATAGGACTGAAAAACCTGTGGATCTAAAGGCGGGGGAGGCCTAGAATTACTTCAAGTCAAAGTTGCAGAAACTATCAGAAGCCTGCATCCCAAGAAAGGGAAAAAAATTCATAGGCAGGAATTGTAGACCAAGCTGGATGAGCAAGCATCTCAGAGAGGTGATTAAGAAAAAGCAGAAAGCCTACAAGGAGTGGAAGATGGGAGTGATCAGCAAGGAAAGCTACCTTATTGAGGTCAGAACATGTAGGGATAAAGTGAGAAAGGCCAAAAGCCATGTAGAGTTGGACCTTGCAAAGGGAATTAAAACCAATAGTAAAAGGTTCTATAGCCGTATAAATAAGAAGGAAACAAAAAAAGAAGAAGGGGGACCGCTAAACACTGAGGATGGAGTGGAGGTTAAGGATAATCTAGGCATGGCACAATATCTAAACAAATACTTTGCCTCAGTCTTTAATGAGGCTAATGAGGAGTTTAGGGATATTGGTAGGATGACAAATGGGAATGAGGATATGGAGGTAGATATTACCACATCCAAGGTAAAAGCCAAACTCGAACAGCTTAATGGGACTAAATCGGGGGGCCCAGATAATCTTCATCCAAGAATATTAAAGGACCTGGCACATGAAATTGCCAACCCATTAGCAAGAATTTTTAATGAATCTGTAAACTCAGGGGTTGTACCGTATGACTGGAGAATTGCTAACATAGTTCCTAATTTTAAGAAAGGAAAAAAGGTGATCCGAGTAACTACAGGCCTGTTATTTTGACATCTGTAGTATGCAAGGTCTTGGAAAAAATGTTGAAGGAGAAAGTAGTTAAGGACATTGAGGTCAATGGTAATTGGGACAAAATACAACATGGTTTTACAAAAGGTAGATCGTGCCAAACCAACCTGATCTCCTTCTTTGAGAAGAACAGGAGTACTTGTGGCACCTTAGAGACTAACAAATTTATTAGAGCATAAGCTTTCGTGGGCTACATCCCACTTCTTCGGATGCATATTCTTTGAGAAGGTAACAGATTTTTTTAGACAAAGGAAACGCAGTGGATCTAATTTACCTCGATTTCAGTAAGGCATTTGATATGGTTCCACATGGGGAATTATTAGCTAAATTGGAAAAGATGGGGATCAATATGAAAATTGAAAGGTAGATAAGGAACTGGTTAAAGGGGAAATGACAACGGGTCATACGGAAAGGTGAACTGTCAGGCTGGAGGGAGGTTACTAGTGGAGTTCCTCTGGGATTGGTTTTGGGGTCAATCTTATTTAATCTTTTTATTACTGACCTTGGCACAAAAAGTGGGAGTGTGCTAATAAAGTTTGCGAATGACACAAAGCTGGGAGGTATTGCCAATACAGAGAAGGACCGGGATATCATACAGGAAGATCTGGATGACCTTGTAAACTGGAGTAATAGTAATAGGATGAAATTTAAATAGTGAAAAGTGCAAGGTCATGCATTTAGGGATTAATAACAAGAATTTTTGTTATAAGCTGGGGATGCGTCAGTTGGAAGTAACAGAGGAGGAGAAGGACCTTGGAGTATAGGTTGATCACAGGATGATTATGAGCCACCAATGTGATATGGCCGTGAAAAAATCTAATGCAGTCTTAGGATGCATTAGGCGAGGTATTTCGAGTAGAGATAAGGAGGTGTTAGTACCGTTATACAAGGCACTGGTGAGACCTCATCTGGAATACTGTGTGCAGTTCTGGTCTCCCATGTTTAAGAAGGATGAATTTGTTGGCCGCTCGAGGGGCTCGAGGGGACATCAAAGGTCCGTCGCCCGGTGTGCTTGGCACCAATAAAGACACCGAGGGGAGAAAGCAAGCCAAGTTTATTTCAGAGCTCTGAAATGGCACTAGGAGACCAGCATGTCTCAAATCCAGTGCAACAAATACAAATAACTTTTACCTTTTATACCCCAAACTGTTTGCATACATCTCTTTGTCTGGCTATTCCCCCACCCCTCCCTTCCAGACAACTGTTACAATAAGCTTGTGAGAAAACTTTCCCAGTCTCTGCGACCTTGAATTAGACATCTGCAAACTAACTACCCCTGCTCCTTATCTCTATTATTTCTGCTAGTGTGAGTAAAACTGCAGCCATCTGCTAGAAACGCTGACCAATACATTTCTGCTTCAGCCTGCTACAGAGCATGTAAAGCAGTAAACACAGAAGTAGGTGAGAGTTCACAAGATGGAGTTTGGGGGTTCAGATAGGCCCAGAGCAAGAGAGTTTCATCGACACTTTGGTCTTCCGCTCTCCCGAGTTACCTGGTAGCTATGCCTAGTGGACCCCAACAATCCCTCCTTTGAGAACACTCAGCAAACCTTTGTCAGAGTTTTCTCATACTCTAAAGACAAAATGCGATTAAGCTGCATACAATCAGGATTATCAATAAGAGGGTATAAAGGAACCTCTGGGGAGGGGGAGGTACAAATCTTACATATGAGCACTTTACAGCAAATGAGCAAAAGAACAAGAACAAAACATATCACCACACCTGTGAGCAAGATGCGAACAATGCTTCCCCCTATATCCCCTAGTTCCCCTAAACCAGGTATCCAATCCCAAAGGGAATCCAAAATAGTGGGTTCCCCTTCCTGGGCCTTCCACTGGTTAAAGGCCCGTTCTGCTGACAAGATGTGCTTGTTAATGTCCTGTGAAAACTCTGGGACATAGGTACAACACTCTTCTCCAATAAGGGCACAGACCCCGCCTCGTGAGGCTAACACATAATCTAGGGCCTGACGGTTCTGCAAAGCCAGCAGTCGAAGCTGGTACAGCTCAGAACTTATGCTTTTCTCTATGGCTAGGGTATCATTGGCAAACTGGGTGAGAAATTTAGACAGTCTTCTGTGAGAAAATAAAACCAATGCTCAGGGTTTTCGCGGGGAGTATGCTGTGACTGTTCAGAGAGATCACAACACATTCCCAGCGACCCTTACTGTTTTTTGAATAGCAGCTTAAGTCCCAAATCGTCGTTAGCAGTCTTCTCCGCAGGCTGGACAATCCACTGTTTAGGAGCGGGCACTGCTTTCAGTCGGGAGTGATGAATCCAGTTCTTGTGTCCTTCGACCTTTGCCGCTGTATGGGTGACAAGCAGGACGGTGTGAGGTCCCTTCCCACTTCTCTTGGAGAGGCTCGTCCTTCCAGGTCCGCACGAGAACGGAGTCACCAGGCTGCAGGGAGTGGACCCGAGGTATCCAGCAGAAGAGGCTGTGAATCTTTGGTGTACCTGTGAAGAAAAGAAAGAACAGCAGACAGAGGGCACATGTACTGAGACAAGAAACCATACCCCACTTCCCATTCCCCTGCCAGAACTGGGGTACCATTCATAGGCCATGCTCTTCCAAACATAATCTCGAAGGGACTAAGCCCTATCCTACCCTTAGGGAGAGCACGAATGCGAAGTAACACAAGGGGCAAGGCATCAGGCCACTTAAGAGAGGCCTCCTGACAGACCTTTGAAAGGTGTCGCTTGAGCGTCTGATTTGTGCGTTCCACTACTCCACTGGCTTGTGGTCGCCAGGGTGTGTGGAGTTTCCAGGGGATTTGCAAAGCACTTGATATCTTTTGAACAATTTGAGATGTGAAGTGCGTTCCATTATCAGATTCCATCCACTGGGGGAGGCCGAAGCGAGGAATGATTTCCTTGACAAACTTAAGAGCCACTATTTTGGCGGTGTTGTTGCGACATGGGAAGGCTTCAGGCCATCCGCTGAATCGATCCACTAAGACAAGAAGGTACCTGTACCCTTGAGTCCTGGGAAACTCAGTAAAGTCTATTTGCCACACCAATCCTGGGCCTGGGGTAGGTTCCAGGGTGGCTGGTGGCACTGCTACTCCTGGTCGTGGGTTATTCTTTTGGCAGATTAAACATTCAGTTTGTACCTGTGATGCTAGGGGTTTAAGTCCAGAGGTTAGAAAATATTTATTCATGAGCTGGGTAAGAGCCTCTCTGCCTGCGTGTGTGGTTTGATGCAGTTTCTGCAACACAGGTCGAATCAAGCCCTTGGGCAGGAGGATTTTTCCCTCTGTGGAATAAAGCCATCCCTCCTTTTCCTGGAGACTGAGACTGTCAGCCAGGTTTCTGTCCTCTTGGGAGTACTGAGGGGCTGCAAGTTCACCCACTGATGGGATGAGGGCATGCATTTGGGCATTCTCCTCTGTTGGTGATTTCAGGGTAGCAGCTCGCTTAGCTTCCCTGTCTGCTCTGGCATTGCCCCTGGTTACATCTTGATCTTCCCTTTGATGGGCTTTGCAATGCACCACTGCTACTGCTGAGGGGAGTTGTACTGCTTCTAAAAGCCGGAGAATTTGAGACCCATGCTTGATCGGAGAACCTTGAGCTGTTAGCATTCCCCTTTGCTTCCACAAACCAGCGTGAGCATGCAATACCCCAAAAGCATACTTTGAATCAGTAAAGATATTAACCCGTTTTCTTTTGCCAGCTCGAGGGCACGGGTCAGGGCCACTAGTTCAGCAAGCTGGGCAGACGTTCCTGCCGGTAAACTCTCAGCTTCCACGGTATCATGAAGAGACACAATAGCATAACCAGCCCTCCTTTGCCCATCCACAACAGTACTACTTCCATCTGTATACCATTCCAAGTCAGCATTTGGGAGTGGCTGATTTTTTAGATCTGGGCGGCTAGAATACTGAACATCTATGATTTCTAGACAGTCATGTTCCTGCTTTTCTGTCTCTGGTAGCAGTGTAGCTGGATTAAGGGAGGGACAGATCTGTAGGGTGACTTCAGGATTCTCTAACAGCTTCGCCTGGTACCGAGCAACCCGAGCCTGTGTGAGCCAAAGACCACCCTTAGTGTCCAGCAAGGCTCGGACCATATGGGGAACATACACTTGCACACTTCCTCCCAGTGTCAGTTTCTCAGCTTCCCCAAGCACTAGAGCAGTAGCTGCGACCGCCCTCAAACAGGCTGGCCATCCCTTTGAAACTTGATCCAGTTGTTTAGAAAAGTATGCCACAGGACGCTTCCAGGCACCTAATAGCTGGGTAAGCATTCCCAAAGCTACCCCTTTTCGTTCATGCGCATACAGTTGGAACGGCTTAGATATATCGGGCAAGCCGAGGGCTGGAGCTTCCATTAGCTTCCTTTTCAAGATCTTAAATGCCCTGTCCGCTTCTGGGGACCAGTGAAAGGGGTCTTGATCCGCTCCCTTAACACATTCATACAGAGGTTTAGCCCACAGTCCAAACTCTGGAATCCATATTCTGCAAAAGCCTGCCATGCCCAGGAATGCTCTAAGCCGTTTACGGTTGCTGGGGATGGGAACTTGGCAGATAGCCTCCTTTCTTTCATTTGAGAGCTGTCTCTCTCCCTGCCTGATGTGAAATCCCAGATATTGAACCTCTGTAAGAGCAATTTGGGCTTTGTTTTGAGATACCCTGTATCCTCGCAACCCAATAAAGTTTAGGAGACTCACAGTAGCTCTGAGACAAGGGATTAGATCCACAGCAGCAATTAACAAGTCATCTACATATTGCAGCAGGAGGGCTCTGTCTGAATTATCCCACTCCTCCAAGTCTCTGGCCAAAGCCTGGCCGAACAGAGTGGGGGAATTTTCAGGCCCCCCTTTCTCTTGGTTGTCAGCCAAGTCTTAGCTGTGTACACTGTCCTTGGATGAGCCTGCTAGCTGTATTTTCCTCTCAGTTAACTCATTCCATGCTTTTTCCTCTTCTCCCTTTCTCAGCTTCTTCTAACTTCCAAAGGAACCTTCCACTCTTCACTTATACACCTTTCCTCCAACCATTAACACATACACATTGCCATCATACACCTTTCCAGTAACATAACTTCTGTGCAGAGCTTTGAAGCAACAAACCAGGATGAGCACACTCACTTCTGAGGATTCCACTCTGTACAACCTCTGGAGTCCAATAGCTTTCCCTTTTAAACCTTAAATGCCTTCTCTGTCTTCCTTCTTAGCCTTGGCTATAACCTGAATCCGCTCCACTTCAGACAACAGGGTTCTCATAAGTATATTACAGTCATCCCAGTCAGGCTTATGGCTAGCTAGACACCCTTCAAAGACTGAAATAAACCTGCTTGGATTCGTCGAGAACTTCCCTGCCTCTGCCTGAAAAGCAGCCAGACGTACAAGGTTAAAAGCAACTGACACAAGATCCTGTGTTCCTGGACGGGCTACCACACTCTCAGTAATCAACGGATACAATCCCACGGGGGGGGTACTCTCTAAAGCCTGTGGGGGTGGAGGAGCCGAAGGGGACACCGATTCTGGCATTACAACAGTGGGAGGGTTCTGGGGTTTAGCAGCCAATACTACCGAGCCTGTCGGAGTCAAATGGCACTTGAGCAAAAGATCAGTCCTATTTCTTAACACCATAAACGTATACGCATAGAGATGTTCATTCCATTTACCTGTTCTCTGACAAAACAGAAGCAACTGAAGGATCGTGTTGTAATTAAGTGATCCTTCCGGTGGCCACCTTTCTTGGCACTCTAGCTGGTACTGAGGCCAATCAACTGTACAGAACCTTTTCAATTTACTTTTAATCAACTGATCAGATCCAAACTCCTTCCAGTTCCCCAGAATGCATTCTAAGGGTGTACACTGTACCCTGCTGGCTGTACTCTGTCCCTGCCCCATACTGAGGGAGACTCTGGGCGTCCCCAAGTCACAACAGGCAGACACTGGGCGTCCCCAGGTCAAGACAGATAAAGTCCCCACTGGACTGTTCCTACCTTATCCAAGGGTCCGGTTCTGCACCGTCGCCCTATCCACGGGACCGGTTCCTCACCGTCGCCCGCAGCTGCTTCTCCACTATCTGTGTGCGTTGCACCGTTGTGCCCTCCGGGGTCGAGCAAACCACGTCTCTGCCGAGGCCCCCGATGAAGTCACCGGTGCGCGCTGGGCGTCGGTCGTCGTCGTAATCCGTCGGCCACCAGGAGGGATCCGGGCAAGGCTGAATTTCAGCCTCGAGCCCACCCAGGGACGCCAAAACTGTTGGCCGCTCGAGGGGCTCGAGGGGACATCAAAGGTCCGTCGCCCGGTGTGCTTGGCACCAATAAAGACACCGAGGGGAGAAAGCAAGCCAAGTTTATTTCAGAGCTCTGAAATGGCACTAGGAGACCAGCATGTCTCAAATCCAGTGCAACAAATACAAATAACTTTTACCTTTTATACCCCAAACTGTTTGCATACATCTCTTTGTCTGGCTATTCCCCCACCCCTCCCTTCCAGACAACTGTTACAATAAGCTTGTGAGAAAACTTTCCCAGTCTCTGCGACCTTGAATTAGACATCTGCAAACTAACTACCCCTGCTCCTTATCTCTATTATTTCTGCTAGTGTGAGTAAAACTGCAGCCATCTGCTAGAAACGCTGACCAATACATTTCTGCTTCAGCCTGCTACAGAGCATGTAAAGCAGTAAACACAGAAGTAGGTGAGAGTTCACAAGATGGAGTTTGGGGGTTCAGATAGGCCCAGAGCAAGAGAGTTTCATCGACACTTTGGTCTTCCGCTCTCCCGAGTTACCTGGTAGCTATGCCTAGTGGACCCCAACAAATTCAAACAGGAACAGGTACAGAGAAGGGCTACTAGGATGATCCGAGGAATGGAAAACCTGTCTTATGAAAGGAGACTCAAAGAGCTTGGCTTGTTTAGCCTAACCAAAAGAAGGCTGAGGGGAGATATGATTGCTCTCTATAAATATATCAGAGGGATACCAGGGAGGAAGAGGAATTATTTAAGCTCAGTACCAATGTGGACACAAGGACAAATGGGTATAAACTGGCCATCAGGAAGTTTAGACTTGAAATTAGATGAAGGTTTCTAACCATCAGAGGAGTGAAGTTCTGGAACAGCCTTCCAAGGGGAGTAGTGGGGGCAAAAGACATATGTGGCTTCAAGACTAAGCTTGATAAGTTTATGGAGGGGATGGTATGATGGGATAGCCTAATTTTGGCAATTAATTGATCTTTGACTATTATCAGTAAATATGCCTAAATGGCCTGTGATGGGATGTTAGATGGGGTGGGATCTGAGTTACAACAGAGAATTCTTTCCTGGGTGTCTGGCTGGTGAGTCGTGCCCACATGCTCAGGGTTTAGCTGATTGCCATATTGGGGTCGGGAAGGAATTTTCCTCCAGGGCAGATTTGCAGAGGCCCTGGTGTTTTTTCGCCTTCCTCTGCAGCGTGGGGCACGGGTCACTTGCTGGAGGATTCTCTGCACCTTGAAGTCTTTAAACCATGATTTGAGGACTTCAATAGCTCAGACATAGGTTAGGGGTTTGTTACAGGAGTGGGTGGGTGAGATTCTGTGGCCTGCGTTGTGCAGGAGGTCAGACTAGATGATCATAATGGTCCCTTTTGACCTTAAAGTCTATGATTCTATGAACTTTCCAATTTCTTAAAACTGGAGACGACAGCCCCGCTCCCCTGTTCGCTTGCTCCCCCTTCTTCCCCTGGGACTCACCTGCTACCTGCAGAGCTGGGGGTGGGAGCTGAAGCGGAGCCTGCCCATGAGATGCAGGTAGGAGTCAGCCCTGGCTGAGAAGGGACTGGCACGGATTGATGACCCAGCAGTGCCCCCGGTTCCCATGCCCTGGGCCAGGCTGGCAGCAGCATTGGCAGGCAGCAATCGTGGGGGGCAGGGATGTTGTCTGTCTGTCTGGATGAGCCGTGCTGGGGGAAATGCCCTTCTCTCCCTGCGCTATGTGTGTGAGCTGGAGGCCAGGCTCGCAATGAGCCGCATGCCCTGAGTCTTAAGGGCGCTGCTCCCCCACAGGCTGAGCCCCCATCCAAGTGGCAGGGAGGGAGGAGAAGTGGGAGCTGGTGCTGCAAAGTTTCCTCTGCCCCGGGGAGAAGCGGCCGCCCCGCATGGGATCCCCAGCTCAGGTTGCAGCTCGGTGCCAGTCACGTGTGTCTCAGAGCCCCTGGTGCGGCTTCCCATGAAGATGGGGTATTTCTGCAGCAGGCGAGGAGAGGGAGGGGCAGAGCTGGGGAGCAGAGAGGAGCATGGAAAATAGGACAGGATCCAAACACAATCCCATGGTGTGGATTGGCACCCACCTGGCTCACAGCCAGGGCCGGCTCTGGCTTTTTTTCTGCTCCAAGCAAAAAAATAAAAATAAAAATGTGCGGGGCGGCAGGAGCAGCAAAGCAAAAAAACAAAACAAAACAAAAAAAACGTGGAGGGCGGCCGGAGCCAGGGTGCAAACTTTCGGTGTCACTTACTTGGCGGCTCGCCGCTGCATCCCCTGGCCGCGCTGGCTAGCAGGACTCCCTGCGCTGCAGACGTGCCCCAGGCAGCGGAGTGCACGCCCCGGCTAGCGGGGGGGGGGGGGGGAGGGGGAAGGAGCAGGGGGGAGAGAGAGAAGGGGGGCGGACAGGGCTTCCTTCAGCCGGGGTGCTCGCCACTTGGCCCCTCCCGCTGCGCCGCCTGCCGGGAGGTCTCCACGCCGCTCCCGCCTGCAGGTGAATTGAAGGTCGGTGGGGAGGGAAGGACACGGGCTGCCGGGCTTGCTGCAGACCTGGCACTGGCTGGGGCAGACGAAGCGCGCAGCCCGCTCCCAGCAGGGCGCTGCCCTCCTCCATGCTGCCGCCACCTACAGGGCGGCCGGAGCGGCAAACCAAAAAAAAAAAAGGAAAAAAAAGGGCGGTCGTGCCACCCTAGGATTGGACGGAATGCCGCCCCTTAGAATCTGCCGCCCCAAGCACGAGCTTGCTCGGCTGGTGCCTGGAGCCAGTCCTGCTCACAGTCATGCTGCCCCCAGCTCTCTGCAAGTGCCCCGCTGCAGTCACATACGCTGTGGAGGGCCTGCCTTGGCACCCCCATTCTGGTGCCCCTGCAGGTAGTATCTGGATTTTTGGTGTACAGGTCCCCTTTCGACTGGACTTTCCGGTCAAAAACTGGACATCTGGCAACCCTACTCGGGCAGCGACCTCTCCCTCCTGAGTGGGGGTTTTCCAGGCTGCACAGCTCCCTACCAAGCCAGTAAATTCCCCAGCAAAGGCAGGCTGCCTAAGCTGCCTGCGTTATGTCTCTCCTCCAAGACAGTAAACAATACATTGCCCCAGGTAAGCTACCACCCCACTCTTCTAAGTAAGCACAGTTATTGGTAAGGTACAAAGCATCCCAGAGAACTCTCCACACGTGCTAAGAGCCTTACCGGAGCTCGTCCCCCCAGCTCCACTGGGGCTGTCAGGCCTTGAAACCCTTCCCTAAGCAGGGCCGGCTCCAGGGTTTTTGCCGCCCCAAGTGGTGCAAAAAAAAAAAAAAAAAAAAGCCGCGATTGCGATCTGCGGCAGCAATTCGGCGGAAGGTCCTTCGCTCCGAGCGGGAGTGAGGGACCGTCTGCCGAATGGCCGCCGAATAGCTGGATGTGCTGCCCCACTCCAGAGTGGCCGCCCCAAGCACCTGCTTGGCAAGCTGGTGCCTGGAGCCGGCCCTGTCCCTAAGGATTGGGGACCCGCTGGTCAGAGGGGCCTGTCTGTTTGCTGGATCTGAATGAAGGCACCAAGGCAGTTTGAACTCAGGCTATTTACTCAGAAATCCTTTCTTTGGCTGTCAGGCTCTGGAGAATCCCATGTGACCCAACAGGTGTGATCCTGGCCAGGTTCTGGTACCTCCTTGGAGGCATTACAGCCTGAATGAATGTGACTAATCCCCTCTCACTGTTCCTAATTCCTGCAGGGCTGTGGACCCTCTCCCCCATGGCAGACAGGCCCTGGCTACAATGGTACAGAAACTTCTTTCAGTGAGGTTTGGCCAGGCTATTGCAGGCAGTTCCCAGCTCTGTCACACATCATAAGCAACACTATAGTTTTGCATGCACAGGGGGCAGAGCTAACGACACCAGGCATGCTGCATTTTGCCTGTTGCAGCTCCCTCTAATGCAGGGGCAAGTCCCACTTGAAATGTCCCTTGTGCCATGGCTGGCTTGGTGTTTGCAGCCGATGCAGAGCACAGTGATCAGGTCCCACCCAGCACAGGGATGGGCGAGGCACTGTGCATCTGTCAACTGCCGGTTTGTAAATAGTGCCCTCGCACTGGGCTTGGCAGAGCGGGGCCACCCCTGCCATGGCTGACCCCCACCCCACCCCGCCATGCTCCATTGCCTCCATGGGGCCCACAAATATGTTTAGGGCCAGGCCCACAAAAGGTTAATCCGGCCCTGAATCCTTCTCCCTCTCTGATGCCTAGCAGCTCTCCAGGTAGCATTCTGCTCTCCACCCCCACTTTCCTGCCTCCAAAGGGCCAAGCAATAAAGATGCATGACCTCCATGTCTACGCTACATCCAGGAGAGGGGGCAGGGATCATGCCTTGCTCTACACAAGGTTAGATGGTTCAAACTGAGGCCAATGGAGCAATGCTGAATGACAGCAGCTGGGGAGCTTGTCCCAGTGATCCAATGGAGCGCTGTTGATTTATAGCAGCAGGGGCGCTGGCCCGTAGTCCTGCCCAATGACTTCTTTTTACAGCCAGGGCACCCCAGGCTCCCTGCAGGCTGTGGCTCCGCAGGGAAGTCAGTGAGCTGGAGGCCAAGTGTAACTGTAATCTGCCCCCCGGGCAGTCCCATGGTATGCTCCTGGCCCAGCTCCCAGGGACAGGCTCATGGCACTTTCAGAGGGAGAGAGATTGGACTCTTTGAAACCCAGGTGCCCTAGAAATGATCATGTGTCGCTACCTCACCCAGGTGCCCTGAGAATCTGCCAGCTGCCACTCGGCGCAGCGTGGCATGCCTTGGTGCAGGTGGGCAGGTGCCAGCAGCGATCTAGGCACAAACTGGAATGGGGCTTCTGGCAGCGACACGCAAATTCCCAGGGGCCACTTGTGGGCATTCCTGGGGGTGGGTTCCTTTCCCCCCAGAATGCACTGGAGCATGGATGCGTTCTCCCAGAATTCCCCCCTGAGCACGGCCATTTGCAGCAGGTGTCATGTGAGCCCCTCATTTCAGTCTCCAGCGTTGGCCCCACTTACGTGACACCCACAGCTGGGATTCAAATTGCTATAGGGGTTGGATGGTTGGGATGGCTTCCTCTGCCCAGGTACGTAAGCCAGCCACAGTCCGTGTATGATGGGTCCCTCATCGGCCTGACCCACAGAGTCAGCTTGATCACTGTGTGGCTGTAGTGTAGGCAGATCCAGAGCATGAATTTCACCCCTGGGCAGGTCCCACTTATGCCCTGAGGGCTCATGCTGACCCTCTGCATGGGGTGAATTTCACACTCAGGCTAGATGCTTCGCACCACGTTGGCTCTCCCAGGCCCTGGGTGGCAGCGCTGAGCCAGATGTGGGCAGCTGCCACGGGAAAGGGAAGGGCCTTGCCTGGCATTTCCAGGCCATTGTGAGTTTGACTGAGTTTTTACTGAAAGTAAATGCGTTGTGAGGAGGGTGTGAGACAGGACCAGGGCCACGCAAGGGAGCTGCACAGACCATCAGCAGGGCAGTGAACTGACAGGGGAAGGCAAAAGATAGGAACACCTGGAAGACAGACAGAGGTGGGGGAGGCAGTGAAAATACAGTCCTTATTAACACCAGCCCCATGCTCTGCCATAGAATGTCCCTCCCTTCCCTCCCACCAGCTCAAAGTGCTTTGCAAAGGAGGTTAAGTAGCATAATCTCCATTTCACAGATGGGGAAACCGAGGCACAAAGCAACAAGCTGACTTGCCCAAAGTCACTCAGCAGGCCAGTGGCACAGCTAGGAATAGACCCCAGGTGGCCTGGGCATCACAACTAGGAGCAGACTCCAGCCCCATGCCTCCTGAGTAGATGCCCCCTCTACAATGCTGGGCCCTTGTCATGTAGAACACAAGACGGGCTGTCTCATTCAATGCAAGCCCAAGCGAGATCAGTGGGACACAGCTGTGCCCTAGCTGTGAGGCCGTAGGGCTGGGCCAGAGGCCCATGCCATGCTGAACAAATTGTTCCTGGCTCTGCTCCAGAATAAGCTGCCGTTGAAAGACTGAGGTCAGTGGCTGGATTCACGGCAGCGCCCCGCTGGGCCATGAGCGTGCCATAGAGCCGAGCTGAGACAAGGCACCAATCTCAATGAAGGAGGCCCATGAGCCAGCAGTTTAGCATGGAGGTATCTGGGAGGGGGAATGGGACCCAAGGAGCTGCCTGACAGCCTGGCAGGTGCTGTACGGAGCCTGCCCACGCCCTGCTCCCAGCACAGCTCCATGCCGCGTGGCTCCTCTGTGACTCAGCGCTGCCATGCAGCTCACATGGTTCCTTAAAGAGAGGCATGCTGGGGCTGAAAGCACTGGGGACTCCACTAGCGAGCGCGGTCCCCGAGCCGCAACCTCACTGCGGCGCTGCAAGCATGCAGGGCTGTACACCCCGTGGGAGTGGACTTTGTTTGTGGGCGGGGCTATAAATAGCTTACCATGCTGTTGCTCAGTATGTTGGTTGTGCCTAGAGGTCCCCACTGAGCTCAGGGCATCATTGTTCTAGGTGCTGTACAGACCTGTGGTGGAATGAGAGATACATACAGTGTAGTCTAGTAGTTGGTGCGTTGGGCTGGGACGCTGCCCCATGGCCATCTAAGACCAGCTTGGGTCGCCATGGAGAAGCAGTTGGCACTGGCCTCTGGCTACGGCTAGCCCCCTGCTCCTGGCACTCAAGGCTGCCTGGGGGTGGGGGCAGCATCTCTGGCCCTGCCCATGTTGGCTGCAGTACCAATAAGACGCCAAATGGACTGAGCACCCTTGGCTAAGCGGCCCAGTGAGCTAGGCACCATGGATCTGGCGGGAGGGGCAGACCCAGCACCCAGTGGGGCTCAAAGCCACTGACCCAGATGGAGGAGTTGCTGCCCAAGTGGACTAGCAGGGCTGATGTGGAGGAGCCGTCACCTCTCGGTGGGGCTGGGTGTGATTGCTGTTGCAGGCATGGGCAGCCCTGATGGGGCCTCAGATGTGGCTGTGGGGCTGACATGGCTCAGTGCTGGAGGGGTGTGACGCACCCCATAATGCTTTATAGAAATATGCTTATGAGTGTAAATATGACATAACTGGAATATGTTTTATGCTAGATATGCCATGTAACATATCTCTGCAAAGGTTACATTGGTCTACAATTTTTGAGAAGTCGTCTGCTTCAGAGATAAAATGTGCTATTTATTATGTATTTTGATGTGCTGAATTCAAATATGACAATTAAAACAACTGATTGGCTACTGTTTCTAAGATATTTAAGTTTTTACATTTTATGTCTATGTATATTGTGTAGATAGTAGAGTTTTAATCATAAATTGTAAACCTAGGTCTTTTCATGTGTTTATGGTTGCTTTACATGATAATATTTCACCTGTCCTGTTTATGTAACACTTTAAAAATCAGCAAAAGGGTTATATAAATAAAATTTATTATGAAACAAAAGGCAAAAAACTATAATGTACATAGTTTAGTCCTATTCAGTGTCTACTCGGCGCTTCTTGGTTTGTCTCTTGTATTCATTAAATGGAGCATCTCTTGTCACTGTCCAGCAATAGTCTGCAAGCATTGATGGGCTCCATTGTTGCAATGTCCTGGTGAAATCACTCGCCGTGCTCGGCGCTCACTGCTCCGCAGTTCGGTGGAAAAAAATGTAGATGAGAGTGCAAAAAATGTATCTTTAGTGACATGTTGCAACCAAGGCTTTTGTATGCCTTGAGGAGGTTTTCCACCAACAACCTGTAGTTGTCAGCCTTGTTGTTTCCGAGAAAATTTATTGCCACTAACTGGAAGGCTTTCCATGCCGTCTTTTCCTTGCCACGCAGTGCATGGTCAAATGCATCATCTCGAAGAAGTTTACGAATCTGAGGACCAACAAAGACACCTTCCTTTATCTTAGCTTCACTTAACCTTGGAAATTTTCCACGGAGGTACTTGAAAGCTGCTTGTGTTTTGTCAATGGCCTTGACAAAGTTCTTCATCAGACCCAGCTTGATGTGTAAGGGCGGTAACAAAATCTTCCTTGATTCAACAAGTGGTGGATGCTGAACACTTTTCCTCCCAGGCTCCATTGACTGTCGGAGTGGCCAATCTTTCTTGATGTAGTGGGAATCTCTTGCACAACTATCCCATTCGCAGAGAAAACAGCAGTACTTTGTGTATCCAGTCTGCAGACCAAGCAAGAGAGCAACAACCTTCAAATCGCCACAAAGCTGCCACTGATGTTGGTCATAGTTTATGCACCTCAAAAGTTGTTTCATGTTGGCATAGGTTTCCTTCATATGGACTGCATGACCAACTGGAATTGATGGCAAAACATTGCCATTATGCAGTAAAACAGCTTTAAGACTCGTCTTCGATGAATCAGTGAACAGTCTCCATTCATCTGGATCGTGAACGATGTTGAGGGCTGCCATCACACCATCGATGTTGTTGCAGGCTACAAGATCACCTTCCATGAAGAAGAATGGGACAAGATCCTTTTGACGGTCACGGAACATGGAAACCCTAACATCACCTGCCAGGAGATTCCACTGCTGTAGTATGGAGCCCAACAGCTCTGCCTTACTCTTGGGTAGTTCCAAATCCCTGACAAGGTCATTCAGTTCACCTTGTGTTATGAGGTGTGGTTCAGAGGAGGAGGATGGGAGAAAATGTGGGTCCTGTGACATTGATGGTTCAGGACCAGAAGTTTCATCCTCTTCCTCTTCCTCGTCTGACTCAAGTGAGAATGATTCTGGTGCATCAGGAACCGGCAGTCCTTCTCCGTGGGGTACTGGGCGTATAGCTGATGGAATGTTTGGATAATGCACAGTCCACTTTTTCTTCTTTGACACATCTTTCCCAACTGGAGGCACCATGCAGAAGTAACAATTGCTGGTATGATCTGTTGGCTCTCTCCAAATCATTGGCACTGCAAAAGGCATAGATTTCCTTTTCCTGTTCAACCACTGGCGAAGATTTGTTGCACAAGTGTTGCAGCATATGTGTGGGGCCCACCTCTTGTCCTGATCTCCAATTTTGCAGCCAAAATAAAGGTGATAGGCTTTCTTAACCATAGTGGTTATACTGCGCTTTTGTGATGCAAAAGTCACTTCACCACAAACATAGCAGAAGTTATCTGCACTGTTCACACAAGTATGAGGCATCTCTGCTCACTTTGGCTAAACAGAAATGTATCTCTTTGCAAAATCAAACACTGACAAATAAGAGAGCATGACACTGTATGATTTCTAGAGCTGATATAGGGCAATTTGTTCAGCAGAGTGATGTGAGCTTCGTTATGATTGCATCATCCATGACTTCTAGGAATAACATGATGCAATTCATATCATGTATGATGCAATACCAGCTTCAGATTGCATCATTCATTGTTTTGCCTAAAAAGCAAGTACTGTCCAAACCCAGTCATAGATTTATTCATAGATCCAGTCAAAGATGTATTTTAGTCATTTCTGGTTTAAATTGAGATCCCTTCCCTTTATAACTCACTTATCCTCCGCCATTCCCAAGTCAAGGGTCGTATATACTGACCCAATAGCATATCTTGAAAACTAGAGCCAATCAACAATTTTAAGCATCATTTTCGTTCTCAGTGACCCAGAATTAGTAAAGTTTGACTACATTTATTTCAGAAGCATTTTGGCTGTAGAGCAGTGTTATGATCTACTGAATATATTCATCCTATTTGTATGCATGTGTGTATTCGAAGTTATGAATATTGGCTGTGTACTTGCTTGAGTTTAAGTAGCCTTAGTAAGGCATTTGCTCAGCTTCTTGAGAAAGGAATGTTCAAATTAAGTGCCCGATGAAGAAACACTTAACTGACAATGGATCTTGGAAGACTCCAATCCACATAAGAAGTCTTCCTGGAGACATTCAAGATAGCATGTGTGCAATGGCTGCTGCCTGTAAAAACTGAGTCATGCATGGATATATGACTTGCCCATGTGACTCCAAAACTCCATCTTAGAGCTGGATTTTGCATAGGAGAGAGGAGGGGTCTCCACCCACAAGAGAAAGTCTATTTAAGCTCCTGGGAGACCCCTCCATTTTGTCTTCAGCTGGCTCAAGAGATAGCCTCTCCACCCCCAAAGGATATTGAAAGAAACTGGAACAAAGGACAGTAACCACGGGGGTGTGAGTGATTGCTGGACCCAGAGTAGAAGGAGGTTAGTCTGCAAAACTACTGGAAGATCTCTGTACCCTCAGGGTATGTCTACACTACGAAATTAGGTCGAATTTATAGAAGCCGGTTTTATAGAAATCGGTTGTATACAGCCGATTGTGTGTGTCCCCACATAAAATGCTCTAAGTGCATTAAGTCGGCGGACCGCGTACACAGTACCAAGGCTAGCGTCGACTTCCGGCGCATTGCACTATGGGTAGCTATCCCACAGTCTCCGCCGCCCATTGGAATTCTGGGTTGAGATCCCAATGCCTGAATGATGCAAAACAGTGTCGCGGGGGGTTCTGGGTACATGTCGTCAGGCCCCTCCCCCTCCGTCAGAGCAACGGCAGACAATCGATTCGTGCCTTTTTACCTGGGTTACCTGTGCAGACAACATACCACGCCAAGCCTGGAGCCCGCTCAGCTCAGCTCAGCTCACCGTCACCATATGTCCTCTGGGTGCCGGCAGACGTGGTACTGCATTGCTACACAGCAGCAGCTAATTGCCTTTTGGCAGTAGACGGTGCAGTATGACTGGTAGCCTTCATTGGCGATCTGGGTGCTGGCAGATGTGGGGCTGCATTGCTACACAGCAGCAGCCCCATGCCTTTTGGCAGTAGATGGTGTATTACGACTGGTATCCGTCGTCATCATACTGCAGTTCGATCAGATGATGTCTGAAACTCCGTATGTCCCCCAGTCATATTCTGCTGCCTTCCCAATGATGATGGCGGCTATCAGTCGTAGTACACTATTTTCTGCCAAGCGCCCAGTATTTTCTGCCAAGCACCCAGAAGATGCGAAGGGCTATCAGTCATGCTGCACCGTCGGCTGCCAGCTTAAGATGTAAAAAATAGATTTGTTCTGTATTCATTTGCTTCCCCCTTCCTCCGTGAAATCAATGGCCTGCTAAACCCAGGGTTTTGAGTTCAATCTTTGGGGGGGCCATTCTGTGTGACAGTTGTTTGTGTTTCTCCCTGATGCACAGCCACCTTTGTTGATTTTAATTCCCTGTACCTGTACTCCATGTCGTCACTCGCCCCTCCCTCCCTCCCTCCGTCAGACAATAGTTTCGCACCTTTTTTCAGACCAGACGCCATAGCACTGGGATCATGGAGCCCGCTCAGATCACCGCGGCAATTATGAGCACTATGAACACCACACGCATTGTCCTGGAGTATATGCAGAGCCAGGACATGCCAAAGCAAAACCAGGACCAGCCGATGAGGCGATTGCAGTGCGGCGACGAGAGTGATGAGGAAATTGACATGGACATAGACCTCACAGAAGGTACAGGCCCCCGCAATGTGCAAATCATGGTGTTACTGGGGCAGATTCATGCCGTGGAACGCTGATTCTGGGCCCGGGAAACAAGCACAGACTGGAAGGACCGCATCGTGTTGCAGGTGTGGGACGATTCCCAGTGGCTGCGAAACTTTTGCATGCGTAAGGGCACTTTCATGGAACTTTGTGACTTGCTTTCCCCTGCCCTGAAGCGCCAGAATACCAGGATGAGAGCAGCCCTCACAGTTGAGAAGCGAGTGGCGATAGCCCTGTGGAAGCTTGCAACGCCAGACCGGTCAGTCGGGAATCAATTTGGAGTGGGCAAATCTACTGTGGGGGCTGCTGTGATCCAAGTTGCCAGAGCAATGAAAGACCTGGTGATATCAAGGGTAGTGACTCTGGGAAACGTGCAGGCCATAGTGGATGGCTTTGCTGCAATGGGATTCCCTAACTGTGGTGGGGCGATAGACGGAACCCATATCCCTATCTTGTCACCAGAGCACCAAGCCACTGAGTACATAAACCGCAAAGGGTACTTTTCAATGCTGCTGCAAGCCCTGGTGGATCACAAGGGACGTTTCACCAACATCAACGTGGGATGGCTGGGAAAGGTACATGATGCTCGCGTCTTCAGGCACTCTGGTCTGTTTCGAAAGCTGGAGGAAGGGACTTTCTTCCCGGACCAGAAAATAACCGTTGGGGATGTTGAAATGCCTATCGTGATCCTTGGGGACCCAGCCTACCTCTTAATGCCATGGCTCATGAAGCCGTACACAGGCAGCCTGAACAGTAGTCAGGACCTGTTCAACTACAGGCTGAGCAAGTGCCGAATGGTGGTCGCGCTGGCGCAGCTTACTGACTCGCTCAGACCTCAGCGAAAAGAATATCCCCATTGTTATTGATGCTTGCTGTGCGCTCCACAATATCTGTGAGAGTAAGGGGGAGACATTTATGGCGGGGTGGGAGGTTGAGGCAAATTGCCTGGCCGCTGATTACGCGCAGCCAGACACCAGGGTGGTTAGAAGAGCACAGCAGGGCGCGGTGCGCATCAGAGAAGCTTTGAAAACGAGTTTTGTGACTGGCCAGGCTACGGTGTGAAACTTCTGTTTGTTTCTCCTTGATGAACCCTCCGCCCCCCCCCCACCCGGTTCACTCTACTTCCCTGTAAACCAACCACCCCACCCTCCCCTCCCCCCTTTGAGCACCGCTTGCAGAGGCAATAAAGTCATTGTTACTTCACATTCATGCATTCTTTATTAATTCATCACACAACTAGGGGGATAATTGCCAAGGTAGCCCGGGATGGGTGGGGGAGGAGGGAAGGAAAAGGACACACTGCAGTTTAAAACTTTAACTCTTATTGAAGGCCAGCCTTCTGATGCTCGGGCAATAATAATTATATAATAATAATAATTAATGGAGATATCCCATCTCCTAGAACTGGAAGGGACCTTGAAAGGTCATCGAGTCCAGCCCCCTGCCTTCACTAGCAGGACCAAGTACTGATTTTGCCCCAGATTCCCCAAGTGGCCCCCTCAAGGATTGAACTCACAACCCTGGGTTTAGCAGGCCAATGCTCAAACCACTGAGCTATCCCATCTGGGGTGGACTGACTGGGTGGCCGGAGGCCCCCCCACCGTGTTCTTGGGTGTCTGGGTGAGGAGGCTATGGAACTTGGGGAGGAGGGCTGTTGGTTACACAGGGGCTGTAGCGGCGGTCTCTGCTCCTGCTGCCTTTCCTGCAGCTCAACCATACGCTGGAGCATATCAGTTTGATGCTCCAGCAGCCGGAGCATCGACTCTTGCCTTCTGTCTGCAACCTGACGCCACCTATCCTCTTCAGCCCGCCACTTGCTCTGTTCATCCCGCGATTCAGCCCGCCACCTCTCCTCTTGTTCATACTGTGCTTTTCTGTAGTCTGACATTGACTGCCTCCACGCATTCTGCTGTGCTCTGTCAGCGTGGGAGGACATCTGGAGCTCTGTGAACATATCGTCCCGCGTCCACCGTTTTCTCCTTCTAATCTTCGCTAGCCTCTGTGAAGGAGAAACATTTGCAGCTGGTGGAGGAGAAGGGAGAGGTGGTTAAAAAAGACACATTTTAGAGAACAATGGGTACACTCTTTCACGTTAAATTTTGCTGTTCACATTACACAGCACATGTGCTTTCGTTACAAGGTCGCATTTTTCCTCTTATATTGAGGGCCTGCCGGTTTGGTGTGAGAGATCACTCATGCAGTGCCAGGCAACAGATTTCGGCTTGCAGGCAGCCATGGTAAGCCACAGTCTTTTGGCTTTTTTAACCTTCTTAACATGTGGGAATGGTTTCAAACAGTAGCGCCCTCATTTCCCATACCAAGCACCCGTTGGGTTGGCCATTTAAAATGGGTTTGCAATGTAAAAGGAGGGGCTGCGGTTTCCGGGTTAACATGCAGCACAAACCCAACTAACCCCCCCCCCAATTCTCTGGGATGATCACTTCACCCCTCCCCCCTACCGCGTGGCTAACAGCGGGGAACATTTCTGTTCAGCCGAGCAGGAACGGGCACCTCTGAATGTCCCCTTAATAAAATCACCCCATTTCAACCAGGTGACCGTGAATGATATCACTCTCCTGAGGATAACAAAGACAGATAAAGAATGGATGTTGTCTGCATGCCAGCAAACACCGGGACCATACGCTGCCATGCTTTGTTATGCAATGATTCCAGACTACGTGCTACTGGCCTGGCGTGGTAAAGTGTCCTACCATGGCGGACGGGATAAGGCAGCCCTCCCCAGAAACCTTTTGCAAAGGCTTTGGGAGTACATGAAGGAGAGCTTTCTGGAGATGTCCCTGGAGGATTTCCGCTCCATCCCCATACACGTTAACAGACTTTTCCAGTAGCTGTACTGGCCACAATTGCCAGGGCAAATTAATCATTAATCATTAAACACGCTTGCTTTTAAACCATGTGTAATATTTACAAAGGTACACTCACCAGAGGTCCCTGTGTGCCCTCAGGGTCTGGGAGCATGCCTTGGGTGAGTTCGGGGGTTACTGGTTCCAGGTCCAGGGCGATAAACATATCCTGGCTGTTGGGGAAACCGGTTTCTCCGCTTCCTTGCTGCTGTGAGCTATCTACATTATCTTCATCCTCATCTTCCTCGTACCCCGAACCCGCTTCCCTGTGTGTTTCTCCAGTGAGGGAGTCATAGCACACGGTTGGGGTAGTGGTGGCTGCACCCCCTAGCATGGCATGCAGCTCCACGTAGAAGCGGCATGTTTGCGGCTCTGCCCCGGACCTTCCGTTTGCCTCTCTGGCTTTGTGGTAGGCTTGCCTTAGCTCCTTAATTTTCACGCGGCACTGCTGTGAGTCCCTGTTATGGCCTCTGTCCTTCATGGCCTTGGAGACCTTTTCTAATATTTTGCCATTTCGTTTACTGCTACGGAGTTCAGCTAGCACTGATTCATCTCCCCATATGGCGAGCAGATCCCGTACCTCCCGTTCGGTCCATGATGGAGCTCTTTTGCGATCCTGGGACTCCATCACGGTTACCTGTGCTGATGAGCTCTGCGTGGTCACCTGTGCTCTCCTCGCTGGGCAAACAGGAAATGAAATTCAAAAGTTCGCGGGGCTTTTCCTGTCTACCTGGTCAGTGCATCTGAGTTGAGAGTGCTGTCCAGAGCGGTCACAATGAAGCACTGTGGGATAGCTCCCGGAGGCCAATAACGTCGAATTCCGTCCACACTACCCCAATTCCGACCCGCAAAGGCCGATTTTAGCGCTAATCCCCTTGTCGGAGGTGGAATAAAGAAACCGGTTTAAAGGGCCCTTTAAGTCGAAAAAAAGGGCTTTGTCGTGTGAACGTGTCCAGGCTTAATTCAAATTAATGCTGCTAAATTCGACCTAAACTCGTAGTGTAGACCAGGTCTGAGGGTGAGATTTCATCTGTAATCACTTTCTGACTGTATTAGGCATAGGCTTGGGTGTTTTATTTTATTTTGTTTGGTAATTCACTTTGTTCTGTCTGTTACTACTTGGAACCACATAAATCCTACTTTTTGTATTTAATAAAATCACTTTTTACTTAACCCAGAGTATGTATTAATACCTGGGGGAGGGGGGGAGGGCAAACAGCTGTGCATATCTCTCTATCAGTGTTATAGAGGGCGAATAATTTATGAGTTTATCCTGTATAAGCTTTATACAGGGTAAAATGGATTTATTTGGGGTTTAGACCCCATTGGGAGTTGGGCATCTGAGTATTAAAGACAGGAACACTTCTTAAGCTGCTTTCAGTTAAGCCTGCAGCTGTTGGGGGACGTGGTTCAGACCTGGGTCTGGGTTTGCAGCAGGCTAGCATGTCTGGCTCAAACCAGGCAGGGCACTGAAGTCCCAATCTGCCAGGGGAAGCAGGCTCAGGGGTAGTCTCAGCTCATCAGTTGGGAGTTCCCAAGGGGTTTTCTGTGATCCAACCCATCACAAGGGGTCTTTGCCCTGCAGTGGGACTGGGGGAGGAGCTGGCTCTGTCTCTCTTGGCCATGCCGCAGCAGGTCTCCTAGCTGGGCACTGCTGCAGCCAGTGGGGTAGGATTCAGCATGCTGCTTCCCACTCCCACCACATGGGGGTGAGCTTGGGGCACTGCGGTTGTACCTGGCACAGGCTCTGTGTGGTGCTCTGTCCCCCCTCTAGTGGTGGCTGGGTCACACACAGGTTGCTGAGCATTCCTGGCCTGCACAGCAGGCTTTAGCTCAGAGGTTAATGGTGGCAGATCTGGTGGCTCAAGGGTTGCAGCATTACACCACCATCTCAGCAAAGTCCCAGCTTTTCCATGCCGGGGGCAACTGGGTCCGCCGAACGCCTCCTCGGGCGCTGTCACACAGACTGCTGGGTCCCTGCCGTCACGGGGGAGGGTTCACAGGTTATGAATTTGCCAGCGACATTCACAGCCTTGCCACCTCTGCGAATAGCAACTGATCCCACTCACGCTGCCAGGCCTGTGTTACAGGCTGTGGGTACACTGATATATTAAGATTCTGAGTGTGTTAAATTCTATTTGATGGTTAAAAATACATTTGTGGAGGTTTAACTAGGGCATGTTGCCATAAATTTCAATCAAGAGACTTTTAACAACTAGCTCAGGTCTCCCCTGTCCCCTTGCTGAAGGGCAGCCTCAGTGTAGCCACAGATCTGTTAGGACCTGAGCCTGCCCCATTGAAACCAGCTTCCACAATGGGAGCTAGATTGTGTCACGAGAACACTAGCAGTGGTGGAGCAAGCATCCTAGCACAGCTCCCACCAATGCCTCACCCCTGCCCTGGAGGGAGCCCCTCTCTACTCATGGGAGGGGAGCTAATTCAATGACCCTTTCAGTCCTCCTCAGTCTCCCTGCTGAGACAGAAAAAAGGGGGTCAATTGTGATGGTGTCTTCAGTGCTTCAAAAGGCCGATTTTACAAAGCTGAAAACAATGATCAGCTGGGAGGAGGTATTTATACAGAAAAATGCAAATGATAATGAGAGACTGTTTAAGAATATTTTAATTAAGTGACCCAAAAGCCACAATCTCAGAATCAAGAAGAAAGGCTAAAAACAATCAACCTGGTTTAGAAAGGAAATGTAAGCAGCTGTATCTACCTCTCCCCCCTTTATCCACCCCCCCAATATGTAACAAATAGAAAAAGGGGAAGTTGATGAAAATGAATATAAATTGGAAGTTCAGTGTTGTAGAAAATTGATAAGGGAAGCAAAAGGACACAAGATAAAATCTATGGCCAACAGACTTAAGGACAATAAGAAGTGTTTTTTAAAGTATATTAGAAACAAAGGAAGTCCTAGCAATGGTACTGGTCCATTGCTAGATGGAAATGGTAGAATTGTCAATTATAATGCAGAAAAGGCAAAAGTGTTAAATAAATATTTCTTTTTTGGGGGGAAAAGCAGGATGCAGTATTATCATATCATATAATGATGATTAAATACTTTCCATATAGAGAATAACTCAGGTGGATGTTAACTAGCAGCTACTAAGTTAGACATTTTTAAATCAGCAGCTCTACATAACTTGCCTCCAAGAGTTTTAGAAGAGCTGGCCGAGAAACTCTTAGAACCATTAATGTTTATTTTCAATGTGTCTTTGAACACCAGGGACATTCCCAAGGACAAGAAGAAAGTTAATGTTGTGCCATTATTTAAAAAGAGTAAACAGGATGAATAAGTAAGAATAGGCCTGTCAACCTGACATTAATCCCAGGTGAAATGATAGAATGGCTGATATGGGAGTCAATTAATAATTAATTGCAAATAGTATAATTAATGACAATCACCATGAAAAATAGTTCTTCTCTGAGTGCTGGTCCCTACACGGATTCCAAACACGGGTGCGCATGTGTGCCATGTGCTGGAGGTGGAACTGTTCATAGTTGACCCATGTGTGCATTGTGAGTCAGTGACGTGGCATGTCTGAGGCTTTCAGAAGTTGCGTGGGTCGATGCCGCTCCAGTTCCCTCTTACTACCGCATGGCCAGAGTCGGAACCCCTGTTCCTTAGTGTTCTTAGCCATCTAAGAGTACTGTGATCAAACCTTTCATTGTATATAGTTTTCCTATCTAGTTAATTAGTTGTCCATTATTCATTGTAGTTAGTTAGGTTCTCTCCTTGGACTTCCCCTCTCGGGGACTTCTCCCTTCCAGCCCAGGGACTATGCTCTGTTAAGCTGCCTTCAAAAACTGTGCCTTGTGCCCTCGCTCCTTCGCAGTGAGTGACGAGTACACCAATTGCCTGTACTGCCTGGGTGAAGCCCATATAGTTTCCCGCTGCTTCATCTGCCACTCATTCCCATCACAGACCCGAGCAGGTTGTGAACTTCACCTCTGTAATTTTTTAATAAAGGAGGCAATGCGCCTGTGTGCACAACTGGACCCGGCTCCACTGGAACCACTGGAGCGGCGCCTGTCACCGGTGGTGAGCGCCTCACTGGGTCCCTCAAATGTGGCACCAGCGGCACCGTCACATCCACCTAAGCCCCACCATGTGCACAAGAAGCATGGGCACAAAGGCAACTCCCCAACGGGGACTGCCTCAAAACACAGTCTTCCCTCCCCGAGCCATGATAGTCGGATGAGAAATCACGCGTCACAGCAGAAGGTTCAGCTTCGACTTTGGGTCTGGCCCCGAAGAGAGCGCGCGCAGAGCACCACTCCAAATGCTCACCACTGGCCCCACCTTCTAGCTCGATACCGGGACCTTCTACTTCACTCCCAGCACTGTCAACTCCACCAGGACCCTTGGGCTTGACGCACCCGGGTCTGCGCACTCTGGGCTGTTTATCGCCTCTCACATCATTAGGAAGGCGGTCCGGATTTTGGTAAGCTCAGAGAGCTGATAGGTAAGGTCCCATGGGAATCAAGACTGAGGGGAAAAACAACTGAGGAGAGTTGGCAGTTTTTCAAAGGGACACTATTAATGGCCCAAAAGCCAGCTATTCCGCTGGTTAGGAAAGATAGAAAATGTGGCAAAAGACCACCTTGGCTTAACCACGAGATCTTGCATGATCTAAAAAATAAAAAGGAGTCATATAAAAAATAGAAACTAGGACAGATTACAGAGGATGAATATAGGCAAACAACACAGGAATGCAGGGGCAAGATTAGAAAGGCAAAGGCACAAAATGAGCTCAAACTAGCTACAGGAATAAAGGGAAACAAGAAGACCTTTTTATCAATACATTAGAAGCACGAGGAAGACAAAAGTCCAGGTAGGCCCACTGCTCAGTAAAGGGGGAGAAACAGTAACAGGAAACTTGGAAATGGCAGAGATGCTTAATGACCTCTTTGTTTCGGTCTTCACCAAGAAGTCTGAAGGAATGTCTAACATAGTGAATGCTAATGGGAAGGGGTAGGTTTAGCAGATAAAATAAAAAAAGAACAAGTTAAAAATCACTTAGAAAAGTTAGATGCCTGCAAGTCACCAGGGCCTGATGAAATGCATCCTAGAATACTCAAGGAGCTAATAGAGGAGGTATCTGAGCCTCTAGCTATTATCTTTGGAAAATCATGGGAGACAAGAGAGATTCCAGAAGACTGGAAAAGGGCATTTCTCCCCAAGGACCGCTTTGCCGCCCTCGCGACGCTCCAACACCATCCAGCACACGCATCCCTCAGTGCCTCTCCCTCCTGGGCCACATGGCAGCCTGCACTGCTGTTACACCATATGCCCACCTCCATATGCGCTGCCTTCAACACTGGCTCCGCACTGTCTATGATCCTCAGTCGGACCAACTAAACAAACCACTCATCCTCCCCCCTTGTGTGTTAGCTTCTCTCACCTGGTGGTGCAACCCCTCTGCACTCCTAGCAGGCATGCTGTTTACACCCCCACCCTTACCACAGATGCTTCCTTGGTGGGCTGGGGCACCCATCTTCGCGACCACATGGCACAAGTCCTTTTGTCACTACGAGACGTGTGGCTGCACATCAACATCCTAGAGCTCTGGGCAGGCCGCCTTGCCTGTCAAGCCTCCCTCCACTCCTCCCATGTTCAAATACTGCCAGACAACATGACAATGGTCATAGGCATCAACAAGTGAGACGATGCCAGGTCCCCTGCGCTTTGTATGGAAGCCTTTGGAATTGGCGCCTCTGACACGAGATCACCATACATGCGGTGCACCTCCTGGGCAGACAGACTGAGCCGATCCTTCCCCACAAACCATGCGTGTGAGCTCCACCACCCCACTCCCCAGTCCCTCTTTCGTGGGTGTGGCACACCACGCTGGGATCTCTGTGCAACACCAATAAACCGAAAGCTTCCATTGTTCTACTCCTAAGGGGGCCTGGACCCGGGCTCTCAGGGCAACGCATTTCTCATTCCCTGGACTTCAGATCTTCTCTACGCCTTCCCATCACTTCTCCCCCAGGTCCTAATCAAGTTATGCAGGGACCAGGCAACAGTAATCCACATAGCTCCCTCCTGGCCTCCCCAATACGGGTACACTGATCTTCTCCTCCTCTCCGCTCGCCCCTCAATCCCCCTCTTCACCATCCTGGATCTCCTGACACAAGACCGCGGATGACTGCGACACCCCAACCCAGGTCCTCTTCACTTCACGGCCTGCTATTTGGTTGGGGATCGTGTATAGATCAGGCCTCCTCTGTGCCCGTCCACAGCAGCCTCATTAACAGCAGGTGCCAAGCCACTCACATGTCTTTTGCAGTTAAGTGGCGCTGCTTCACTGCCTGGGCATGCCACTGCCACGTCTCCATTCCTACTCTCCTGGATTACCTCCTCCATCTGTGCCAATCAGGCCTAGTGCACTCCTCTGTCCATGTTCACCTAGATATGCTTAGTGCCTTCCTCCCTCCCATGGACGGCTTCTCCGTCTTTACTCACCCGACCACCTCCCAATTCCTCCAAGGCCTCCTCAATGTTTTTCTCCCTGTACAAAGGCCCACCCCGCCTTGGGATCTCACTTTGGTCCTCTCTGCCCTCACCAAGCACCCTTTCGATGCATGACCTCCGCACACTGTGTCAGTGAACTGGCAGCCATCATGGCGGACGCCCCGTTTACCATCTTCCATAAGGACAAAGTCTCCTTATGTCTACACCCCAAGTTTCTGCCCAAGGTGGCTTCCTCTTTCCATCTCAACCAAAGTATACACCTCCCATTCTTCTACCCCAAGCCTCACGCCTTGGCCATGGAAAACGCCTTCCACTCCCTCGATGTCCGTCAGTTGCTCGCCTTTTATCTCCGTTGCACCCGCGCCCTCTGCACGTCCCCCTGGCTTTGTAGTCATCGCGGAGCGCTGCCGTGGCTCTGCCCTCTCCTCACAATGTCTCTCCAAGTGGATCTCCTGCTGCATTGAGACCTGCTATGAATACTAAACTGGGAGGAGTGGTAGATACGCTGGAGGGTAGGGATAGCATACAGAGGGAGCTAGACAAATTAGAGGATTAGGCCAAAAGAAATCTGATGAGGTTCAACAAGGACAAGTGCAGAGTCCTACACTTAGGACGGAAGAATCCCATTCACTGTTACAAACTAGGGACCGAATGGCTAGGAAGCAGTTCTGCAGAAAAGGACCTAGGGGTTACAGTGGACGAGAAGCTGGATATGAGTCGACAGTGTGCCCTTGTTGCCAAGAAGGCTAACGGCATTTTGGGCTATATAAGTAAGGGCATTGCCAGCAGATCGAGGGATGTGATCATTCCCTTCTATTCAACATTGGTGAGGCCTCATCTGGAGTACTGTGTCCAGTTTTGGGCCCCACACTACAAGAAGGATCTGGAAAAAATGGAAAGAGTCTAGCGGAGGGCAACAAAAATGATTAGGGGGCTGGAGCACATGACTTATGAGGAGAGGCTGAGGGAACTGGGATTGTTTAGTTTGCAGAAGAGAAGAATGAGGGGGGATTTGATAGCTGCTTTCAACTACTTGAAAGGGGGTTCCAAAGAGGATGGATCTAGACTGTTCTCAGTGGTACCAGATGACAGAACAAGGAGCAATGGTCTCAAGTTGCAGTGGGGGAGGTTTAGGTTGGATATTAGGAAAAACTTTTTCACTAGGAGGGTGGTGAAGCACTGGAATGGGTTACCTAGGGATGTGGTGGAATCTCCTTCCTTAGAGGTTTTTAAGGTCAGGATTGACAAAGCCCTGGCTGGGATGATTTAGTTGGAAATTGGTCCTGCTTTGAGCAGCGGGTTGGACTAAATGACCTCCTGAGGTCCCTTCCAACCCTGATATTCTATGATTCTATTGAGCACTCACTCCCGCTGGGAATCATGGCCCACTCCATACAGGCATATGCTGCCATGTCAGCCTTTCTCACAGACGTTCCGTGGCCGGACATATGTTGAATGGCTACTTGGTCCTTCGTCCACACCTTCTCCACTCATTACACCATTGTTTCCTCCACAACGATGGATGCAGCAGTCAGTCATGGTGTCCTACAGACTTGGTCTTTTCAAGAGCCCTCGTGCCCACCTCCTTCCTGACCACTGCTCGTTACTCTCCCGCATTTGGAATCCACATAGGGTGGGACCAGCTGTCGAAGAAGAAGAGGAGGTTACTTACTGCAACTGGAGGTTCTTTGAGATGTGTGGTCCCCATCTGGATTCCAATCCCACCCTCCTTCCCCGTTATTTACTCCTTCTCATAACACAAGAACTAGGGGCCACCAAATGAAATTGATAAGCAGCATATTTAAAACAAAAGGATGTATTTCTTGACATAACACACAGTCAACCTGTAGAACTCTTTGCCAGAAGATGTTGTGAAGGCCAAGAATATAACAGGGTTCAAAACAGAACCAGATAAATTCATGGAGGATAGGTCCATCAATGGCTATTAGCCAGGATGGGCAGTGATGGTGTCCCTAGGCTCTGTTTGCTAGAAGCTGGGAATGGGCGATAGGGGATGGATCACTTGATGATAACCTGTTCTGTTCATTCCCTCTGGGGCACCTGGCATTGGCCATTGTTGGAAGACAGGATACTGGGCTAGATAGACCTTTGGTCTGATCCAGTATGGCCATTCTTATGTTCTTATGTTCCCCTCTGTCCGGGCTCCTCTGTTGCCAGGTAAGAGGGAACTGGAGCAGCATTGACCCACACAGTGTCTTAAAGCCTCAGATGCGCCATGTGGTCGATGCACGCATGGGTCAACGGACAGTACTATGAACAGTTCTGGCTCCGGCACATGGTGTGCATGCGCACGCGTGTTTGGAATCCAGATAATCCAGATAGGGACCACACATCTCGAAGAACTTCCAGTTATAGTAAGTAACCCTCTCATCCTGTCAAACTAACAATATCTGTTTTTTTATGAGATTTCATGTTTCATTGATAAAGGCAATAGTGCTGATGTAATATACTTAGGCTTCTATAAGGCATTGGACGTGGTACTGCATGATATTTTGTTTAAGAAACTGGAATTTTACAGTCAACATGGCCCACATTAGATGGATTAAAATCTGACTTGCTGACAGGTCGCAAGATGTAACTGTAAATGGGGACTCATCACTGCTTGGGCGTGTTTCTAGTGGGTCCCACAGGAATCGGTTCTTGGCCATACGCTATTTAATATTTGTATCAGTGTCTTGGTAGAAAACATAAAACCCTTATTGGAAAAGCTTGCAGATGACACAAAAACTGGGGGAGTGGTAAATAATGAAGAGGGCAGATCATTGGTACAGGGTGATATGGATCGCTTGGTAACCTGGGCCCAGGCAAACAACCTGCATTTCAATAAGGCCAAATGTACAGCTAGGAAGAACAAAGAATGCGGCCACACTTACAGGATGGGGGACCCTATCCTGGGAAGCAGGGACTCTGACAAAGACTTGGGATCATGGTGAATAATCAGCTGAGCACAAGCTCCCAGTGTGATGCAGTGGCTAAAAAGGCTAATGCCAGCCTGGGATGTATAAACAGGGGAATCTCAAGTAGAGGAGCAGAGAGATTATTTTACCTCTGTATTTGGCCCTGGTGCGACTGCTTTTGGAATCCTGTGTCCAGTTCTGGTGTCCACAATTCAATAAGGATGTTGATCAGTTGGAGAGGGGTCAGAGAAGAGCCACGAGAATGATTAAAGGATTAAAAAACCTGCCTTACAGTGATAGACTCAAGGAGCTCAGTCTGTGTAGAGAAGAGAAGGCTTGATTACAGTCTATAAATACCTATATGGGTGTGACGCTGTATGGAATCTGGGGGACACTTTAGGATATTATGAATACCAATATTGTAAAATGGCAATGAGTTGTGCCAGATATGCCGTGTAAGGTAAAGTAACTCCTCACTTAAAGTCATCCTGGTTAATGTTGTTTCGTTGTTACGTTGCTGATCAATTAGAGAACATGCTCATTTAAGTTGCGCAATGCTCCCTTATAACGTTGTTTGGCAGCCGCCTGCTTTGTCCACTGCTTGCAGAAAGAGCAGCCCGTTGCAGCTATCTGGCGGGGGCTTGGAACCAGGGTGGACCGGCAGCCCCCCTATCAGCTCCCTGCTCCCCTAAGTTCCCTGTGCGGCAGCCGCCCAGCAGGCTATCAATTGCCAGTAGTTCAGCTGTCCCTCTCTCCACTGCCATGTGCTGCTCCTGCCCTCTGCCTTGGAGCTGCTTCCAGGAGCCTCCTGTTTGCTGTGTAGGGGGCGAAGGGAAAAGGGGGGCTAATGTCAGGGTGTCTCCCTCCCCCCTGCTCCTGCCCCCCGCTTACCCCATCTCCATAGAGCGGGGGGACACGACAGGGCTCAGGACAGAGGGACTTTGCTGGCAGCAGCTGTTGTCTCACCTTGCTAATCTACTTTAAAAGGCAATGTACTTAGAGTGGGGTCAGCGTACTTAAAGGGGAAATGCGCATCTCTCTCTCTCTCTCTCGCACAGGGTGTGTGTCTCTGTCTCTGTCTGCCATGCTGTCTCCCCTCCCTCCATTTGTGCTGCCTCATAGAGTGTGAGGCTACATTAACAACGTGTAAACCCTTGAGGGCTCAGCCAAGTGCTAATTCATCATTTAGCAGTAAGGCATTCCCTGGGAAATATCCCACCCTCTGATTTCACCACCTCAACCAAGCTTCACAATCATCATTGCTGTGTACAGTATTAAATTGTTTGTTTAAATCTTATACACAATATAGTCTTTTGTCTGGTGAAAAAAATTTCCCTGGAACCTAACCCCCCATTTACATTAATTCTTATGGGGAAATTGGATTCGCTTAACATCGTTTCGCTTAAAGTCGCATTTTTCAGGAACATAACTACAACGTTAAGCGAGGAGTTCCTGTATCTGCAAAAATGTTATAATTTGCCAGGTATGATCATCTCGTTAATATGTTTGTTTTACCTTTGTATTGTAAGTTTTATATATATATGGTATGCCAGTAGTCCCAAACTTGTGCTGTGCATCTGGGTGACACTCCCAGACAGATTGGTATTAGCACTGCCTGGCCTGCCTGACGGCCCATCAAGGGACATCAGTATACAACTGACCCATTGAGAGAAGGCAGATACACCTTATGACTCAGCAAGGCATGCAGGGACATGCCTATGGACAGAACTCTCAGGCTTCCAGGCCATGTGCTGGGCAGCTTGTGTTTGGAACAAAGGAAATACAAGCTGCATGGCAAAAGCCTATAAAAGGCAGCTGCATCTTCTCCATTTTGTCTTCATTCCTGCTTCTTGCCTCTGGAGTAACCTTTCTACAAACGAAGCTCTGAACAAAGGACTGAATGACCCATCCAAGCTGTGGATGTGTTCCAGATGGACTTTCAAGCCAGCAAACTCACCAATACTGCTAGGAACCTCATGGACTTTGAATCTTTGTATGTATCATTTAACAACTCTCTTCTTGTTCTTTCTTTCTTTATAATAAACCTTTAGTTTTAGATGCTAAAGGATTGGCTGGCAGTGTGGTATTTTGGGTAAGAGCCAAACCTATATTGACCTGGTAACGTGGCTGACCCTTTGGTGTCAGAAGAACATTTTGTATATGTGAGCAGAGTTTTAAAATAACTTCTCACTGTACTGGACCTAGGTGCTGATTGGGAGCCAGAGAACTGGAATGCAATAAGGGCACTGTGTGATTTCTTTTTGCTTCTTGATAACCAGTGGGGGGGATTGGAAGCACAGTCTGTGACTGATTGGGGAGTTTAACTTCAGAGTTACCCACCAGTCTTGGGAGTACCTGCTCTCCCTTTTGCAGTCTGCCCTGACCTTGACATTTCCAGTGAGGGCTGCCCTAGGCACCCCAGGTCACAATGGGGAACAGAAATTTTATAATAGAGGCCTCTTCAGTCTAGCAGAGGAAGGTCTAACACGATGCAATGGCTGGAAGTTGCAGTTAGACAATTTCAGACTGGAAATAAGGCATATTTTTAACAGTGAGAGTAATTAGCCATTAGAGCAATTTACTAGAAGTCGTGGTGGTTCAATCAAGATTGGAAGAGTTTCTAAAAGATCTGCTCTAATTCAAACTGGAACCAATCCAGGACCGTTCTCTGGCCTGTGCTCACTACGGGCCCTTCTGGCCTGACTCTGATGACAATTCTTTATTCTTTGTATTCCAGTAGCTTGTAGGGGCCCAGCCATGCTCAGCGCCCATTGTTCTGAACGCTGCACACACAGAGCCAGGCCTTGCCCCCAAGAGCTAAAGTCTAAATAGATGCAACTGATAAAGGGAAACAGGCAGCACCAACCGTCCCAGGGTCACCCTGCAGCAGAGCTGGGGTCAGAACCAAGACTCCTGACTCCCAGTCCTGTGCTGTATCCATTGGGTCACATGGCCTCCCTGATCCAGAGAACCATCAACCCCGAACCAGACTAAGAGCAACTCTCCTGTTTCACGCAGGCCACCGGACACCTGTGTGACAGCAGGGCCTTTAAGGGCCTTTTAAAAAAGTGATTTAGGCACCTAACCAGGCAGATGGGCTCTGAGTTCACTATGTCGGTGCTAGTACCACTGATATTTTCATGGCTGCGGCTCAGGTACCACCTAACCCCTAGGTTTCTAACTCCCTTCCCCATGGTGCCTAACCCCCCTGGGTAGCTAAGTTGCTTCTGTTGGTGTCACTAGGCATAGCTACCAGGTAACTCAGGGGAGTGGAAGGCCAAAAAAGCCGATGAAGCTCTTCTGCTCTGGGTCTGTGAGCCACAGTGACTCCATTTTGCGAACTCTCACCTACTTCTATGCTAACTGCTTACATGCTGAAGCAGAAATGTACTGGTCAGCTTTTCTCTAGCATACAGCTGCTGTTTTGCTCAGACTGCTGTAAACAGGCCTTGCAAGGCCAAAAGATAAGCAGACCAATGGGAATTTTTCTAATTGTAACTGCTCGAGGTGGGAGGGGTAAAAGGGAGTAACAGACAAAGGCTTACACAGAAACAGCTTGGAATATAAAAGGGAAAATTTTATTTGTATGTGCTGCACTGGATTTGAGACATGCTGGTCTCCTAGTGCCATTTCAGAGCTCTGAAATAAACTTGGCTTGCTTTCTCCCCTCGGTGTCTTTATTGGTGCCAAGCACACCGGGCGACGAACCCTGTTTGCCATCTCGAGGCCCAGTTCTGGGCAGGCAACAGTTTTGGCGCCCAACGTGTGGGGCTCGAGGCTGAAATTTAGCCTTGCCCGGATCTCTCCTGGTGGCCGACAGATTACAGCGACGACCGACGCCCAGCGCGCACCGGTGACTTCATCGAGGGCCTCGGCAGAGACGTGGTTTGCTCGACCCCGGAGGGCACAACGGTGCAACGCACACAGACAGTGGAGAAGCAGCTGCGGGCGACGGTGGGGAACCGGTCCCGTGGATAGGGCGACGGTGCAGAACCGGACCCTTGGATAAGGTAGGAACAGTCCAGTGGGGACTTTATCTGTTGTGACCTGGGGATGCCCAGTGTCTACCTGTTTTGACCTGGGGACGCCCAGAGTCTCCCTCAGTATGGGGCAGGAACAGAGTACAGCCAGCAGGGTACAGTGTACACCCTTAGAATGCATTCTGGGGAACTGGTAAGTGTCTGGATCTGACCAGTTGATTAAAAGTAAATTGAAAAGGTTCTGTACAGTTGATTGGCCTCAGTATCAGCTAGAGTGCCAAGAAAGGTGGCCACCGGAAGGATCACTCAATTACAACATGATCCTTCAATTACTTTTGTTTTGTCAGAGAACAGGTAAATGGAATGAACATCTCTATGCGTATACGTTTATGGTGTTAAGAAATAGGACTGATCTTTTGTACAAGTGCCATTTGACTCCGACAGGCTCGGTAGTAACTGCTGCTAATCCCCAGAACCCTCCTACAGTTGTAATGGCAGAATCGGTGTCCCCTTCAGCTCCTCCACCCCCACAGGCTCCAGAGAGTACCCCCCCGGTGGGATTGTATCCGTTGATTACTGAGAGTGTGGTAGTCCGTCCAGGAACACAGGATCTTGTGTCAGTTGCTTTTAACCTTGTACGTCTGGCTGCTTTTCAGGCAGAGGCAGGGAAGTTCTCGACGAATCCAAGCAGGTTTATTTCAGTCTTTGAAGGGTGTCTGGCTAGCCATAAGCCTGACTGGGATGATTGCAATATACTTATGAGAACCTTGTTGTCTGAAGTGGAGCGGAATCAGGTTATAGCCAAGGCTAAGGAGGAAGACGGGGAAGGCATTTAAGGTTTAAAAGGGAAAGCTATTGAACACCAGAGGTTGTACAGAGTGGAATCCTCAGAAGTGAGTGTGCTTGTCCTGGTTTGTTGCTTCAAAACTCTGTATAGAAGTTATGTTACTGAAAGGATGTATAATGGCAATGTGTATGTGTTAATGGTTGGAGAAAAGGTGTATAAGTGAAGAGTGGAAGGTTCCTTTGGAAGTTAGAAGAAGCCGAGAAAGGGAGAAGGAAGAAGAACAGAATGAGTTAACTGAGGAAAATACAGCTAGCAGGCTCAGTCCAAGGACATTGTTCGCAGCCAAGACTTGGCTGACAACCAAGAGAAAGGGGGGCCTGAATGTGCCCAAGCAACTATGAGATCAGCAAAATACTGCAAGGCATAATGAGGACAACAGAAGGGTTAAGAAGCAGCTTTGCTGGACAGTATTGGCTCAAGGATTTAAAAATTCCCCCACTCTGTTTGGACAGGCTCTGGCCAGAGACTTGGAGGAGTGGGATAACGAAGACAAAGCCCTCCTTCTGCAATATGTAGATGATTTGCTAATTGCTGCTGTGGATCTAATTCCTTGTTTTAAAGCTACTGTGAGTCTCCTGAACTTTATTGGACTCCGAGGATACAGGGTAGTGGACTGTGGGCTAAACCTCTGTATGAATGTGTTAAGGGAGCAGATCATGACCCCTTTCACTGGTCCCCAGAAGCGGACAGGGCATTTCAGTTACTAGGTGCCTGGAAATGTCCCGTGGCATATTTTTCTAAGCAACTGGATCAAGTTTCAAAGGGTTGGCCAGCCTGTTTGAGGGCAGTCGCAGCCACTGCCCTAGTGCTTGGGGAAGCTGAAAAACTGACACTGGGAGGAACTGTGCAAGTGTATATTCCCCATATGGTTCAAGCCCTGCTGGATATTAATGGTGGTCTCTGGCTCACACAGGCTCAGGTTGCTCGGTACCAGGCGAAGCTGTTAGAGAATCCTGAAGTCACCCTGCAGATCTGTCCCTCCCTTAATCCAGCTACCCTGCTACCAGCGACCGAAAAGCAGGAACATGACTGTCTAGAAATCATAGATGTTCAGTATTCTAGCCGCCCAGATTTAAAAGATCAACCACTCCCAAATGCTGACTTGGAATGGTATATGCATGGAAGTAGTACTGTGGTGGATGGGCAAAGGAGGGCGGGTTATGCTATTGTGACACTTCATGATACCATGGAAGCTGAGAGTTTACCGGCGGGGACATCTGCCCAACTTGCTGAACTAGTGGCCCTGACTCGTGCACTCGAGCTGGCAAAAGACAAACGGGTTAATATCTTTACTGACTCAAAGTATGCTTTTGGGGTATTGCATGCTCATGCTGGTTTGTGGAAGCAAAGGGGAATGCTAACAGCCCAAGGTTCTCCGGTTAAGCATGGGTCTCAAATTCTCCGGCTGTTAGAAGTGGTACAACTCCCCTCAGCAGTAGCAGTGGTACATTGCAAAGCTCATCAAAAGGAAGATCAAGATGTAACCAAGGGCAATGCCAGAGCAGACAGGGAAGCTAAGCGAGCTGCTACCCTGAAATCACCAACAGAGGAGAATGTCCAAATGCATGCCCTTATCCCATCAGTGGGTGAGCTTGTAGCTCCTCAGTACTCCCATGATGACAGAAACCTGGCTGACAGTCTCAGTCTCCAGGAAAAAGAGGGATGGCTTTATTCCACAGAGGGAAAAACCCTCCTGCCCAAGGGCCTGATTCGACCAGTGTTGCAGAAACTGCATCAAACCACACACGCAGGCAAAGAGGCTCTTACCCAGCTTATGAATAAATATTTTCTAACCTCTAGACTTAAACCCCTAGCATCACAGGTACAGGCTGAATGTTTAATCTGCCAAAAGAACAACCCTCAACCAGGAGTAGCAGTGTTACCAGCCACTCTGGAACCTACCCCAGGCCCAGGATTGGTGTGGCAAATAGACTTTACTGAGTTTCCCAGGACCCAAGGATACAGGTACCTCCTCGTCTTGGTGGATCGATTCAGTGGATGGCCTGAGGCCTTCCTATGTCGTAACAACACTGCCAAGACAGAGGCTCTTAAGTTTGTCAAGGAGATCATTCCTCGCTTCGGCCTCCCCCAGTGGATGGAATCTGATAATGGAACACACTTCACATATCAAGTGGTTCAAAAGATATCAAGTGCTCTGCAAATCCCCTGGAAGCTCCACACACCATGGCGACCACAAGCCAGTGGAGTAGTGGAACGCACAAATCAGACACTCAAGCGACACCTCTCAAAGGTCTGTCAGGAGGCCTCTCTTGGGTGGCCTGATGCTTTGCCCCTTGTGTTACTCTGCATTTGTGCTCTCCCCAAGGGTAGGTTAGGGCTTAGTCCCTTCGAGATTATGTTTGGAAGGGCATGGCCTATGAATGGTACTCCGGTTCTGGCAGGGGAGTGGGAGATGGGGTATGGTTTCTTGTCTCAGTACATGTGCTCTCTGTCTGCTGTTCTTTCTTTTCTTCACAGATACACCAAAGATTCACAGCCTCTTCTGCTGGATACTCCGGTCCACTCCCTGCAGCCTGATGACTCCGTTCTCGTGCGGACCTGGAAGGACGAGCCTCTCCAAGAGAAGTGGGAAGGGACCCCACATCGTCTTGCTTGTTTCCCACACAGCGGCAAAGGTCGAAGGACACAAGAACTGGATTCATCACTCTCGACTGAAAGCAGTACCCGCTCCTGAACAGTGGACTGTACAGCCTGCTGAGAAGACTGCTAACGACGATTTGGGACTTAAGCTGTTATTCAAAAGACAGTAAGGGTCATTGGGAATGCTTTGTGATATCTCTCTGAACAGCCACAGCGCATTCTCCACGAGAACCCTGAGCATTGGTTTTATCTATTCACAGAAGGCCGACCTGGCCTATGTATCTGGTCTTGTTATTTTTTGACTTGTTTAGTGTTAATAATTCTTATCTTCTGGGCATTTGGGTTGTTGTAATCACAATATGGGTTCAGGTTTAGGGTCTCTCACAACATTTCTTTTTATCACCGAGGCAATTCTTCTGTTACCTACTGTTTCATCCACATCGCATGCAGGATGGGGAGCCATCCCTGCAGATATGGCTACCAATACCTATGAGGCCCTGAAAATTGCCCTTGCCCGTGAGTTCAATCTCTCCAACTGTTGGATATGTGCCCAGACTCCCCACCATTCGGCTGGATTGCCCTGGAGAGTAATTCTCCAAAATTGGTCAGACTTTTGTCAAAGGTGGATGGTTACCAGCAGTAGCACCTCTGACAATTTGAGTTTGCGATCTAACTGTACTGCGGAAGCTCCTTATGGCCTACACAATGGCTCTTGAAATTTCCATTATAGTAGCACTCTTAAGCCCCAGCCTATTCGTTTATGTTCTCCACCCACTGGTCTCATATGTTATCAGCAAGCCAGTACAAGTAATCATACCTGGTTTGCAGGCATTAGTAGGTGTAGATTTTATATTGGTCCTGGTATAAGTCTCACTGTTCCTTTACTAAATGCCACCGGTTGGCAAACCGGCGCTGCATTCTTTGCCCTATTCCCACAAGCCACCCTACGGGACCTACAAGGTAACAATGGAAAGGCTAGTTATGGTGAAGCATTCTGGGTTTATGGTAATAGTGCCTATAAATGGCTCCCTCATGGTTGGCATGGTAGCTGTTACAAAGGCTATCTCGCTCCTCCCCTCCGCGTTCTACCAAGGCTCCCTCAGGTTGCCCTAGGTACTATCGGTCCCTGAGAGCTACCATTGAACCCATTGGAGAAGGAGACAGGTTTGGGATGATATCCCTCCCTTCCTATGGGGTGGGACGGCTAACCCAACTCTACAGAAGACTGTCTAAATTTCTCACTCAGTTTGCCAATGATACCCTGGCCATAGAGAAACGCATAAGTTCTGAGCTGTACCAGCTTCAACTGCTGGCTTTGCAGAACCGCCAGGCCCTAGATTATGTGTTAGCTTCACAGGGTGAGGTATGTGCCCTTATTGGAGAAGAATGTTGTACCTATGTCCCAGAGTTTTCACAGGATATTAACAAGCATATCTTGTCAGCCAAACAGGCCTTGAATCAGTGGAAGGCCCAGAAAGGGGAACCCACTATTTGGATTCCCTTTGGGGTTGGCTACCTGGTTTAGGGGAACTAGGGGGTATAAGGGGAAGTATTGTTCGCATCTTGCTCACAGGTGTTGTGATATGTTTTGTCCTTTTCCTTTTGCTCACTTGCTGTAAAGTGCTCATATGTAAGATTTGTACCTCCCCCGTCCCAGAGGTTCCTTTATATTCTCTTATTGATGATCCTGATTGTATGGAGCTTAATCGCATTTTGTCTTTAGAGTATGAGAAAACTCTGACAAAGGTTTGTTGAGTGTTCTCAAAGGAGGGATTGTTGGTGTCACTAGGCATAGCTACCAGGTAACTCAGGGGAGTGGAAGGCCAAAAAAGCCGATGAAGCTCTTCTGCTCTGGGTCTGTGAGCCACAGTGACTCCATTTTGCGAACTCTCACCTACTTCTATGCTAACTGCTTACATGCTGAAGCAGAAATGTACTGGTCAGCTTTTCTCTAGCATACAGCTGCTGTTTTGCTCAGACTGCTGTAAACAGGCCTTGCAAGGCCAAAAGATAAGCAGACCAATGGGAATTTTTCTAATTGTAACTGCTCGAGGTGGGAGGGGTAAAAGGGAGTAACAGACAAAGGCTTACACAGAAACAGCTTGGAATATAAAAGGGAAAATTTTATTTGTATGTGCTGCACTGGATTTGAGACATGCTGGTCTCCTAGTGCCATTTCAGAGCTCTGAAATAAACTTGGCTTGCTTTCTCCCCTCGGTGTCTTTATTGGTGCCAAGCACACCGGGCGACGAACCCTGTTTGCCATCTCGAGGCCCAGTTCTGGGCAGGCAACACTTCCGGTGGGCATTTTCAAAGCAGGCCAAGTGGTGCTGCTGCTGCTCAGAGCCCTAGCTCATGCCGAAACCCCGGAGGTTTCACCGTCGGATTTCTAACCCAAGCAGGGGGCTTCAGGCTGCCAATGAGGGGGTGTGGCAGGTCAGTGTCTGCAGAAGATGGCCAGGGTCACAGCGTGAGACTCTGAGGTACTGAGCCTGGCCAAGACAGAGGGTTTCAGCTGCCAGCGCCTGGGCTATGGAAGTGGCTGACCTGGCTAAGGTGCCTGACTCCAGGAGAGGGTTAGCAGCTGAGGATCGGGGGGGGGGAGGGCACCAATCTCTGGCCTGTCAGTCAGGGGCCCCAGGTCAGCCGCTCTCTTCTCCACACCCCTGGCATTTCATTCCTAGCTAGCTCAGCCAGCTCCCTGCTCAGCTGGCTGGTTCCTGCAAAGCCCTTTCTTAAGCGCTTACCCCACACTCTATAGCACCCCCTGACTCGGGGCTGGTGAGGTTCATATATGGAGATATACCTATCTCATAGAACTGGAAGGGACCTTGAAAGGTCATCAAGTCCAGCCCCCTGCCTTCACTAGCAGGACCAAGTATTGATTTTGCCCCAGATCCCTAAATGGCCCCCCTCAAGGACTGAACTCACAACCCTGGGTTTAGCAGGCCAATGCTCAAACCACTGAGCTATCCCTCCCCCCACAGTATGGTTAGGCCATGCTGTGCCCAGCCAAGCAATGCCTCAGACCTAGTAAGAATCCAGCCCCAGGACGGTGTCCTGGGTGTGAAAGGTGTCCTGCTCCCTAGTGCCAGCCCCCAGCCAGCAGTGAGGGCCGTACCCTGCCCCATGCTGTCTCAGGCGGGCAGGAGCATATTCAGGACACGCCGTTGGAAGTGAACAAAGATTGTAATTGGGAGTCTCCAGAGAAACTGAGTGAATTCAAACAAGCAAATTTCCCGAGGCATTGATAAGCACACAGCTTAGGAAGGCTCAGTGCAGCACTCATGTGTTCATAGGGCTTCACCAACCCTAGCTAAGCTGCTGCACAAATCCCAGGGAAGGCAGGTTAGTGCTGTTAACCAGATACACTCGGCGCAACTGGCTCGAGGAGACTGGCAGGACGAATCCACTGGAGACCCCGATGCCCGGCCCCTGAGCAGACCACACAGCCACTCCCAGTCCTAGGAAGGCCTCTTTCTTCAGGGATGGACTTTCTCAGTGTTCTCCCCTGGGAGGAGGGTGGATTCAGGGAGCGCTAGTTGCCCCTTGTTAGTGTCACTGATGATTGCATGGCTTTGATGAGTGCTGACAGCCTGCTTGGTGCCACACCGGGCACAGAGCAGCCCCTGGCCTGCCCACAAACTGCTGCCCGCCCTCAGGACTTCAGCGAAGCCTTTGCAAGTGAGATCACTGCAATCCCACCACTCACCACTTGAGGGCAGTGAAATGCACTCTGTCCCGTAATTCCAGCTACAGAAACACCTGGCACTGTGCAGCTGGGCAGAGCCTGCTTCAGGCCTTTGGGGTCCAGAAATCCAGCCTGCCCAAGTGACAGGTGCTGGCTGATGGTGCAGTGACTGGCTGAGCCCTGACTGTCCCATGCTGGCTGCCTCTGCCCTGTGCTGGCTTCTGCTGAGCTGCATGGTGCTTTGCCTATGGCTAGTGCTAGAGTGTCATTAGCCAGCAGGACTCCTGGGGTCCAGTCCTGGCTCTGACTCGTGAGGTGACCTGGGGTACGTCCATACCTCAGTTTCCCCACCTGTGGGAGGGAGCTATCGATCTTCCCCTCCATAAGTGCTGTGAGATCTGTGGCTGAGGAACCCAGTAGCCAGCAGGGCTTCATGTCTGTTCTTTTCTGGACACCATCATTCTGAATTTCACTGTGGCTCCAAAGAGCTGCAGTGGGGTGGCCCAGGCCAATGTGGGGAGGGTAGAGGGGGTGGCTGCAGGGCCGTAGCAACAAAGAACGTGGCCCCCTCCGAACGTGGCCCCCTCCGAACATATGTCCGGGCGGGGCCCCTTACAATGCAGAAACTGGAATGCGGTATTTATTTTGCCACTTTTAGGGGCCCCCTTCCTTGCGGGGCCCCTCCGGTCAGAGGGTACGGAAGGCACTCGCTACGCCTCTGGGTGGCTGGGGTGAGCTGCTCAGCTCACATCTCCAGGAATTTAAGGGGTGCTGATGCCAGAGTAAAAACTGCTTGATCTCTGGGTTATTGTTTAGGATGGGCCTGGAACCACCCTCCCCCCCAATGCTGGACTGGACCTGTGCTCCAGCTGTGGCTCCCCATTCCTCTGTGCCTCCCCTCCCTCCCCACCTCCCACACTGTGCTCTGTAGCTCCTCCAATCCAGCATTGTCTCTTTGGCCAGAACACCTGCCTTGCAGCCAGGGCCTGGGCCAGATCCCAGCTCATCAGTGAGGCTTTGATGGACAGTGAGCCTGCTCCTCTTTTGCTGCTGGTAACAAAGACACAAGCCCTGTCCTGTCCTGCCCTGCATGGCTGTCCAAGGGGCGGTTGCTCGGGCCCATCTGCACTTGGGATGGAGCTGGGCTGAGAGCCAATGAACCAGGCTCCTTTTCCCCAGCCATCGGCTAAGAACTGTCCACTAGGAAGCAGTGGAGGGGCTGGTGTGGCTGGCTGGGGCACATCAGGCGAGGCATGGCAAGATGTGCTACAGCTCATGCTGCTCGCCAGCCTGGCTCCATTCTCAGCAAAATTGTTTCTCCAGCTAGTAATGGAGCAGCAGCGAGTGCCTTTCAGCTGCTTGCCATGAGCTGGGCCCCAGCTCGCGAGGAGCTGGGAGCTGTGCATGTGGCTGAGGAGCCGGGCATGGGCTGGGCACAGTGCGTGCAACGAGCAGGCATTGCCCTATCAGCCCATCCAAACTCAGCCTGGCCTCAGCTGACGAAGTCCAGCACCACTCTTGTATTTACAGGCAGTCACCACCCCAGGGGCTGTGCTGGGACCCCCTCAAGCTGCCTGTATGTTTCAGGGAAGGGCTGTCTCTGGAACAACGGGGAACCTCTCCGCAGCATGGGGCCGAGCGCCCCCCTTCTCTCCTGCCTTCTTCTGCCCCTGAGCCCCTGGCTTGGGGATGAGGTGCTTGGTAGAGAGACAGACATTCCCAACCCCTCAGCCCCAGTCAGGGCACCCCCAAGCTGTGCCTGGTGGAGGCTGCGAGGTTGGGGCTCCACAGCTGTTTTTGAGAGGGGGCAGATCCCTGTCTCTTTAGCTGGGGAGTCACTGCCCTCTGCACCTCTGCCCTCTAGCTGAGCCACGGGGAGAGTGCACTGGCCTGCCTCCCTCCTGAAGGAGCATGCAGCACCCTGAGAACAACAGAGTGGCTGGTGCTACTGATGTAACACCCTGGTGATGCTCACACCGCTGGCCTGGCGCTGCCCCATGGGCATCGCTGAGCAAAGCAGCGAGCCGGCACGCTTGGGGGCAGCTGTTCCCCGTCAGCCTTCTCCTCTCAAACCCTGCCATTAAAAAAAATACAGCCCAACCTGCTGCGCTGAGGCCTAGCGGTGGATCCCAGCCCCCAGTGCCTCTGCCAGCACTGCTGACTGGCCCGCACCAAAGGGTAGGGGAATGGAGCAGAGCATCCAGGGCCTTTGTGCCATGCTGTCCCAAGGCTGAGGGTGCAGTGGCTGCAGCACAGCTCAGCAGTAGATGCTCTGGAGCCTGGGGCGAGCCAGCATGCTGGGGCGAGCTTCCGCTTCCTGCACTCAGCAGTTTGGGATCCCTGGCTTCCAGCCAGGGCTGTCTGCCCCCTGCATCGGCTGGCAGGCCCCAGCCACTGCTCTTGTGTGAACCCAAGAGCCTGTAGGGGCCCCAGGACCATCTGCCACCACATTCTGGCCTTACCTGGGCAGGACTGGCGGGGTCCCTGGGCACTGCTGAGCCCCGCCAGGTGAGGGCACTTCTCCGGCATCCCCACAGGCAGCTCCCTCCCCCTGACACTGTCCTGAGGGTTCAGCCCCTCCTCGTCTCCCTTTCAGGGGGGCAGCTAAGCTCCCCTCTCTTGGATGGTTTCAGAGTAGCAGCCGTGTTAGTCTGTATCCGCAAAAAGAACAGGAGTACTTGTGGCACCTTAGAGACTAACAAATTTATCAGAGCATAAGCTTTCGTGGGCTACAACCAACTTCTTCGGATGCATATAGAGTGAAACATATATTGAGGAGATATATACACACACATACAGAGAGCATGAACAGGTGGGAGTTGTCTTACCAACTCTGAGAGGCCAATTAAGTAAGAGAAAAAAAACTTTTGAAGTGATAATCAAGATGGCTCAGTACAGACAGTTTGATAAGAAGCAAGTGTGAAAATACTTACAAGGGGAGATAGATTCAATGTTTGTAATGGCTCAGCCATTCCCAGTCTTTATTTAATCCTGTGTTGATTGTGTCTAGTTTGCATATCAATTCCAGCTCAGCAGTCTCTCGTTGGAGTCATTGGAGTCTGTTTTAATGCTGTTTTTGAACTTCAAAAACAGACTCCAACGAGAGACTGCTGAGCTGGAATTGATATGCAAACTAGACACAATCAACACAGGATTAAATAAAGACTGGGAATGGCTGAGCCATTACAAACATTGAATCTATCTCCCCTTGTAAGTATTTTCACACTTGCTTCTTATCAAACTATCTCCTCAATATATGTTTCACTCTATATGCATCCAAAGAAGTGGGTTGTAGCCCACGAAAGCTTATGCTCTAATAAATTTGTTAGTCTCTAAGGTGCCACAAGTACTCCTGTTCCTCTCTTGGATGTTGCCTGTCACCACCACCCCCTCCCCCGTGACATGGCCTTACGGCCTGGCACTGCCCCTAAGCTGCTGGCTTAGTTACCCGGGTCAGTAACATGGATCACAACGTCCCAGCTCAGCCACCCACACCAGTGGAGTGCAAACAGCAGGGTGGATTTGATTTAAATTGATTTAAATCAAATTGATTTAAAGCATGATTGATTTGAATCACTAGTCAGGAAGACTTGATTTAATCATGGATTTCTACATAAAAGTGCATTCTTGTTAGTTGTTATAACCTTAATACATATTTTTCACAACTCAGAGGTAGATGTAGGTTTCATTTTTAGAAGGTACACACTATACATTTTTAAAGTGATTTATTTTGAAAACTTTTCTGATTAGTTTTACAGCTATATCAGAAAATGAATGATTGTTTGGTTGTTTCATTTACCAAAGGTAATTGAAGCAGATATTTATGAAGTCATTGGGAGGTGAACTATCTCCATTTCAACAGGTTAATCATTAATATTTGGAGGATTTTCTTGCTATGCTGTATTAGGAGGAGAACATCACCAAACAGACATTTAAATTGTTTTATTTAACTAAAACAACAACGTTATGTATTCTGGATTTTTTTCTTCAACAGCAAACATATAATATTTTAACAAAACAAGCATATGAATTTTTGAATTTAGTTAAACATTCAAGTTTTTTAAAATCAGGTTTGTTTTTGTTAAAATTGTTTTAAACTAAAATAGTTAAATGAAATTTTTTAAAAAACAAAAATTAAATTGACTATGTCAGCCAGGTCAACATGAGAAACTTAAAATATTGGCTTCTGCAGCTAACTCAGTCATCTTCACCTTCATTTTCCTGTTTGTTCATAATCTGGAAAAGAAAAACAAGCTTTCCTGCTTTTTCAGGTCCCAAACGATTTTTCAATTTGGGATGAATTAGTCCAAAGGAAGAAAATATTCTTTCTACACTGGCAGAAGAAGCTACTGCTGTTAAAAATGAAATTATTACTTCAACAGTCTCTGAATCCCAGTGCTTAAGTGACTTCCACCAGTTCACTGGTGTGACTTTTTAAAACATCATCAGCAAACATATATTTCTTGACTGGTTCACCCTTAGCTGTGAAGTCTATTATAGTTGGCATTATGGAGGGATGATTGCTGGATGTCCATGTCATAGCCAACTCTTCTTCTTCAGCAGTTAAGGTTTGTCCCTGGTGCTGAGTATTGAGAATATTTGCAAGAAAGTTAGCTAGAGATAGTACTTGTCCCATTCGTTTTTTTAATGCTTATAATTTAACTGTCATTGCATATTTCTCTTTTTAAGATCATAGAAACATAGAATCATAGAATATGAGGGTTGGAAGGGACTTCAGGAGGTCATCTGGTCCAACCCCCTGCTCAAAGCAGGACCAATCCCCAACTAAATCATCCCAGCCAGGGCTTTGTCAAGCCTGACCTTAAAAACCTCTAAGGAAGGAGATTCAACCACATCCCTAGGTAATCCATTCCAGTGCTTCACCACCCTCCTAGTGAAAAAGTTTTTCCTAATATCCAACCTAAACCTCCCCCACTGCAACTTGAGACCATTGCTCCTTGTTCTGTCATCTGGTACCACTGAGAACAGTCTAGATCCATCCTCTTTGGAACCCCCTTTCAGGTAGTTGAAAGCATCTATCAAATCCCCGCTCATTCTTCTCTTCTGCAGACTAAACAATCCCAGTTCCCTCAGCCTCTCCTCATAAGTCATGTGCTCCAGCCCCCTAATCATTTTTGTTGCCCTTCGCTGGACTCTTTCCAATTTTTCCACATTCTTCTTGTAGTGTGGGGCCCAAAACTGGACACAGTACTCCAGATGAGGCCTCACCAATGTCGAATAGAGGGGAATGATCACGTCCCTCGATCTGCTGGCAACGCCCCTACTTATACAGCCCAAAATGCCGTTAGCCTTCTTGGCAACAAGGGCACACTGTTGACTCATATCCAGCTTCTTGTCCACTGTAACCCCTAGGTCCTTTTCTGCAGAACTGCTTCCTAGCCATTCGGTCCCTAGTTTGTAACAGTGAATGGGATTCTTCCGTCCTAAGTGCAGGACTCTGCACTTGTCCTTGTTGAACCTCATCAGGTTTCTTTTGGCCCAATCCTCTAATTTGTCTAGGTCCCTCTGTATCCTATCCCTACCCTCCAGCATATCTACCACTCCTCCCAGTTTAGTGTCATCTGCAAACTTGCTGAGAGTGCAGTCCACACCATCCTTCAGATCATTAATGAAGATATTGAACAAAACCGGCCCGAGGACCGACCCTTGGGGCACTCCTCTTGAAACTAGCTGCCAACTAGACATGGAGCCATTGATCACTATCTGTTGAGCCCGATGATCTAGCCAGCTTTCTATCCACCTTATAGTCCATTCATCCAGCCCATACTTCTTTAACTTGCTGGCAAGAATACTGTGGGAGACCATATCAAAAGCTTTGCTAAAGTCAAGGAATAACACGTCCACTGCTTTCCCCTCATCCACAGACCCAGTTATCTCCTAGAAGGTAATTAGGTTAGTCAGGCATGACTTGCCCTTGGTGAATCCATGCTGACTGTTCCTGATCACTTTCCTCTCCTCTAAGTGCTTCAGAATTGATTCCTTGAGGACCTGCTCCATGATTTTTCCAGGGACTGAGCTGAGGCTGACTGGCCTGTAGTTCACCGGATCCTCCTTCTTCCCTTTTTTAAAGATGGGCACCACATTAGCCTTTTTCCAGTCATCAGGGACCTCCCCCGATCGCCATGATTTTTCAAAGATAATGGCCAATGGCTCTGCAATCACATCCACCAACTCCTTTAGCACCCTTGGATGCAGTGCATCCGGCCCCATCCAGTGCTCGTCCAGTTTTTCTAAATTGTCCCGAACCACTTCTTTCTCCACAGAGGGCAGGTCACCTCCTCCCCATGCTGTGCTGCCCAGTGCAGCAGTCTGGGAGCTGACCTTGTTTGTGAAGACAGAGGCAAAAAAAGCATTGAGTTCATTAGCTTTTTCCACATCCTCTGTCTCTAGGTTGCCTCCCTCATTCAGTAAGGGGCCCACACTTTCTTTGACTTTCTTCTTGTTGCTAACATACCTGAAGAAACCCTTCTTGTTACTCTTAACATCTCTTGCTAAACATCTCACTCAGTTCTTTCCAAATGTCAACAGCGTCAGCAAAAAAACAGCTATTTCCCTGCATTTTGTTCAAGGCTATAGAAATAGGCTTCAGGGTACTCAGCATGTCATAGAATCATAGAATATTAGGGTTGGAAGAGACCTCAGGAGGTCATCTAGTCCAATCCCCTGCTCAAAGCAGGACCAATTCCCAATTAAATCATCCCAGCCAGGACTTTCAACATTTCTCTTAAGCCCAATGTTGAGAACTTTGGCTGTGCCAGTGCCATCTATTTTTTCATGATTTTGTTCACAAACTGTCATCAGATTAGGCCAGTTCTTGATATAGTGCTCAAAACAGTCCACTACAGAATTCCATCGCACGTCTTGTGGGAGAGTGCGCTTGGTTCCTCCCACTTTTTTCAGAGCAGCTGCTGCAAAGTGGTTGTTACGGAAGTATTTTGCAATTTCAACAACATTAGCCTTTATTTCTGGAACACTGAAGTCTTTAGCTAGGAGATGCATCAAATGAGCACTGCAACCATATGTTATTAGCTTGGGACTCTCTTCACTCTCTTCTAAATTTCTTCTCATCTTGGATACTTTTGCAGCATTGTCTGTGACCAAGCTGCGTACAAGACATTTGAATTGATTTTCACAGTTTGTTATAGCTTTTACTGCTACTTTTTGTAAGTATTCTGCTGTCTGTGCAATTCCTGATGTATCAATTATTTCTGTAAGGAAGACATTCCCTTCTTCTGTTGTCACACAAGCACATACAACAGGATCATTGTGGACACTGTGCCACCCATCAAGAGTCAGGTTAACAATTTCACCCTCTAGACCAGGGGTTGGCAACCTTTCAGAAGTGGTGTGCCAAGTCTTCATTTATTCACTTTAATTTAAGGTTTCATGTGCCGGTAATACACCTCTACCTCGATATAACTGTCCTCGGGAGCCAAAAAATCTTACCGCGTTATAGGTGAAACCGCGTTATATTGAACTTGCTTTGAGCCACCAGAGTGCGCAGCGCTGCCCCCCCGGAGCACTGCTTTACCGCTTTATATCCGAATTCGTGTTATATCGGGTCGCGTTATATCGAGGTAGCGGTGTACATTTTAATGTTTTTTAGACGGTCTCGCTCTATAAGTCTATATATTATATAATTAAACTATTGTTGTATTGTAAAATAAACAAGGTTTTCAAAATGTTTAAGAAGCTTCATTTAAAATTAAATTAAAATGTTGATCTTACGCCGCAGGACCGCTCAGCCCGCTGCTGGTCCTGCGGCCGGCAGCGGGCTGAGCGGGGCCTGTGGATGGGACCCCGGCTGGCAAGAGGCCAGCAGCCAGAACCCAAGACTGGCAGCGGGCTGTGCGGGGCTGGCGGCCGGGACCCCAGACCGGCAGTGGGCTGAGCGGCTCAGCCTGTTGCCGCTCAGGGGTTCCATCTGCAGTCTCCTGCCAGCCGAGATCCCAGCTGCTGGACCCGCTCAGCCCGCTGCTGGTCTGGGGTCCCGGCACTACCCACATACCATGGTTCTGGCCCATTCTCTTCCTCTCTCTCTGCACTGAGCTGAGGGTGGGAGTGCACTGAGCACAGGGCTGGGGATGAAGGAGCATGCTAGGGGTTGGGGTGTAGGGTCTGGCTGGGAGCTAGAATGAGGGAGGGGGCTCAGGGTTGGGGAAGGAGGTTTGGGTGTGGAGCACTTACCTGGGCAGCTCCCATTTGGTGCGAGGGGTGCAGGTGGGAATGTGTGTGGGGGGGTGCAGGAGCTCCCGTTTGGTGCTCAGGGTGGGGGTGGGGATGTGGTGGGTGCATGGGGTGTGGGGGGGCTAGGTATGTGTGTGTGGGTGCAACAGTCAGGGAAGAGGGCTGGGGGCATGTGAGGGGGGTGCAGGTGTCAGGGCATGGAGTGTGGGGGGCCTGGGTATGTGTGGGGGTGCCAGAGTCTGGGCTGGGGTTGTGGTGGGGGTGAAGGAGTCAAGGAGAGGGCTGGGTATGTGTGAGGGGGCTGCAGGGCTCAGGGCAGAGGACTGGGTGTGTGTGGGGGGGTCAGGGCAGAGGGCTGGGGGTGTGGGCTGGGGTCATGGGGTGCTCACGGCAGGGGGCTGGAGAGGATATGTCCCGTTGCCACCCTCCCGCTTCCACCCTCCCCTGCCCCCGCTTCTTCTCTGCCTCCACGGGGAGCAGCGAGCACGCTGACTCCGCTCCTCCCCCACCCCTCCCTCACAAGGGCCATCAGCTGATCGGCCGGCAGGGAGGGAGGGACGGAGAGGAGGAGGAGGGGCAGGAACCCAGCAAACTGCGGAAAGACGCAGGGGAGCCAGCAAGACCAAGCTTCTGCCCCCTGCCCCTTGCCCCCTGCCCCCGTGGGAAGGGGCGGGGGGGGGGGGCAGAGGGCGTAGAAGAGCGGACCGGGCCGGGCTGGGCAGGATTTTTAATTGCACGCTGCTGCCTGCTGGGACCCCGGCAGGCAGCAGCGTGCCATTAAAAATCAGCTCGCGTGCTGTCTTTGGCACTCGTGCCATAGGTTGCCGACCCCTGCTCTAGACCTTCTGCACTCTGCTCAATTTCTTTTTCATACACTTTATCCAGCAATTTGCCTGCGACATCTGCTCTGTTGGGTGGACTGTATCCTGGTCTTCATTAACATGGTTCAGTCATTAAGTGTGGGTTCTCAATCATACGGAAAGGAGAGTTTATTGCATAAACAAACCGGGCAATTTTTTCATCAATTACCTCTTTTTGTAATCTACTGGTTCTTATCACAAACTTATCTATGGTTGTTTCTGGATGGTGGAGATTTTTTTCTTCTTCTTGCTACAGGTGATATACTGTGGCTATGTGACATACATGATGTGACTGAAACACTATCATTGGCAGATAACTCTGAAACTATAGAAAATGGTGGTGATCTTGAAGGTGGATAGTCTTCAGAATCCTATATGTTGAGGATGGATTCTCCTAAACAAAATAAGTCAATGCAGTTATTTAACTATTATTACCATACTGCTCACTTAGTATTACTCATTGCATTCACTGACACTCAGTACTACTTTAAAGGTGAAATTGTAAAAGGAAGATCTGCCTCTTTCCGCTATTTATTTTTTATCACAACTGCATCTAAAATGATAGTACCATAGAGTAACAACTATATTTTTTGCTCAAACATGAGAATTCAAGAATAGTCCAGAAGGAAGAAGACAGGCAGTCCTTAAGAAAGAAGTATGAAATAAAGTTTACCAACCTGAAGATCCTGCATGTTCAGACATGTTCCTTTCATCATCTTCAACGCAGCTTCCTCCTGAGAAGGAATACTTCTCATGATGTTGTTTCATTCGGGCAACGAGGCCCTGGATTTCTTTGTTGCACTGTTTGCATTTTGCACGCATGCCTGTCTTACCCAGAGGTAGCGGAACTTCATTAAAATATTCCCAAACTGGGTCTCTTTTACGGCCTGCTGCCATTATAGGTTTTCCCTTCTAGTGAGAGAATGGTATGGTAGATCTCAAATCAATGAAGGCTACACTCAGAAAGACCTCAAGACTTCTGGAATATGCTGCTTAGTTTCACTTTTGGTTCTACTGCCTGTGCCTCCCTTCTCACATTTATCTCCAGACTTCTTCTCCTTGTTCAGATCTATTCCACCCCCAACAATAAGAATAAGAACATAAGAATGGCCCTACTGGGTCAGACCAAAGGTCCATCTAGCCCAGTATCCTGTCTTCTGACAGTGGCCAGTGCCAGGTGCCCCAGAGGGAATGAACAGAACAGGTAATCATCAAGTGATCCATCCCCTGTTGCTCATTCCCAGCTTCTGGCAAACTGAAGCTAGGGACACCATTTCTGCCATTGATGGACCTATCCGCCATGAATTTATCTAGTTCTTCTTTGAACCCTGTTATGGTCTTGGCCTTCACAACATCCTCTGGCAAGGAGTTCCACAGGTTGACTGTGCATTGTGTGAAGAAATACTTATTTTATTTGTTTTAAACCTGCTGCCTATTAATTTCATAATTAACAATTTTCTATTCATTGAGCTTTTTGAAACTGCACTTTTAGAGAGAGGTAAGGGATTGACTCTGTGTACACAAATTTGAGGAGAACAATAGGGTTGAGGTCAGTTATTTCTCACCTCTATATATTATTTATTTATTTAAAAACATTTTTGGTGTTAACAAGCATGTTATCTCTGGAGACACAAATCCACAGTTTGAGAACTGCAAAACTAAGCATCTCTAATGGTATCTTCTAGACTGAGCACTGAGTCCCAGTGGGTAGATAGAAAGATTAACCTAAATAATCTATACAGAAGCCCCTGGAACCCCAGAAGAGTGGGTCCCTAATCCCTGAACTATTGGAACTCATTTACAAAACTTTTCTTAAACATTACATGAATATATTGTCTCATACTATAGAATTAGAATTTATAATCCCTATTCCATGATGAGATATCTTTGAGCTACAATGTATCTTAATTAAAACTATCTTTAGATAGGTTTTTTACTCAAAAAGCATTTTATCAAAAAAATCCGATTTAAATAATAAAATCCAAATTATTTATTTATTTATTTATTTATTTATTAAATCATTGATTTTTATCCACCCTGGCAAATAGGGCCTCTGCTCCTCTGCCCAAGCCAGCCCTGCTTCTCCCTCCCACCTCCCTCCCTGACTGCAACGCCACCATCCCTGCGGCCTGGGGTTGTGCCTGGCTGCCCGTCCTGCCCACAAGGCTGTTGCACCCTGACACCGCTCTCCCGCTCCCGCCCACAGTGAGAACTCCCTGGGCTGCACCCTGGCTGATGGCTGCCACTGCCTCCTACAGCCCAGCTTTCTAGCCTCTCATCTGGAGCCACTGCCTCCTCAGCCCAGAGGTCATGACCCAGCAGGCGTTGGGGTCGCGGCTCCCCAGCCCTTGCTGTGTTGTTAACTGGGAGGTGGATCCTGGCTGCATGGTGGTGGGAGGGCTCAGTATGGAGGAGGGGGGTTGCAGTATAGAAGGGGCGAGAACCCCACTCCAAACCATGTGAACTGAGGCTTCTGTAAAGCCTCTGCCTGCCCCACTGCTGCGATCACACTGCTCCCACCCACCCCCACCCCAGAGCCAGGAACCAGCTTCTCAGCCCCACAAGTTCAAGCCTCAGGACTCTGCTCACTCCCCCCACATCTCTGGTCTCCTTTCCTCATGCCTCTGCCTGGCCCAGCCTGCTGTCCCCAGCTCCCCTTCCAACATCTGCTTCCCCTCCACACAGCCTGTCTGGGCCTCCACCTACTTGGGCCATGGGAGCTAGCAACTCCAGTGGGATTTGGGCATCTAACTCCTTTGGACAGCCCGGCCCCAATCAGCACTGCCCTGCCGCCTGCAACATCACCCAGGGCTTGGTGGTATGTGTGCATAGACACCCGTGGCTGGCCTGGGCCACTGACTCGGGCTCGCGGGGCTTGGGCTGCGGGGCTGTTTCACTTCGGTGCAGCTGTTCAGGACCCTTCCTCCTGGCAGGGTCCTACAGCCAGAGCCAGTCATTGGGATGGTGAGGAAGGAAAGCTCCGTGCAGCCTGGAAAGAGCCATGATCTCTGGAGCGCTGGAGACCGTCGTCACCCTCCAGGCACAACACCAGAGTCTGGAGGCCCTGGCAGAACAACTGTCCCCACTTCCTATGGGCGGGAGAGGGGCCCAGATCCCCCAAGGTGTTTCGGCGCCTAACTCCCATTGACAACGCTGCTTGCACTGGGACCCTCTGGCAGAGCTGACTTGTACCTGATCTCTGGAATCCTACGTCAACCCTGTCCCCACAGACTGTCCTGCCTGACACTTAACCCACAGCTTGGAGGCCCCAGGGTGCCCCTGGCTCAGGCTGTGTGTGACCTGCAGGAGGGGAAGCACCTGGACCTGGCAGAAGGCCTGGCTTCTTCCCTTGCTAATCCTGCCCAGGGCGCAGCACCGGAGGGAGCTCAGACAGTTCTGTCCTGATTCCTGGCGGCAGGATGATGGACACAGACCTGGCCATGGGGACCCAGCTTTCTGCCTGGCTCCTACTGCTGAGTGCTCACCCTGGGGCTGGCTACCATGGCTACAGAGAAGCTGCAACCCCTGTCCTGTGTCGCAGCCTGTCCCCTGCCACGGAGGACACCCTGGTGGGCACTGCATGGTTCCTACCAGCACCATGTCCCGTCTCTGAGCACCAACGCTGTCAGTGCAGGCACTGAGCCATCGGTGTGGGAGCTACTCCTCCTCAACAACTGATCAGCAGAGACTCTGCCAGAGAGACCCACCGTGCCCACCTGGTAGCCAGCCCCAGGAATGGTGCTCACTGATGGGAGGAGGAGAGAGGCTGGGGGCACCATTGTTGTGATCTTGGTCTCCCACAGCTGTGTGGGGACAGGTGTGATTGTAAGGCTGAGCGAGAGTGAGCAGATGCTGGCTAGATTACACAGAGCAGAGCTTGGGGCAGGGTAACTCTAGCTCGATTGGTGTGCGGAGTAGATGTATAAATCAGAGCGATAGAACAGATAGACGGAGAGGCTAGCTAGCAGGATCACTTAAACTAGGGCTGTTCTCTCTCTGGGATTGGACGGAGCACAGGAGAATTAACCATCCCCAGCCCTTCCTCAGCCCCATGCTCAGAGGTGCCGTCAGAGCCCTTTCCTCCTTCCCCCCTGCCTTGGAGAATCATTGATCTGGGCCCAGAAATCCCCTGAAACAGACCACCTCAGCCGCCCTCTCCTGACAAGCTGCAAACCTGTCCACGTGCATCACTGCCTGCCCGAGAGCAGCGTTCAGCCTTTAACCACTTTGTGCCTGTCTCGCCGGCTGGCGTGCATGTGTCCGTCACACGCAGCCATGGGGACATGAGAGGGGTGTTTGCAAAGTGGGCCTGGGAGTGGCCTGCGAGTGACAAGCCAGGTGTGGACCGGAGCAAAGACTCTGGCTGTCAGCACACGTGTGCAGAGTGGATAATCTCCCCAGCGAGTCACACCTTTGATGCGGCTCTCCATTCAACGCCTCTCTCTCTCCTTTCATTGTCTCTCCTCTTTCCTTTTCCAGGCTCTCTCTCCTTTGCCCTTTCTTTTCTTTGCTTTTCTTCATTCATCTCTCCCTCTTCCCTTGCTCCCTGTCGCCACCCTCCCCTTCTTTTCTTGTGTTCTCTCTCTTCCCCTCCCTCCCTCCAGCCAATAGCACAAGCCGACTCCTCTCCTGGGAGGAAAGTCAACGATACTGGAGCTACACCCCCCCGCCCCCATGCTGTCATGCCACCGCTATCTCTTGAGGAAGCTTAATATAGCTCAGAGGGAAATGATTTGCTGCACAGGCTTGAAGATCCCCCCAGCCCCAGTGGCAGGAAGGGATCAGAGGCAGCCAGCTCTGCAGCACTGATGATGGCAAGTAGCATCCTGGCTACGCATGAGCCCGGCCCCAGCCTGCGAGACCAGGAGATTCTCCGCCCTGGACTAGCGCCATGCAGGAAGTCGGCTGTGGCTGAAACCTGCCCCAGCAAGGGACTCCAGGGCTGAGCGAATGCCTCTTTTCTGAATACAAACTTGGAGGCACAGGCAGAATCCGCTGCTGCTGCCTCCTACTCCAGCGGCTCGCTGACTAAGGTAGAAGCTCGAGGAGGATTTCCATTCCAGAGCGCTCAACACACAGCAGCTCTGCACCCAGCTCTGGGGAGGGGCAGCAAAGAATAATGTCTGGGAAGCTCCCAGGGGAGTTGAGGGAGGCAGAATAGCATCCCCCAAGGGAGAATTCAGCCTGACTGCTAGAGCTAACAGACATGGTGATGTGGAAAGGGCCAAGAGATCTTCATGAGCACTGTGCAGTGAGGGCCCCATTGTGCTAGGCTCTGTCCATAGGCAGTGAGAGACAGTCCCGGCCTCAGAGAGCTTCCTCTCTAAACAGCGGGGCCTGATGAATGGTGGGAGGGGAGACAGAGGCAGAGAGAGGGGAAGTAATTGACCCAAAGACTCCTGACTGCCAGCTCAGCGCCCTCGCCCCTGGAGCACTAGCCTCACTACCTCTTGGGAAAAGTGTCATGTGATCATCACTGACCACAACTAGCCAGCGCCTTGGCTCTGTGCCATAAGGAGAGACAGCAGCTCCGAGTCCCTGGACACCTGGCGGCAGCCATGGCTCAGACTAACTCTGAGAGCAGAACAACACCTCCTGCGCTGAAATGCCTCGGCCACTTCCAGCAGCAGCTGGGCTTCGGTCGTACACATTAGAGCTAGAAAAGCCCCATTAAAGGTGCCGAGGGATTGGTGCAGGACCCTTCCCTACCTCGCACACCCCAGAATTAGGCAGCAGGGTCCAAGCTGTCCTTGAAAACAATCAAGTTTGTTGCATCTGATGAAGTGGGTTCTCGCCCACGAAAGCTTATGCCCAAATAAATTTGTTAGTCTCTAAGGTGCCACAAGGACTCCTCGTTGTTTTTGCTAATCGAGCTTGTGTGGCTGCAAAAATACCTTCCAAATGGGAGTCCGTGCTGCGCTGTATCCCGGGGCTGTGAGCATCCCCTCTCGATCTTCAGTGTGCAGCTGGGCCAGGGCTCAGCTGCAATCAACTGACACAACTTGTCCTTGGCTGTGCTGACCGCAAAGCCATGCTCAGCACTGCGGCAGCTAGCTTGAGCGTGCCCGCAAACATGACAGAGACAGGCACTGAGGGCCTGGCTTTCACAGCAGCATTGGGTGCTGAGCTCTGCTGAAGATCTGGCCCTCAAAGTCGAGGGCAGGGATTCCTCCCCTCCGCTATGGTCCTTGTATGCTACTGAGCCCCTTTGCAGGCCGGGGGAGAACTCCCCTGGGGCAGGCACTGGGTAGGATAGCCATAGGCTGGCTTGCAAACGCCCCCGTGGGAACTTGTCTGCTGTCTCCAGTGCTGAGAACAGAGACGGGGATTGGAGGGGTGCCCTGGAGCCTGCCTGGTTGGTGCAGGTTGTGGGGCAGCCCATAGACAGCCCAAAGGAGAAGGAGTGCTTGATATTGGGGGCAGCAGCCCAGAATCAGACAGTCTTGCAGCCACCAATCAACCACTGAGGCTGCACCTGGAGGAGGAGCCAGGGAGCAAGGCTTAATTAGTGATGAAGCTCAGCTGGAGAGGAACAGGAGGGGCCTGTATAAAGCCAGGTAGTTGAGAGCAGAAGAGGGCTGCAGACACTTGCAGGGTGGGAGAAAGCAATGCAGGAAGTAGCCCAGGGATACAGCAGTAAGGATTAGGACTGTGCAGACCTGGATTGCTTGTTGTAGGTTCCCTGGGGTGGAACCCAGGGTAGAGGCTGGGCTTGGGTTTCCCTACCAGCCACTGGCATAGCTTTACTGAGGGGCAGTGAACTGGAAGGCTGCCTGGGATGGCAGTGAGACTTTGGTACACAAACCTCCCTGGAAGGGGAAAACTACAGTGACCTGGCCGAAGGGCCAAGCAACGGAGAGGAAGCAGTTGAGTAGCTGGAGGACTGTGTCCAATTGTGGTCATCAATGTATAGAAAGGATGTAGCAAAACTGGAAAGGATCCAGAGGCAAGCAATTAAGATGATCAAAGGGATGGAAAAATGTGAGCCATGTGAGCAAAGGCTGAGGGAACTGGGTATGTTTAGTTTGGAAAAGAGGACATTAAGGGGAGACATGATAGCGGTCTCCAAATATTTGAAAGGCTGACATAAAAAAGATGGAGAAAAGTTGTTCTCTCTTGCCACAGAGGGCAGGACAAGAGGCAAACTACAGCAGAAGAGATTTAGATTAACTCTCAGGAGACATTTCCTACCTGTAAGAACAGTAGGACAGTGGAACAGATGCCTAGGGAGGTTGTGGAAACTCCTTCACTGGAGATTTCCAAAAGGATTCTGGATAGCCATCTGTCTTGGATGGTTTAATAGGCGGACTGTGGGCCAAATCTGGACCACCAAAATTCAACTTTTGAACTGACCATGAAATCTTTTTATTTACTTATTATCATTATTGTTGGGTGTTTTTAATTATTTTCTCTGGAGTCTGGACCTTAACTAGACCTTGACCAAGAAATTTGGACCTTGAGAAAAAACAATTGACTACCCCTGGTTTAGACACAACAAATCCTGCATCTTGGCAGGGGGTTGGACTAGCTGATCCTTGTGGTCCCTTCTAACCCTACGGTTCTCTGGTTCTCTGAGTCCCGAGAGAAAGGGGGAGTGAGCACTGGCAGGAAGAGGCGTCAGATGAGCAGAGCTAATCCACAGCCAGGAGGATGTGCCCCAATGGTGAGTAGAGCACCCTGTGATGCCTGGGGACATCTCCTCATAGAAGAACATCTACTCAGGCAGAGATTGCTCAGAGCAGCATCTGTCGTGGCCTCAGTCCATTCCTGGGGCTCCTCCCTGGATCTTCTGTGGGTGCTAAACTCACACTAAACATGCTCAGAGCTGCTAGTCTCTTGAGGCCCTAAGTCCTCTCACTCAACATCCATTGTGATTAGAACCACCTAGCCGGGGAGCTTTGAAATTGGAGCTCAGGCAAACCCCAAGCCTGTAGAACAGGGTGGCCTAGTCCTGGTGAATTAGCCTGGCCCTGCCACACCCCTGTGAGGTGTAGGGTAGAAGCCAGCAGGCAGGAGCTGGCTATGGAGAGCTCTTGAGCGGGGTTGAGCCGAGCCTGGGCAGTGGTGCTAACTCTGGTAGTGGGCCAGGGCCGGCCCACAACATTTTGGCACCTGAGGCAGGGAGCTCAAATGACGCCTCCATGCCCCCTCACTTGGGCCAAAACTTTGAAAGGTCTCAATTCTGCCTTCTTCCTGTTCTACTCCTCTCATGGTACTGCTGTTACCTACCCCAATAAAGGAGAACTAACAACTTAAAATGCCTTGTTCCAAAATTTTAAGTAACACTTAACTTTCAAACGCCTGAACAGCAAATGTAACTTTTCTTGTCTGCATAGTAAACACTGGCATTTTTATCTGTTTGAATAATCAAAGTGGTGCTTTCTGTGCCTTCTTGGTTGCAAAGATGTGAACTGCTTCCTGAAGGTCCACAGTCTGGGCCAGCTCATGCTCTATTGAGATGGTTGCAAGGCTAACCAGCCTCTCCTGTGTCATTGTGGAGCGAAGATGTGTTTTTATTAACTTCAGCTTGCAGAAGCTGCGTTCTCCACTGGCAACTGTTACAGGAAGTGTTAGAAGTATGCGCAGAGCTACAAAAGCATTTGAAAAGAGGGTGGTCATCTTATTTGTGCACATATATTCCAGAACAGCCTTTGGAGTTGACCCTGCTGAAATGTATCTTGAAAGGGCTTTCAGTTCATCACCTAAATCACTCGCATCAATATCGCGCATGTCATCATGTGTCAACACGGTCTCTGGTGCCCTGCATTGCTGGTGTAGGGCTTCTTCAGGTATAGTGAGGAGTTTTGGAATATCATACAACATCCCAAATCTACTGCTGTGTTCCTTGAGCTACATGAAACGTTCTTCAACTGACTGTATTGCACAATCTAGCACCTGGTTGAAGAATTCAACTTTGAATTGTTGTTTGGGGTCTCTTATGGGATTATCCCATGCCTTGTAATCAAAATGTCGTCTTCTTCGGTGACTCTTGTATTCTTGAATGGGTGGGAAAATAGCTTGTGTGAAGTTCCTCTGCCAACTTCTGTGCACTCTTCAGAACATTTTGAAATCCCTCATCTGACTGGTAAGACTGTAGGTATGACTTTGCTTTATCCAATTGTTCCATTGCTCCAGATATATCAAGGTCAACACCTTGGAGTCTCTTGCTTACAACATTTATTTCAAACAGTATGTCATGCCACAACACTAAGCCACACAGAAATTTGAAGTTATGTATGTTTCTGGTGATTCCATTTCCCTCTGCCACTGTTCTCCCATGAACAGTTTCTGTCATAGCATTATCCTCCATAATGGCAACTATGGCATCATCTATCTTCCCAATTTGGTGTTTGATAAGAACATAAGAACATAAGAAAGGCCGTACTGGGTCAGACCAAAGGTCCATCTAGCCCAGTATCTGTCTACCGACAGTGGCCAATGCCAGGTGCCCCAGAGGGAGTGAACCTAACAGGCAATGATCAAGTGATCTCTCTCCTGCCATCCATCTCCATCCTCTGACGAACAGAGGCTAGGGACACCATTCTTACCCATCCTGGCTAATAGCCATTTATGGACTTAGCCACCATGAATTTATCCAGTCCCCTTTTAAACATTGTTATAGTCCTAGCCTTCACAACCTCCTCAGGTAAGGAGTTCCACAAGTTGACTGTGCGCTGCGTGAAGAAGAACTTCCTTTTATTTGTTTTAAACCTGCTGCCTATTAATTTCATTTGGTGACCCCTAGTTCTTGTATTATGGGAATAAGTAAATAACTTTTCCTTATCCACTTTCTCAACATCACTCATGATTTTATATACCTCTATCATGTCCCCCCTTAGTCTTCTCTTTTCCAAACTGAAGAGTCCTAGCCTCTTTAATCTTTCCTCATATGGGACCCTCTCTAAACCCTTAATCATTTTAGTTGCTCTTTTCTGAACCTTTTCTAGTGCTAGAATATCTTTTTTGAGGTGAGGAGACCACATCTGTACACAGTATTCGAGATGTGGGCGTACCATGGATTTATATAAGGGCAATAATATATTCTCAGTCTTATTCTCTATCCCCTTTTTAATGATTCCTAACATCCTGTTTGCTTTTTTGACCGCCTCTGCACACTGCATGGACATCTTTAGAGAACTATCCACGATGACGCCAAGATCTTTTTCCTGACTCGTTGTAGCTAAATTAGCCCCCATCATGTTGTATGTATAGTTGGGGTTATTTTTTCCAATGTGCATTACTTTACATTTATCCACATTAAATTTCATTTGCCATTTTGCTGCCCAATCACTTAGTTTTGTGAGATCTTTTTGGAGTTCTTCACAATCTGCTTTGGTCTTAACTATCTTGAGTAGTTTAGTATCATCTGCAAACTTTGCCACCTCACTGTTTACCCCTTTCTCCAGATCATTTATGAATAAATTGAATAGGATTGGTCCTAGGACTGACCCTTGGGGAACACCACTAGTTACCCCTCTCCATTCTGAGAATTTACCATTAATTCCTACCCTTTGTTCCCTGTCCTTTAACCAGTTCTCAATCCATGAAAGGACCTTCCCTTTTATCCCATGACAGCTTAATTTACGTAAGAGCCTTTGGTGAGGGACCTTGTCAAAGGCTTTCTGGAAATCTAAGTACACTATGTCCACCGGATCCCCCTTGTCCACATGTTTGTTGACCCCTTCAAAGAACTCTAATAGATTAGTAAGACACGATTTCCCTTTACAGAAACCATGTTGACTATTGCTCAAGAGTTTATGTTTTTCTATGTGTCTGACAATTTTGTTCTTTACTATTGTTTCAACTAATTTGCCCGGTACCGACGTTAGACTTACCGGTCTGTAATTGCCGGGATCACCCCTAGAGCCCTTTTTAAATATTGGCGTTACATTAGCTAACTTCCAGTCATTGGGTACCGAAGCCGATTTAAAGGACAGGTTACAAACCTTAGTTAATAGTTCCGCAACTTCACATTTGAGTTCTTTCAGAACCTTTGGGTGAATGCCATCTGGTCCCGGTGACTTGTTAATGTTGAGTTTATCAATTAATTCCAAAACCTCCTCTAGTGATACTTCAATCTGTGACAGTTCCTCAGATTTGTCACCTACAAAAGCCAGCTCAGGTTTGGGAATCTCCCTAACATCCTCAGCCGTGAAGACTGAAGCAAAGAATCCATTTAGTTTCTCCGCAATGACTTTATCATCTTTAAGCGCTCCTTTTGTATTTTCATCGTCAAGGGGCCCCACTGGTTGTTTAGCAGGCTTCCTGCTTCTGATGTACTTAAAAAACATTTTGTTATTACCTTTGGAGTTTTTGGCTAGTCGTTTTTCAAACTCCTCTTTGGCTTTTCTTATTACACTCTTGCACTTAAGTTGGCAGTGTTTGTGCTCCTTTCTATTTGCCTCACTAGGATCTGACTTCCACTTTTTAAAGGAAGTCTTTTTATCTCTCACTGCTTCTTTTACATGGTTAAGCCACGGTGGCTCTTTTTTTTAGTTCTTTTACTGTTTTTCTTAATTTGGGGTATACATTGAAGTGTTCTTCCCACCACAGGGATGTTGAATGCTATTGTATTATGGTCACTATTTCCAAGCGGTCCCGCTATAGTTACCTCTTGGACCAGCTCCTGCGCTCCACTCAGGATTAAATCTAGAGTCGCCTCTCCCCTTGTGGGTTCCCGTACCAGCTGCTCCATGAAGTAGTAATTTAAAGTATCGAGAAATTTTATCTCTGCATTTCGTCCTGAAGTGAAATGTTCCCAGTCAATATGGGGATAATTGAAATCCCCCACTATTATTGGGTTCTTAATTTTGATAGCCTCTCTAATTTCCCTTAGCATTTCATCATCACTATTACTGTCCTGGTCAGGTGGTCGATAATAGATCCCTAATGTTATATTTTTACTAGAGCATGAAATTTCTATCCATAGAGTCTCTATGGAACCTGTGGATTCGCTTAAGATTTTTACTTCATTTGAATCTACACTTTCTTTAACATATAGTGCCACTCCTCCCCCTGCACGGCCTGTTCTGTCCTTCCGATATATTTTGTACCCCGGAATGATTGTGTCCCATTGATTGCTCTCAGTCCACCAGGTTTCTGTGATGCCTATTATATCTATATCCTCCTTTATCACAAGGCACTCTAGTTCACCCATCTTATTATTTAGATTTCTGGCATTTGTGTACAAGCACTTTAAAAACTTGTCCCTGTTTATTAGCCTGCCTTTTTCTGATGTGCCAGATTCTTTTTTATGTGACTGTTTATCATCTGATCTGGCCCTTACATTATACTTTTCAGTCCTCTGCTCCTGACTATAACCTGGAGATTCTCTATCATCAGACTCTCCCCTAAGAGAAGTCTGCGTCCGATCCACACGCTCCTCTGCAGCAGTCGGCTTTCCCCCATCTCCTAGTTTAAAAACTGCTCTACAACCTTTTTAATGTTTAGTGCCAGCAGTCTGGTTCCACTTTGGTTTAGGTGGAGCCCATCTCTCCTGTATAGGCTCCTCCCATCCCAGAAGTTTCCCCAGTTCCTAATGAATGTGAACCCCTCCTCTCTACACCATCGTCTCATCCACGCATTGAGAGTCTGAAGCTCTGCCTGCCTACCTGGCCCTGCGCGTGGAACTGGGAGCATTTCTGAAAATGCCACCATAGAGGTCCTGGATTTCAGTCTCTTCCCTAGCAGCCTAAATTTGGCTTCCAGGACATCTCTCCTACCCTTCCCTATGTCATTGGTACCTACATGTACCACGACCACCGGCTCCTCCCCAGCACTACACATAAGTCTGTCTAGATGCCTCGAGAGATCTGCAACCTTCGCACCAGGCAGGCAAGTCACCATACGGTTCTCCCGGTCATCACAGACCCAGCTATCTACATTTCTAATAATCGAATCTCCCATTACTAACACCTGCCTTTTCCTAGAAACTGGAGTTCCCTCCCCCGGAGAGGCAACCTCAGTGCGAGAGGCAACCCCAGAACCATCTGGAAGGAGGGTCCCAACTACGGGAAAGTTTCCCTCTGCTTCCATTGACTGCTCTACTTCCCTGGGCCCTTCTTCCTCCTTAACAGCACAGGTGCTGTCTAAGCGGAGGTGGGACAATTCTACAGTGTCCCGGAAAGCCTCATCAACATACCTCTCTGCCTCTCTCAGCTCCTCCAGTTCCGCCACCCTGGCCTCCAAAGTCCGTACATGGTCTCTGAGGGCCAGGAGCTCCTTGCACCGACTGCACACATACGCCACCCGCCCACAGGGCAGGTAATCATACATGCAACAGTTGGTGCAATAAACTGGATAGCCCCCACTCTGCTGCTGGGCTCCTGCCTGCATTGTATCCGAGTTAGTGAAAGGGTGGTTTACAGAAGGGAGTTTTGGAATGTGGTTTGGTTTATAGGTTTTAGGGGGGAGCCACGGGGCTGGGGTTACGGCTGGCGAGGGACTCCCACTCCCTTCCCACTCCCCTTCTAAACTCCCTTGCGAAACTCCCTGTTAGCAGCCCCTGGTCGCAAAGCTCCCTGGTCGCTTGTGCGCGGCTTTATAAAGCCCTGGCCTGAGTGAATGCCCCGCCCACTGATTAAGGCTCAGCCAATTACCAGAGGCTTCGAGCTTTCAAACCTGCCTCCAACTGCCAGCCAGAGCACACGGTCCCTCAAACAACCAACCAAACAAACACAAGCTCAGCACACAGCAAGTAACCCCCAAACACAAACAAACACACACTACAGACAGTCACTTACCCCACAGATGCTGTATTCGCTCCTCCTTCACCTGGAGAACTCCCTTGCGAAACTCCCTGTTAGCAGCCCCTGTTCGCTTTGATAGGCTTTATTGCCTCCACTCGACTTTCCCATCGTGTGGCACTCAGTGGTTTCAGTGTCAGAGAGGATGTTCCCAGATGTTGCTTCAAAATTTGCCATCGATGAGTTGATGCAGAGAAAAATACATAGATCCTTTGAATTACATTAAAAAATTCAGCAGCCTCACTAGAAGCTGATGCTGCATCACTGACCACCAAGTTCAATGAATGAGAACTGCATGGGACAAAAAAAGCTTGAGGGTTTAACTCTCGGATCCGTGTCTGCACTCCTCTGTTCTTTCCTCTCATGTTGGCACCATTATCGTAGCCCTGACCTCTCATGTCAGCTATCTCAATTCCCGTATCTTCCAGCTTTCTAAGAAGCACATTTGTCATACTAGCTCCTGTAGTATCATCCATGTCAATAAATTCTAGAAAATGCTCTCTGACAGTCACCATTGGAGGGACGTTTTCACTAGGTTCTGTTGTTGTTACAAAACACACCATTAAAGTCATTTGTTCCGTATGGCTGATGTCAGGTGTGCAGTCCAGAATAACAGAGTAATATCTTGCTGACTTCAGAGCTGCCACAATCTTCTGTTTGACTTTTGTTGTCAGTAACTCTATGATCTCATTTTGAATTGTTTTTCCTAGGTAGTGGTGTGTGTACATTTCTTGGGTGGTGACTCTTCTTAGATGCTCCTGGAGTACAGCATCAAACTCAGCCACCAGCTCCACAATTTTAAGGAAGTTTCCATTGTTTGGCACATACAATGAAATGAAGTGCCACGCAATGCTAGGTTTTGGGTAGCAAGCATTCTCACAATGGCAATGAGCCTTTTCAGAACATTTTGCCAGTAAAGAGACTCTAATGAAATCTTCTCTTGATGCTGATCATCTATGGTGGCCTTTAACTTAGTCTCATCTCAAGCTCGTTCCACCTATGGAATGCTCTCTGGTGATTTCATAGAATCATGGAATATCAGGGTTGGAAGGGACCTCAGGAGGTCATCTAGTCCAACCCCCTGCTCAAAGCAGGACCAATTCCCAACTAAATCATCCCAGCCAGGGCTTTGTCAAGCCTGACCTTAAAAACCTCTAAGGAAGGAGATTCCACCATCTCCCTAGGTAACCCATTCCAGTGCTTCACCACCCTCCTAGTGAAAAAGTTTTTCCAAATATCCAACCTAAACCTCCCCAACTGCAACTTGAGACCATTACTCCTTGTTCTGTCATCAGGTGCCACTGAGAACAGTCTAGATCCATCATCTTTGGAACCCCCTTTCAGGTAGTTGAAAGCAGCTATCAAATCCCCCCTCATTCTTCTCTTCTGCAGACTAATCAATCCCAGTTCCCTCAGCCTCTCCTCATAAGTCATGTGCTCCAGCCCCCTAATCATTTTTGTTGCCCTCCGCTGGACTCTTTCCAATTTTTCCACATCCTTCTTGCAGTTTGGGGCCCAAAACTGGACACAGTACTCCAGATGAGGCCTCACCAATGTCGAATAGAGGGGAACGATCACGTCCCTCGATCTGCTGGCAATGCCCCTACTTATACAGCCCAGAATGCCGTTAGCCTTCTTGGCAACAAGGGCACACTGTCGACTCATATCCAGCTTCTCGTCCACTGTAACCCCTAGGTCCTTCTCTGCAGAACTGCTTCCTAGCCATTCGGTCCCTTCAAATGGCATGCCAGATTTCTAGCCAGATTTTTCCATTCCTTTGTTCCTGTAGAACCCAATGTGGCTGGAACATTGGGCTGGAAGAGTTTACAACAAAAACAGTATGCAGCATTCTGGGTTTTTGATTACATAAGCCATGGCCTCTCCATTTTGTCACCATTGGGGATTTCACGCCAGTAATGTGTTGGATGGAAACTTCAATTTTCATTGTCTTTGGGGAACATGAAGTTTTTCACTTGTTGTGGCCCATGTAGTACAAGGAAGTCCCTCAGACTACTGCTTAAGTGGGTCCACAGTCCTGGATCATCTAGACTTAAGGAACTAAAGTCAGCAGCAGCTGTTTCTTGCACCTCCACCACACTCTTCTCGGATCTACACTTTTCTTCAGGAATGTGCATGGTTACATCCATTTGAGATGGAGATATGGATGCTGCAGTAGCTGCTGGGTCACCTGCACTCTATCTGGAAGATCAGGCATCTCCTCACCACTCACATCCTCACTGGGGCCAGAAGGCTCACTGTGAACATTTGTGTCTATGTATCTCAGGAGAGCTCCTTCCTGCTTAGATAGAAAAGATTCCTTTGCTTGCTTTCTTTTTCTGAACGCTGCCCCAGAGGGGCGTTTTCTTCTTTCACTCATGACTGCTGTTCTGTGCCAGCTATAGTGGCTCTCAACACTCAATTGAAGGGGACAAATAAGCAGGCTGGTAGCAGGGCCTGAGTGAGGGAAGATATCAGCGTCTTAAGGGCCTAACTGGCTCCTACTACTTCAGTTGACTGCCTGTTCTCCTCAAGTGGGTTCAGGGAAGCATCAGGAAACAGGAAGCTCCCTGAGAAGCTGGTGTTAATCAGTCCAGGCTCCTGGGGGTGCTAGAGAGGTACATAAGAGGCTCCTCCTCCTCTCTCTCCCTGCAACTCCTGCTGCTTTCTGTTATTCCCTCTCACCTTTTCTTCTGCCTGCCTGTTATGTCTCTTGTGCCCTCCTTCCTCCAGCACAGCACTCCACCATCTCTGTGCATCTAGAGCAGAGAGAATACATATGCACCAGCAGCAGACACAATTTTCTACACTCTGGGTCCTAGTGGTGCCCCTCCACAGTCTAGTACCTGAGCCAGCTGCCTCAGTTCGCCTCATGGTAAGGCCAGCCCTGTGGTGGGCTCCTGGCACATGCGGTCAGGTTCCAGAAAGTCAGGCCTGGGGAGTACTGCAAGAGCAGCAGGGCACTGAAGAGTGGGGGTTAATTTGGTTCGTAGCTTTAGGGTCTGTTGAGGGATCTGGGGAGACGTCCTGGGACCTGCTGCTCTGCAAAGAATGTGATTCTGCTGAGTTCTGTTTGGCTTGGCAGGGTTTTGCTGCTGGCTTGCTCGTGGACACTGGGTGCAGTGATGCTGAAGAGGCCAGTTGGGAGAAGCCAGCTGGGGCGACAGCTGGACTTGGACACGCTGGAAGGGGCCAGAAATTTGAAGTCCTTTTGCTGGAAGGTGAGGCCATGGAAGACCCAGGCAGAGACATACTGTTGCAATACCAAAGAGGGCAGAGGCGACCAACAGGAGGTGATGATGACCAAAGGGAAGGCCCAGCAACAGTTGAGTGCCAACTAGTGAGTTGTTCTGGTGCTCATGGGGCTCGCTCTGGGGCTCGCCCTTATAACACCTGTCTGTTCCACTTGGACAAAGAACTCCTAAGAACCATCCCAGCTTCCCTCCCTGCAATAAATCTCGTTCTTCTGCGCTCCCAAGAAGGGTGCTGCTCTCTTGCACCAAACCATCTAGCAAACCATGGCAATTAGAGACAGACAGGATCTCTCTAGTCCCTCTCCTGCCTGCCAGAGCAGGTTGTTTCCCATAGCCTATTCCTCGGGGCTTTATCCAGTCTGGTTGTAAATGTCCCATGGGATGTGGCTCCCACCATGGCCCTGGGAAACTATTCTATGGTCTAGTGCAGTGTTTCTCAACCTTTTTGATACCAGGGACTAGCTTGTTGCCTTCCTAGACTGCATCAGGGAGATCTCAGGGACCGGTGCCGGTCCACAGACGGGTCATTGAGAAACACTGGTCTAATGAACTGGCTAGCTTGTGTGTGCACTGCTGCCTCCTACTGGCTGGGATCAGAACTGCTCAGTTATGTACCAGACGTGCGCTGCTAACATCTAAAGGGGAGTCTACCTTTACCGAAGCAGCAGGATCCTCAGCACTCAAGGTAGGAGGCTGTGGGTTTTGGTACTGTGAAGTGCTCAGCAGCCCCAGTCAGGGACTGAGTTTCTGGGTGGCCTCAGGTTTGTGATGCTATGAGTAGATTTGTAACTTTGAAAGCAGGGCCAGCTCCAGGCACCAGCGTAGGAAGCAGGTGCTTGGGGCGGCCAATTCAAAGGGGCGGCACTCCGTCCGGTATCTGGGCGGCACGTCCGGGTCCTCGGCGGTAATTCGGCGGCGGGTCCCTCATTCCCTCTCTTTCTCTTTGAGCTGCCGCCGAAGAGGAAGAGAGGGAGGACCCACCGCCGAACGGCCGCAGAAGGAGCAGCGCAATTGAGCTGCAGCCGAAGTGCCGCTGCTCTTTTTTTAAATTTTTTTTTTCCGCTTGGGGTGGCAGAAAAGCTGGAGCCTGCCCTGTTTGAAAGGGTTCTTTTCCATTTAAAAATCACATGTTGTCAGCACAGCTGCCCCTCACTGACTCAGCAGAAATGGGATATGTAAAAGTGAACAACTTTTAACAATCTTGTTGCATTTTTACTATTTCTTCTACTTGTTTCCTATTTGCATTTTTCTCTGCCTGAACAATGGAACCCAATAGCGTCAGATTCACTTTTGTTTAGGGTCAGTTTCACTCCTAACTTCTCAGTGCTGCAGAGTTGGCTGCTAACAACTTGGGAGAGGGGAGGAAAGGGGATGGCAGTTTCTCTCTGTTCTTTCTGTATTTCCAACTTTAAAACAAAACCCCCAAGAACCCGAGAAATACTGATGTTGTGGCTCTTAAAGGTTTCACTAATTTCAATCTACATTTTAAGAAAAAGAAATTAATGGAGATATCCCATCTCCTAGAACTGGAAGGGACCTTGAAAGGTCATCGAGTCCAGCCCCCTGCCTTCACTAGCAGGACCAAGTACTGATTTTGCCCCAGATCCCCAAGTGGCCCCCTCAAGGATTGAACTCATAACCCTGGGTTTAGTAGGCCAATGCTCAAACCACTAAGCTATCCCTCCCCCCGCTAAATAGGTAGATACTATTTGGAGATAGTATCTACCTAGATCCTTCTTCTATAACAGTGGTTCCCAAACTTTAACAACCCGTGAACCCCTTTCACTAAAATGTCAAGTCTCGCGAACCCCCTCCTAAAAATGAATATTTCCAGGGATTTTCTCCTTTACCTGAGTATAAATTATAAAAGCAGTGATCTTGGACATTTGTTTTTATGACATGCTTATAACACACTATTTATTATTATTATTTATCATTACAGTATTTTTATTACATTATGAAAACAGCAACACTCTTCCAAGATCTCACTTTCGTAGCTTGTATCGCTTTGAATAAGCCTGTTATAAGACAAGGCTCCTATGTTTCATCAAGGAGCATCAGATATGAAACAGCATGAAGGTATTTAAGAAACCAACTCAAAGAGTTCCTCCTACACAAGCATTCAGGTCTTGAGCAGTCCAGGCAAACAATGCACATTACAACAAAGCTTAAACTTGTTCTTCATAATAATTTTAAAAACAATACTGTCTATTTAATTTTAAAAACAGCAAAAAAATCCACCTCCCTTTCCATTTCTTATAAAAAGTCTTGAAGTTTAAATCTCCTCAATGTGATAGATAGGCTTGCTTTGATCTGCTTAGCTCTTGGAAGTCCAGGGGCTCCGGGCTGCTGTCCTCGTGCTGCCCGTGGTCCCTAGGGACAGCTCTGTCTGCCATTAGGGAATTTTTTCCCAAGAACCCCCTGTAACATTTCTTGAACCCCCAGGGGTTCACGAACCCCAGTTTGGGAACCACTGAGCTAGAGCAATCAGTGCTGTCTTCTTGGAGCCCTGTTGGAAAGAAGATGGGGATCTCATTTCCCATCTTCCCCCAATACGTGACCCCTAGGCCATCACCCCAGCAAATCCCCCTTCCCACCCTGTTCTCATTCACTGAGGCTTTGTCTTCACTACCTGCCGATCCGGCGGGTAGCAATCGGTCTATCGGGGATCGACTTACCGCGTCTAGTGAAGACGCGGTAAAATCGATCCCTGATCGCTGTGCCGTCGACTCCGGAAATCCACCTCGGCAAGAGGCGGCAGCGGAGTCGGCGGCAGCGCAGCAGCGGTTGACTTTCCCGCGTCCTCACCGCCAGGTAAGCCGACCTAAAATACGCAACTTCAGCTACGGTATTCACGTAGCTGAAGTTGCGTATCTTAGGTCGGACCCCCGCTGTAGTGTAGACCTAGCCTGAGAGTTAGGCACAGCTTGGTACTGCTTTAGTTCCTGCTGTCCTGGCACCTGTTAATGGAAGAAATAACCGGCCAGGCTTTGAAAAACAAGCCCTGGGGAATCGCTGGTTCTGGAGGTACCATCCCCACCTCACTACAGCTTGGGGCAGAGGGGAGACTGATTGGAAGGTGGGTCATCCTAGCTCTAAAGTGCTTTGTAAAGTGACTCTAGAAATGCCTCTATCAGGCTCTGTGGCTGCCGATCAAATGCGCTCAGCATACAAGTAAAAGGATGGTTTTGTGAACTACCAGCTTTGCAAACACAGAGCTGGATTTTGTCTGCCTGGTGCATCACCACCAGTAGCAATAAGTCTGTGAGCTGAATTAAGTTCTTAGCTCCCTCTGTGCAACAGGGGGTTCCACACTGGTAAATGAGGGTGGAATCTGAATGACCAAGGATCTGTATGGGAGCCAGGCAATCAAGAATTTAGGCCTTTGGGTGTAGTGGTCTGCTGAGGGGAACAACTTGATTGAGGCCCTGGATAACAGACCTGTTGATGCATAAACCTGGGGATGATCCAGCTGCCTCTCACAGAGCAGTGCTGACTCTGTGGGGCTGACAGGAGCATATGGGACAGGTAGGAATAGCTCAGTTTGGACACTGAAGTGACCAGGCATGACTCTGACTAGACAGAGGGAGCAGATTCATTCACAAATGCAGTACAGTCTGTGGTGGCATAGGGCATCATGGGCCATGAGCTCAAGCTGTATGTGTGTGTGTGCATGTGTCAAAAAGCCCCCTACGTTACAGTTGCAAATTCAGTCCCCTTGTACATATGCATCACAATACAGGTTTTAATTCCATGATCACATAGTGCTCATTCAGCAGGGGTAGCTCTTCCTTTTTATCCTCCTTATTCAGTGTGTGGCCTCAGCCCTTATTTACCGCCCATTATTCAATGTCTATCCATAAAGGGTCCTGTCAAGGCTGTATCCCTACTTTGAACTTTAGGGTACAAATGTAGGGGCCTGCATGAAAACTTCTAAGCTTATCTACCAGCTTAGCTCTGGTCCGCTGCCACCATCTTAAGAATTCCCTCCCTGGGAAGCCTTGAGAAACCTTTCACCAATTCCCTGGTGAATACAGATCCAAACTCCTTGGATTTTAAACAAGGAGAAATTGACCCTTCCCCCCTCCTTCCTTTCACCAACTCCTGGTGAATACAGATCCAAACCCCCTTTGGATCTTAAAACAAGGAGAAATTGACCCTTCCCCCCTCCTTCCTTTCACCAACTCCTGGTGAATACAGATCCAAACCCCCTTTGGATCTTAAAACAAGGAGAAATTGACCCTTCCCCCCTCCTTCCTTTCACCAACTCCTGGTGAATACAGATCCAAACCCCCTTTGGATCTTAAAACAAGGAGAAATCAATCAGGTTTTAAAAAAGAAGGCTTTTAATTAAAGCAAAAGGTAAAAATCATCTCTGCAAAATCAGTATGGAAAATAACTTTACAGGGTAATCAAACTTAAAGAGCTCAGAGGAATCCCCTCTGTCTTAGGTTCAAAGTATAGCAAACAAGATAAGCACTCTGGTAAAAGGTACATTTACAAGTTGAGAAAACAAAGTAAATCTAAGACGCCTTGCCTGGCTTTTACTTACAATTTTGAAATAAGAGAGACTTGTTTAGAAAGATGGGGAGAACCTGGATTGATGTCTGGTCCCTCTCAGTCCCAAGAGCGAACAACCCCTTAAACAAAGGACACACACAAAAGCCTTTCCCCCCCCAAGATTTGAAAGTATTTTGTCCCCTTATTGGTCCTCTGGGTCAGGTGTCAGCCAGGTTACCCGAGCTTCTTAACCCTTTACAGGTAAAAGGATTTTAGAGTCTCTGACCAGGAGGGGCTTTAGTACTGTACACAGTATGGCTGTCACCCTTCCCTTTATAATTATGACACGCCCCCCAAATCACAGATAGTGTTGGACGTTCGGTTCCACACTGGCTGTGATTTCTTCCTGGAGTTCTAGGAGAAAACAGAGTTAACAAGACACATGTACCTTTAGACATACTACTGATTATATAAAAACTAACAATATGTTTCATTACAAGAACAATTGTTAACCAGTTAACTCTGGGAAACTTTCCCGGGAGAGTGCATCAGCCACTTTGTTAGAAGCTCCCGAAATGTGTTGTATTTCAAAATCAAAATCTTGGAGAGCTAAACTCCACCGAAGAAGTTTTTTGTTATTTCCCTTGGCGGTATGAAGCCACTGTAGCGCAGCATGGTCTGTTTGTAGTTGGAAGCGCCGTCCCCAAACATATGGGCGTAGCTTTTCCAGCGCGTACACAATGGCGTAGCATTCCTTTTCGCTGATTGACCAGTGGCTTTCCCTCTCAGACAGTTTCTTGCTGAGAAACACGACAGGATGGAATTCTTGATCTGGTCCTTCCTGCATTAAAACTGCTCCCACGCCTCGCTCGGAAGCATCTGTGGTTACTAGGAACGGTTTGTCAAAGTCTGGGGCCCTTAGCACAGGGTCAGACATGAGTGTTGCCTTAAGCTGGTTAAAGGCCTTTTGACACTTATCAGTCCACTGAACTGTATTTGGCTGTTTCTTTCTGGTTAGGTCTGTCAGCGGGGCGGCGATTTGGCTGTAGTGTGGTACAAATCGCCTATAATATCCGGCCAAGCCTAAGAAGGATTGGACCTGTTTCTTTGACTTTGGAACCGGCCACTTTTGGATAGCATCCACTTTGGCCTGTAGGGGATTTATAGTTCCTTGACCCACCTGGTGCCCCAGGTACGTCACTCTGTTTTGGCCTATTTGACACTTTTTAGCCTTAACAGTTAGTCCTGCCTGCCGGATGCGCTCGAAGACTTTTTTCAGGTGCTCCAGGTGTTCTGTCCATGAATCAGAAAAAATGGCCACATCATCGAGGTAGGCAACTGCAGATTCTCCCAATCCTGCTAGGAGACCATCTACAAGTCTTTGGAAGGTGGCGGGTGCATTTCGCAACCCGAAAGGGAGTACATTGAATTCATACACCCCTGCCTGGGTGACGAAGGCTGACCTTTCCTTAGCGGGTTCATCTAGTGGTACTTGCCAGTACCCTTTGGTTAAGTCTAAAGTAGAGATGAATTGGGCATGTCCCAATTTTTCCAATAGCTCATCTGTGCGTGGCATTGGATAGTTGTCAGGACGAGTTACAGCATTTAGCTTACGGTAGTCCACGCAAAAGCGTATTTCCCCATCTGGTTTGGGAACTAGAACCACTGGAGATGCCCATGCACTGGTAGAGGGGCGGATTATACCCATCTGTAGCATGTCCTGGATCTCCCTTTGTATAGCCGCTTGGGCATGAGGTGACTCCCGGTAGGGTGGGGTTCTAATTGGGTGAGCATTACCTGTGTCAATGGAGTGGTATGCCCGTTCGGTCCGTCCTGGAGTGGCTGAGAAAATCGGTGCAAAGCTTGTGCACAGCTCCTTTATCTGCTGTCGCTGCAGACGTCCCAGGGTCGTGGAGAGGTTCACCTCTTCCACGCCACCATTCCTTTTTCCTTCATAGTAGACACCTGCAGGCCACTCCGCGTCATCAGTTTCCTGGGCTGTAAACTGGCAAACGTTTAATTCTCTAGAATAAAAGGGCTTAAGAGAATTAACATGGTATACCTTAGGCTTTATGTTGGAGGTGGGGGAGGCTATGAGATAGTTAACAGCTCCTAGGCGCTCCTGGACCGTGAATGGTCCTTCCCACGACGCTTCCATTTTATGGGCCTGGAGCGCCTTTAAGACCATGACTTGGTCTCCTACTTTGAAGGACCGTTCTCTGGAATGTTTATCATACCAGGCCTTTTGCTCTTCCTGAGCATCCTTTAGGTTTTCTTTAGCAAGGGCTAAAGAGTGTCGGAGGGTGTTTTGTAGGTTGCTTACAAAGTCTAGAATGTTAGTTCCTGGAGAAGGCGTAAACCCCTCCCATTGCTGCTTCACCAACTGTAATGGCCCCTTAACCTCGTGGCCATACACAAGTTCAAATGGTGAAAACCCTAAACTGGGATGTGGTACAGCCCTGTAGGCAAAAAGCAACTGCTGCAACACTAGGTCCCAATCATTGGAGTGTTCATTTACGAATTTACGTATCATGGCCCCCAAAGTTCCATTAAACCTCTCCACCAGACCATTGGTTTGATGGTGATGAGGGGTGGCAACCAAGTGATTCACCCCATGAGCTTTCCACAGGTTTTTTCATGTTCCCTGCCAGGAAATTAGTTCCCGAATCTGTAAGTATGTCGGAGGGCCAACCTACCCTGGCAAAAATGTCTGCTAATGCCTGGCACACACTTTTAGCCTTGGTGTTGCTTAAGGGTACAGCTTCCGGCCATCGGGTAGCAAAATCCATGAAAGTCAGTACGTACTGCTTTCCTCTGGGTGTCTTCCTTGGGAAAGGACCCAGAATATCCACAGCTACTCGCTGAAATGGGACCTCAATTATGGGTAGTGGCTGGAGAGGGGCTTTAACCTGGTCTTGGGGCTTTCCCACTCGTTGGCACACCTCACAAGACCGGACATAATTAGCAACGTTCTTGCCCATTCCCTCCCAGTGGAAGGACTTCCCCAACTGGTTTTTGGTTCTGTTCACCCCAGAATGGCCACTGGGATGATCATGGGCTAAGCTCAAGAGTTTTACCCGATACTTAGTGGGAACTACCAGCTGTCTTTGAGGATGCCAGTCTTCCTGGTGCCCACCAGAAAGAGTCTCCTTGTATAAAAGTCCTTTTTCTACAACAAACCGGGATCGGTTAGAAGAGCTGAGAGGCGGTGGGGTGCTCCGTGCCGCTGCCCAAGCTTTTTGAAGGCTGTCATCTGCTTCCTGCTCGGCCTGGAACTGTTCCCTTGATGCTGGAGACATCAGTTCCTCCTTGGACTGTGGACTGGGGCTTGGTCCCTCTGGAAGCGATGCAGGTGCTGGGGCTTTTTCCATTGACTGTGAACCGCTGTCCGCTGGTGCACTATGTGGTATTTTAGGCTCTGGCTGAGCCTCTTGGGTAGGGTTATCTGCTGCTTCCGCCAGTTTAGGCTCGCTGGTGCCCTCTGGCATTGGAGTTGTAGACGGGGTTGCAAGCGCTGGACTCAGTGCTGGCAATGGTTCTGGTGCTGGTTGCGTTGCCAGTTCCGGTTCTGGGACTGGCTTTGGCTGGGTCTCTGGGATTGGATCCACTACGGCTGTTGCAGTCGTTGGCAGGGGATCTGGTTCCACCACCTGTTTTTGGGTCTCCGGTAACACAGACGGGGCCTTGGTGAACGGCTCAGGAACAGGGATGGGGGTGAAAGCTTGCTTAGCCTGGCTGCGGGTGACTATTCCCACCCTCTTGGCTAGCTTCACATGGTTGGCCAAGTCTTCCTGGTTTTCTTGTGCTGGGTCTCACCCTCTGCAGTTGACTGAAACTGGGATGTATTTAGCTCAGGCTCCTGCTGAGTGCTGCTGAGTTAACAGAGAGTTTCTAACTAGCTACTTCCGAGGATGTAAAAAAGAAAAAAAACACAATTCAGCTTGTAAATTATCTTTACCAATTGTTTGCTCATTAATTGAACCCTTCTCTTAACAAAGGACCTTGTTAAAAAAACTTAACACCTCTGCCTTCAGGCAAGGAGAGATAAGATATGCATCTACCTTCAGCTCTGCTCTCCAAGCAGCTAGAAGGAAAAAAAAATCTCTTACTGGCTTTTGGGTTTAAAACGATCCCACCGCTGTGCCACCATGTCAAGGCTGTATCCCTACTTTGAACTTTAGGGTACAAATGTAGGGGCCTGCATGAAAACTTCTAAGCTTATCTACCAGCTTAGCTCTGGTCCGCTGCCACCATCTTAAGAATTCCCTCCCTGGGAAGCCTTGAGAAACCTTTCACCAATTCCCTGGTGAATACAGATCCAAACTCCTTGGATTTTAAACAAGGAGAAATTGACCCTTCCCCCCTCCTTCCTTTCACCAACTCCTGGTGAATACAGATCCAAACCCCCTTTGGATCTTAAAACAAGGAGAAATTGACCCTTCCCCCCTCCTTCCTTTCACCAACTCCTGGTGAATACAGATCCAAACCCCCTTTGGATCTTAAAACAAGGAGAAATCAATCAGGTTTTAAAAAAGAAGGCTTTTAATTAAAGCAAAAGGTAAAAATCATCTCTGCAAAATCAGTATGGAAAATAACTTTACAGGGTAATCAAACTTAAAGAGCTCAGAGGAATCCCCTCTGTCTTAGGTTCAAAGTATAGCAAACAAGATAAGCACTCTGGTAAAAGGTACATTTACAAGTTGAGAAAACAAAGTAAATCTAAGACGCCTTGCCTGGCTTTTACTTACAATTTTGAAATAAGAGAGACTTGTTTAGAAAGATGGGGAGAACCTGGATTGATGTCTGGTCCCTCTCAGTCCCAAGAGCGAACAACCCCTTAAACAAAGGACACACACAAAAGCCTTTCCCCCCCCAAGATTTGAAAGTATCTTGTCCCCTTATTGGTCCTCTGGGTCAGGTGTCAGCCAGGTTACCCGAGCTTCTTAACCCTTTACAGGTAAAAGGATTTTAGAGTCTCTGACCAGGAGGGACTTTAGTACTGTACACAGTATGGCTGTCACCCTTCCCTTTATAGTTATGACAGGTCCATATTAAGGATGCCTGGGAAACCTTAATTTTGGCATCTCCCAACTTTCCAAGGCTTGACTTTGCAACTTTAATAATGTAATTTGCAGCATCTGAAAGCCTATTGACCCCCAGCTTGGGTCACGCGCAGGGTTCGGCCCTTTAGCTCTTTGGCACAGACCTCTGCTACTTGAGCTAGCAGAGTAACCAACAGTAATAGCAGGCTGAGTATGTGGACCAGGCATCAGAGGGGGATGAGACACACTCTCCCGGTGGGTTTTACAGACATCTGCTGACAGCGGAGGACTGGAGAGACTCAGATCTCCTGGGTTCAATTCCAGGTTCTGGAGGGAGTGTGCTCTAGTGATGAGTGACTTCTGCCCCGGTCCCTGCACCAAGCCTGGCTGTGTCTCCCTCTCTTGCGCCCATCTGCTCCTGTCCTCCCTCCCATCCATACTTCTGTACCCCAGATGCCTGCCCTGCCTCTACTCCTATCCAGCTTCCCTGGTGCCCCCTAGCTCCTGACTCCCACCACTCCCCCCTTTCTGGCTACCATTTCCCCCACTCCCTATGCTTCTCCCAACCCTCAGGCTCCTGTAATCCCCCTCCCCATCCACAGGTGCTGAACCAAACTGTAAACGCTGTATATGATGGAAACCACTTCAAGCCAGGGGGTGCAGTAACAGCACCTATGTCCTCCTGGTCCCCATTCTCCTCCCAAATTCCTGAGCCCTCTGCCCTCCTCCACACTGCCTGGGTGCCAGCAGATTTGGCACCACAGCCGGCGGGAGCAGCAATTTCAGGGAGAGTCCACCTCAGCTCCTGGAGGCTGCAGCCCCATGCTCAGTCCCTGCAGGGGATGGTGCATGTGCATATGGAGGAGCTGCAAGGGGCTGGAGCGTGCTCAGTGCAGATGGCATCTTTGGAGAATTTAGCTGTTCAACTCTAACAGGTTGTGCAAACTCCAGTTTGTCCAAAGGCTTGTAACTTGGCCAAACTTGGACAGATTTTTACAGGAATTGCAAAAGGCAGATTCTTAATACCAGGGCACCCCCCCTGCCAATTTCCTGTCCCTGCTCCAAAGCATATGGGCACTGGAATGCCTCTGTGATAAATAAAGGGGTGGGGGTAGTTCCCTTTTATGGACAGCCAGCCAGCCAGTAGCTACAAAATCCCTGTTAGTAGCTGTTCTCTACTTGCTTTATCTGTAAAGGGTTAAAAAAGCCCATAGGTAAAAGGAAGGGAGTGGGCCATAAAAGGGACCTGACCATAAAAGCCAATGGGAGGGCTAGAACTTTTTAAAACTGGGAAAAAACCTTTTCTTTGTCTGTCTGTTGTTGTTCTCCGGAGAAAGGGGACAGAGCAGAGACAGGGCTGGGACTATGCTGTAAGAAGCTTTAAGCCAGGTATGAAAAACCATCAAATCATACCTAGAAACTACTTATTTAAAACCCCAGATATGTAAGTAGATCAGGAAATGTCTAGGAAGACACAATTAGGTTTATCTCTTTTATTTCTTTATGGCTTGTGGACTTCTCTGTGCTAACCCCCAAATGCTTTTGTTTTGCTTGTAACCATTAAGCTGGACCTCAAGAAAACCATTCTTGATGCTTAATTATTATATTTGATCTTTTTAAATCTAGCAATAGCCTAACTTCCAGATGTATTTTCTTTCTTTTTGTTTTTAATAAATTTTACCTTTTTTAAGAACAGGATTGGGTTTTTGTGTCCTAAGAGGTTTGTGCATATATTGTTTAATTAGCTGGTGGCAACAGCTGATTTCCTTTGTTTTCTTTCGTGTGTGTGTGTGTGTGTGTGTGTGTGTGAGAGAGAGAGAGAGAGAGAGAGAGAGAGAGAGCTTGAGGGTACCCCACAGGGAGGAATTCCCAAGTGTGCCTTCCTGGGTTCAAAGGGTTTTTTTGCATTTGGGTGGTGGCAGCATCTACCCATCCAAGGTCAGAGAGAAGCTGTAACCGTGGGAGTTTATTACAAACCTGGAGTGGCCAGTATTAATTTTTAAAATCCTTGCGGGCCCCCACCTTCTGCACTCGAAGTGCCAGAGTGGGGAATCAGCCTTGACAGTCTCCAAAAAAAAAGTCTTTGTCCCTAATCTCCTGCGTAGAAACATCTCGGTCATTTTTGTTGAAACTTTCCAAAAATATTCCGCCTCAGACGTGCGCGGCATGGACAATTTCAGCCGGAAGGCTTAAAGTTTGGCAAAAGTATCAGCAATTGAAAACAGGGGCTTACAATGGGAGGTGTCAGGCAACCTTAGCAATAGGTGGTACTACTAGCACCCCCTGTAGGAAACAAATCTACATCTTTGGAACATTAGGAAACGTCGGGCTTCCTTTGAGAGATGTATTTCATTTGGTAACTAATATCCCCCTTCCTTCTTTGGGGCTGCTGGGGGAATTTGGTTCCTTCTCATCAAGGCACTCGACCCAGATCTCCAAGTGCCCCTTGCTGAGCAAGGGCTGCATAAGGTGGGGAACCAGGATGGGGTGGGTAAGTGACATGCCCATGGTCCCAGGCTCCAGATTGACATTAGGGTCAGGGGAGATTGGGCGCAGTGAATGGGTGACACAGCCAGGAATGAAATCGGGAGGCCTGGTCAAGCCTAATGCACCTGGCCAGGGAAGGGTTCAGTTCAGGAGGCTGAGAACCCTCCTCATGTCATAAGCAGTAGAGGGACTGTGCCCCAAATACCCCCCCCCCGCACCTCTCCCTGAGGGCCCCCCAGGGCTGGGGCCTGTAGTTCCCCTGGGCCGCAGCAGCCTCCCAGCCAGCCGGGGTGTGTGATCACGAGTAGCCTTGCGAGCCGCAGACAGCAGGCTCGGGCTTGCGGTGCTGAGGGCAGAGACCGGGCCGGTTTGCACAAGCACACAGCTCCGCAGGGCTGTGGGAGGAGGGGAGAGTGAAGCGCACCCGAGCTCAGCCTGCAGCAGGCCGGGGAAAGACGAGTCCCATTGCGCAGCTGGTGCCAGGGGCGGGCGGATCAGGCCCAGAGGGGAGCGGCCCCGCGGCTGCAGCGGGCAAGGCAGGGCAGGGAGCGAAGCTGGAGGGGGGGCCGGGACTGCAGTGCCGGGGCGCCCGAACTGACAGGCGCGCAGCGCCGGGGGCGGAGGCAGAGAAGCAACATGTGCCGCAGATCGCTGGGCTGCCAGTGAGCTGAGCTCGGCGCCAGCCTCGGGAGCCCGGCCGCGGAGCGATGCGGCGGGTGAGCCCCGCAGCCAAGCCCGCCCCCTGCGGGGCTCACTAGTGCCGGCTGGGCAGAGCCCGCCGTGACCCTCTCTCCTGTTCGTGGAGACTGCGCTCATCACACGCGCTCACTGCGGGAGCCTGCGAGCGGCGGCGTACGAACGCGGGGGACTGCAGGTAGGTGCCTGCCCCAGCCGGGATGGGGCTGCCTGGCATGGGAGGGACTTCTCCGCCGTGGGGGGCGCTCGGAGCTCCACCTGTCCTGGCCGTGGCGCGGCTCTTTGCACTGGTATATTCCCACCCCAGCGGGCAGGGACCAGTCCATAAACCCAACCACCTGTTTGGGGCACGGGTGCCTCCTCCAGCTGGTGGGCCCCGTCCGTGGCAGAGACAGCCCCAGCCTCCTCTTCTTGGGCTTCATCAACTGCCTCCTTGGCTGCTGGGGAAGAGAGGCTTTTCAGTGACAACTTCCCCCCCCCCCCCCCAGCAAACACAGTAGCCAGGGCAGGTGAGTGGAGGGGTGCATTTGGGGCTGACGGGGTGGGGGATTTGCTGGGGGTCCCCCGAGGGTAGGACAGAGTGTTCTTGTTTACTGCCAACGGGTGAGATGCCCTGGCTGGGACTGCACCCAGCGAGCCCTGCAGGCAGCAGCATGAAATAAAAAGCAGCCCGAGAAGGAAGCTGGGCTTTGCACAATTGTTGTGATCAGAGGGTGAAAAAAGAGGAAGAGTTTGGAGGGGGAAAAAAAGTTTGACAGCAAAGCAGCTGGTTTGTATTTTGACATCGAGGGTGAATTTCAGAGGCGAGGAAGTGCCCACATTTAAAACTAGAACCTCCACAGAGCATCCAGTTACAAACCTCCGTGTGCCCCTCCCTCCCCCCGTGTTCTGAATGTCCCTTGGGGACATGGAAGGGGGATCTTGCGGTGGCAGGGGAGCTCTGCGAACTGGGGCGAATGTGCTGGGTCTCTCACAGAGCATGTCATCTTGTCCTTTTTTAAAGGGTCGTAGGAAGTGGAAGAGCCCTGAGCCCATCTGGGATCTGCACCTCAGTTGCACGCCTCAGTGATACGCTCTGGAGATGGCCGAGAAACTGGCCCCTGGGGACTTGTTTTTCAGGAAGGCCAGGGAGTCGGTGTCTTCCCTGGACTCGGACAAGCTGGCCCCAGCCTCCCCTGAAGGAGCTGGCGAGGAGTCCTCTGACAGTGAGGGCGAGCAGGAGGGCAGCTCTCACAAGCTCATCAGGAAGGTGTCTACATCGGGGCAGATGAGGAGCAAGGTAAGGGAGCCGGGGCCCATTGGTGGGGGCTGTGTGTCTGTGCTGTGGTGGGGCAATGACCAGGATGTATGTGGTGAGACCTCAGGGTGGGGGGAACTGCAGTGGCCAGGGCGTGAGGTGACGGCTAGGTTTATCAGCTCCTTGGCTGGGGGGAGTCAAGGCAACTCTCCTGCAGTCAGCACAGCTGCCTGATGAACACCAGCCGAGGATGTGGCCCATCGCGTGTTTGTGTGAACAACAGCTCTTGTGTAACCTGGGGCAGGAATGCTCTGACGGGGCCGGACCCCGGGGAAGCAGCGAAGGGAGCTGCAGCTGGGCCCAGTCTGCACCCAGAGTCCAGATGGCGACAGGTGCCTCCCTGTGGATACAGGAGCAGAGTGATGCCAGAACAACACAAGGGCAGCCTGCTGCTGTGGAGCTGGAGTGGGGTGGAACATTGCCTCCAGGAAGCCAGGCTAGAGATGGGGACTGATTCCCTTCTCACAGCTGCGTGAATCAGGAGGCCGTTGGGCTTAGGCAGGTATAAAACTGGTGTCAGGGTGTTCAGGATCAGCCCCTCTACATCCATGTGTTGGGAAAGGGTGAAATGGAACTCAGATCCCACCCCAGCTTTAGAGACACAAGAGCTGTTCCCTTCAGAGGAAGGTGCGAGGTCCCCTGAAGCATCTGGTATTGGGCACTAAATTATCTGTGGGTATTTGGCTCCCAAGTTTCGTTTCAGCTCAGTGCAAAGATACAGACATTTGGAAAAATGAGATCTGGGTTTGGATTTCAACACCCACATGATTTGGGGGCGTGAGAATCTGGGGGTTTGATTGTCTCCCCAAAGAGCAGAGGTCTGTGATTCAATCAGGTCATTGCTCCTCCTAGCTAAAACTTTGAATCCCAAAAGGAGAATTAGATCCCTCACCTAGACAGAGAGATAGAGGGGTGCGCATATGGGGACAGATAAATATATATACCTGGGGCAGAAATTGTAAGCAAGGATATGTAAACGTGTTCTGTATTCTTATTAATTTGTGTTGTTGTGATGCCTGGAGATCCCAACCATACATACATAATCTAACCTCTTGTGGCTCTGGGGGCTCATAGTACATAGGCCATGTTGGATTTCCTATGGGCAGCCTCTCAGATACTTTAGCCCCTCAATTAAATTCCCCATAAACTTGTCCTAGGGTGCCCAGATGTCCCAATTTTATAGGGACACTCCTGATTTTTGGGTCTTTTTCTTATATAGGCTCCTATTACCCCCCTACCTCCGTCCTGATTTTTCACACTTGCTGTCTGGTCACCCTAACTTGTCTTGATCTCATCTGATGAGAAAAGCCTTCCAGATTTTACATACTGGCCTTTGGTTGTTGTTGCCTGGGATTCAGTGAGAGCTTGGGGAACAGAATAGCAATAAATGCCTTTTTGGTAGGACTTACAACAAACAGTGTTGTGAGTTCCCCCTGCTGCCTTTGCAGCACAGTCAATGGTCTGGTGATGTTGCGGTATAAATAGCGAGGGTAGCAAGAAAAGTAGTTAGCTCTGTTTGGAACACAGGTGAGATCGAAAGAGTCCGTGTTGGACAAATGGCAAAAATAAACCAATTAGCGAGAGACGTTTTATTTTATTTTTTTAAGAAGATCTTAGAAACAATAGAGAAAAAAATCAATTATCAGCCATTTAAAAATTAACTGATAAATGTTCTTTGAAATCCATCTCCAGGCAGCACCCAGAGACAATGATAGTTACTGAAAAAGATTTAGATGTTTGTATAAGTCAAAACAGCATCTGCAATTAAACTGGGGAAGGGTAAAAATGACAAGAGCTACCAAATTTCATGCTGCAGGGCATAAACCGATTACCAGCTAAGGGGTCAGGAAGGAATTGTCTCTAAGGTATAGCACTGCACAATGCGGTGTACTAGATTGTACTCTGTTCTCCGAAGCATTTGGCAGTGGAGACAGGAGCCTGGGCTCCATGGACCTTTGGTTTGCTCTGAAATGGTAGCTCCTCAATTCTTATTAAAATGTGTTATTGGCAGCACTGCTCATTGCAAATTGGCAGATGAGAAATGAAAGCCAAGCCATGCCCAGAAGTGCCGCAAAGGGGAAAACAAACATGGTGGATATCAGGAAGGTGGGCCTGGAAAAGTGCTCAGGGAAGCAGCACATATTGTCTTGTTTATGTCTAATAGCATTTAAGATTTATCTTCTTTTCTTGCATGTGCATATAAGGTCAGATTCTGCTCTGATACATCAGTGTAAATCTGGAGTGACTCCATTTAAGTAACTAGAGAAACTCGTTTTACACCAAATTAACTAAAATCATAATGTGGAAGCCACAGAATATGTCAGAAGAAAAATCAAAAAAAGGAAGGTTGCTTCATGCTAATGTGGCGCATCTACACTGGAGATTTGCATTGGTATAGCTACATCTCTGCAAAAAATCCCTCCTGTGGAGAAGTCCTGAAACTAGCTGGGTCAGTTTCCAATTTGTTTCTAGTCAGTTTCACTCTCTGGTTCCCTGTCCCTAGCACAGAGCCCTTGTGTTTGCAATTCCAGCATTGCGGGGAAAGGTTTCAATAATGCCTGTGTAAAAAAGATGACAGGTCCCCCCGTTTTTGGGATGTTAATATGAGCTGCATGGGGAAATACCTTGTCATATCTGGCCTTGGTATGTTTAAAAAAAAAAACAGAATCTAAATGTGGAGCTTAGAATGAGTTGTTAATAATGTTCCTGAGGGCTGCCATTCATCCTGAAGCTGGCTGGCAGCACTGTCTCCATGCTACCCACATCCTGCAGTGTTGCCACCTGAAAATGTATTGAGGGCGAGCAAAATGCCCCCCCCCTCAAATCTTTCCTCCTAACTCATGGCATCACATGAGTAAGTGAGGTGGCCTCTCTTTTCTGCGCTATGGGGTGGGCAGTGTGGGCACTAAACCGTGAGGCAGGATTGTGCCGTTCAATGGGATTCTGTTGCCTGAGTGTGGGAGGAAACAGGGGTATCTAATGTACTGGATAAGATCAGAGCAGGCTCGTCTGGTGCTCTAACAGGCAGATGTTCTGGGCTACTGAGTCAGGAGCTGGGTTCTAGTAGCAGTGCTCTCTGCCCGAGTGAACACCATGTTGCTCATCTGCGCCACCTGCCCGCTCACCTGGAGTGGCATCAGCTGAGCTTTGAGGGTAGCTCAATCCACCTCTTTGGGCTAGAGGACAGGCCCAGGTCCATGCGTGGGGGGGGGGAGGGGCATCTCGATACTGTGGTATGGCAGCTCCAGTAATGCATTTAATCACAAAGAAGAAAATAAGACCTGATGGCACAGCTTCACAGCTCTCTGGCCAGACTGCCTGGAGGGGCACCAGGCCCTGGAGAGGCCAGTGGCTGCTCTAAGTACCAGATGATTGCTGCTGGGGAGGGAACGTGCTGTGGGAAGAGTGGTGGAGGATAGCTGGGAGATAGATGTGCATGGGCTACAAGGGCCAGGTTATGGCTGTGAGGAGACTATAGCTGGGACCAGGGGAGCTAAAATACAGCAGATCAAATGTTAAAATGTTCAGCAAGCGATTGAGAAGGGAGGGTTTTGTACAGGGTCTGTCCATTGCCCCCGGGGCGGGGAAGCCATGTGCAATGGGTGTGTCTTTGGCTGGGGTGTGTGTGTGTGCGGGGTCTTTCTAGGCCCTCCATTATGCAGTGTTTTTCAAAGGGACTGAGCCTTGATCAGCCAGAGTCTCAGAAGCTCTGAATGAGCCTCTCTGGGCTGTGGAATCAGTGACAGCAGCAGCAAGGCCTATTGTGTTACCATGCACGATTTCCCAGGATGAGTCACTGCTGCAGTCACCCACAATGAAACAAGCTCATTGCATGACGGTGTTGCTTGGCCGGGCTGGGATTCACACATGTCACTGATGCACTTGGTTCAGCGATAACCGAGTAACATGTGGAGGGCACCGCTGAACTAAGTGAGCCTTGAGCTGTGTGTGGGCCACTTCCCCCTCCACCCCCACAGCCTTGCACTGGAAGTGGTCGTTTGCTCCTATGCAAAGGAGGTGGAGAGCTCTGATACAGGGGCATTTTGCCCCCACATGGCTTGGGAATAAATGAAGTTGCACAGCTGGTTGTCCCTGTCCCAGTAAGTAGAGAAAAGAGCAGGCTCCCTGGAGACACAAGCATCTCCTGGCTCCTTCCCTCCAGGTAATGGGATGGTGCTGACACTAGTTAGAGTAACACAAGCTGGTGATGGAAAACTGTATTCGTCTGCCCTGAGCCCGCCGGAACAGTGCAGGCGTGCTCCTCCAGACTCTCCTCCAGGGCTCTGTCCAGTCTAGTTATAACTGGGATGCTGTTCCTCAGCCCAGGAGCTTTCTCTCCTAGGGGCTTTTCCTGATGCTCAGTCTAAATGCTGTGTTTAAGAACTGCATCCCCGTTGAACTGTCCTCCCCACGCTGCAGGCTGTGTGTGTCTCCTGCTGCACCACGCTGCACCTCTTTAGGTATTCAAATCTTTCCTCCTAACTCAGTCAGTCCTGCTCTCGGGCTGTTTTGCTTGCTCCTTCCCCCCCGCTCCCTATAGTTCCTCAGTATCCTCCTGGTGATGTGGGGCTCAGGACTGAACACTACTGTCCTGATTCCCCACTGCCCTGCCCCTTAAGGCCCCCCCGATTCTCCGCTGGCCCACCCCTTGGAGATCCCCCGATTCCCCGCTGCCCTGCCCCCTGGGGGCCCCCGCTATCCTGCTCCTGGTGCAGTCGTTTACCTCAGTGCAGAGAGCTGTGATGGCATTAATTCTGGAATGTTCCATGGGTGAAAAGGCTAAACAACATCAATCAGGCCGGGAAGAAAAAGGTTTCATTTGCTGACAAGCAGGACAAACTCCCTACAGGGCATCCTAGTGAGACGGAGGGGCAGAGGGAAAGTTCCAGTTGGGCAGCCATGAATGGGATGGGAATGAGCAAGCATCACTGTGGTGGTGAACCCATGACTCCCAATGCCCTGGCTGGGAAGGGAAGGGCAGGGGACGGGAGCTGGCATTGGCTGCTGTTCACTTGGAATTCCCATGCAGGGCAAGCACACTGGTGGGTTGGCCCTAACTTTGCCTGACGGCTGGTCTGATCATTTGATGTTTGCTGATGCCTGCACGAAGGAAGTTCCTGATGGATCTCCCTGGCATGCTGCCATGTGGCTAGCTCTGATGCTGCCAGGACAGGCTGGGAACCTCTGCTAATCTGGGTGGCATCCTTATGCAGGGAGAGACAGAGTCACCTGTCAGAAGCCCTAGAGAATCAGCGGAGTGTGGAGGTAACTCAGGGGCATCCGCCCCAGGCCTGCTCAAAGGCCACGTTGGCCACTTGTCGATTGCAGCTATGGACTGGGGCGACTGCAGATCCCAGCATGCATTGCTGCATGCCAGCGGGCGAAGCATTGCATGCTGGGCCCTGTGGCTCCGGGTGTATTAATGAGAGCGCACTGCTGTGTTCTGGGAGCTGCAGATGGCATCCCGCAGTGATGCAGAGCAGGGATGGCTTGGCCTTTGCCCAAGTCAAGCTGTGGCTGGGGGCTGGAAGGGTCCCAGCAAGGAGAGCAGCCTGGTCCCAGGCCCCCCTGTGGCTCTCCTTGGGATTGAACGTACCTGTTTTCAGTAGGCGGCAGCGCTTTTCCTTCTGGCAGCTGCTTTCTGTGAAGTCTTGGGCCCGAATCCACTATCCCTAAGCTGGGCTCAGTGCAGGGAGTGGGGGCCTTTGCACCTCGCCTGTGTGCCGCTCCTGGGGGCTGGTTTGAGCCCTGGCGTGGGTCAGTGCAGTGTGATGGCTCGCTGCCGACAGCCCCAGCAGCCGGAGATCCAGGAAAGCCCCAACCATCCCCTCCCTCCTGTGACGTGCTCCCTGCACCATGGGCTCCTGTGGGGGGAGGTGGCAATGGCTTTTCCCTTCTCAGGACTCCCCCTATGCCCGGGGCATTCCTGTATAACCCCTTTGTTGCAGCTGGAATGACAGTGCCATCACAGCATGTGTCTGAGTTGGAGGGATGGTCCAGAAGGCTGTCGGGCTAGTGGCTGCAGGGAGCAATCCTGCATCAGCAAGAGGAAGTAGGAAGTAGATCAAGGAGGCATTGTCTTGTGGTTAGAGCATGGGCCAAGGGAGTCAAGGTGACCTGGGTTTTAGTCCCAGCTCTGGATGGAAGTGTTGTCTAGTGATTGGAGCAGGTGACAGGGATTCAGGATTCCTGGGTTCTACCCCTGTCACTGACTTGCAGTGTGAAGTTGTGTAAATCATGCCTCAGATTCCCCATCTATAAAACGATCATTATCTACCTCTTCCCTCTATAAATTCCATGGTTCTGTTGCAAAGGCAGATATTGTTGCTTATTAGCAGTGAAGGATGAACCTCAAAGAGTTTGAGGTTCAATTCAGAGGAGCAGCTAAAAGCTTGGATGCTAAATCTAAAGGCTGTTGGGTTTGCTGAGCTGGGATCTGAAAACAGGCTCTCCTGAGACTTCCAGTCCATCCTGCGGTGAGTACTGTGAGATCGGGGAGTTTCGGAGCTTCAGTTCCTGGTCCAACCCTCGCCAAGCCGGAGGAGTATGAGAAGTGAATGAAAGCAACACCGTGTAACACTGAATTGGAGACCTCAAGCCAGGCTGAGTGCATGGAGAGTTTCTAGTCCTCCCCCGGCACTTATTGAGCAGAAATGGGCTGGGGCGTCGGAGCTGGATGGCCGGCTGTGCACGAGGCACCCTGCCTAGAGTGACGCGTTCCTTGCTGTGAGGATAGGGGCTGGCGTCTGGCGGTGTAGGGAGCTCTCCAGCTGAGACCCAGGCAGAGGAAGCTGCTTGTTAATAACCTGAGCTGACCCTTGTGTCAATTCCAAGCTGCAAAGACTCCTTTGACAAGAAACAGCTCAGCTGAGGGAGGGAGTGTGTTCTAGTGGTTAGAGCAGGGTCCTAGGAAGCAGAACTCCTGGGCTCTGATAATGACTCACTGTGCTCGGCTTTGGACAAGTCACTTCCCTTCTCCATCCCCCATTGTAAATTGAGGATAACAAACTGGGAAGCTAAACGCCTTCCTGTCCCAAAGGAGCTGGGAGAGGCTTGGGGCAGCGGATGCCCCATGGAGCCTGCATGGGACCTTTCCAGCCATTTGTCTTTCCGGAGAGCAGAAGAGGAGGCCAGGTGGGGTGGGAGCGGAGGAGCAGTCTTGCTCAGAGGCAGAAATGGGCCCAAGCCAGGACTCTCCCAGGTGACACCCCTAAAAGCCCATCCTAGGGAAGTCTGGGTCTGGACCATGTGAGCAGAGGACTCAGTTCCCAATGGTGTCCTGCAGGCCACATGGATTGGCTCTCGCTCCAGCATGGCTGAGCGGGGGAGGACAGGAGAAAACTGAGCACTGCCCCCTGCCCCTCAGGGAGCGTGGGCACCAGCCATGCCAGGGGCTGAAGACAGAATATTCTGCTGCTGGCACAGGTGGGCAGGCAGGGGGATGCCCATTCGGTGCGTCTGTCTCTGGCAGGCGGCCCTGTGGAGCTGTTCACGGCACTCTCTCTGCATTTGCTCCCTTGATGAGCTGCCTTATTTATCTGGTGCCTGCTCGCGTCCCTCTTGTAAAGCAGATGTGCCACTGAACCCCCACCCTGTGGTCACGACCCCCCCTTGCCTTCAGTGCCACATCCGCAGGGGGCGTCGGCTCTTTCCTTCAGGCCAGCCCTGCTAATTGGGCGGCCGGAGTAGGTGGCGTTGTCACCCCCAAGCAGAGGATATCTGGGATTTGCAGCAGCGTCAGGACTGGCAGCCTTGCCCCTGCCCTGCTCCTCACCGGGCTGGTGGAGCTCGGGGAGGAAGCAGTGCTGGTGGCAGCGGCCCCTGCTGGTGGGGTGGCCATGCCACTGCAAATGCCACACTCCTTGTTCTGAGGCCAGGGAGTCATGCTGTCCTAGGGATGGCTGAGGGGGACCACCCCACAGACCCTGCCTGGGCCGGGTGTGTGTGGGGGTTCCCATGGGCGATCAGCAAGTGTTTAAGCTCTGCTGACAGGGTGGAGGGAGACTGCCAGAACTCAACTCACCCGCCCCTTACTTGGGACATCAGAGAATCCGATTCCTCATGGGGCCCTGCTGGCTTTACTGGGATGGTGCATCCAGGGCACATTCACAGCCCCTGTGGCGGAGCGCTTGCAGCTCAGGAGGGCCCAGGGGAGTGGGAGGGAGGCACAGGGGCAGGCCCGGATTAACCTTTTGTGGGCCCGGCACCAAACATATTTGTGGACCCCAGAGCGAGGGGCCAGCCAGGTGCAATGGGGCATGGCATGGCAGCAGGGCCGGCTCTGGCTTTTTTGCCGCCCCAGGCAAAAAAGCCTCCGGCCGCCCCCCCCCCCAGTGGGGGGGGGGGAGGGCGGCCGGAGCCCTGGGAGAGGGCGGCGAGCCCCAGCGGGGGCTCCGCTCTCCCCCCGGCGGCCGGGGGGAGGGCGCCGGGGGGGAGGGCGGCCGGAGCGCCGGGGGGAGGGCGGCGAGCCCGGCCGTGGCCCCGCTCTCCCCGGCGGCCGGAGCGCCGCGCCGCCCCCCTCCAGGTGCCGCCCCAAGCACAAGCTTGGTGGGCTGGTGCCTGGAGCCGGCCCTGCATGGCAGGGGCGGCCCTGCTCCGCCCAATGGGAGGGCACTATTTACATACCAGCAGTTGCCAGATGCACAATGGCCTTCCCGGCCCTGTACTGTCAGCGTGTCCCTTCCCCTTGGGGGTGGACCCCTGCCATGCACACAGCCCCCCCCCGCCCAACACTGGAACACCCCCTGATTCCCTATGGCCAGAGCCCCCCTGGACCCACTATGCCCAGCACCCCCCCCACAAATGCCCAGCGCCCTGCACAGCACCACCCTTGCCCAGCGCCCCCCTCCATAGCCCCACCACAACTGCCCAGCACCACACACAAACGCCCACTCCCTAGTGCCGCAACACACACAACTTCCCTGCAACCTCACAGCCCAGCAGCTCCCCGGAGCCCCCCAGAGACCCACTCCCCACCCCCTGCCTCCTGGCCACATTCACTGGCCTTGCTGGGAGGCTGAGCTAGCAGCGCAGCCAGAGCTGGTCCCGGGGCCAGGAATCGCTCCAGCCCCTTGGGAGTGGCGCGATCAGCGAGGTCAGGGCCTGCCTCAAGACGCACTTGCCTGGAGGGGCCCAGGCACACTGTCACCCTCTGCCCCCCCACCTAGCTGAGACTGGCCAGGTTTGTGCACCAGTCCCAGGCAGCTCAGCTCTGGGGACACAGGCGGTGGGAAGCAGAAACTGGAGGTGCACTGGGGTCCAGCCAGGGGGCAGAGACGAACTGAGAGGGGGATGGGACTAGGGGGCAGAGAGGAGCCCTCGGTCTGAGGAGCAAGTGATGGGTGTCAGGGAGCCAGCGGGCTGGTGGGCTCTCGGGACACAATGCAAGCGGAGCAGGCTGGGGCCCCTTCTGAGCATGGGCCTGGCTCCATGGAGCCACTGGCGCCACTGCAGGGAGGAATTAACCTGGCCCCACTTGTGCCCTCACTGCCCCTGCCCTGGGAGTTAACCTGGCCTCACTCATCCCCGACCCTCATTTAGAGGTCATCTAGACCTAGCCCATCCCCCAGCGCTGGTGCAGGATCAAGTAGCCCTTGGCCATCCCTGGCAGGTGTTGGTGTCCCTGGCCAGAGCTCTGGCCACACAGATTCCAGTCACTGCCTCGATGCCACAGCTGGTGGAAATTTCCTGATGGAAGAGTTTATGGCAGAAAATGCTGATTGCACAAAATTGAACCGTTTTTGTGGGACTGGGTCGATTTCAGCTACATTTCTGTAGCAAAATTGTTGCCCTGTTTGGTTTGGATAAGGTCGAAGCACTGCGTGTGAACATCCCTGTGTTACAGCCCAGACGATAACGTGGAGACGAAGCGCATCAACCGCATTGAAGTGAAATGGGGCCATCAGGTCATTTCTGGAATTCCTTTCCCGGGAAATTTTGCGATTTTGACTTTTCGCTGGGATTTGGGCTGGAGGCAGATTTGGAAATTCCGGCATTTCCTCGGCAAAGGAAATCCCGAGTGTGGAGCAGCTCTAATAAAGTCAGAAATGTTATGGGCCATTTGACACCTAGCCTGACCGGCCGAACAGCTGCCCTGGGAGGGGTTCGAGCTGGAGCAGAGCCTTTAGAAAGACACCAAGGTTTGATTTAAAGACTCAGATTCAGTGTCTGAGGTGTGCCAGCACTCTCTTGAGGAGGGTAGGATTATCAGGGGGGAGGAACTAAGAGCCAGCGAGAGGAAGGGGCTCAGGGGTGTGGGGTTGTGCATGAGTGGAAAGAAGTGCCATAGTACCTGGACGAACAGGGCGGTAAGTGGGTTACAGTGTCATTAAGGGTCAGTCCATTTTCCAGCAGACAGGTGTCAGTGTGACAGATCTAATCACTCCCCGATCAGCCCAAAGCACAATGCAGCATGGCAGGTTCTTAATCGGGAAAGGAGGCTAAGGAAGAAATCGCACCTGTCTGTGGGTAGCTGTGCCCTTCGCTGCCTCTCCAGTGCATGCACAGAGCTTGAAATGGGGAAGGGGAGGGAAAGGTGTTTAAAAGGAAAGGTTCCTTTGATCTGGTTTGTTTAATCATATCCCGTCTTTGTGGCAGTCTCATGGGAGCACCCAGTACAGAGAGTGGGATCTCTCTCTGCCCCTCTGGAAAGGGAGAGCTGTTGAACCTTTCACAAAGAGAGCTTTTGTCTCAACTGTTGTAGGGTGTTTGAGTTAAATTTGTGTGCATAAAAATAAACAGGGTGAATAAAACATAAAAATGACTTCCCCTGTCAACTAATCAGCTTTGTCACCGCTCTGTGAGTTCTCCCATTGACCCTTGAGTTCTCCAGCACAAATAGGCCAGACAAGACCTGAATTTCTAAGGAGAAAACAAGCAGAAAAGCAACCTACTGTAATTTGCATTAAATTGTATCTGGTAAGGAGGAAACCAATCCAGATCTCACCTTTAGTCACAGCATCTAGCACTAGGAACAACTCCACACAAAGCGAGGAAAGGCAGTTGCTCCAAGATCCAGCACTTAAGTGATATGGGGAGCATCACTCTAATCGCAGGTTAGGTAGGAGATGGGAACCAACCAGGCCTTTAACTCAAATCCTCAAGCAGCTTTCTCTTCCCCCCGGTCTCTGTCTTGAGGACTAGAGATGCTGTTCCACTGCAGGGAATCAGAGGCCTCGTCTACACACACGTTTGACTTGGTGTATTAAACCAGTTTACTTAAACCGGTGCCAGTCCCTGTGTGAGTGCTCTTGCTCTGGTTTAGCTTAAACCCTGTTCCTAATTGACTTAACCTCACCTGGAATAAGCCTGGTTTAAACCAACGTGAGTGTCCACATGGCCTTTGGTGTCGGTTTAACTCAATCAGTTTGAAATCACCCGTTGAGGAGAACCAGTGCAGCTCTGCGTGCAGACAAGCCTGGAGGCTGAGCACTCAGGTCTTCAGCCCACTCACCAGAAGGGCCTAGGACTTTATTGCAACTCCAGGCCACGGTGCTACCCAGGCTATGTCTACACTACAAAATTAGGTCGGATTTATAGAAGCCGGTTTTATAGAAACCGGTTGTATGCAGCCGATTGTGTGTGTCCCCACATAAAATGCTCTAAGTGCATGAAGTCGGCGGACCGCGTCCACAGTACCGAGGCTAGCGTCGACTTCCGGCGCATTGCACTATGGGTACCTATCCCACAGTTCCCGCAGTCTCCGGCGCCCATTGGAATTATGGGTTGAGATCGCAATGCCCGAATGATGCAAAACAGTGCCGCGGGGGGTTCTGGGTACATTGCGTCAGGCCCCTCCCCCGCCGTCACAGCAACGGCAGACAATAGATTCGCGCCTTTTTACCTGGGTTACCTGTGCAGACAACATACCACGCCAAGTATGGAGCCCGCTCAGCTCAGCTCACCGTCACCATATGTCTTCCGGGTGCCGGCAGACGTGGGACTGCATTGCTACACAGCAGCAGCAGCTAACTGCCTTTTGGCGGTAGACGGTGCAGCATGACTGGTAGCCTTCATCGGCGATCGGGATGCTGGTAGCTGTGGGGCTGGCAGCCGTAGGGCTGCATTGCACCAGCCCCTTGCCTTTTGGTAGAAGATGGTTTATTACGACTGGTAACCGTCCTCGTCGGACAATCATGGATATCAGTCATAGTATATTATTTTCTGCCAAGTATTGTCTGCTGAGCACCCAGAAGAGGCCGAGGGCGATCTGGGTGCTGGCAGACATATGGCTGGCACACGTGGGGCTACATTGCTACACAGCAGCAACCCCTTGCTTTTAACCGTCCTCGTCGGACAATGATGGCTATCAGTCGTAGTATACTATTTTCTGCCAAGTATTGTCTGCTAAGCACCCAGAAAAGGCCGAGGGCGATCTGGGTGCTGGCAGACATGTGGCTGGCACACGTAGGGCTACATTGATACACAGCAGCAACCCCTTGCCTTTTGGCAATAAATAGTATATTATGATTGGTATCCGTCATCATCATACTGGTAAGCGCCCAGTATTTGCTGCCAAGCACCCAGAAAATGCCGAGGGCTATCAGTCATGCTGCACTGTCGTCTTAAGATGTAAAAAATAGATTTGTTCTGTATTCATTTCCTTCCCCCCTCCCTCCGTCAAATCAACGGCCCGCTAAACCCAGGCTTAGGAGTTCAATCTCTGGGGGGGGGGGGGGGTGCATTCTGTGTGACAGTTGTTTGTATTTCTCCCTGATGCACAGCCACCTTTCTTGATTTTAATTCCCTGTACCTGTACGCCATGTCGTCACTCGCCCCTCCCTCCCTCCCTCCTTCCCCTGGTCTTTCAGATACTAGTTTCGCGCCTTTTTTCAGACCAGACGCCATAGCTATCACTGGGATCATGGATCCCGCTCAGATCACCACGGCAATTATGAGCACTATGAACACCACGCGCATTGTCCTGAAGTATATGCAGAGCCAGGACATGCCAAAGCAAAACCAGGACCAGCCGAGGAGGAGGTGATTGCAGCGCGGCGACAAGAGTGATGAGGAAATGGACATGGACCTAGACCTCTCACAAGGCACAGGCCCCAGCAATGTGGAAATCATGGTGTTACTGGGGCAGGTTCATGCCGTGGAACGCCGATTCTGGGCCCGGGAAACAAGCACAGACTGGTGGGACCGCATCGTGTTGCAGGTCTGGGACGATGCCCAGTGGCTGCGAAACTTTCGCATGCGTAAGGGCACTTTCATGGAACTTTGTGACTTGCTTTCCCCTGCCCTGAAGCGCCAGAATACCAGGATGAGAGCAGCCCTCACAGTTGAGAAGCGAGTGGCAATAGCCCTGTGGAAGCTTGCAACGCCAGACAGCTACCGGTCAGTCGGGAATCAATTTGGAGTGGGCAAATCTACTGTGGGGGCTGCTGTGATCCAAGTTGCCAGGGCAATGAGAGACCTGGTGATATCAAGGGTAGTGACTCTGGGAAACGTGCAGGACATAGTGGATGGCTTTGCTGCAATGGGATTCCCAAACTGTGGTGGGGCGATAGACGGAACCCATATCCCTATCTTGTCACCGGAGCACCAAGCCACCGAGTACATAAACCGCAAGGGGTACTTTTCAATGCTGCTGCAAGCCCTGGTGGATCACAAGGGACGTTTCACCGACATCAACGTGGGCTGGCCGGGAAGGGTACATGATGCTCGTGTCTTCAGGCACTCTGGTCTGTTTCGAAAGCTGGAGGAAGGGACTTTCTTCCCGGACCAGAAAATAACCGTTGGGGATGTTGAAATGCCTATCGTGATCCTTGGGGACCCAGCCTACCCCTTAGTGCCATGGCTCATGAAGCCGTACACAGGCAGCCTGGACAGGAGTCAGGACCTGTTCAACTACAGGCTGAGCAAGTGCCGAATGGTGGTGGAATGTGCATTTGGGTGTTTAAAAGCGCGCTGGCGCAGCTTACTGACTCGCTCAGACCTTAGCGAAAAGAATATCCCCATTGTTATTGCTGCTTGCTGTGCGCTCCACAATATCTGTGAGAGTAAGGGGGAGACATTTATGGCGGGGTGGGAGGTAGAGGCAAATCGCCTGGCCGCTGATTACGCGCAGCCAGACACCAGGTCGGTTAGAGCAGCACAGCAGGGCGCGGTGCGCATCAGAGAAGCTTTGAAAACTAGTTTTGTGACTGGCCAGGCTACGGTGTGAAACTTCTGTTTGTTTCTCCTTGATGAAATCTCTGCCCCCCCCACCCACCCGGTTAACTCTACTTCCCTGTAAACCAAGCACCCCACCCTCCCCTACCCTCCCCCCTTCAAGCACAACTTGCAGAGGCAATAAAGTCATTGTTACTTCACATTCATGCATTCTTTATTAATTCAGCACACAACTAGGGGGATAATTGGAAAGGTAGCCCGGGATGGGTGGGGGAGGAGGGAAGGAAAAGGACACACTGCACTTTAAAACTTATTGCTCTGGAAATCATCTAGGCTGGAGTGACTGGGTGGCCGGAGGCCCCCCCACCGTGTTCTTGGGCGTCTGGGTGAGGAGGCAATGGGACTTGGGGAGGAGGGCTGTTGGTTACAGAGGGGCTGTAGCGGCGGTCTCTGCTCCTGCTGCCTTTCCTGCAGCTCAACCATACGCAGGAGCATATCAGTTTGATGCTCCAGCAGCCGGAGCATCGACTCTTGCTTTCTGTTTACAAGCTGACGCCACTTCTCCTCTTCAGCCCGCGATTCAGCACGCAACCTCTGCTCTTCAGCCCGCGATTCAGCCCGCCACCTCTTCTCTCGCTCATATTGGGCTTTTCTAAAATCAGTCATTGACTGCCTCCACGCATTCTGCTGTGCTCTGTCAGCGTGGGAGGCAGTCTGTAGTTCAGTGAACATTTCGTCACGCGTCCTTCGCTTCCGTTTTCGAATATTCACTAGCCTCTGTGAAGGAGAAACATTTGCAGCTGGTGGAGGAGAAGGGAGAGGTGGTTAAAAAAGATACATTTTAGAGAACAATGGGTACACTCTTTCACGTTAGATTTTGCTGTTCACATCACACAGCACATGTGCTTTCGTTACAAGGTCGCATTTTTCCTCTTATATTGAGAGCCTGCAGGTTTGGTGTGAGAGATCACTCACGCAGTGCCAGGCCATAGATTTCAGCTTGCAGGCAGCCATGGTAAGACACAGTCTTTTGGCTTTTTTAACCTTGTTAACAAGTGGGGATGGTTTAAAACAATACTGCTCTCATTAACCATACCAAGCACCCGTTGGGTTGGCCATTTAAAATGGGTTTGCAATGTAAAAGGAGGGGCTGCAGTTTCAGGTTTAACATGCAGCACAAACCCAACTAACTCCCCTCCCCCACACACCCAATTCTCTGGGATGGTGACTTCACCCTTCCCCCCCACCGCGTGGTTAACAGCGGGGAATATTTCTGTTCAGCAGAGCAGGAAGGGGCACCTCTGAATGTCCCCTTAATAAAATCGCCCCATTTCAACCAGGTGACCGTGAATGATATCACTCTCCTGAGGATAACAAAGAGCGATAAGGAATGAATGTTGTCTGCATGCCAGCAAACACCGGGACCATACGCTGCCATGCTTTGTTATGCAATGATTCCAGACTACGTGCTACTGGCCTGGCGTGGTAAAGTGTCCTACCATTGCGGACGGGATAAGGCAGCCCTCCCCAGAAACCTTTTGCAAAGGCTTTGGGAGTACATGAAGGAGAGCTTTCTGGAGATGTCCCTGGAGGATTTCCGCTCCATCCCCATACACGTTAACAGACTTTTCCAGTAGCTGTACTGGCCGCGATTGCCAGGGCAAATTAATCATTAATCATTAAACACGCTTGCTTTTAAACCATGTGTAATATTTACAAAGGTACACTCACCAGAGGTCCCCTGTGTGCCCACAGGGTCTTGGGTGAGTTCGGGGGTTACTGGTTCCAGGTCCAGGGTGATAAACATATCCTGGCTGTTGGGAAAACCGGTTTCTCCGCTTCCTTGCTGCTGTGAGCTATCTATGTTCTCTCCATCCTCATCTTCCTCGTCTGCCGAACCCGCTTCTCTGTGTCTTTCTCCAGTGAGGGACTCATAGCACACAGTTGGGGTAGTGGTGGCTGCACCCCCTAGAATGGCATGCAGCTCCGTGTAGAAGCGGCATGTTTGCGGCTCAGCCCCGGACCTTCCGTTTGCTTCTCTGGATTTGTGGTAGGCTTGCCTTAGCTCCTTAATTTTCACGTGGCACTGCTGTGCGTCCCTGTTATGGCCTCTGTCCTTCATGGCCTTGGAGACCTTTTCTAATATTTTGCCATTTCTTTTACTGCTTCGGAGTTCGGCCAGCACTGATTCTTTTCCCCAGATGGCGAGCAGATCCCGTACCTCCCGTTCGGTCCAGGCTGGAGCTCTTTTGCGATCCTGGGACTCCATCACGGTTACCTGTGCTGATGAGCTCTGCATGGTCACCTGTGCTCTCCACGCTGGGCAAACAGGAAATGAAATTCAAACGTTCGCGGGGCTTTTCCTGTCTACCTGGCCAGTGCATCTGAGTTGAGAGTGCTGTCCAGAGCGGTCACAATGAAGCACTGTGGGATAGCTCCCGGAGGCCAATAACGTCGAATTCCGTCCACACTAACCCAATTCCGACCCCCTAAGGCCGATTTTATCGCTAATCCCCTCGTCGGAGGTGGTGTAAAGAAACCGGTTTAAAGGGCCCTTTAAGTCGAAAGAAAGGGCTTCGTCGTGTAAACGTGTCCAGGCTTAATTCGATTTAACGTGGCTAAAGTCGACCTAAACTCGTAGTGTAGACCAGGCCCCAGACTCCTTAAATGCACTCTCTTTACTCACAGGGAAACTTCTCGTCTGCCTGCCTGCCTAGGTACTTTTGTGTGTAGTGTTGTCTGTCTGCCTACGTAGATTTGTGACCCCTTTATCACTGCAGACTCTGTGCCCCAGGGGGTGGCATGTGCAGTTTCTATGCTCCTGGGGGTGGCATGCTGCCAGCATATTGTCCCCTGGCACATGCCCATTAAATTTCACAGATCACAGCATGAGCCCATTGGGGCAGCCTCGGGGAAGCTTGCACTGCTGTTGTTCCAGCTATCCCTGGTTCTTTGGCCATGGAGAGGACACCAGCCTCCAGGGCTGTCAGTCTGGCACCAGCACCGAAAAGAAGACAAGAAGTGTGTGCGTGCGGGTGGGTGTGAGTATGTGAGCCTGTGAACGTGTGCGTGTGTGGGTGTGCCCAGGTGTGACTGTGCATGTGCGAATGTGTGCACAGCAAGAGTGTGAATGTGAAGGCGTGTGTGTGGGTGTGAATGTACATGTGTGTGCGCGTGTGTGCATGTTTGTAAAGCAGGTAAAGAGGTGCCATTTAGCATCAGCACCATGTGAGTTCCCAGCTCTTCTGAATGCCCAACTGCCTCCAAACTGGGCTCATCCTCCGGCCGGATTCTCACATGCCCCTGTGGCTTGTAGTGTCACCATTGCCCTGCTAGTTGTAACCCAGCTTGTGTCATGTCTGTGTCCAGGTCTGCACTAGCTGGGCATTATCAGAGTAGCTGTACCAGTGTACTACACCAGCAAAGCATTTCTAGTGTGGATGCAGCTTATACTGACATAGCTTATTCTGGTCCCCTGAGTGAAACAAGCTTCACCGGTGAAAATACAGCTTTGCCCGTGTAACTGTGTCTGCACTAGGGGTGGTGTGGCACATCCCTGTCAGTCAGATCACACCTCTTCACATCCCTGCCTGACACTGCTAAGCTCTGTAGTGTAGACCTGGCCTGTTTCTGAACCTCCCAGGAGTCCCAGGTCAGCAGGGATGGTGCAGAGTGAACACCTGCCTCCTTTGTGGGGTATTTGTGAATCGTGAAATCAATAGCTCCAGCCCTGGCAGGATCCAAGTAGGATGGAAAATGACCCACGGAGCTGAAAGTACTGGCTGAGAATTCAGGTCCTGGTGTGTGAGCAGCACACATTTGCTTTCTCTCACTGCTAATGTCTTTCTACCTGCTCTCATCTGGTGCTTGGCAGCCCAAGTCAGGAAACATGGAGCAAGCCGCTGAGAGAAACCTGCTCTGATCTGCTTGCCCACAAGTTAAAGGCTCTAATAGAAAGCAGAGATCTTTCCTTAACCCCTTCGTCAGTCTCCCATTCGAGCAGCCTCACTGCTATCCCGCGGCAGGCGGTGGACTGAAGCCCCTTCTGGGAGCGGTGGAGAGATGAAACTGATGTAGATGAGCATGAAGGACCAGAACCTAGACGATGTCAAAGGGCTGCATTGGCCTGGCCAATGGAGTCCTTTAAAGCTGTTCACCATCCTTCTGCCAGGGCCGCTAAAGCAGAGGCTTGGGGGGAAGCAGGGACTTCCTTTGGCTTCCCTTTGCTAGCAGGGGCCTGACTCCCCGTGATCAGGGGGAGTGGGAGCCAGCAGCATCAGTAAAAGCCCCGTGTGTCTGAAGTGGCGCGGAATGGATACTGCCTGCCTGGCCGGTAGCATCCCTCTGGCTGCCTGCCCGGCCTTAATAAGCATTAGCCCAGGTGGAGCCATCCAGCATATTGCTGCTTGAAAGGCTAATCTGTCACACACTCCAAGATGATGCTCACCAGCTGTCAGGCCTGATGAAGGCCCCCAGCTACCAGCTTCCCTCCCCACTGCCTTAGGTCACTACTCCCCACTCTGATCATGCAGGGGGTCCTCTCCATAGCCCATCAAGTTCCTGGCGATCAGTGCTGCAGCCAGCGCTGTGCTTTCCTGAGGCAGCCCAAGGAAGAGCTGCTGCATCAGAAAGGGCAGCTGGTAGGATCACTGGCGGGCAAGCGGAAAGGACTTGGGAGCTCACAGAAAGGAGAAAGGAGGGGGTGGGGGAAGAGAATAGTTGTCATCTCCCAGTCAGTAAGGCAGCAGGAGGGCTTGGAATAGCACCTGGAACTGAGTGGTGGGCTGGGATTGTATGTGGGGCTGAGAAGACAGGGGACTGGGTTGTTACTGGGTCATCTGATCTCGAGCAGTGGTTGCTGCTTGTGCAAGGAAGATCTCAGCCAGGGTGCTGTCAGGGAGGTGTTAGGGTGACCAGATGTCCCGATTTTATAGGGACAACCCCGATTTTTGGGTCTTTTTCTTATATAGGCTCCTATTACACCCCACCCACTGTCCAGATTTTTCACACTTGCTGTCTGGTTACCCTAGGAGGTGTATCGGGAGGGCTCTGGGCATGCTGTTGGTCTGTAATGTAGCTCAGCCCTGGTCTACACTACGAGTTTAGGTCGAATTTAGCAGCATTAGATCGATTTAACCCTGCACCCGTCTACACGATGAAGCCATTTTTGTCGACTTAAAGGGCTCTTAAAATCAATTTCTGTACTCCTCCCCAATGAGGGGATTAGCGCTGAAATCGACCCTGCTGGATCAAATTTGGGGTAGTGTGGACGCAATTCAACGGTATTGGCCTCCGGGAGCTATCCCAGAGTGCTCCATTGTGACCGCTCTGGACAGCACTCTCAACTCAGATGCACTGGCCCGGTAGACAGGAAAAGCCCCGCGAACTTTTGAATTTCATTTCCTGTTTGGCTAGCGTGGCAAGCTGATCAGCACAGGTGACCATGTAGAGCTCAGAATTGCTCCAGCATGGACCAAACAGGAAGTACTGCATCTGATCACTGTATGGGGAAGCGAATCCGTGCTATCCGAACTCCGTTCCAAAAGACGAAATGTTGGAATATTTGAAAAAATCTCCAAGGGCATGAAGGACAGAGGTTATAACAGGGACCCGCAGCAGTGTCGTGTGGAACTTAAGGAGCTCAGGCAAGCCTACCAAAGAACCAGAGAGGCAAATGGCCGTTCCGGGTCAGAGCCCCAGACATGCTGCTTCTATGATGAGCTGCATGCCATTCTAGGGGGTCCCCCTACAACTACCCCACCCCTGTGCTTCCCTCCTCCTCCACCCCTCCCGGGCTACCTTGGCAGTTATCCCCCCGTTTGTGTGACGAATTAATAAAGAATGCATGAATTTGAAACAACCATGACTTTATTGCCTCTGTAAGCGGAGATCAAAGGGGGGAGGGGAGGGCGGTTGGCTTACAGGGAAGTAGAGTGAACCAAGGGGGAGGGTTTTCATCAAGGAGAAACAAACAGAGCTTTCACACCGTAGCCTGGCCAGTCATGAAACTGGTTTTCAAAGCTTCTCTGATGCACAGCACGCCCTGCTGTGCTCTTCTAACCACCCTGGTGTCTGGCTGCGTGTAATCAGCGGCCAGGCGATTTGCCTCAACCTCGCACCCCGCCGTAAACGTCTCCCCCTTACTCTCACAGATATTGTGGAGCACACAGCGAGCAGTAATAACGATGGGAATATTGGTTTTGCTGAGGTCTAACCGAGTCAGTAAACAGCACCAGCGAGCTTTTAAACATCCAAAGGCACATTCTACCACCATTCTGCACTTGCTCGGCCTATAGTTGAACTGCTCCTTACTACAGTCCAGGCTTCATGAGCTATGGGAGCAAGGGGTAGGCTGGGGTAGGAGCAGCCGTGCGGTGCTGCCGACTGGGAGAGCAGCCTGAGGCAGAAGCCTCCAGCTGGCATGATATTCCAGGCAGGACTGAATCTCAATTAGACGAAACTTAAAGAAGAGAATGACCTGGAGTCATTCCTATTTTTGTCCAGGCGCCCCCGACCAACCTAACCGAGGTCGGCCAGGAGCACCCACAGGACGATGATGACGGTTAGCAGTCGTATTGCACCGTCTGCCGTCCGCAAGGCAAGGCAAGGGGATGCTGCTGTGTAGCAATGCAGTACCGTGTCTGCCAGCAGCACCCAGGAGACATACGGTGACAGTGAGCTGAGCGGGCTCCATGCTTGCCGTGGTATGTCGTCTGCACGGGTAACCCCGGAAAAAAGGTGAGAAACGATTTTTTGCTGTTGCTTTCATGGAGGGAGGGAGGGAGGGAGAGGGGCCTGACGACATGTACCCAGAACTACCCGCGACAATGTTTTTGCCCCATCAGGCATTGGGAGCTCAACCCAGAATTCCAATGGGCAGAGGAGACTGCGGGTACTGTGGGATAGCTACCACAGTGCAATGCTCCGAAAGTCGACGCTAGCCTCGGTACTGTGGACGCACACCGCCGACTTAATGTGCTTAGTGGGGACACACACAATCGACTGTATCAAATCGATTTCTAAAAAATCGACTTCTATTAAATCGACCTAATTTCATAGTGTAGACATACCCTCAGAATGTCTGGAGGGGGCAAGGGGAGCCTCTAGTGGTACTTCTAGAAATAATACTTCTTAGTAGAGGAAGTACCTGTTGGACTACACTGCCTTGAATCTTGCACAGGAAGTTGTGTGTGTCCATGCTGGGAGAACGGATTTGCTAACCACACACCTGCTGGAAGGGTATGTCAGGCAGGAGCTGCCTTCCAGGCTCACCTTAGGCTTCTGCTAGGAAGGCAGATCGTGCTAGTCTGTGCTGCCCCTTCGTGTGGGTCCCCCAAACATGGGGCATTGAGCAGTTGTTTGCTTAATTTTGGCCTTGAATGTTTTGTTTGACCCTTAGTCACTGCCTTGGAAGGGTTCTTTGGAGATGTTCATTTAATATCTTCAGCCTCGTTAGCCTGCGGAACTCCCCGCTATGAGGTGATACTGAGTCAAACTGCTGATGTATCATAAAAGGATTATCTTCCATTGTTGTTTGCAGTGCTATTGTAGCCTGGTTGGTCCCAGATAGTAGAGAGACAAGGAGGGTGAGGTAATATCTGTTATGGGACCAGCATCTGTTGGTGAGAGAGCTTGTCTATTTCACCAAGAGAAGTTGGTCCACTCCTAGATAGTCCCTCGCCCACTGTGTCTCTAGAGAAGGATTAGGCACAGATATGGGGAGAACCGCTCAGTGCCTGCAGGACACCTCTAGAACACAAGGACTTTCCTTGCTACAGGGCATGAGCAGGAAGAAATTTCCTCCCATGAGTTACGAATAAACAATATGGTGTATCAAGGGAGTTTGACAACTTCTAGTGCTTGGCGCTGGTTATGCCAGTCTGCATCAGCTCGTTGAGCTGTTCTGCTGTGGCAGCTCCTGCCTTCCTAGAGACCCTTATCAAGGCAAATTGCTCTGACTAGCATGTCAGCCATATCAATGATGTTTGTGTCATCTGCATTAGCCCAGGAGCCTTTGTCGCCCTCTAGTGGCTGGTCACCTAAGAGGTTAATGAGTCAGCTGCAGGTGCTAGGTAGGTGGCTTGGGCCTTTTGCTCAAGCAGCAGCGGATTGTGCTCTTGATGCCTAAGTTCCCTAGTTCAAACCCCGGTGTCGGCCCAGGTGGGGTTGGTTATATTAGCTTGGGGAAAACATGTGCAACGGGGGTTTTGTTTTGTTCCCTTCCTTGGCCATAGGGACTCTGCGTTCTCTCCTGTGGAATTCCTCTGAATGCTGTCTCTCAGCCACTCTGTTCTGTGCCCCAGATTCCATACTCTCCCTCCAGGGGGGGAGGAGGGTCTCGCCTGTCCTCACAGCCCCTGAACGCATTCATTTGCAACCCTCCTGCATTCAGCCCAGCGGCATGCCAGGCTCATGGTCCCCCGGGGTGGGGTCCGTCATGGGGCAGGTTGTGGCTGCTGCACTGGTTTAGCACATTCCCTTTGCTCCTCTGCTGCCGGGGCTGATCTGGAGCAGCCAGGACAGCCTAGCGCTGCTGCCACCCCTCGGTAGAGCATGCATTACCCGGCTCCACCCCAGGAGCGTGCCGGGGCTAGGACCCCAGAGGGGTTTTGCCTGTCAGGTGGGCCTGGGCTCCTGCCTGAGACTGCTCCAGTTTCCTCTCTGGCTAAGATGAGGTGATCAGAGCTCCTGTTTCAGGGGCTGATCAGCCGCAGGGTCAGCAAGGAAGAATCCCCTCTCCCTGCCTCCCCATAAAGCATGCACAGTTGGGCACAGAGGGGGGGAGCTCTGCTAAAGGGGAGCCAATGGGGGCTAGTGGATGGAGCACTGGACTGGGATTTAGGAGTTCCCAGCTCTACTACTGGCCTACTGGATGACCTTGGGCAAGTCAGACCACTTTCCTGTGCCTCACTTTCCCCATCTGTAAGATGGGCATCGTGATGCTGCCCTGCGTTGTAAAGTGCATTGAGACCTCCTGATGGGCAGTGCCGTACAAGAGCTAGGGATTATTAGCTCTTAGCAGGAGCAGAGGGTCTATGACATACAGTCGGGCAGTTCTGATTCAGTCCAGTACAGGGCAGTACTATGCACACACAAACCCGTAACACTTTTAAAAGGCAGGGCTTTGACGTTCGCTCCCTCCACTGCACACAGTGGCCAGAGGAACGGAGCCTGGGAAAGGCTGTCATTTCCTTCGCTAGCTGTTTCTGCTGTCTGCTCCCCTGGGCTTCCCAGGGGCACAGCTGTTGGCATCACTGGAGGGCCAGAGCCAAGGGGCAGTGCTAATGTGTTCCAGCCACTAGTGTGAGGCCTGGGCAGTGGCTGAAATGCTGCTCACTATCGCGCCTTTGGGATCTGGCCCTGCAGGTGCCGTGTCCGGGAGCTTCCACTGAGTGCCCGAGAATTCGGGGCCTGGAGAGGCTGCCAGAGCAGGTCCATTGTTTGCTTCCTTGTGCATGGATATTGTTGGTGATGTCAGCTGTCATGTGCTCTGGTGAAGGGTGGATTTTAGCTCCCTACTGCAGCTTAGAACAGAAGGGGCGCAAGGGGCCAGGAGAGAGTTTTTTATGTAGGTCCCACCAAAACAGAGCTGTCACTGGGTGACTGGCCCCAGTGCAACTTTGAGTGGCCAGCTGCCTACCAATTGGGGTTAAGAGGGCACCTGGGCCATATAAATGGGCTGACTGAGAACAGATGGGGAGGCAGGAAAGGGCAGGTGAGAACTACATGTAGGACCTCTCAAGTTACAGGAAGGCTGGTGCAGAGGCCCCTAGAGGAGCAGAGACAGCTTGGTCAGGAGACCCATGGCTGTGCTGCTGAGGCCAGCCTCATGCAGGCGCTGGTGATGGGGCTTTGTGACGCTAGCAGTGGGATGCCAAGTCCCGTCCCAACAAAGAAGGTCAGCAGGCAGAACACTGGGTGGGCTGCCTCCCACCCCGGAGCATGCTCTATGACAAGAACCTTTGTTAAAGTTCTCAAGGCAGCATGGCCAACTTCAAAACTCTGGAGATTCTTAATAAACTAACAACTTCAGGTTCTGATTCTTCGCTGGCTGGTATGTCAGCCTTTAGGCTGCACTCAGGTGATGTTTTTAAGCTTTTCTGTGCTGGGGAGGCTGGGCACTTACTTTTTTAATGACTGCTGAGATTCCAGTGTTGTCCCATGACTCCAGGAGCTGGGGCTTTAAGAAAAATAGCAACTATTATGAGATGCAGGATAACATCATGAGAGTCGGTGATGCTGTATAACAGACAGTTGGCTTTGAATCGAATGTGTCTGTCTGCTTTCTGACTTCCCTAGAGAACATTATAACCGTTTAATTTGGGGCCTGCATTCCAAAGAATGGCCGAGGTGACCTGTTAAGGATTTGTTTCTAAATGGGCCATGTGCACTTTTGCTGCTTCCTTATGTTGATTAAAAAGGGCCTGCCAGAATGGGGGGTGGGAGGGAGAAGGGGTTGTCTTGTTTTTTACTTTTAGAAATATCAAGAATGGTCTGGCCTTTCCTGGTTTTGCTATCAGACCTCTGGATCTGAGCCTTCACGGCTGAAATGAAGGGTCTTAACTCTTTAACAGAAGCTTTCTTTCTCCAAAGTGTTCAATAGTTGCTGGGATAGACAAACTGAAGAGTTTTGCACTGGCTGCCTGCCAGTTCCTTCCCTGCTCAGCTACCATATTACTCAGTCTACCTTTATCTCTGACCTCTCTAATCACCTCCAGCTCCGCTCCTGGCTGAGACAGGCCCAGGTGATAATCACAGTGTGCTCCTACCCAGGGTTAGCTGACAGTGGGATGACACCACTGGCAGCTGGTCTCCAGTCCCTGCCGTGGGAGCTGCTGCAGTAGGGCAATGGGAGACTTTTTGACCGGTGCCAGTGTGGCTGAGACCATAGAGCCTTCCAGGGCAGACAAGACTGGAATTTTTAATGTAAAAACCCAAGAAGATCCTTTTTTAAAAAACAAGCAAAGCAAACCCCCTTTTGGCTTATTTTTCTCCACCATAAAGGAGCATCAAAGGGCATGAGCGCCAATCCCTGCATGATGCAGCACGTGGCAGGATTTGGGGGGAAGAAGGACAAAGCAGGGTCTGAGGCTGGGGAAGAACTGAGCATCATCCTCCTGAACTGGGGGGGAATGGGAGCTGGCTAATAATAGCTAATAGTTCAGTGCGGTGACTAGAGATTTCCTCTGCTTAATGAGCCCATTCCTGACCAATTGTGGCCTGGCCCTGGGGGGGCTGCTGCACCTCCCCCATCTGTGCCTTGAAGGAGGAGAGGTGACCCAATTAGCTGTCCTTTAATCAGAAATCCTCAGGGTGAGGTGGGGGGTCCAATTAAGTGCTCTCCAATCAGCGCTGCCGGTGTTCCCACAAGGCTGGAGCACATAGCTAATTAACTGACATTTAATAGGAGAAGCCAGAAAAGGAAGCTGCACACCTGCCTTTCTCCAGTTGACCATGCTCCAGGCAGTGAGCTGCTTTGCAAGCCAGAGCCTCCCTGCTCGTGTGCTGGGAGGTTAATTGGCTTAATAGGAGGGGAAGAGCAGAGCCCAGAGTGGCCTATTTCCCAGCCCCCATTTATCACTTAGTGTGTCTGCCCTCATGGCAGAGAGCCACCCAATGCCCTGGCTTTGAGAGCCATTGTGTCTGATGGCAGGGCTGTTCTGGGCCCAGGTGGGCACTGCAGGAGATGGTGATTGCTGGGCCAGTTCATATCTGTGTAGCTAACTGAATGCTGTGGGTTAGACCAGCGGAGAACATGGCCCATGGGGCTGAGCTGGGTCTTGACTCAGGCTGAAGTCCGTGGGGCTTGCCCAGGGCTGACTCCAGGGTTTTTGCCGCCCCAAGCGGCGCAAAAAAAACCAACAAACGCGATCGCGATCTGCGGCAGCAATTCGGCGGGAGGTCCTTCGCTCCGAGCGGGAGTGAGGGACCGTCCGCCGAATTGCCGCCAAATAGCTGGACGTGCCGCCCTTCTCCAGAGTGGCCGCCCCAAGCACCTGCTTGGCAAGCTGGTGCCTGGAGCCGGCCCTGGGCTTGCCTATGGCTTTCTGCATTCTTCGCCTTTCCAGGCAGAATTTTTGTGATTCCTGGAGTGTGATGGGGCTGCCGTGGGCTCTGATGGGACAGTGCTTGTCCTTTACCTGTTCTTCCATTCAGGAGTTGTGTGATCACTTAAAAGGGATGGGGAGCTGGGAGCCTCATGGGCGAGGGTGGAGTTCAGTATCTCTGTCATTTCTTTTGCCTGTGATTGGCTCACAGCCCTTCCCATTGAGGCAGAGCACGTCTGCTAGACTGCGCCTTTCACAGCTTCATGTGGTGCTCATCTCGTGGTGATGTCAGTGGTCTCAGGGCTCTAGTGACTGAGGCATTTTGCCCCCACTCCTTTCCCAATGGGTCAGCCCTCCACAGCTCTTCAGTACGTTTGCTAGGACAATATTGTGAATAATTAAAACTCAACTGCAGTAGCTAAAACAAGCGAACAAGGCTCATCCCAGGTCACATTAACCTGGCTTTATTTTTGAGCTAAAAGCCTGGATCCATTAGCCTAGCCCTTGGGGAGGTTCTGATCCAGATCTGAACTTAGCAGCTCTGGCCCAGCTCTCTTTAATTTATTGTTGGGTCTGTGACACGCTTGTGAAGTTCAAGGGATCTGCTGGGCATTAGTGCAAAAGAGGGAGGTTCTGTTGTGTAGACAAGGAACGGGTCAGCGACTCCAGCCTGCAATTCAGCACCTGAGAGATGGTCCCAGATTGGTGGGGGTGTATCGGGTGACAAGTCCTAGGTGAGTGGGCCTAGATGGACAGTGCTCACTGACTGAATGTGACCAGGCTGGCCTAGGGAAGTGAGGCTCTGCTCTTGATTACACAGATGCAATTTCCCCTGGAGGCAGGCCTGGCTGGTTGCTGGGGTAGTTCCCCTGCCAACAGTTCTGCTGGCACTTCCATCCTCCAGGGACTTTGCTCATCCTCAACCCTCCCAACTTCAGTTTGTCCAAACTTTGGTGACTTTGCCCCTCCTCTCATCCCCACCAAAACACACACCCCCGGCCCAATCTCCCCGGTGAGGGGAGGGTGAGAGAGCGACTGAGCCACAGACATTGGTCCTGTCACTTACTGCACACTAGAAGGTGCTCAGATCCTGTGGTGATTGTGAGGGGAATAGACTAGACCTTCCCTGGCTTCTTAGCCATTCCTGGCTCTCTCCAGAAGCCTTCAGGTCCTGCACCTTGTGCTCTATAAACATCAGGCTTCTCTCTGCCCCCCCATCTCCCACACCTTCAGATTGCTTCTACCTTCCAGAATAGCCTCTCTGCTTCTTTGATGTGACCTCCTATACAAGAACTACCTCTGCTCCCTGGTACCTTGATTCCTACTCTTCCTCCAGCTGCAGAACCATCAAATCCCCTTTCCCGAGTCTGTCAATCCCTGCAGCTAATCATTCTCTCTGGCCAGTGTGTACCCACCCCCTGCATCGCCCCCCTCCCACTGCCACGCTACATCTACAGATGCTACTTGTAACCTACATAATTTCTTTTTCTTTGCCTCTATGGCCTGTAACAGGTCGTGAACATCATGCTGCGCTGCTTTTGTTGGGGTGGTGCTTTAGAAAATGAAATGGCATTGTGCTAAGTGACAATGCCAGCTGCCATGTTCAGGTGCCTCTGGCTGGAATGAATGGATCGCTGATGGCTTGAAAACTGCGTCCCAGCCCCACCTACTTATTGCTGCCTTTCATATTATTTACCAAATGCTCATGCACTCCAGGGCCCTGCAATTTCCCTGCTCCAGGAGGCCCATTGTTTGTGAGTCTCTTCTTAACAATCACTCCCAAATTAGCTTCAGGACAAAAAGATAAAATTGTACTTTAGTGCTTTTTAAACTAAAAGTAGAAAAATCTCAATTAAAAGCTCCTTGTTATTTGGAGCCCTCATGAGCCAGTTAATCCAGCTTTTATTTCCCCACACAACTCGCTGGGATGTTTTGCTTTTGTTGCTGCACTGACCAAAGGTTTGTGAAGTCTCTTGTCTACCAGCCAGGGCTTGGAAGATTTCATTCATTGATTTCTTATGTAGCCTGGCCAGTTAGATGACGCTCCACTCCCGTTGGGTCAGTTTCATATTGACACGCCTCTGGGACGTGCTGTCTTTCCCCTGCAAGGCCTCAGTTTGCCAAATTTTGTGCATATTGTAGAGCTTGGCAAAAGGAGTTGTACAGAGAGAGTTGGCATTGCATTAGCAGGGATGTTACAACCCAGGGTGCCCTGTGTAGTCACCCTATTCACAGGGAACTGAATACCCGATGGGAAATATTGGTCAGTTAGTCTGATCCCACAGGCAGCACCTGCCTGCATGGGAAACGGATAAGCCTGAGATTTCCCTAGGCCGACTCCTACTTGCTTCTCGGTGCCATTGTGACTTGTGAGCTTGGACTCCCCTATCTCTGGGGACCCAGCTCGAGACACCTGATTTTCAGACCCTGCTGAGCACTTGCCCTCTGAAAATCTGGCCACTTTAGTGGGCTCCGGTTGGGCACCTGAACTCAGCAGTCACTTGTTTTTCAAAAATCGAAGCCGCGTTTTCATTCCCAAAGGAGACATTACCTCTTCCTTAGACCACAGCTTTGCTGCCTGCGTGTGATCAGACTCAGGTCTGCTAATGTGTGTGACAAAAATCAGGCAGTGCGCCTGAGCCCTACAGAGCCAGCCCGGCTACAGGGAGGGAGCTGAGTTCGATGCATTCTTGGGCATCAGTCCAATCAGGGACACCTGTGCAGTCCGGTGGGCGTCAGGGGGGCAGCACAGCTGTCACTGAGGTCAGGATATGGGCTGTGTAGTTTTGTTACTGGTGATAATTCGTGAGATGGAAAGAAGCCAGCTTGGGTCTTGTGTCGCAGAGTGAGTTTGCAGGCCCAGGGTTCAGTGCTGTGAGAGCCTGGCAGGAGTGCAATATGAGAACCTAGGCAGACACACAGCGAGAAAACAGCTTCCAAACATTCTGAAGAACTAGCTTGTAACCTGAGCCCATGAACTGTGGAGTCAGTGCAACCTAATGAACACAGGGTCCCACAGAACCTTATCGGGTCCCTTTTCAGAGCAGTGCCACATTGTAAATCAGGAGTCGGGGAGGCAGCTTTCGATCCCTGCTGTGATCCATACTCATGACAGTGGGGCTCCAGAACTGACTTCATGGCCTGCGTGGACAGAACGTCCTTCCCCATTCACCCTCCTCGGTAGCCAGCACCATGCCCAGGTGTTCATGCCCCCAGCGAGGGCGGATGGTCTGAGGCAGTGGATGGAGACTGGGATCTGGGTGTGACTTCTGGTTGTGCTGCTGGTTACCCGTGTGCCCTTGGGGCACGTCTGCACTGGGATAGGGCGTGGGCTTTCAATGAACATGGTTTTAAATGCCACTGAGCATCTAGAGTTGCCAGAGACAGTCATGTTCGATGCCTGGGGTTAACCGGCTCACAGGATTTTAAACACCGCTGGGTTCTATGGGGTGGTTATCAACCAGGGCTCATCTGCCCAGTCTAGACAAACCTTTAACCTCTCTGGGCCTCTGTTCCACACCTGTTAAAGGGGGACAGTGACCCTTCCTTTCTCCCAGCCTGTGTCGGTCTTTTGCCTGTGTAGATGGTGAGCTCCATGGGGCAGAGGCTGTCTCCCCCAGGCCCAGCCCAACGAGGCCTGGCCAGCTACTTGAATGCCAGCAAATGCCTGTAGATATCTGGGGTGAACAGAGTGGGCAGAGAAGACCCCCCCCAGAGCTTGCATTCAGGCAGGTCTACTTCGAGCCCTGCTAGGCAAAGCGCCCCCATGTAGTGCAGGATAGGGTAAGGCCAGGTGTCTGTGTGTCACCACTCGCACGCCGTGTGGTGCTCTGTCAGTGGTTGGGCCATGTACCGGGTTAAGGAGCCTCTTGCAGCCTGGGCTGTCAGAGCTGGTCTTCTAGCTCTGGCAATGGAAGGGTGTGGCTTTAGATCCCCAGGTTTGAACCCCTCTGTTGACAACTCCCCCAGGGTGCATGTGGTGTTACAAGTGAGTGGGTGTGGGTGGGGCATGGTGGGGTGAGGGGATTTGGTGCCCACTCTGCTCCTCCAGAGCGCTGGCAATTTGGGGCTGCCTTGAGTCACAGTGTTGGGGGAGGGGCCTGGGCTGTCGTCAGGTTCCTCAGCATGTGACACGAGTCTTCTACCTGCTCTCATCTCTTAACCTGAACAAAGCTAGATCTTAGCGAGCCACGGGCTGCCTACCCACTGCTGGATCTGGATCACACCCCATCCCTGCGTGCTGAGGAGCTGAGCCGCTAGGGCACAGGGGACCCAAGAACCTTTGGCTGGAGTGCCTCCATCTCATGCTAGCGGGCAACTGCCAGGAAATGCTGTGGGGCCTGATCCTGCTGCCATCAAAGTCTGAGGCACAGCTCTCATGGAGCTCAGCAGCAGCAGGATGGGGCCGGCATGTGGGCACACAGCTTAGCTCGCAGCAGCGCAGGTTGGTTTGCAGTAATGAGGTCTAAGAGACGGGTCCGGTGGTCCCAAGGTTTGTTATAACCTCAGGACATTGCAATTAGCAGGCAGCCGCAGGGCTTATCCTACGGTAATGGGGCTTATTGTACTGCTGGAAGGTTTGCTGGGCTGCAGTTTATTACGCAGTGGGAAGGTGAAGACTGAAGGAACAAGGCTGGTAATAAATAAGGTTTATTAGGCAGTAGGAGCTTGACTGATTTGTGTGGGAGTGGTAATCTTGCTTCTTGGAGCTAAGGGTTTCTCTGCAGGAGGAAATTGACCTGCATAGTTATAGAGGAAGAACTATTTAGCTATAGATATGCCAGCATAACTCCTCAGGTGGGCACCCTGTTCTGGACTAGCAGTAACTTTGGAAGCGGAGTAACCGTTCCAGAATAAAGTCACTTTTATTCCAGCATAGCGTGTCCTGATGGTGAGTTAACCCAGAATAGCCAGAGCAGGATAGATATGGTCAATTTCCCCCATTCTGACAAGCCCTTAGTTTTTTCTGTATTCCCGCAGTACCTAGAGGTCCCAGCTGATATCCAGGCCGCGTTGGGCTGGGTGCTGTGCAAACGCATAGTGAGGCAGTCCCAAAGACAAAGGGAAGGATGATGCTCATGCCTGGTCCGTAGCCTAGTACGGTCAAACCTCTCGACCTGCCTCTGGGACGCAGTGCGTGACAAAGCCCCAGAATAAAGGACACACAATAACCTTTCATGTAGCAAACGTAATGTAAGGGTCTTTCTGGGACTCAGGAGCTGCTGTTCTGGCCAGGAATCATTTTGACAGTCGAAGTGAGGCAACCACAGCTATGTGTGGAATGTACGTAATTCTGGGAGGATCGGGAGTGACACCTGCCCGTTACAGGGACAGATGTTCCAGTGGGTTGAATGCAGCCCTGACTCCAGGGGGCAGAAAGCTGCTTTCTGGGGGATAACTCTGGAGGAGACCAAAAATAAAGTGTTCCTTGGCCTCCTGGCAGAAAAGAGAGCCTGCTAACAACCGTCAGCTCTTTGGGGTAGGAACTGGTTCTGTTCCATGTGTACAGCACCCAGCACAATGGGGCCTAGTCTGTGCCTGGGGCTCCCAAGGGCTAGAGCAATACAGAGCTTCAAGGATTGTTGGAAATTAGTAATAACGTGAACAGCTGCAGCGATTGACTTATCAGTCCCACCCAGGCAATCGGGCCACTTCCAGTCCCTGTGCAAAGACTTGATGTATTTTTACCTGCAAAATGATCACATTTCTATTGACTAGATGTAAATGAAATGGCATTGTGCTAAGGTGGCAAACCTTAAAAGCCCCATGCATTATTAACGGCTTATTGCGTTAACACGAGTCTCCTCCATGCTCTCACCTCTGAACCTGAACAAAGCTGGATCTTAGGCCTGGTCTACACTACGAGTTTAGGTCGACTTTAGCCGCGTTAAATCGAATTAAGCCTGGACACGTTCACACGACGAAGCCCTTTCTTTCGACTTAAAGGGCCCTTTAAACCGGTTTCTTTACTCCACCTCCGACGAGGGGATTAGCGATAAAATCGGCCTTAGCGGGTCGGAATTGGGGTAGTGTGGATGGAATTCGACGTTATTGGCCTCCGGGAGCTATCCCACAGTGCTTCATTGTGACTGCTCTGGACAGCACTCTCAACTCAGATGCACTGACCAGGTAGACAGGAAAAGCCCCGCGAACGTTTGAATTTCATTTCCTGTTTGCTCAGCGTGGAGAGCACAGGTGAACACGCAGAGCTCATCAGCATAGGTAACCGTGATGGAGTCCCAGGATCGCAAAAGAGCTCCAGCATGGACCGAACGGGAGGTACGGGATCTGCTCGCCATATGGGGAGATGAATCAGTGCTAGCTGAACTCCGTAGCAGTAAACGAAATGGCAAAATATTAGAAAAGGTCTCCAAGGCCATGAAGGACAGAGGCCATAACAGGGACGCACAGCAGTGCCGTGTGAAAATTAAGGAGCTAAGGCAAGCCTACCACAAAGCCAGAAAGGCAAACGGAAGGTCCGGGGCAGAGCCGCAAACATGCCGCTTCTACGCGGAGCTGCATGCCATGCTAGGGGGGTGCAGCCACCACTACCCCAACCGTGTGCTATGACTCCCTCACTGGAGAAACACACAGGGAAGCAGGTTCGGGGTACGAGGAAGATGAGGATGAAGATAATGTAGATAGCTCACAGCAGCAAGGAAGCGGAGAAACCGGTTTCCCCAACAGCCAGGATATGTTTATCACCCTGGACCTGGAACCAGTAACCCCCGAACTCACCCAAGGCGTGCTCCCAGACCTTGAGGGCACACAGGGGACCTCTGGTGAGTGTACCTTTGTGAATATTACACATGGTTTAAAAGCAAGCGTGTTTAATGATTAATGATTAATTTGCCCTGGCAATCGCGGCCAGTACAGCTACTGGAAAAGTCTGTTAACGTGTATGGGGATGGAGCGGAAAGCCTCCAGGGACATCTCCAGAAAGCTCTCCTTCATGTACTCCCAAAGCCTTTGCAAAAGATTTCTGGGGAGGGCTGCCTTATCCCGTCCGCCATGGTAGGACACTTTACCACGCCAGGCCAGTAGCACGTAGTCTGGAATCATTGCATAACAAAGCATGGCAGCGTATGGTCCCGGTGTTTGCTGGCATGCAGACAACATCCATTCCTTATCGCTCTTTGTTATCCTCAGGAGAGTGATATCATTCACGGTCACCTGGTTGAAATGGGGCGATTTTATTAAGGGGACATTCAGAGTTGCCCCTTCCTGCTCGGCTGAACAGAAATGTTCCCCGCTGTTAGCCACGCGGTGGGGGGGGGAGGGGTGAAGTGATCATCCCCAATAATTGGGTGTGTGGGGGGAGGGGGGTTAGTAGGGTTTGTGCTGCATGTTAACCCGGAAACCGCAGCCCCTCCTTTTACATTGCAAACCCATTTTAAATGGCCAACCCAACGGGTGCTTGGTATGGGAAATGAGGGCGCTACTGTTTGAAACCATTCCCACATGTTAAGAAGGTTAAAAAAGCCAAAAGACTGTGGCTTACCATGGCTGCCTGCAAGCCAAAATCTGTGGCCTGGCACTGCGTGAGTGATCTCTCACACCAAACCGGCAGGCCCTCAATATAAGAGGAAAAATGCGACCTTGTAACGAAAGCACATGTGCTGTGTAATGTGAACAGCAAAATGTAACGTGAAAGAGTGTACCCATTGTTCTCTAAAATGTGTCTTTTTTAACCACCTCTCCCTTCTCCACCACCAGCTGCAAATGTTTCTCCTTCACAGAGGCTAGTGAAGATTAGAAGGAGAAAACGGCGGACTCGGGATGATATGTTCACGGAGCTCCAGATGTCCTCCCACGCTGACAGAGCACAGCAGAGTGCATGGAGGCAGTCAATGTCAGGCTACAGAAAAGCACAGTATGAACGAGAGGAGAGGTGGCGGGCTGAATCGCGGGATGAACAGAGCAAGTTGCGGGCTAAAGATGATAGGTGGCGTCAGCTTGCAGACAGAAGGCAAGAGTCGATGCTCCGGCTGCTGGAGCATCAAACTGATATGCTCCAGCGTATGGTTGAGCTGCAGGAAAGGCAGCAGGAGCAGAGACCGCCGCTACAGCCCCTGTGTAACCAACAGCCCTCCTCCCCAAGTTCCATAGCCTCCTCACCCAGACGCCCAAGAATACGGTGGGGGGGCCTCCGGCCACCCAGTCAGTCCACCCCAGATGATTGCCCGAGCATCAGAAGGCTGGCCTTCAATAAGAGTTAAGTTTTAAACTGCAGTGTGTCCTTTTCCTTCCCTCCTCCCCCACCCATCCCGGGCTACCTTGGCAATTATCCCCCTAGTTGTGTGATGAATTAATAAAGAATGCATGAATGTGAAGTAACAATGACTTTATTGCCTCTGCAAGTGGTGCTCGAAGTGGGGAGGGGAGGGTGGGGTGGTTGGTTTACAGGGAAGTAGAGTGAACCGGGTGGGGGGGGCGGAGGGTTCATCAAGGAGAAACAAACAGAAGTTTCACACCGTAGCCTGGCCAGTCACAAAACTCGTTTTCAAAGCTTCTCTGATGCGCACCGCGCCCTGCTGTGCTCTTCTAACCACCCTGGTGTCTGGCTGCGCATAATCAACGGCCAGGCGATTTGCCTCAACCTCCCACCCCGCCATAAATGTCTCCGCCTTACTATCACAGATATTGTGGAGCGCACAGCAAGCAGCAATAACAATGGGGATATTCTTTTCGCTGAGGTCTGAGCGAGTCAGTAAGCTGTGCCAGCGCGCTTTTAAACGTCCAAATGCACATTCCACCACCATTCGGCACTTGCTCAGCCTGTAGTTGAACAGGTCCTGACTACTGTCCAGGCTGCCTGTGTACGGCTTCATGAGCCATGGCATTAAGGGGTAGGCTGGGTCCCCAAGGATCACGATAGGCATTTCAACATCCCCAACAGTTATTTTCTGGTCTGGGAAGAAAGTCCCTTCCTCCAGCTTTCGAAACAGAGTAGAGTGCCTGAAGACGCGAGCATCATGTACCTTTCCCGGCCATCCCACGTTGATGTTGGTGAAACGTCCCTTGTGATCCACCAGGGCTTGCAGCAGCATTGAAAAGTACCCCTTGCGGTTTATGTACTCGGTGGCTTGGTGCTCCGGTGACAAGATAGGGATATGGGTTCCGTCTATCGCCCCACCACAGTTTGGGAATCCCATTGCAGCAAAGCCATCCACTATGGCCTGCACGTTTCCCAGAGTCACTACCCTTGATATCACCAGGTCTTTCATTGCCCTGGCAACTTGGATCACAGCAGCCCCCACAGTAGATTTGCCCACTCCAAATTGATTCCCGACTGACCGGTAGCTGTCTGGCGTTGCAAGCTTCCACAGGGCTATCGCCACTCGCTTCTCAACTGTGAGGGCTGCTCTCATCCTGGTATTCTGGCGCTTCAGGGCAGGGGAAAGCAAGTCACAAAGTTCCATGAAAGTGCCCTTACGTATGCGAAAGTTTCGCAGCCACTGGGAATCGTCCCACACCTGCAGCACGATGCAGTCCCACCAGTCTGTGCTTGTTTCCCGGGCCCAGAATCGGCGTTCCACGGCATGAACCTGCCCCAGTAACACCATGATTTGCACATTGCTGGGGCCTGTGCCTTGTGAGAGGTCTATGTCCATGTCAATTTCCTCATCACTCTCATCGCCGCGCTGCAATCGCCTCCTCGGCTGGTCCTGGTTTTGCTTTGGCATGTCCTGGCTCTGCATATACTCCAGGACAATGCGCGTGGTGTTCATAGTGCTCATAATTGCCGCGGTGATCTGAGCGGGCTCCATGATCCCAGCGCTATGGCGTCTGGTCTGAAAAAAGGCGCAAAACTAGTATCTGACGGAGGGAGAGAGGGAGGGAGGGGCGAGTGATGACATGGCGTACAGGTACAGAGAATTAAAATCAACAAAGGTGGCTGTGCATCAGGGAGAAACACAAACAACTGTCACACAGAATGGCCCCCCCCAAAGATTGAACTCAAAACCCTGGGTTTAGCAGGCCATTGATTTCACGGAGGGAGGGGGAAGCAAATGAATACAGAACAAATCTATTTTTTACATCTTAAGCTGGCAGACGACGGTGCAGCATGACTGATAGCCCTCGGCATCTTCTGGGTGCTTGGCAGAAAATACTGGGCTCTTGGCAGAAAATAGCGTACTACGACTGATAGCCGCCATCGTCATTGGGAAGGCAGCAGAATATGACTGGGGGACATACGGAGTTTCAGCCATCATCTGATCGAACTGCAGTACGACGACGATGGATACCAGTCGTAATATACCATCTTCTACCAAAAGGCAAGGGGCTGCTGCTGTGTGCAATGCAGCCCCACATCTGCCAGCCCCACGTCTGCCAGCACCCAGATCACCAATGAAGGCTACCAGTCATACTGCACCATCTACTGCCAAAAGGCAATTAGCTGCTGCTGTGTAGCAATGCAGTACCGCGTCTGCCGGCACCCAAAGGACATATGGTGACGGTGAGCTGAGCTGAGCTGAGCGGGCTCCATGCTTGGCGTGGTATGTTGTCTGCACAGGTAACCCAGGTAAAAAGGCACGAATCGATTGTCTGCCGTTGCTCTGACGGAGGGGGAGGTGCCTGACGACATGTACCCAGAACCCCCCGCGACACTGTTTTGCATCATTCAGGCATTGGGATCTCAACCCAGAATTCCAATGGGCGGTGGAGACTGCGGGAACTGTGGGATAGCTACCCACAGTGCAACGCTCCGGAAGTCGATGCTAGCCTCGGTACTGTGTACGCGGTCCGCCGACTTAATGCACTTAGAGCATTTTATGTGGGGACACACACAATCGGCTGTATACAACCGATTTCTATAAAACCTGCTTCTATAAATTCGACCTAATTTCGTAGTGTAGACATACCCTTAGTGAGCCACGAGCTGCCCACCCGCTGTCAAATCCAGATCCCAGCCCTCCCTAACGGGGAGCCAAGCCATATCCCAGAATCCTGGATATGGACTCTTGGCAGAAAACAAAAGGCGGTATTGGGGGTCCTGGGTGGAAGAGGGGATAGTTATGGGTCATGGGAGGGCCTAAACAGTGACCTATATGGAACAACCCTGCCAGGACGGTGAGAGTAGGTCTGTTCCCCTCTTACTCCTCTGATTTTATGGGGAAAAGTGGGTGGTTTTGGAATTTCAGGTGAAAAAAAAAATTGTTTTTGAGATCTAGTTCCTTCATAGAATATATGGTATCACCAAGGGACTAGATCTCACACATGGGAGGTCATCCCAGTGAGTGGTATGTAAACCCTTGAATGTCACTTCACCAGTAGGACTGTATATTGCAACTAAGCTAAAGGCAACTGCATACAGATTGGCCAAAGTGCTTCTGATGTCACCATCTCACCACTGAACAATAACTGCACAATGAAAGTGTACTGTGAAAAATAACTAAAATCGGTCAAACAAAGAACATTCCCACATCCGCGAAGCTCCAACCTGGAAGGTAATTGTATAAGAAAGTTGAGAGGCTCTGCAAATGAAGGGCTTGCAGTGAAAGCGCCATTTCAAGAACAAGTGTAATAAGAGTGGCCAATGAATAAGTGCATAATGGCAAGAATGCCTGAGCGTCTGGAAGCACAGTGTGGGCAGGGCAGGGGTCCCACTGCGCAAACCTCAAATGAAGGATTATCTCCATTCCAGTAAGAAATTGCATCAGGGGTCTCTGCATTCAGCAGCAATACAGCAATCAACCACGCTAAAGGGGAGCTGGTTTCAGTGGGAGCATTGCTGGAACCCTCTAAAGGGAGACCCTGGTCCCCAGCAGATACAGTGTCCCTGTGTTATAGAAAATAGCGCAGCTCCTCAACTGGCCAATCAGCAGTGCACTGTTGATGTCAATGGGCCAGATCCACAGCTGGTGCAAAATCTATATCACTCTCTTCTCAATCAGCCACATCCCGTATTCCCTGCTCTGCCACAGACTTCCTGTGTGACCCTGGGCAAGTCACATAGCCTCCCTGGGCCTCAGTTTCCCACTTGTAATGGGCTGTGACGGGGCGTGCCAGGCCCACATGGGCCAAAAGGGTTAATGAGAGCCCCGCCCCACTACACAGGGCCGGCTCCAGGCACCAGCTTAGCAAGCAGGTGCTTGGGGCGGCCAAGGGGAAGGGGCGGCACGTTGGACTCTTCGGCGGCAATTCGGCGGCGGGTCCCTCATTCCCCTTTCGGAGAGAAGGACCTGCCATTGAATTGCTGCCGAAGAAGAAAGCGGTGTGGCTGAGCTGCCGCTGATCGCGATCATGGCTTTTTTTTTTTTCCCCCCCCCCGCCACTTGGGGCGGCAAAAACTCTGGAGCCGGCCCTGCCACTACACCTGCAGTAGGTGTTAAGTGGGAAGAAGAGTGGGGCTCAGGTGGTGGCTGGCCAGGACGGAGAGCAGATCTCTGGCTGTCACTCAGCAGGAGCAGCCTGGCTATTGCCAGGAGTGGAGCTGGACTGCTGGCAGGCAGAGCCTCCCTGAAAGAAGGCAGAGAGCCCAAGGAAGGTGGGCAGGAAAGCTGGAGAAGGGTGGCCAGCTGCATGGAGCAGGAGGCTGCTGCTCAGGGTCTGCCCTGCCAGGGGAGCAGAGTGCTCTCCTCCTGCAGCAGGACCAGCAAGGGGCAGGTAGTGCTGCAAAGCTTTGCAGTGAGCTTGGAGAAGAGGCAGAGAGATGCTGATGCCCTGAGTGGGAAAGGCCCAAGACAGGACAAGGTAGGATGCAGTCCAGGGAGGCATCCAGGAGTCTCTATAGGCAGGTCCTGGACAGGAACTAGTGGGGGAGAGAGCGAGCCTGGTTTCCCCTGCCAGCCCACTGGGGAAGGTGGAGTGTAAGCCTCGGTGGTAAGGACGAGTGAGCCTGGAGCTGGGTGAAGGCCCAGTGGGAGGGGGATGGGCTGTTGTTCGTTGGACTGTTGGGTCACCATGGGAGCGATGGCACTGCATGTGACCTGGCTGGAGTGCCAGGGTGCAAGGAGAAGCAGATCACAGCAGGGGCAAGCTGAGCCTGCTATGCTATGCACTGACACCAGGGGGCGTGGTGGTCAGGGTGGCACACTGACAGGGGGTGGCAGCACTGCCCTAACTCCCAGGGCCGTTACGAGGAGAAACACAATGAAGACTGTGATATGCTTTGAGATCTGCTGAGGACAAGTGCCGGGTAAGAGCTGGGCTGTTGGTGTTAGTGGAATGAGGCTGATCTACCCGGGCTGGGAGATTCTGCATGCCCCTTTTCCCCTTTCTCCCTGGGAGGGCTCATTCAGGTACATTTGTATCAACCCAGTCTCCAAGTATCTAGTGACTGCCTCTCCAGTGGCAGCTGTCCACGCCCCCTAGCACCAGGGCAGCTAACTACAGCCTGCATCTAGGGAAGAGAATGCTTTGCCACAGCGGGGCAGGGAGAGCGCTGCAGGGCGATGCTGGGCTTGTTCTGGTCAGCAGCAACAGCCACAGGGTGATCTGAGCAGGGTTTGCTCAGTTCTGTTCGTCTCCTTGGCTCGGGAGGCTGCTCCGCAGTCCTAGTGCTCGCTGTCGTCAGCGCGCTGCCAGCCATTCCAGCAACGCCCCAGAGAGGTAGGAGAGGAGAAAGGGCTGAATCCTGCAGGCCTTGCCCAGCTTCTGCTTCACCTGAGTAGAAAGTCAGTCCTGGCCCCAGGACCTGGCCTGCAATAATTCTCCCCAGTTTTAAATAAGAAAACTCCGACCTGTGCCTGTGGAGCTATTGGCCCCAGTCACAGAGGCCAATTGGTATCAAACCTGGGAACAGAGCGTAGCAGGCTCTGACTGCCAGCCTGGCTCCGTGCGCAGGCATCTTGCCAGATCCAGTGCTCCCTGGGCAGCTGTGGGGCACTTCTGTGGCCCCATCGCTGTAGTAGCTGAGTTCACCCCCCCACACCCTGGGGGCAGGGCAGAGCAATTATCTTAACTGACAGCCGGGGCAGCTGACACTCCAAGAGACTGAAGGACTTGCCCTAGGTCATCCAGGCAGTCTGGGGTGGAGCCCAAGACCCAGGCTGGTGCCCTAACTGCTGGGCAATGCTTCCTCTCTTGCCCTTCTGAACCAGCCTAGCCCATGCTGCACTGTGGCGCATTCACTGGGAGAACCTGGCCCATCCCCACCTCTGAGTTCTTTGACCTGTGAAATGCAGGGGTCCTGGACATGCTGTTGCCTGCACCCCGCACTAGCTGGTGTGTGGGGAATTTCTCTTCTCCTTCCTTTAGCTCTGGACTGGTTTGCAAACAGTATCAGCTCTTCCTCAGCTCTTATCAGCTGCCTCCATTCCTGCCTAGCTAACCCCACAGCCATTTCCGGCAGGGCTTTCACCACAGCTGGCGCTTCCTCCACGGAGGGCTGCTGCCCAGCCTTCACCCCCCATTTCTGCAGTTCTGCTTGCTTCCCTGGTGGGCTGCAGGGATGGTCTACAGTGCTGCTGCTCCCCTCTTTTCCATGGCTGCCTGCCTCTGGGACCACTGTAGCTTACCCAGAGCCTTTGTTAGTATTTGCCGTGGGGCAGGGGCTGTCTTCTTGCTGTCCGTGTGTACGGAGCCTAGTGTGACAGGGCCCTGATTCAGGGTCCCAGGCAGGGACCAAAGCCCCAGCATGCTGGGTGACTATACACACACAGCAAGAAGACAGAGTCCATTCAAGGAGCTCACAGTCTGCATAGAGAAGAACTGACATGTGGAAACAGGCAGAGCGGATGATTCTGAACAGGTGACAAGCAGTGGCCTCGGCACACCAGTGGCTTAGTGTCAGAGCTGAATTCAGTGGGGGTGGGGGGCGCTAGTGCACCCAGTTCTGGAGTTTTGACCATCGTACCGAGTAGACCCCTCTTCACAGGAGTTAACCTGCAGGGGGGCTGTCTACACTAGTACTTCCACCGATGCGATAGTGAGAAATGGAGAGGGGAGAACATCTCGCAGAGCCAGGCTGGGAGGGTGGAGCCTTGTTGCTTCAGTTCCTTGGCCCCACAGCACGGCTGAGGTGCTGCTACCCACAAGCGGAGACTTCCTGCTGTACAGCGCCTGGCAGCCTCAACAATGCAGGGAGCCTACTCTCCGCGCACCAGCCCAGGAGGTGTGGGCGGGGGGCTGGGGTTTTGGTGACCTGAAAACGGAAGAGTCATTGCCTGAAAGGAAAGGAATAAACGCTCTTATTCTGGTTTCTCCACCTGGCAGCAGAGCCCTGCCTGCCACGTCTCACAGGCTGCAGGGAGGCAGCAGGGAGCATTCACCTTGCTAGGATCCCTTTTATCCCAGATATCTGGGGGAGCTGGCTCCTGTGCGCTGGGGACTTGTCTACACTAGAGCAATCAGTGAACTCGAGGTGATTCACATGTTTTTAAAGGCTAGTGTGGACATTCCCCACACGATGTTCCAAGGTACAAGGTTCCAGATGGTTTTGCCCTAAGCTGATCCTAAGGGGATGTCTACACTCCAGTGGCACAGCTTCAACACTGTATATGTTTTCCAGGGATGTAGTTAATGCACCTCCAGGAGATGGTAGCGGGTCGATGGAGTTAATACCTCAAGTTAACTGACAATCACTCTTGCTTTGATTGAGCTAAAAATGGGGCTAGCCACTCTGAATAGGATCCTGTCAAAACCATAGGCATGGACTCCGGGCCGCTTGTGCCAGCACAGCTACACTGCTATCTGTAGTGCACTAGCTGGATCAGTGCCAGCGTAGGCATGTCTCCTTTTGCTGGAACTTCTACCTCCAGCTTGAAGCGTGGATGTGCCCTCCAAGTGAAAGTCCCTGGGAGGTCTGTGCTAATCAGCGTTTGATGAAAGCCGAAGTATTGCAGTCACTGCTCCCACATCGGCTCTCAGTCCTGGCCATTGGTTAAAGCTCCCTTTATCGTTTGCACAGCAGATTTATTGGACAATTGCAGATGGTCGTGGGTAGTTTGCAAACAGGAAACATGTCTCCCCCAGGAATAAAGCTTCCAGGGCGCCCAGGCAGGGAATAGAAGCAAGGTGTGATCAAACACGCAGAGCCCACAGCAGACTAGTGGATGCTCCCAGCAAACCACAGGCCAAAATTTGTTTGCTGAAATAAGTTGCTAAACAATTGCAATAACACCCTGCTTCAGTGAAGGCAGCATTGTCTAGTGGTTAGAGTATTGGACTGGGAGTCAGGAGGCCTGGATTCCGTTCTCTGCACTGGGTCCTTGGGGAAATCCCAGCCCTTCATCTGTCTTGTCGATTTAAATCAACAGCTCTTCCGGGCAGGGGTGTCTGTACAATGGTGCGCTGCTCTCAGCTGCAGCCTCGAGATGCTACTGCAGTGGAAATAACAGCAAATGAGTAAAAATCCTGACCTGTGTGTAATACTTTGCCAAAGGCGACAGGGCTGCGCTCACTGGGTGTGTTATTTGCACAGAACAATGAAACCACTTCTGCTCCCTGCTGAAGTGATTATGGTCTGATTCTAGGATGAAACCAGGGCCGGCTCCAGGCACCAGCTTACCAAGCAGGTGCTTGGGGTGGCCACTTCGGAGAGGGGCGGCACGTCCAGCTGTTCGGCGGCAATTCGGCGGACGGTCCCTCACTCCTGCTCGGAGCAAAGGACCCCCCGCTGAATTGCCGCCGCAGATCGCGATCGTGGCTTTTTTTGTTTTTTTTGTTTGGCTGCTTGGGGCGGCCAAAATCCTGGAGCCGGCCCTGGGTGAAACATGACTTGATTGAGGAGAGATGAGCTGCCGTGCACGTCTTCACAGGTGCTTTGGGGGCTGGGGCATGAGAGTCATGTGCTTCGGCCACAACACTCCGGAGTCTGCCAGCTCCCTGGAGTGCACGCTGTGGGGTACTGCTGCAGAGCACGGCTGTGGATTTTCATTAGGAGTGGCAACAGGAAAGGGTTGAATTTTAAGCAGAGATTTGGGGGGTGGGATGGGGGCGGGGCTCCATGCAGAGCGGGCTGTATGGAAGAAGACGCTGAGGCCTGGTGTACATTACAAAGCCAGCACAGGGTATCTACAGCGTTTAGGGCTGTGAAAAATATCACACCCTGTGTGATGTAGTTAAGCCCACTGAAGCCATGGTATAAACACTGCTAGCAAGGAGGGATAGCTCAGTGGTTTGAGCATTGGCCTGCTAAACCCAGGGTGGTGAGTTCAATCCTTGAGGGGGCCGCTTAGGGAGCTGGGGCAAAATCAGTACTTGGTCCTGCTAGTGAAGGCAGGGGGCTGGACTCAATGACCTTTCAGGGTCCCTTCCAGTTCTATGAAATAGGTATATCTCCAAATTTTAGGTCAGCACAAGAATTCTTCTGCCAACCTCGCTACTGCCTTAGCCACGCTGCTGGGAGAACACTTCCACTGGCTGCAGTCAGTGTCTACATAACAGCAGTGCAGCTGCACGCAATTCTAGTGCAGACACCCCGAGATGTGTCATGTGAGATACCCGTAAACTCCTTTAGCGCCTTTATCCCCAAGGGTGGGGTGGGAGGGGAGGGGTTGCAGCATGACAGCAGCATGGCACGGTAGTGTACTCTGAATGCTTTTCAGATGGGCATAAAATCCAGCCTGGGGTTGGTGGTGTCTGAGACTGCTCCAGGCAGTGAGGGTCTGCACTAGCCGGTGCCTGGCGAGCTGTGGAGAGGGTGGACAGGCACCAGATTTCCATGCCCGCTATGACTCAATAGTGGGAGTCATTGCAACCTGGTGGCTGAGCTAGCAGCTTGGCAACGGGGCACGCTGTCCTGTACCCTCCCAGCTCCTCGTCAGCTCACCCAGCACAAGCCCAGTCAGACCAACTCCGACTCGAATGTCAGGGCCGTTCTGTTCCCTTCATCACCTCCCAACTGGAAGTAAAACCCAGCTGGGCCCTTGGGGTCAGTTGGTGTCAAGGCTGAATCCCAACTCTGTCACTCCGAGTGCAGAAGTGGGGCCCGCAAGAATTTTAAAAATTAATACTGGCCACTCCAGGCTTATATTAAACTCCCAAGGTTACAGCTTCTCTCTGACCTTGGCTTGGTAAACACTGCCACCACCCAAATGCAAAAAAACCCCTTGGACCCAGGAAGGAGCACTTGGGAATTCCTCCCTGTGGGGTACCCTCAAGCCCTTTCACTCCCCCACTCCGGGAAAGAGCTGAGAAAGAAAACAAAGGAAATTAGCTGTGGCTACCAGCTAATTAAACAAAATGCACAAACCTCTTAGGACACCAAAAATCTGATCCTATTCTTAAAAAAGGTAAATTTTATTAAAAGCAAAAAGAAAGAGAATACATCTGGAACTTAGGCTTTTGCTAGATTTTAGAAGAGCAATTCCAAAAATCAAGCACCCAAAATAGTTTTCTTGGGGGGGGTCAGCTTAAAGGTTACAAGCAAACAGTAGCATCTGGGGTTAGCACAGAGGAGCCCACAAGCCAATAAGAAAAGTATCTTTCTCAATTTAAAAAAGTTCTACCTTCCCATTGGCTCTTTTGGTTAGGTGCCCACTTTTTTTTCTTTACCTGGGGGACTTTTTAATCCTTTACAGGTAAGCAAGTAAAGAACAGCTACCAAGAGGGATTTTACAGCTAACTGGCTGGCTGGGTGTCCATCAAAGGGAGCTATCCCTCCACTTTATTTATCACACGCCCCCCCAAATCACAGATGGTGCTGGCCAGCCTGGTTCAGGTTGGGTCCACACTGGCTGGGATTTCTTCCTGGAGATTTAGGAAACAGAGTTAATAAGATACATGTCTCTAATTTTACTAATAATTACATGAAGAACTAAACAGTATTTTTTACATTTCAAGGACTACAATGACGTAGAATACAGGGACATTTTTACCTGGCTGATTCTGGGAAACCTTCCTGGGAGAGTGCATCAGACACTTTGTTAGAGTGTTGTATTTTAAAATCAAAGTCTTGTAGAGCTAAACTCCACCAAAGAAGTTTTTTGTTAGTCTCTTTGACTGTGTGAAGCCACTTCAGTGCAGCATGGTCAGTCTGCAGGTGGAACCGCCGTCCCCAAATGTATGGGTGTAGGTTCTCCAGAGCATACACAATAGCGTAACATTGTCTTTCTGAGACTGACCAGTGGCTTTCCCTCTCAGAAAGTTTTTTGCTGAGAAACACAACAGGATGGAATTGTTGATTTGGTCCTTGCTGCATTAAAACTGCTCCCACACCACGCTCGGACACATCTGTGGTTACGACAAATGGCTGGTTGAAGTCCGGGGCCCTCAATACAGGGTCAGATGTAAGGGCCGCTGGTTAAAGCTGGTTAAAGGCTTTTTGACACTTTTCAGTCCACTGAACTGCATTTGGTTGTTTTTTCCTGGTTAGGTTTGTCAGTGGGGTGGCAATTTGGCTGTACTTTGGTACAAATCGTTGGTAATACCCGGCCAAGCCCAAGAAGGATTGGACCTGCTTCTTTGACGTAGGGACAGGCCAATTTTGGATAGCATTTACCTTAGCCTTTAGGGGGTTGATAGTTCCTTGACCCACCTGGTGTCCAAGGTACGTTACCCTGTTTAGGCCTATCTGACACTTTTTGGCCTTAACAGTTAATCCTGCCTCCCTTATGCGCTGGACGACAGCTTGGAGGTGTTCCAGGTGTTCTGCCAATGAATCTGAGAATATAGCCACATCGTCGAGGTAGGTGACTGCAAATTTCCCAAATCCAGCCAGAAGGTTATCTACCAACCTCTGGAAGGTGGTGGGTGCATTTTGCAGTTTGAAAGGGAACACATTAAATTAATACAACCCTACCTGAGTGATGAAGACTGACCTTACCTTGGCTGGGTCATCTAGCGGCACTTGCCAGTACCCCTTAGTTAAGTCTAAGGTGGAGATGAACTGGGCACATCCCAGTTTCTCCAATAGCTCATCTGTGCGTGGCATTGGATAGTTTTGTGGGTGAGTTACAGCATTTAGCTTACGATAGTCCACACAAAAGTGGATTTCCCCATCTGGTTTGGTAACCAGAACCACTGGAGAGGCCCATGCACTCTCAGAGGGGCGGATTACACCCTTCTGTAACATGTCCTTGATCTCCCTTTCTATTGCAGTTTTGGCTTGAGGAGCCATTCTAATTGGGCGAGCATCACCTGTGTCAATGGAGTGGTACGCCTGTTCTGTCCGTCCTGGGGTGGCTGAAAACATTGGTGCGAAGCTGGTGCACAGCTTCTGGATTTGCTGTCGCTGCTTATGCCCAAGGGTCATGGAAAGGCTCACCTCTTCCACGCCACCGTTGCTTTTTCTGTCATAGTAGACTCCTTCAGGCCATTCAGCGTCATCTCTCTCCTGGGCTGTAAATTGGAGAACCTTGATTTCTCGGGAATAAAAGGGATTTAGAGAATTAACATGGTATATTTTAGGTTTTAGGGTAGGATTTGGGAACACTATGAGGTAATTAACAGCTTCCAGGTGCTCTTGGACCATAAATGGCCCCTCCCACGACGCTTCCATCTTATTGGCCTGGAGCGCTTTTAGGCCCATGACTTGGTCACCTACTCTGAAGGAACACTGTCTGGCATGTTTAAAAGAAAGAAAATACATCTGGAACTTAGGCGTTTGCTAGATTTTAAAAGAGCAATTCCAAAAATCAAGCACCCAAAATAGCTTTCTTGGGGGTTCAGCTTTAAAGCAGAAGTGGGCAAACTACAGCCCGGGGGCCACATCCGGCCCTTGAGCTCCTGGCCAGGGAGGCTAGCCCCCGGCCCCTCCCCTGCTGTCCTCCCTCCCCCGCAGCCTCAACTTGCTGTGCCGCCAGCGTTCTGGGCAGCGGGGCTGCGAGAGCCGCCTGCCTGTGTGGCTGGCTCCAGCCGGGCGGCACGGCTGCCAGTCCTGGTGCTCTGAGCGGCATGGTAAGGGGGGGGGGGGATTTGGATAAGGGGCAGGGAGTCCAGGGGGGCAGTCAGGGGACAGGGAGTAGGGGGTGGTTGGATAGGCGTGGGAGTCCCAGGGGGCCTGTCAGGGGGCGGGGTTGTGGATAGGGGTCAGGGCAGTCAGGGGACAGGGAGGGGTTGGATAGGGGGTGAGGTCCCAGGGGGGGGCGGTCAGGGGATAAGGAGCAGGGGGAGGGGTTGGATGGGTTGGGAGTTCTGAGGGGGGCAGTCAGGGGGCGGAAAGTGGGAGGGGGCAGATAGGGGGCAGGCTGTTTGGGGAGGCACAGCCTTCCCTACCCGGCCCTCCACACAGTTTCGGAACCCTGATGTGGCCCTCAGGCCAAAAAGTTTGCCCACCCCTGGCTTAAAGGTTACAAGCAAACAAAAGCATGTGGGGTTAGCACAGAGGAGTCCACAAGCCAATAAGAAATAAAAGAAATAACCCTAATCGCGTCTAGCTAAACATTCTGATCTACGTACACATTTGGAGTTCAGATAAGTAGTTCTAGGCATGATCTGATGATTTATAATCATACCTGGCTTAGCTGCTTATAGCATGGCTGCTCTGTCCCTCCAGCCCAGAGAACAGACAAAGGCAAAGTTTCTTTCCCAATTTTAAAAAGTTCTACCTTCCCATGGGCTCTTTTGGTCAGGTGCCCACTTTTTTTTCTTTACCTGGGGGACTTTTTAACCCTTTACAGGTAAAGCAAGTAAAGAACAGCTATGAAGAGGAATTTTACAACTAATTGGCTGGCTGGGTGTCCATCAAAGGGAGCTACCCCCCCCACACACACACTTTATTTATCACAGTTGGCCTGTGGGGGTCACCCATCCATCCGCCTTTGGGTGCTGTCTCCAGAGAAAGCTCTCATCCCCATGGCTATTTGGGGGAAGTCAGTCCGTCGTGCTCCTTCCAGTCTAGCTTTCTGGTTACTCAGGGTTTGTAGGCTTGTGTGTGGGGGATAAAGATAGCCCCGTTTCTACCAGCCGGATGTGTGTGAGGTTTGCAAACGCGCTGCCCTCTCTCCACTCACATTTTCCATTATGCAAGCACTGCTCTCTCTCTGGCTGTAAATAGCTGGGCAGTTCACCAGCACTGCATGCATGCGTCCGCGTAGACCTGTGTTGCTGGGTGTATAAAACACATGGCTAGATCAGAACAATGAGCCAGCTTGTCCAGCGTCTTGTCTTTGGTGGCTAGTGGCCAGGTTCAGCTGTTGCAGAGGAAGATGCAAAACGCCTTGCAGGAGGCAGTTATGGGAGAACTTCCACTAGAGACTGGGGCTTGTGCTCTGAGACATGGGGGATTATGTCCTTCCAAAGCACTAGTTTTTTAAATCCTTATTGCTCTAACTCTGGATGCTTTTGGTATCCCTATAATTATCCAAGCCTCTTTTGAACCCATTCTAAGCTCTTGAGCTCAATTACATCTTGTGGATGTGAGTTCCACAAGCTAATTCTGCATTGTAGGAAAACTTATTTCCTTAGACCAGTTTAAAAAAACATTGTTTGGAAATAGCTCTGATTGCAAATGCCTGGGTCCCCTTGAAGCCCAGATAATGGATTCTCTATACTTTTGCCATAATTCCGCCCTCAAAAAAACTCCGAAATCTGAGAGTGTGAAAATGATCAGTAAGAGGTTGCAGCTGCTTCATTCACACACCATATATCACTGCTTCACTTACTCACTCCCTATGCAACTAACGATCTCCACCCACTCTAAACCCTTCCCCTTCCTGTCTCCTGAAAGAGTAGGGTAGTGCTGGAGACATACACTAGAAATAACTCTCCATTTGTTTAATTAGAACTAAAGATTTCAAAACCAGTTTACTCCCGGGCTCCGTTGGCACATGCTACAGCCTTGTGTGTCTTCTGCTATGTTGATTGAGTAGTAAGATGTTTCTTTTACGGTAAAAAGGGAAAATCTTGTCTTTTGGCCCTTCTAGAATGTGTTGAATAAAGGAGGTGGATTCTCACCTTCATAACCTTGATGTAAAGCTGGAGTAACTCCAATGGTTTCAACAGGATGACTCTGGATTTACCTCAGTGTAACCGAGTGGAAGTTGCGATGGGTGTGTTACATTTATGCAAAGCAGACCTTGCTGGTTGATACACTGAGCTGTACTGTTCAATTAACAGTCATGTGCTCTGGGTTCGGGCTGGAGTGCACTGGAAGCAGACCTCTCATGTATGTTTACAAGTATGTTGCAGCAGTGCCTAGGGGGCCCATGGTGCTGGGTAAATAGAAAGTAAATGGCTACCCCTGCTCCAAAGAGCTTGCTGTCTAGCAGATGGGACAGACCAGGTGGCTGAGGCACACAAGTGGGTTGGGCTGGGGATTGGCCAGGGCTCACTTCTTACCCAGTCAGGAGCAGAGCTCAGATCTGGCACCTGCCTCGCAGCCATCTGGGGGCAGATGTCTGTGTGCAGAGCTGAGTTCTGAGGGTGACCTGGAGGAGGCCAAGGTGGAGGCATTACGAGTCTAGAGGGAAGCTCCCACCATGTGTCAGGGGCAGTGAGGGGAGAGCGCAAAGGGCTTGTAGAGAAGTAGGTGTCTGAGGCTGGCATTGCTGATGAAGTGAAGGTGAGAGCTGACCTGATGACAGGATACTCCATAGCTCATACTGCAATCTGCTGGTAATCTGTTGTACTTCTATTTATATGTATTTATGCCAATCATTGGCTTGATCCAAAGTTCACTGAAGTTGCTGGGAGTCTCTCTCTTGATTGTGATGAGTTTTGGGTCAGATTCTACAAAGGGATCTAGGCACAGCTGCGTGGGGAGGTGTAACTCACATAGAAAAAGTAAAGGAAGATTGTATGGCTGCATCCCTTGATTGTAATCAATTTCCTGGGTGATCGTAGACTCCAATGATTGACATTTGCAGCCTGAACCACTTCCTAATGATGTTTTTTGTTGACTGATTCCCTGGGATTTTTTGGGGGGTTGGGGAAGGAGAGAGGGATGGCGTTGTATTGATATATCTTTATATGCACAATTAATGAGGGAAGAGTAGAACTGAATTATAACTTAAATACAACTAATATTTTGACTGTCAGTTGACAGTAAGGAATTAGAAAATGCAGAGGATCTCTTGACTGGAAGAGGGACACAGATCTTTCTGAAGTTATATTGATTAACTAATATCACAATTCAGAAGGTGAGTCAAACTGAGATTAGTGCTGTCAACAAAATAAGTGTGTGGCTAAGGAAGGCAAAATCCCCTTGAAGGATCAACAAGAAAAAGCATACTTCTGTGGAAAAACTCGACTTGGCATGCAGAGGAGGATGGGTTTGCGGTGAAGGTCCTGGCTGGTACTCAGCAGTTTCAGTAATCAGCTCTACCACAGACTTCCTTCATGACCTTGGGCAAGTCATTTAATCTCTCTATGCCACTTACATGACCCTACTTTACCGTGGTAGCTGTGTGCCTCATAATCTTGAATGTTTGTATCCTCCACCCACCCCTCTGAGGGAGGGCAGTGCTGCTATTGCGATTTCACAGAGGGGAAATTGAGGCACAGAGAGCCCACATGATTTGTACCTGTCATCCAGGGAGTCTGAGGGCGGAGCAGGGAATTGAATGCCAGTCTCTCAAGTCCCATGCTAGTTCCCTGACCACTGAACTACCTCCCTCTCTAGAGGACTCACCCTTCCTTCTCTGAGTTCCCGTCTATAAAATGAAGATGGTAATTCTTCCTTTCTCCCCGCTCTGTCTGTTTAAACTGTAAGCTCTTCCAAGCAGGGGCTGTCTGTCCTGATGTGAATGTGCAGTGCCCAGCGCAAAGGGGCTGCTGGGTGCTCTCACAAATGACAATTGGCAATTTTTCTTCCTGGCTCTGGGGTGGCTGCCACAGGTTTGTGCTAGGAGTCCACACTGATAACTGCCTGCATTTGGGATGTGATACTGATGCTATTACGTTGTTCCAGGACCCCACATCCACTTCCCAAAGCGAGTGCCAGTCAGAAAGGCATCTTTGCCCAGGTTGGGTGGCTAGACCTGAGGGGGGTGGAGGCCAGGAGTAAAGGGTGGCGCTACAGACCAGTGCGCCAAGGCCATTCAGAAAGAAGGAAGAGGAAGCTAAGAGGCTATGTTTGGTGCTACGCCCTCAGGACAGCCCTCTTCTGGGGGTGGGGGCGGGGGGGCGGGGACAGAATGGGGGTGAGGCTCGGGCAGGGGACATTGTTCCATCTCACAGAGGATGTCGCTATATTGCCCTGTGGTTTTGTTCAGATGTGGAATGGAGCCCTGGCCCAGGGCCATCCAGCTGGTGCGCTGCCCTGGGGCTGCAGATCCTGTGAGCCTGGGCCCCAAGGAGCTATGAACCCGCAGCAAGGGCTGCCTGCCAGCGGGCTGCCAAAGAGCTGGGCGGGTGTGGTTGGAAGCCAGGCAGGGCTCTGTGAAATGTTTCCATCAACGAATCGGCAAATTTGACCCCTCCACCCCCCAGAATGCTGGCATTTGTGTTAGCCAGGCCCTTGCTTTGACATCTCATCCAAGAGACGGCAGCACCATGCTGGGGTACGTGGAAATCACCCGCCACAAGGCCTGCAAACACCTGGGCCCACTCCTGGGGACTGGGAGAGTTCTGACCCAGCAAGGTCCTGTTTGGCTCATGAAATCTGCCCCCATTGCAGCCTGGGCAGGGGATAGCAGCCCTAGGAACAGGCTCGGTGGCGAATACCCAGTGCTAACCCCATGGTTTGGCTGGGAGCCCATCCTGCAGAGCCCTGGGCCTGGCTACCCCCCACCCCGCCGTACCCCCCAGAGTACAGCCACACAAGGCTAGGCTAGGCAGTGCCGTGCTGAAAGGCCGAGCGCCCAAGGCTATTTTTAGCTATTTCCCTCTGATCATATCACACCTCTGTGTTGTTGACTGACTGTTATGAATGACTCAAAGGTGGTGGCTTGCGATCGGCCACCAGATAGTTTCGTTCTGAGGTTCACGCGCTGTCCTACTTTATTGCTGGCTGAGAGCTGGAGGACTCTCACATGCGCGCTGTGGAGCACAAAAGAGAAGCTTGGAAAGGTGACTCCTCGTGGCTATTGAGCCTGCTCCTCCTCTGGGGGTGAACCGGGTCACTCTGGAAAAGTGTGGGGTCAGCTCAGGGGAAAGTGCTGGGAGTGAAAGGAGAGCCAGACCTGGTCTACAGGGTGCTGAGGGGGGAGGGGCAGAAGGCTGGCTGGGCTTCAGGAGCAGCAAAGCTACAGTGGCAACTCTGATGTCCAAGTTCCCCCTCCTTCTCCCACAGTCTCTTCACCTCAGCTTCACTGCACACCTGCCTGGTCCTGTGCTCCTCTCTCCTTCTCTTCCCATGGAGCTGCTCCCCTCCTGCCTAAATACACCCAAACCCTCTGGCACGGGTCACTTGGCTGGGGTGTTCTCCACTCCCCCAGCCTGGGTCTGCCTGGGCTGTTTGGATCCGCAGCGCCTAGCATGCTGGGGCCCCACTCTTGACTGGCCCTTAGGCTCTGCCATAATATAATGAACAGGCCTAATAATCACAACCCCTCAAACCCGTAGCTGCTGTTTGAACATTTTAGGGTCTATCTTGGGGCCCCATTATTGTCCCTTCATACATGGAGCCTGATTCTCAGCTGGGGTAAACCAGGGCCATCCCACTGAAGTCAGCAGAGATCTGCAGATTCCCACCAGTGGGCCTCTGCTTTCCACTGAGTCTGGGTCTCCGTTCGCCCCCTCCCCTTCTCCCAGGGTAAATGTAAGCGGGGGAATGGTCCCGCTATTGTGGGGAACTTTCCTGGCTTCTGCACTACCCCGGTGAAGTGGGCTAGCGAAAGGATCTGAGTCCTCGCTCCCACTCCCTTTACCCAGAGGCCTCCCTGCCCTTGAGGGCTCCCCTTCCGCTCTCCTGCCTGGCAGAGTCCTCGTAACCCCAACAAGGCTGGGCCCAGGATTCCTGGGGGGCTCGACCCCCAACCCTGATGTGGTCACCTAGGATAGGGGCTAGGGTGTCCCCACTCCGGGGTACCCTCTCTGCACTGGGCACTTCCCTGACCCACTGATTATACCATACAATTTAAAGCAAATACAAGTTGTTTAATTAACAATTACTCTAAAGAAAAGAATAAGGAAAAATGGGAAAGGTTAAAGGAAAACACATCACCCCGCTCTGTGGCAGGGAACATCACAAACAGTGTCTCTGGACATCAGGGCACTTCACAGTCTGTTCCTTGTAGGTCCCAGGTTTCCTTCTCAGGTCCTGGCTGTGCTGCAGGGATGCTGCGGGTTGGACACTTGCAATAGTGGTGGCCACACACCTCTGGGCTTTGAGTGGTGGGACCCTTCTTCCCAGCGTCAGCCCCCTGTCAGGTTACGGTCCCCCTCCCAATCTGGCCTGCAAGGGCCCTTGGCTAGGGGTGTCTTTCTGTGCTGGGCCCTTTGCCCAAGGTCCCCCCTTGGCTGGCCCCACTTGCTCACCACACCCGGCTCTGTGGCTGCAGCTCTGCTCCCAGCACAGGATCTGCTCTCCCTGGGCTGCGTCTCTGGCTCTGTGGCTGCGTCTCTACTCCCAGCACAGGATCTGCTCTCCCTGCGCTGCGTCTCTGGCTCTGTGGCTGCGCCTCTGGCCCCTCTGGATCTGGCACGGTTCTGCTCTCCAGCACAGCTTGGGCCCCTGCTTTCTCCTTAGCTCGGCCCCACTCTGTCTGACCCAGGCAATTCCAACTCACACGGAGGACAGGACCCACCCTGGCCTCTTGTCATGCTGATTAGCCTGCCCGCCCTGTCAATCAGGCTGACCTGGAGCATTGGCCTCTCACCATTGTTCCTGGGGACTGTCAGTCTCAGGGTCCTGATTTCCCATCGAGCCCTCTCCTTTTAGTGCTGGGAGCTAGCCAACCAAAACACCCCCACTGAATGTTAGTAAGGGGCAACAGTCCCCTTACATAAAGCAGGCCAGTCTCTGCCTGTGTCTTCTGCTTTTCTCCCAGCATGGCTCTTGCCTTTTGCTCCTCCTTGCTGTCCTCCTGGCCTGATGCATTGGGTGATCCCAGGTCTGCAGTGCAGAGTGCCCGCGGCGAGATTTTACCGTTCTTGGAGACACTGCAATACCAGGTCAATGCATGGGGTGGACAGAGCAAGCTCCTATTCCATCTCCCTGTTTCAAAAATCAATTTAATATACAATCCTCAAATAAAGGACATATCAGATATTAAACTGATAAGAACAGACACTACACTTTGATCTTAGCTCCAAGGGGTGTTATGCTTTGCAGGTGTCTCTCGCTGGGACAGTGAGTACTGAACAATAAATAATAAGTTGCCTTTTTTTCAAATTAATGGGTTCTGCGTTCCAGTGCTATTAGCAGCAGATGAACAGAGCAAGGGCCAGTGTTTTCAGATCTGCTAATCAGGCCTAAATCATCCACTCACTTGGCTGGGCCAGAGGAATGATTAAAGTGGCAGGGTTTGATTAAAACCAGGTTCCTGCTGCTACTCTTTCGTAGTGCCTAGAGGTCCCAGCAGAGCTCAGGCCCTCTCCACCTAGGAAGACAGTCCTTGCCCAAAGAGCTCACAATCTAGGGTGACCAGATGTCCTGATTTTATAGGGACAGTCCCGATTTTTGGGTCTTTTTCTTATATAGGCACCTATTACCCCCCACCCCCTCTCCCGATTTTTCACACTTGCTATCTGGTCACCCTATCACAGTCACACAGACAAAGCGTGGGTGGGGAAAGATAGAGAGGCTACCCAGCAGGTCTCCTTATCCCATCAGGGGCCGTGTTTATCCAGGGAACCCAGCAGAGGCACCGGTGTGCTAGGAGAGGGCAGGATGGGGGGCATAGTCAGCTGCTGGCTCTTCTCCCCTTGAGCTCTTGCCTGGCATGTTCTGACTGAGGTGTGGCCTTTCAGATCAGAACTAAACCTGATGCTCCGACTGCTTGTGATCCCTAGAGATCCCCAGTGCCCTTTCTCAAGTCGAGGAGTGTGGGACTGGCCAGAACCTGGTGTAACGATGCTGCCCTTGGTGGGACACTTCTGAGAGTATCAATTCAGGACAAATTGCTTAGAGCAGGGCAGTTACAGCCCAAGGCTGGAGTTTCTCCACTTCTAAGGCACGCCAAACCAGCCAAACAGAGAGGACTTTGGTTTTACCCCACTGGCTAACCATAAGTCATACAAGCAATTCCCTTAGACACTCCAATTTCCCAGTATCACCACCAGTGCTGCTTGTTATGGGGATGAATGGTTATGAAAACCAATACCCCAGTAAAAGAAAAAAGGTTCTCCTGATCCCAAAGGACCAAGCCCCAGACCCAGGTCAATATACAAATTAGATTTTACCCACAAATCACGTTGTTGCCAATCCTTTAGAATCTAAAATCGAAAGGTTTATTCATAAAAGGAAAAAGATATAGATGAGAGCTAGAATTGGTTAAATAGAATCCATTACATACAGTAATAGCAAAGTTCTTGGTTCAGGCTTGTAGCAGTGATGGAATAAACTGCAGGCTCAAATCAAGTCTCTGGAATACATCCACAGCTTGGATGGGTCATTCAGTCCTTTGTTCAGAGCTTCAGTTTGTAGCAAAATTCCTCCAGAGATCAGAAGCAGGATTGAAGACAAAATGGAGGGGTTTCAGGGCCTTTTATATTCTCTGCCTGTGGAAGGACCCCTTTTGTTCTTACTGTGGAAAATCAGCAAGATGGAGTCTGGAATTACATGGGCAAGTCTCATGTCCATACATAACTCAGTTTGCAGGCAGCAGCCATTGCTTACATGCTATCTTGAACGTTCCCAGGAAGACTTCTTATGTGGATTGGAGTCTCCCAAGGTCCATTGTTAGTTAAATGTTTCTTGATTGGGCACTTAATTTGCAACTTCCTTTCTCAAGAAGCTGACTAAATGCTTCACTAATGCTATTTAGAATCAAACACATTGAGATACAAGTACATAGCCAATATTCATAACTTCAGCTACAAAAATGGTACACACATACAGATAGCATAATCATAACCAGCAAATCATAACCTTTTCATAGACACCTCACACAACAACCTTTGTACAATATTTGCTGCAAATATATAACAGTGGTTGCACCAATGATCTATACGGTCATAATATTTGTCAATAATGTCACACCTGGTTTGACAATGGCATTCTGAGTCCCTAGAGTCCTCCCTGCAGCTTCAATTGGATACAGTGTTCCTCTTCACCTCCTGACGCTGCCTGCTGCATTCCAAAGGATGATGGCATATAGTGCTTTGGGATCCGGTAGGATGAAAGCTGGAAATGAAGTGCTTGTTATTCTTATGTTACCCATAGTGATGGCAGGAACTCAGGCAGTTTGTGGGGTAGTGGGCTGAAGGGTCGATGTGCAGGAATGAGGATGCTGGTAAGGAAGGTCATTCTTAGCGCCTGTCCCTGCTGCCGCTGGAGACAATGGCAGGATCAGACTCTTAGCCTGGGTCTACACTTGCAAGTTGTACCAGCATAGCTATGTTGGTTGGGGTATGAAAACCCAGCCCCCACCTGACTTAGTTGTGCTGACCTATCCCTCAGTGTAGACGCAGCTACATCGACGAGGTCAGGGAGGTCTAATGCCGCTGGTGGGGGGAGGGGTTCCTACACCGACTGAAAAGCCCCTTCTGTTGGATGGCCTGCATCTGCACTCAAGGGCTGCGCTGAGGTAGCTGTGCCAGCATAGGTGCTGTCGTGTAGACATACCATAGGCAGGAGTGATTCAATCACATGTACCCCCTGGAACTCCCTCTGATTCAGGCCCCTGCCCTGACCTCAGTACACAGTCTCCCCCTGCCCTGCCATGCAGTGCTGGTGTGTGGGGGAAGGGAAGTAAGCGGGAATGGCTGTAGGGCTCCTCTCTAAGCCAAGCGGGAGAGGTCTTTGAAGGGGCCCAGCGGGGTGAAAGGGGAAACATCCTGAACCCTGGGGGGTTGTGCTGGTCTCCCTGTGGAGCGCACACCTCACAGTGCCGGAGCAAGAGCAGCACGCGTCCTGCAAGCATCGTGGCCTGTCTCTGCCGGCCTGGCGTCTGCACTGACAGGAGGAGGGGGAGATGTGTGTGAGGAGTGAAAACTGCTGTGCAGGCGCAGGCAGGTAAACACTCCCTCCCCGAGGGATGTGGTGAGGCGGTGTGTACTCACCGCCCCCGTGTTCAGACAGCAGATCGAAGACACGATCCGGAAGAGAGAAGTATTTATAGAAACCAGGGCAGGCGAACAAACAGAGCCCTGAGCCAGTGCCAGTTCAGTGGCTGGTGATGCCTCGTTCTTTCAGGGAAACCTCTGCTGGCATGTGCCAGCTGGGGCTGACTGAGAATCGGGATGCCTCCCGTGCCCACCGCAGGTCCCTGCCAGGGTCGTGCAGGGGCCACGCCCTGCAAGTAGCACAGGTCAGAAGTTTTCAAGCAGAGTCCCAGAAGTGCTGCACGCCCATGTCAGTTACAGTTGGTACCTGCAGCTCTCCCTAATCCCCCCAAGGATCAGGCCCTCGATCCCCCCCCCCCCCCCCTTCGATCCCCCCCTTCCCCGACAAAGATTGTGGTTTGGGATGAAAAGTGCTGTGCAGAGCCCAAAGAGCTCTGCCAGTAAACAGGAGCTCAGACTCACTTCAGGTCTGACGCTGGGGCGAGGATCCTGCCTGGGTTTTGAAGGCCGTTGAACTCCTGTGTGCTAGCACGCCAGTGGTAGGTGTGGCCTACGGGCAACACAATACCCAGCTGGAGATGACAGCCAGGACGTCAAGCAGGCATTTCTCTGAGAATAATAATGAGGCCTTGTCTACACCAACTGTACTGCCTTAACCCTACCGGTATAGCTAACGTGTCCAACCCCTGGCGTGGATGCAGTTAGACTGGTATAAAGGTGCTTATACTGGTATTGCTGTTCCCCTAAGAGAAGGGGAGTTAGCTCTACTGGGTGAGGCACTGGGCCCACACTAGGGATTGTACTGGTATGTGTAGTTCGGTGAATAATCACCCCCTAACCAACGTGGTGTAGGGAGACCAGGCCCAGCCCACACTGCATGACCAGCTGGTCTCCCAGGGTTGGGGGGTCTGGATCTGGGGGTTTGTTTTGGCTGGCTGTGGAATTCAGCAGCGGATCTGGGTGCAGACTCTGACATTGTAGCGGGCAGTCTGGGCTCATCACATTGCGTGGCCTGCGGGTGTTTGGTTACAGGCTGTGAGCTCAGGATAGTCTCTAACAGCAGTCTGCACGTATGCTGTGCAGCACCTTGCTCTGCTAACATTGATTTAACCTGCGCCCCCTTGGGAAGTAGCTTCATATTAGTAGCTCTGGTTTCCAGATGGATAGATCAAGACCCAAAGAGATCCAAGTAAATTGCTGAAAGTTATGTGGTGAATCACAGCAGAACTGCGAATAAACCCAGGAGTCCTGATCTGCATCCCCCTTCTCTAGCAGTATCTTGCCGGGCTCTCTCCCTCAGCCTGCAGCGACTATTTTACTAGTCCAGGAGATGTGCAGCCTTAGTGCGTTCACGGCGCAGGTCCAGCCCAAGGTGTGAGCAGGGCCAGTCTCCTCTCACTGCCTTTCTGACATGCCTCCCCTCAACCTGGAAGGACCCTCTGTGGGGCGAGAAGGAGAGAGCGCTCTCTGCAATCTGTCCCACCCTGGGCCTCTCTGGCGCTGACCGTAAACCAGGTGATGGTTAGGAGACGAAGAACTGGACCGAGATCCTCTTTACTTATGTTGCATTGGCCCTACACAGACTTCACAGGGAAAGGTGATTTCCAATCCCTGTGGCAAGTTATCTCATCATGCTGCTGGCTTGAAGCCCTGCTGGCATTTGGCCTGGAGCTCCCCCCTTCTGTCTGTGCACCTTTGTCCAGACTGTCAGGCATAGCCAGGCCGCTGGGGTTGGAACAATAGCATTACTCTGGTAATGTTGTGCTGGCAGCCGAGGCTGAGTCCTAAACCCCAGCTAGGCCCAGCTGTGGGTGCCAGTGCTAATGGGGAGGGGGTGCTGCTGTTGGATGTGGCTGGAGAATCCAAAGGGTTACAGCAAGAGCAGGGCACTGTATGGAGCAGGCTGTGCCTGGGGTGCTGTTAGGTGCATGTACATTTATTGTGCACAAAGGGACTTGTGTTGGAGACAGTGTGGTCTAGTGGGTAGAGCACTGGACTCAGGTGACCTGGGTTCTACTCCTGGCTCTGCCACTGGCCTGCTGGGTAACCACGGGCAAGTCATTTCCCCTGGCTGTGCCTCAGTTTCCCCAATCCTGACCTCCTTTGCAAAGTGCTCTGAGCTCTACTGATGGAAGTGCCACATGAGAGCTAGGGATTATTAAGATTTGCTTAACGTGAGCTCTCCTTGCATGAGTATTAGCCACATGCTCATTACCACTTTGTGTGTCCCTTCTGTACCAACCGCATGCACTCTCAGCACCTTCCCCTCAGCACCAGGCTGCCCTTGGACTAGACCTGCCATGCGTCCAAGCAGGAGACACCCCTTTGTTCTGTCTTACTGGCTGGCCAGGGAAGCTGCTCAGCAAATATGATCAGCTCCTTCCTGTGTGTGGGTTTGGTTTTGTTCTCTCACACATAAACTACTTGGGGGAAAAGGATCTTAAAAACTCCTGGTGTTTTAAGGAAGTTAACAGGACCAATGGGACCCCACTCGCTTTTCCTAAGGAGGAATCGCAGAAGCTCGGGAGGGATGATATCTCCATCTCCCAGGGATTGATCCCTCCAGGAGATTTACAGAAGAGCAGGGAGTCCTGACTCCCCAGTCTGCTGCCAAGGGTACTAGGCACGTCTTACACCCAGACCTTTTGAAAGCAGTGTCAGTTACATCCAGAAAGATGCTGCCTTGTATTCCTGTCAGGGGCAGCATGGAGCTTGCTTGCTTTTCAAGTGCACTGGAGAAAAAGTGGGCATGGCTTTCAGTGAAAGGAGGGGGTGTGGTCAGGACCAAATCCCACCCTCTATAGGTTGCCTTCCAACAGCCGCGGGGTGGGGAAAACAGTCAACTGAGAAGGAGCAAGTTGGAAGCTGCCCAAAGCAGCTGTAAGGTGCCCATTGCCTACTGGGCACACAGGGGAGCAGTGCAGATGTGGATGCTGCTGCAAAACTGTGAGTGCCCATGGGAGCTACCCCTGTAGTACTGGAGGTGCTGGGTGGAGTTCTGTCTGGTGCTTGGGGGTAGGGAGCTGAGCAGAGAACTCTGTCCTGTACCGATGTCTTCATTTTATTGGGCTGCCTTGTCTCTGATGCGCAGAGATCGGTTTTGGAGTTTACGCTTGTGTATGTTCCTCTGTGGCTGGCCTGTGTGACCGATTGTGCAGTATCCCTACATGCATCCGAAGAAGTGGGTTGTAGCCCACGAAAGCTTATGCTCTAATAAATTTGTTAGTCTCTAAGGTGCCACAAGTACTCCTGTTATTTATCCCTACACTGCGTCTCCAAAGGCACGTGCATTGATAAGAAACTCACCCCAGAGTTTGCAGGCACACGTCTGCAACAGCAATGACACTGCACGCACAGCCCTATGGTCAGCACCCATCCACACCCACGTCACTGGAATACTTTGCCTCATGCAACCGTGACTTACTAAAATGCTGGTGACTTGTGATTTCTCCCCGGCTTCTAGATTACTTTCTCATTAGCCACACACCTTGTACTTGTGCACTGCCTATCTGCTTCTGCTGATACCATCAGCTGCCCATGCTCCTGTGTTAAGCATAACAGAAATCTTTAACAGTCTAGCTCACTGCTGTAGCTACAGGGGCCTCTGGGTGGGAGAAGGAGCTTTTACAGCGTTTTAACATCTTTAAAAAAGTCCATTATGATCTGCCTGGGCTCTGGCTCTCGGTGTGAGATTTGTGCACACACTGTTCTTTCTCTCCCATCCAAATGGTCTTCATATTGCCCCCTGCCACGCAAAAAGTGTAGACATCCCATTACACACGGAGATCAGTGAACACAACGGGCTGAGACAGAGAGATGTGTTACTAAGAAATCAGCTGAAGAATCCCCTAGCCTTGCAAATCTCCACAGGGCCTGAGGCCAGAAAATAGAACCTTGTCGACCTTGGGGTACATGGTCTGTGCTGCAAGAGGCATCCAGGAGGACAGACCCAGATGTGGCCTCCTCCTGCAGTCCCTTGAGCTAGCTGGTCTGAAATGAACAAGTGTTTATCATAGCCACAGTCCTTTGTGCTTCTCTAACATCCTCCCTCTGAGGAGCTCTGCCTACATTGCAAACGTTAACAAACTGGGCACAAGAGGCTTGTTTAAGGTCACACAAGTAGTTGGAGGCAGGGCTGGGCATTGAATCTAGGAGTCCTGGCCACCAGCCTCCTGCTCTAACCACAAGACCATTCTCCAGTGAGCCTGGGGGAGCTTTGAATGATTGCCCCCACGTTCATTGCTTGTAACTCCCTTTTAGGGCTTGCAAATGAAAACCAGTCCACACCTGCTGCTCTGAGCGGCTAGAGGGTGCTAATGCTCCTCATGTAACCTTTGAACTTGGTGAATTGGATGGTTCAGGCAGGACTTCCCCTTTCCCACCCCCAAAATACTCTGTAACAGAAATAGCTCTCTCTGAAAGTGTGGTCAGGGCAGCTGGCTGTGAATTCTGTGGTGCTGGATCGCGGGCCCCTGGAACCTCGAGGAAAGCAGAAGTGGCCAGGGAGCATTCAGCGTGCAGAAGGAAGTTTCACTTCTGTTGGGTCCAAACAGAAAGTGAAGGAGGCGACTTGCTTTGTCATGATGCACGTTTATTTTCGGATCAGTCCCTTCGAATCTCCAGGGCGGGGCTGGGGACCGAGCAGTGTGCCATGGGAGATAGTACTGCCACTGCATGGGCTCTACCCATTCTGTGGGTGCATGGGGACACGGCCCCAAGCACCTAGGCAAGTCTGAATGCAGCCAGGAGGAGGCTATGGAATTGGATCGCCTTGCAGAGCCCTCCGAGATCTGAGTGCCAGCATGGGGCAAGGAGCACGCTGCTGCTACCTAGGAGGGATACTGGCACTGATGTGCATGTCCACAGACTGTCCCTCAGGGTGGGAGCAGCCTTACGGCTGGCAGCGGACTCAGACAGGGCTGCCTCCAGGAATGGGAGATGGCTGGTCACCTAGGCAGTTAGTGGATTGGATCCCATTCACCCAGGGAATGGGGGCGTTATCAAACTCATCCGTCCCATTGGTCTGTTTGCACAGAATGGACCAGCCCCTCCCAAATCTCCCATCCCAGCAAGTGCTGAGTCTGGTGTCAGACCTGGGACTGGTTCTTTGGGGGCTTGCTCCAAAGACCTGGCCTGCGGATGCGGCGGGAGATCCCTCCAGGGCAGTGCAGCGGCATCCCTGCCAAGCCTTTGACGCAGTGTGGAAATTAAGCCAGCTGGAGAATCAAGCAAGTGTGCAGACCTCCCATAGACAGTGATTTAAAAAATTAATCGCAATTAATAGCACTGTTAAACAATAGAATACCAATTGAAATTTATTAAATATTTTGGATGTTTTTCTTCATTTTCAAATATATCAATTTCAATTACAACACAGAATACAAAGTGTACAGTGCTCACTTAATATTATTTTTTATTACAAATATTTGTGCTGTAAAAATGATAAAAGAAATGGTATTTTTCAATTCAACTCATACAAGTACTGTAGTGCAATCTCTTTATCATGAAAGTGCAACTTACAAATGTAAGGTTTTTTGTTACAGAACTGCACTCAAACAAAACAATGTAAAACTTCAGAGTCTACAAGTCCACTCAGTCCTACTTCTTGTTCAGCCAATCGCTAAGAGAAACAAGTTTTTTTACATTTACGGGAGATAATGCTGCCCACTTCTTAATTACAATGTCACCTGAAAGTGAGAACAGGCTTTTGCATGGCAATGTTGTAGCTGGTGTTGCAAGATATTTACGTGCCAGATGCGCTAAAGTTTCATATGCCTCTTCATGCTTTAGCCATCGTTCCAGAGGACATGCTTCCATGCTGATGATGCTCATTAAAAAAATAATGCGTTAATTAAATTAGTGACTGAACTCCTTGGGGGAAAATTATATGTCTCCTGGTTTGTTTTACTAGGGCTACCATATGTCCGGATTTCCCCAGACATGTCCGGCTTTTCGGTCTATAAATAGCCGTCCGGGTGGGGTTTCTAAAAATCTAAAAATGTCTGGGATTTCCCCCCGGTCGGCTATTTATAGACAGAAAAGCGGCGGCCAAGCGCCACTCGGCAGCCAAAGCCCCTTCCCTGCTCCCCCCATCCCCTGCAGCCCCTGCAGCCTTACCACGCCATCTGGCCCCGCAGCTGTCTTCCCCCTCCTCCCCTCCCCTGAACGCTCTGCCCCCCTGCTCTTCCCCCTCCCTTGCTTCCCGCGAATCAGATCTTCGCGGGAAGTCTGAAAAGAAGCAGGGGCAGGCGGGCGGCAGCAGCAGGTAAGCTGGGGCGGGGGGGAGGAGAGCTCCAGGGAGGCGTGGCCCTGGCCGAGCGGCTCCCTCCAGCCCGGGCCGAGCGGTGCCCGGCGGCCCCAGCGGCTCCGGCCCTGGCCCCAGCGGCTCGGGCCCGGCTTGGGCCCTGGGGCACTGGCCCCGGTTCCGGCTGAGTGCGCCAGCCCGGCCCCAGCGGCTCCGGCCTGGCTCGGGCCCCAGGGTGGCGGCCCCAGTTCCGGCCGAGCGCGCCAGCCCGGCCCTGGCCAAGCGGCGCCGGCCAAGCACTCCCGGCCCCAGCCGCTCCGGTCCAGCCCGGGCCCCAGGGCGGCGGCCCCGGTTCCGGCCGAGCGCGCCGGCCCAACCCGGGCCGAGCACCTGTGGCCCGGCCCCAAGCCCCGCGACCCCGGCTGGAGCTCCGGCCGGAGCGCAGCCCGATTTCTGGGCTCTTTAAAGCCGGCCCTGGTCAGGGGACAGGGAGGGGGGGCGGTTGGGGGTTCTGAGGGGGGCAGTCAGGGGGTGGGAAGTGGGAGGGAGTGGATGGGGGCGGGGCAGGGCAGGGGCTGGGCTAGAGCTGGGCTCCTCCCCCCCCAGTGTCCTCTTTTTTGCTTGTGGAAATATGGTAACCCTAGTTTTACCCGCATTCTGCCATATATTTCATATTACGGCAGTCTCAGATGATGACCCAACACATGTTGTTGTTCATTTTAAGACCACTTTCACAGCAGATTTGACAAAACGCAAAGAAGGTACCAATGTGAGATTTGTAAAGATAGCTACAGCACTTGACCCAAGATTTAAGACTCTGAAGTGCCTTCCAAAATCTAAGAGGGATGAGGCATGGAGCATGCTTTCAGAAGTCTTAAAAGAGCAACACTCCGATGCGGAAACTACAGAATCCGAACCACCAAAAAAGAAAATCAACCTTCTGCTGGTGGCATCTTACTGAGATGATGAAAATGAACATGCGTCGGTCCGTACCGCTTTGGATCGTTATCGAGCAGAACGTTTCATCAGCACGGATGCATGTTCTCTGGAATACTGTCCTGAATCGTGCTGAAAAGCCAAACATCCTGATTTCTTTTGGCAGGAACTAAAGTCTCAACAAACTCTATTCCAAAAGCCTCCAAATGCAATGTTTTGGCTTGCTCCTGGGGCAGTTGGCTATATGAGCAAGCAGCTGCCCAGGTTGTCGGGCAGTCTGGCGGTCAAGCTGCCTGGAGTGCCTGGACCCCGAGAAGCCAGCTGGTTTGGTGGTCGAGCAGCCCGGGGGGCTGGACACCAGGAGATTGAGGACATTGGGTGCTTGCTGGCCAGCTGCTTGGCACCATATAGCTAGGGGAGCCGGGAAGTGGGGAGCAAGGGAACCAGCCAGCTGGCTACCTGGCACCCTGGGGAGCTGAGGATTTGGGGAGCGAGATGAGTGGGTGTGTTTGCAGGAAACCAGGCAGGTTTCCCTCAAACACTTTGGAATTTTCTGGTGTTAAAACTGTTCCCTTGGAGAAGTTCTGAGCAGCTCTGTTTAGAAGTCATGGGAGGGTGCTCTTTCGGCGTCAGAAGTGACAGATGCCTCCACCTGGGGTGCTGGGCTGCTCGGGGTGTCTACTTTGAAATGGACCATAAAACAAAGCAGGCCTGGCCACTCCTATAAGGAAAGATCCATGGGCCCTGTTAGCACAGAGGTTGTAGATGATATATTCTGGCCACCTTCCAACTCACCTTACCATGTTTTCTCTGAAGTTTCAATTAGGTACATTATCTGCCTTCACTTGCAGTCCAAAACTGTGATGTAGCTTTGCTGTTAAACGGTTGCTGTGTTCCACCCCAGAGGTGGCTGTGTCCAGTTACAAAGGAAGTGACCCTGGCAGATCTCTGACCTTTTTCACAGGGGGGGTTATGAGTCTTTTGATGCGGTTCTGCTCTGAAGGAAGGCAGGACTGTGTAGAACGGGCACACAGCAGAGTCCTGTGCATGTGTGTCAGGCTTTTTACTCTTCTGAACCCAACAGAGACCAATCAGCTGTAGGAGAGGGAGCTGAGGTCACCCTGGGAATTGGTTACTAAATTCCAGTTGCTAGGCCAGCTCAGGAGATAAATAGCAGCAGATCTTTCGGAGCTGTTGTTTCGGACTGTCTGCAGACTCAGCCAGGTAGCACTACATCTGAAGATTATCTTTGCAACCATAGGGGCTGGAGATCTAGCGCTTTTTTGCTCTCAGCGACAGCAGTGCAACCCCATGGATTGCAGTGGATTACTCCTGATTTACACAGGTGTAATGGAGAGCAGAAGATTTTTAGACAAAGAGTTTAGATTCTGTGACAATCGGAAAATAAACTGTGAGTTTGTGGTTGCGAAATTGCGTTAATACAGAGGACCCTGCCCCCAATCTGAATTTTATAGATTCAGAGTAAAACTACCCTTTAATTTGCTGCAGTTGATACAGGACTTGCTCATCCTTGGATCAAAATGGTTTCAAAGTGCCAAGTATTGTTCATTAATACAGATAGGCCTTTAGTTGGTTGCTGGCTGTGTTTTTCTGGCACTGCTGAGGTGAAGGGAGGGTTTCACACCTAGACTAAGATGCATCAGGCCAGTGAATCTGCATGGTGTAAGGAGTGGTTGGCTCGGATTCTCTGCCCACTCTTATTGGAGCAGCGGCTCCCTGGCCTGACTCACCCCCCAGCTTGTGTTTCCTTTCCTCCCATGATCTATTTTTATCTCTGCTAAGCACCTGCAGTCCACCTGCAGCTTCCCTGACTCACTTCCTCATTCACCTGCATGACAGGAAAGGCAGGAGCTGCTCATTTGCATGCAGCCATGCCGTTGGTCCATTGATACTTTGTTTTGAGCTGGCGGCTTCCCTGGGCTGGGATAGTAAGTGCAGCTTCCCCGGGCTCCAGTTTGCAACTCGTCCTGCCTTTGACTCACTTGCTCAGAAACCATGAATTGCGAGGCAGACCCAGTCCCGGGAGCGTAGCTGTGTGCAGGAGGAGAGCGGCGTTGGTTGACGGCGCCAGAGAGCAAGGTTTGGATACTGGTATAATGTCACCATCTGACATGGACAGATTAGGGAGGTGAATATTTATTTCGGTCTCTCTTATATACACACACACACAAAGCTCCCAGGTACACATATAAACTCACTCTTTCTCATTCATTTTCACACTCACAGTTCCCCATTCCAGGTACAACACACACACACACACACACACACACACACACAGAGCTCCCCATCCAAGGTACAATACACACACACACAGAGCTCCCCAGTTATGTATGCGTGCACACACACACCCCTCACTAGTGTGTATGTGTGTGAGCGCACACATACACACACAGAGCTCCCAGGTTCACACACTCTCTTTCTCACACATACACACGACTCCCAGATACCCCATCTTCCTTTCCTACATCTCCATGCATCATTCCCACAGATCCACACTAACATAGGCACCCCCATGTACGCTAGACCCCAGACATACAGGCTCGCCACACATAGGGGCAGGTACTCACAAATACACTCCTACGGTGAGGTCTCTTCTTTCTGTTTCTCACCTACATGTCCACAGGCATGCAGAGACTATATTTAGCTCCTTCTCGGGGCTGAAATGTGTATTCCTCTGGAGGGTATCTGTGCAGAAGGGCTGAGAGAAATCTCTTCCACTGCCAGCCAGACTGGGGTGGGGGAAGGGGAAGTCTGTGCCTTCTGCATGTCCCTCAGACTTCCCTGGGGGAGCCAATCCAGGGCATGTGCCTTTGGGGCCAATGAGTGGCCATTAGTTTCTCAAGCATTAGCACAGACCTTTGGAATGGCCATGGTGGAGCTGACCAATGGGCCAGGTGTCTCCAGCCATGACCAATGCAGAAGCCAGGTGTAAAACCCTGTATTGCACATTATTATGCATTGTTTTCTGCCCCCTGCTGGCAATCGGCTCACCATTTCAGGCGGGAGTGCTAGCCCTTGAAATGTTGTGTAGCTTATAGACTAGAGTCTGACCCCACTGACCTGCCTTGCATAGACTAGGAGGGTGTTGAGAAAAGGCCTTTCTTCCTGCCAGCGTGAGATCTGTGAGCTGGGGGATTGCTTCCCAAGGAAAGTGGTGGAAGCCTCAGTCTCTTGAGTCATTTAAAACCAGAGAGTAACTTGTAGGGACAGTCCAGGCCTGGTCCTTGAGTGAATCAGATGGTGATAATAGCGTATACATTGTGCTTTTAATTTTCAATGGTGTAATCCTCACAGCAGTTCTGTGGGCAAGTGAAGTATCTTTGACTAGATGACTGGGTGCCCCATGAGGCTGCTGCCATCTCTAACATCTGTGATGCTGGGACAGTAAATGGAGCAGTTGCCAGTCTGATATGGTGATCTGCATCTTTCCCCCCCTCTGCTAACATTTAAGGGTAGGGGAATGGGTTGGCAAAAAAAAAGTCAAATTCCCATGAAAATGCTGACAGATACATAGCCAAATAAGCCTGCTTAGTGTACATATGTGGCCATGCGTGTTTGTGCAGGAGGCAGTGGGTGTGTGAATGCACATATGTGGGTATGCGTATCCGGGTGGGGAGGTGGTGTGTGTGTGAATGCACATATGTAGTCATGCGTGTCTGGGTGGAGAGGTTGTGTGTGTGTGTGAATGCACATATGTGGGCATGCGTGTCCGGATGGGGAGGCGATGGGTGTGTGAATGCACGTATGTGGGCATGTGTGTTTGTGCAGGAGGTAGTGGGTGTGTGAATGCACATATGTGGCATGTGTGTCTTGACAGGGAGGCAATGGCTGTGAATGCATGTATGTGGCATGCATGTCTGGGCAGGGAAGTGGTGTGTGTGAGAATGCACGTATGTGGCACGGGGGTCTGGGTGGGAGATGATGGGTGTATACCCAGAGCCAGGCTTAAGGGCATGTGTGCTAACAGTAACACCTGCTGCTTTCTTGCCCAGGTCCCTCTCCAGGGCTGATGAGCTGAGCTGGGAGCTGGCAGTAACAGATGCCCAGCTGCTCTTATGAGGGTGTTAGAGGAAGTTCAAGCCATGCTCTGGAGTAGCCATTTCTTCCATTCTCATTGCCCACTGGAGCACTAACCTTCCCCCCATTCATAAAAGGGAAACAACTGATTTGTTTGTTCCCCCTGCGTTTTGCAGAGCGACTTCCTATTGTTGGCTCAGTCCTCAGCTGCTGCTTTGCAGAGCTCCCCACAGCTGAGCATGGCAGCAGACGGTAAAGATTGCTGCAAGCCGCCTCTCTGACACCGGCCCTGGCCGGGGGCTGAGCCAGTGCCTGGCGCAGCCCAGGAGCGACTCTAACTTGTGCAGTCTGTAGTGCTCCACAAGTGGGTAGGACTGCGTGGGAGCACAGCCCATGCCACGGGGGAGGAGCTGGCCGAGGAGTACTGATATGGAGCTGACTCTGCATTTAGGGCAGTTTTATGGTCACTGGCCCCATCCTGTTGCCACAAAGGGAGGTGACTGCAGGGCAGGAGCTGTTTTAAACACCAGGTTTGGGTTTGAATTTTTAAAATATCAGGTTTTTCACCTTGCAGAGAGGCCTCAAGGGACGGGGGGCGGGTACTCCAGCCAGCAGAATTTCACTATTCTCAGTGTTCCCTGGCTGAATCAGCTCCCATTCTCCAAGCCATAACCGTGCCAACTAAGGGGTCAAAAGTCAGTGCCATGCTTTCATTGCCCGTTTGTGCGAGGAGGCGAATCGAGCTGCAGTCACTTCCTGGAAGGGACTTTTTGGCCAAAGGGCATTTTTCTGACTGGGAAGCTGTTTGGATGGGACTGAGGCTGCACCATCTGTGCCGCAAATTGAATGCGTCTTGAGCCATCTCTCCATGAAGACCTGCCAACCAAAGTAAGGATCTGAGTCTGTCATTGCTTCATTAGTGCTGATATGACTCAAGGAGTGCAGCTGACTCACTACAGGAGTGTTGGAAATACACCTACAAGCACTGGTAACTGAATGACTAGCGAATCTGAAGGACTATATGGTATTTGCAAGGCTCTGTTGCTAAGATGATTAGCTGCTTGATTTGTAGATTGCATGTCAAAGCAAAGGAGACAGGGGAGGTGGGGGGTCTCTAGGATGCTGAACAAGATAACAATATAAATAATAGCTAAGGCTTTGGACTTCTAGTGTCTCCCATTCATGGGTTAAAAGCACTTCCAAAGGGTGAGGACTCCAGCTGGGGGTACGAGCTCTGGGGTGGGGTGAGAAATTAGGGGTGCAGGGTGTGGGAGGGGCTCCGGGCTGGGGCAGGGGGTTGGGGTGCAGTAGAGGGTGCGGACTCCGGCTGGGGGTGTGGGCTCTGGGGTGGGGCCGGGGATGAGGGGTTTGGGGTGCAGGAGGGGGCTCTGGGCTGGGGCCGAGGGGTTTGGAGTGTGGGAGGGGACTCAGGGCTTGGGCAGGGGGTTGAGGGGCAGGAGCGGGTGCGGGCTCTGGGAGGGAGTTTGGGTGCGGGAAGGGGTTCCTACCTGGGAAAGGGGTTTCGGGGTGTGGGCTCTGGCCGGGTGGCACTTACCTCAGGCGGATCCCAGTTGCCGACGCAGCGGGGCTAAGGCAGGCTCCCTGCCTGCCCTGGCTCTGCGCTGTTCCCGGAAGTGGCCGGCATGTCTGGCCCCTAGGCGGAGGTGCGGCCAGGTGGCTCTGCACAGTGCGCGCTACCCACGCCCACAGTCGCCACCCCCATAGCTCCCATTGGCCACAGTTCCCAGCCATTGGGAGCTGCAGAGCCGGGGCCGGATCACAGAGATTCCCCGGCCGTCCCTGTGCCTAAGGGCCGCAGGGACATGCCCGCCACTTCTGGGAGCTGCGCGGAGCCAGGGCAGGCAAGGAGCCTGTCTTATCCCTGGTGGGCCACCGACTGGATTTCTAACGGCCTGGTCTTGGAGTTGATTGTGTGTGTGTGTGTGTGAAAAGTTGCTGTGTTAGGGCCCTGCTCCGTCAGTAGGTGTCTGCATGTGAAGTCCACCAGTATAAAAGCTGGTGAGCCTCAGAATGGACCCACCTACCCTTTGACAGCAGTCCCCTCTGTGGCCTTTATGAACACAGCGCCATTGTCTCACTGCTTAGGTGTGGCACAAGAGTTACAGTAAATAGCCTCTGGCTCCATGCTGTGAGTCTAGCAGCAAGGCACCTGCCCTCTGTGCTTGGAGACACAGCCTGAACCTCTTGGTGTGGACTCTGCAAGTGGGACAGCTGTCAGGGAGCTCCCGATTTTTATAGCCTACCCTGTTCCCCCCCCCACTTCGTTCTCTCCTAGGAAAGGCCGCTGACGCCCCAGCTCAGAATGCAGGAGGGCTTGGCTTAGGGCCAGCTGAGTTCCATCGCACCCTCACAGACTTTACTTGGCAGGAGGACACTGGAGCTGTGCAGGCACTTCTAAAGGGAAGTGCACATATGTGGGCATGTGAGTCTCCCTGGGAAGGCAGACTCAGCCTTCTCTGTGCTAAGGGATTTACCCTGGTTACAGCTCCTGGCATAACTGCAGAGCTGCAGCCGACTGTGCAGATAGGCAAAGCCAGTTTTAAGCAGGAGGATTGCTCCATCAGTGTGGTCTAGTAGCTAAAGCGCTGGAGGGGGACTCAAAGATATGGGTTCTAGTCCTCTAGCTGGGTGACCTCAGGTGAGTCACTTCCCCGCTCCGTGCCTCAGTTTCCTCATCTGTAAGATCAGGATAATTATGCTGACCTGCTTTGTAAAGCACTTGGAGATTGACTGATTCATAGATTCTAGGACTGGAAGGGACCTCAAGAGGTCATCGAGTCCAGTCCCCTGCCCTGATGGCAGGACCAAATACTGTCTAGACCATCCCTGATAGACATTTATCTAACCTACTCTTAAATATCTCCAGAGATGGAGATTCCACAATCTCCCTAGGCAATTTATTCCAGTGTTTAACCACCCTGACAGTTAGGAACTTTTTCCTAATGTCCAATCTAAACCTCCCTTGCTGCAGTTTAAGCCCATTGCTTCTTGTTCTATCCTTAGAGGCTAAGGTGAACAAGTTTTCTCCTTCCTCCTTATGACACCCTTTTAGATACCTGAAAACTGCTATCATGTCCTCTCTTAGTCTTCTCTTTTCCAAACTAAAGAAACCCAATTCTTTCAGCCTTCCTTCATAGGTCATGTTCTCAAGACCTTTAATCATTCTTGTTGCTCTTCTCTGGACCCTCTCCAATTTCTCCACATCTTTCTTGAAATGCGGTGCCCAGAACTGGACACAATACTCCAGTTGAGGCCTAACCAGCGCAGAGTAGAGCGGAAGAATGACTTCTCGTGTCTTGCTCACAACACACCTGTTAATGCATCCCAGAATCATCTTTGCTTTTTTTGCAACAGCATCACACTGTTGACTCATATTTAGCTTGTGGTCCACTATAACCCCTAGATCCCTTTCTGCCGTACTCCTTCCTAGACAGTCTCTTCCCATTCTGTATGTGTGAAACTGATTTTTCCTTCCTAAGTGGAGCTGAGGACAAGTGCTACGTAAGATCTAGGTGTTATCACAGTGGGGATATGCCCCGAGGCTGAAATCAAGGCAAATCACCTATGGAATAAAGGCAGAAGGAGGCCGCATTAGCTAGTGGCCAGTACAAAGAGACTGAGTGTCTAGGGGTATGTCTACACTATGAAATTAGGTCGATTTTATAGAAGTTGATTTTTAGAAATCGATTTTATACAGTTGATGCGTATGTCCCCACTAAGTGCATTAAGTCGGTGGAGTGCGTCCTCACTACCGTGGCTAGCATCGACTTACGGAGCGGTGCACTGTGGGTAGCTATCGCACAGTTCCCGCAGTCTCTGCCGCCCATTGGAATTCTGGGTTAAGCTCCCAATGCCTGATGGGGCAAAAACATTGTCGTGGGTGGTTTTGGGTACATGTTGTCAGTTGCCCCTCCCTCCGTGAAAGCAATGGCAGACAATCATTTTGCGCCTTTTTTCCTGGGTTACCCGTGCAGACGCCATACCACGGCAAGCATGGAGGTCGCTTAGCTCACCGTCACCGCTGCTGTTGTGGGCAAGTCTACTGTGGGGGCTGCTGTGATCCAAGTAGCCAATGCAATCATTGACGTTCTGTTATCAAGGGTAGTGACTCTGGGAAATGTGCGGGCCTTTTTAGATTTTAGGTGCATCACATTCCTGTCCTTAGTCGCTGGGGAAGAAGTCTTGCAGCCGTACATTCCAGTCCGATCGGCACTGTAACACCCCATAGCACTTCTGTGGTTGACACATGTAACAGCTCCAGGGATTTTGCTCTTTTGCCTTGGCCGAGGTACCTTTCCCTACCAGGACCTCCAAGCATTCGACACAGAAGCACCTGCAGCAGCTGGCATTGCTACACAGCAGCAGCTCCTTGCCTTCGCAGCAGACGGTGCAGTGGGACTGGTACCCATCCTTGTTGGACATGTAGCTTGGCCAGGGATTCTGGGAACGTCTTCCCTGCCCGGCTCCTAGCAACCTCCAGGGCATGGTGTACGGCTCCACCGCTTCCGCTGCACCTCTGCTCTCCTGCTCCCCAGCGACGAGCTCGAGGGATCCGTTTTGGTCCTCCTGGATGCTGCTGGCAGACGTGGTACTGCTGCTCTGGGAGGACTCCTTGGAATCTTCCTCAGTGAGGTCAATCAGGGGCGCCTGGACAGACATGGCCATCCTCCTCTTAGAGCACCGAATGGGAGCCAGAGACTCCAGGTCATTCTCTTCTTTAAGTTTTGTCTCATGGAGATTCAGTCCTGCCTGGAATATCGTGCCAGCTGGAGGCTTCTGCCTCAGGCTGCTCTCCCAGACGGCAGCACCGCACGGTCGCACCTACTCCAGCCTATCTTGCTCCCATGGCTCATGAAACCTGGACAGTAGTAAGGAGCAGTTCAACTGTAGGCTGAGCAAGTGCAGAATGGTGGTAGAATGTGCCTTTGGACGTTTAAAAGCTTGCTGGCGCTGTTGGTCAGACCTCAGCGCAGCAAACATTCCCATTGTTATTGCTGCTTGCTGTGTGCTCCATAATATCTGTAGGGTGACCAGACAGCAAATGTGAAAAATCGGGACAGGGGGTGGGGGGTAATAGTAGCCTATATAAGAAAAAGACCCAAAAATCGGGACTGTCCCTATAAAATTGGGACATCTGGTCACCCTAAATATCTGTGAGAGTAAGGGGAGACGTTTATGGCGGGGTGGGAGGTTGAGGCAAATCAGCTGGCATACGATTTTGAGCAGCCAGACACCAGGGCAATTTGAAGAGCACAGCAAGGTGCGCTGTGCATCAGAGAGGCTTTGAAAACCAGTTTCATGATCGGCCAAAAATCAAACTGTTTGAATGACAGCCTTCTGTTGCTTGGGCCATCCTCTGGAGTGGAGTGGCTGGGTGCCCGGAGCCTCCCCCCCACATTTTTGGGCGTCTGGGTGAGGAGGCTATGGAACATGGGGAGGAGGGGAGGCGGTTATACAGTGGATACAGCGGGGGTCTGTGCTCTTGTTGGCTTTCCTGCAGCTCCAACAGATGCTTCATCATGTCCGTTTGCTCCCCCAACAGACGCTTCATCATGTCTGTTTGCTCCCCCATTAGCCTCAGTATCGCGTCCTGCCTCCGCTCTTCGTGCTCACTTAATTCTTTCCTGGCCTCTGCCACTGAATGCCTCCATGCATTAAGCTGTGTCCTATCAGTGCGGGAGGACTGCATGAGTTTGGAAAACATGTCATCGCGAGTGCATTTTTTTCACCTTCTAATCTGTGATAACCTCAGGGACGGAGATGATAAGGGGACCGTAGAAACATTCTACGCTCTACGATTCTGGGGGGACTGCATGGTCACCAGTGCTGCTAAGTTTGCCACGCTGACCAAACAGGAAATGAAATTAAAATGTTCCTGGGGCTTTTCCTGTGTACCTGGCTAGTGCATCGGAGTTCAAAGTGCTGTCCAGAGCAGTCACAATGGAGCACTCTGGGATAGCTCCCGGAGGTCAATACCGTCGATTTGTGTCCGCACTTCCCCAAATTCGACCCAGCAAGGTCGATTTTAGCGCTACTCCCCTTGTTGGGGAGGAGTACAGAAGTCGATTTTAAGAGCCCTTTAGGTCGACGGCACGGGGTTGGTTGTGTGGACTTAGTAATTTTTAAATCGACCTAACGCAGCTAAATTCGACCTAACCCTGTAGTGTAGACCAGGCCTAGGAAACCTCATTTTATTTCTGCCAATAGCTTGTCCTGGCACTTTGGGTAAGTCATTTGCCTTCTCTGTGCCTCAGTTTCCCCATCTATGGTACTGGCCTAGCTTTGTAAAGTCAAAGTTTTGAGATTGGCGAGGTGAGGCTCTATCAGTGGTACTGTTTGGATGACAACTAGTATAAGTGGCTGAGCAGTGACTTCCAAACGCACCTCCAATGGGTTTTGATTTATTCCAGAAGTAAAATACTGTTTCCACCGCGCCCCCCATTAACACAATCATGGGGCCAAATTACTTCCTAAGCAGGAATGCAGAGGTGACTCCATAGTTTCCTTGGTTGAGCTGGTTGCAGATTTTCCAACTGAACATTTTTTCTATGGAAAAATGCCATTTTGTTCACCTTGAAACTTTCCACAGGGAAGTTGATTTAGATGAAGTTTTTTTTAGAAAAAAAAAATCCAGAACAGAATGGTTTTGATTTTGTTTGCTTTGAAATTACTTTTCAATTTTTTTATTTTATATTCCATTATACATTATAAAATAGCGAAAAGTCAAAATTGAAATGAAACATTCTAACTGACCCAAAACTAAATATTTTTGAAAATGGCATTTCATGGGACGTTTTGAAATCTTTGGTTTTGTTCTGACTTGGAACTGAAACAAATTTCAAAATTGCAAAATTTCCAATGACACTGGAAATTCCAGTTCCCTCCCATCTCGGTTCCTAGGATGCTTCCCTTGGGAGGTGGGGGTTCCGCACCTGCAAATCCTCAGAGAGCCATGCAGAAGGGTGCGTTGGAAGCAAGGAACATACACAGAAATCCTAGTCTACAGGCTGGTTCTGGGACCCTCCTCTGGCCCCTGAGCTGTGCATCTGCATGGGACTGGCACTGCTAGGCTGCAGCTGACCGGTGCTTTCCACAGCACGGTGAGTCACCAGAAGTTAACAGTGCTTCAGACTCCATGGAGCTAGAGCCCTGCTTGCAAGGGGAGAAAGGAGCACATTATGGAGCTGGAATCCCCTCTCCCCCTGCCCTGTTGAGGTGCAGGCTCCCCTCCCTTCTGAGTGCTAATGCAGAAGGGCCTGGGTAGATTATGTGGAATGGCCACACCCAACTCCTCCCAGATATTTGGGGGCTGAAGGTTGTGCCATGCATCCCCGAAAAGATAATTTTCTCCAGCTTTGTAGCTAGGGTCTGGATTTGACCTGTTAACTCAACCTGCTGAGCCAGTAATGTCCCTGGGCAGGTGATATACAAACAGATGGGCCAGGGTTTTTTAGATTTGTTAGGATTTCTATGATTCCCAAAGACAAACCTTAGGAGTTAGCAATGGGAAAGACCTGTCAGGCCTCCCAGCCCATCTGGGACTGTTCTCTCCAGCACAGCACAGTTGCTAGAGTATTTGTCCAGCCAGGTGTTTTAAACTCCAAGCAATGGGGTTTCCGCAGCCCAGAGCTGCCAACAATCCCCCTAGCTGCAGGGACTCCCAGCATATGCCCAGGCATGCCCCAGTGCTGGAGGTCAGTGTAGTGTCGCTCATGCTGTGCTTATAGCACTGGAGAAATTCTCCCCCAGCTATCGGCTAGCTGTTCACAGCCCCTGTATGCTGCCGCAGTTGCGCATAGGTATTGGGGTGGAGGGAGAATTTCACTCTCTGGATCTTGCTCATCATTTGGAAGTTTTTCCTGCTGTTCAGCATATATTTTCTTTGGATGGTTTCATCCCAAGAGTAGTCCTGAGCAACCACTGAAGTGAAGCATTTATGCTGACTGAGTTTGTTTCCCTAGGTGGGAATCTCCTCTAGTGAAACCAATCTCTCTAAGAGGCTGCAGGAAACCCGATTCCTTGGGTATTGCAGCTGATCCATCAATAGGCATCTGAATTGCCAGGTTGGGCTTTTAATTTCTCCCTCCCTTCTGCTGCCTCAGGTTGCTTGGGGGGGAGGGATAGCTCAGTGGTTTGAGCAGTGGCCTGCTAAACCCAGGGTTGTGAGTTCAGTCCTTGAGGGGGCAATGTAGGGATCTGGGGCAAAATCAGTACTTGGTCCTGCTAGTGAAGGCAGGGGGCTGGACCCAGTGACCTTTCAGGGTCCCTTCCAGTTCTATAAGATAGGTATATCTCCATATATTTGCTTCCTAGTCTGGAATTCTGCTGTTTTGAATTTGATCTCTGGTGTGACTCCACTGCAGTTAATGGCAATGCACCAGGTGTGGGGATGGATGGTCCAGTTTGTTAGTGGTGTCTGCCACACTTTCGCCCTTGGGACTGTGATGGGTCGCAGCAAGATGCATGACCTTGTCACATGTCTGTGTAATGTCACTGTGGAGCACTGGGCAAGGTGCCAGAAATCAGGGTGGATCACTTGGTTTCACTGCCGCTCTCTAGCGTGAGAACTGCAGTCAAATGTCTGCAGCTGCCCTTCAAGAGGCGCTGCCTGTTTTATACGACACTTAAAGAATAAACAAGGAAGAAACCAGCTAGAAATTCAGTGTTTGCTTCCTTGTGTTTGAGGCTGTTTGAGATTGGATTTAGTGCCAGACAGACAGCTCTGGAGACAGAAGGCCACAAAGCAGGAAGAGCAGGGGCATCATCAGGACCAATACCTTGCCAAAATGCCAAAACCCTGACCCAGAGGGGCCAAGGGGTTTGCAGTGTGGGAGGGGGCTCTGGGCTGAGCTTGGGGCAGGGGGCTGGGGTGCAGGAGGGGGTGAGGCATGCAAGTTCTGGGAGGGTGTTTGGGTGGAGGAGGGGGCTCTGGGTTGGGGCAGAGTGTTGGGGTGCAGGAGGGGGTACAGGGTGCTGGCCGTGGGAGGGGGTCAAGGCTGGGGCAGGGGGTTGGGGTGCAGGAGGGGTTTCGGGGTGCTGGTTCTGGGATGGGAGTCAGGGCTGGGGCAGAGTGTTGGGATGCAGGAGGGGGTACAAGGTGCTGGCTCTGGGAGGATGGTCAGGGCTGGGGCAGAGTGTGGGGTGCAGGAAGGGGTACAGGGTGCTGGCTCTATGAGGGGGCTCAAGGCTGGGGCTTTGGGGTGCAGGAGAGGGTTTGGGGTGCCGGAGGGGGTATGAGGTGCTGGCTCCAGGAGGGGGCTCAGGGCTGGGGGTTGGGGTGCGGCCTCCCGCCGGGCAGCACTCACCTCCAGCGTCTCCCGGTTGGTGGTGAAGTGTGGCTGCCGCTAAGGCAGACACCCTGCCTATCCTGGCCCCACGCCGCTCCCAGAAGGGGCCAACGTGCCCCTGTGGCGGGGGACATGTGGCTCCAAGCGGTGCCCCCCTCCGCAAGCACCACCCCCGCAGCTCTCATTGGCCACAGCTCCCCGTTCCTGGCCAATGGGAGCTGCAGGGGTGGTGCTTGCAGGCAGGAGCAGTGTGCAGAAGGAGACCCCTGTCCCCCCGCCCCCGGAACTGCGTGGCCGCACTGGCAGCTTCCGGGATCAGTGTGAGGCCGGGATAGGCAGGGAGCCTGCCTTAGCGGCAGCCACGCTACACCACCAACCGGGAGACGCCGGAGCTCAGGATCGACCGGTTGGTGACCACTGGTATAGACACTTCTTACAGTGGTGGAAGGGATTTTTCTGTTGTAGGTAATATGCCTCCCTTAGTGACAGTAGCTAGGTCACTGGAAGCATTCTTCCATTGACATACAATCTACATTTTAAGTGTAAAGAGCAACAGAGAGTCCTGTGGCACCTTTAAGACTAACAGATGTATTGGAGCATAAGCTTTCGTGGGTGAATGCCCACTTCATCGGATGCAGTTTCCGATGAAGTGGGCATTCACCCACGAAAGCTTATGCTCCAATACATCTGTTAGTCTTAAAGGTGCCACAGGACTCTCTGTTGCTTTTTACAGATCCAGACTAATAAGGCTACCCCTCTGATTTTAAGTGTAGATCACTCAGGCCTGTGACAGACTTGCAATATCTTGGACAAACTTTATGGAATTAAGTTAAACCTTATTGAATTAGGTTTAATACCTTTGGGGCCCATTCTATTAAAAATGCAACCATGTATGTTATTGTGGAATTGTGTGAAACTTCTCTAGGAGGAGGGGGCTGCTAATATCATTCCTCTGGTCATCAGCTCTCTGGAGAGGTTCACATCTGCTGGTTCAAACTGGATTCTCCAGAGACCAACAGACAAAGAAAGGATTTTTGGATAAATACCCTGGTTTTAAACTGGCTCTGGGCCTTCTTCCTGGTCCAGCAAACGGACAGGATCCTTGCTCCATGGATGGGCCGAATCCTTAGGGGAGGGTTAGAAGGACTTAGGGGCCCCATAAGACTGGGTGCTTGTTCTGAACTGAAGTTGTGCTGATGTTGAAACCATAAGGAAGCCCTTTGGGTGCGGTGCTGGACTGCTCCTCCCATAGCCCATGTTAGGGTGGGGTGATTTTTGGCAAGCTTGGTAGTAGGCATGTAGGTTCTTCATTGTTTTTAATTTGTTTTCTCTGTAGTGCTTTTACCTTAAGAATAAAGCAGGCTTACATAGGAAGAGCTGTGTGGTGTCTATAACTGTGGGCATTCAGGCTGGTAACTGCCTCTGAGAAGAAAGCAAGGCTGTCTCTGCTGGGGAGAACATAGTGAAGGCAGGGGACGGTGCAGCCTGGAAATATGTCTGTCAGAAGGGAGTGAGATGAGGGTCTCTACCCAAGAGGGGATGGCCCGGGAGCCTGCAGTGGAGGTGCTTGCTGGATCATAGGGGGGAATATGTGTGCGGTTGCTCTGCCCTGTGACAAGGCCTTTGTTCTGGTAAGGTAACAACCTTTCTACTGTGTTGTCCTCACTGGCCTCTGCTGACACGTGTTGCTGTTAAGGACATTAGGCCAGACTTTCTACAGGACAGAAGCCAGCAAAACCCCGCTGAGATCATTGGCCGTGCAGTGGCTTCTGTTGGGGTGAACTTGACAGAACCAGGTTTGTGACTGAGGCCCCAGCACGAATAATTCGGCAAAGAGGAGGCGAATTGTCGTGCTAACAAATCCCTCTGTTGTGTGGGAATTGGTGGGATGGGGAGTTCGGGCTAGGTCTTGCAGGGATATTGTGGTGGGGATGTCATTCCCCTAAGAGACATTGGCTGTGCATTACTCCTCTGCTAACAACCTAGCTTCCAGAGCTCAGGGAAGGAGGCTCCTCCCCTTTCCTCCCCCTGAGAGTCACTGAGGGCTTGTCTTCACTACCCGCCTGGATCGGCGGGTAGAAATCGATCTCTCGGGGATCGAATTATCGCGTCTCGTTGGGACGCGACAATCGATCCCCGAATCGACGCGCGTACTCCACCAGCCCAAGTAGGAGTAAGCGCCGTTGACGGGGGAGCCGCGGCGGTCGATTTGCTGCCGTCCTCACAGCGGGGTAAGTCGGCTCGGATATGTCGAATTCAGCTACGCTATTCGCGTAGCTGAATTTGCGTATCTTAAATCGATCCCCCCCCAACGTAGACCTAGCCTGAGGCAAACCCTGGCCAGCTCTTGATTTAGCAGCATCTGTTTTAGAGAGGGAACTTCTGCTTCCTGGTTCTAAAATAACTGTCCACTGCTCCCTCCAACTTGGCCCTTCACGTTCTCAGCATCAGCTGGGGTTTTAAGCTGCTGCGTGCAGGATATTATGACACATCACAGACAGGGGAGCCCTCCAGCACCTCTCCCCCTCCCCCACATTCCCCCACTGCATCCTGGGAAGTTTCAAGGAGGAGGTCAGGCTTGGCTCGGTTGTTCTTTCATCCCCAGTGCAGATGGAGAGTGAGGGTGTGAGGAGTGTGGGGAGACTGGAGGAGGTTCAGTCCCCCTGAGTACTTAGAACAGGGGTCGGCAACCTTTCAGAAGTGGTGTGCTGAGTCTTCATTTATTCACTCTAATTTAAGGTTTCGCATGCCAGTAATACATTTTAATGTTTTTAGAAGATCTCTTTCTATAAGTCTATAATATATAACTAAACTATTGTTGTATGTAAAGTAAATAAAGTTTTTAAAATGTTTAAGAAGCTTCATTTAAAATTAAATTAAAATGCAGAGCCCCCGGGACCGGTGGCCAGGACCCGGGCAGTGTGAGTGCCACTGAAAATCAGCTCGCGTGCCGCCTTCGGCACGTGTGCCATAGGTTGCCCACCCCTGACTTAGAACTAAATCAAATAAGGCTGGGAAATGTGTCTTTCAGCTGAATCACTGGCTTTGTGAGATGAACCTGACCCTCGGAGTCAGGGGAGTGGCATTAATGGCAGCACAAATGCAGTCTGCAATAGCCCTCATCCTTAATAATGAGGTGTTGTTCATGAAGACTATGTGTCCCAGCATGCAGTGCTTCATCTTGATCCGCACAGTATTGCACAGTGAGACCTGCAGGCTCCACTGTGGTATCAAAGGGCACTTGCGATGCAGTCAGTTCCATTGTTTGTGTTGCGGTAGCACCTAGAAGCCTCGGTTCAGAGTTGGAGCCCCGTTATGACAGGCACTCTGTGTTTTGCAGATTAGGGTCAGCCATTATGGTCTAGGCAAGATGCCATTGCGGCCCTTGACTAGACTGGGAAAAATTTAGGCATTCCTAGTGCAAGAAAAAATGAAACCCGGGTACAGTTCTGCAAGCTGGGGATTCTGAGATCAGACTCACTTTCATCTTGAAAGCTCTAAGTCTTGCTCACACTCTGATTGACAGTTTGAAACAGAACATTAAGCTGCTGTATGCAGCACTGGGAGAGCATTCCATATCCTGACATGTAAAGGGGCACTCGTGGCTCTGTCCTGGAGCCTGGAAAGGGTTCCCTAGTGGTGAAGATATCTCTTTGGGACAAGGTAATCTTTGCATCGCTACTTAGATTACTAGATTTCAGGCCAGGTGGGACCATCTGTTCTTGGCTGACCTCTTGCAGAGCATGGACCAGAGAACCTGCTGATGTCATAATGCAAATGTCATCATGTCGGATTGCAGTGACTTTGTCCTGGAAGACAAACTGTTACAAGAGATATCCCGTGTCATGTTAGTGTGTCGCTCTTCAGTGAGGTACCTGCAGCAGGAGTTCTCAAGAAAGAGCCTGTTGTGAGGTTTCCGTTTGCCATAGCTGTGAAAATAGTGGTGTATGGCCCTTTAAAGTGCTCCCTCGAGTGCTGACATTCTCATCAATTAAGATCTTCTGTCAAACATCAGCATGAGCCACAACCAGGCCAGCAAAATGCCATTGCCCTGCTGCTCCTGTTAAAGCCATACACTGTGCACCACTTCTTGTACACCAGTCATTTATGCAGTAGTAATTAATCCTCATTAAATATGTATTTAATTATTTACTGCTATCTGACACAATTACTGTCCTGGTTAATTGAAGGCAAGGAATTGCATGGGGTTGTTATTGCATCTGATTAAATACCAATCAAATATCAGTGGGTGACAATAGCCATTCTGCACACTTCTGCAACCCTTTTAATCCGCCGAGTGCTTTGCAAACACTGATTAATGAAGCCTCACAAACACTGCTGTTCAGTAGGTAAATATTGTTAGACCATGACTCAGCGGATCTCAAACTGTGGGTCGGGACCCCAAAGTGGGTCGCGGTCCCATTTTAATGGGGTTGCCAGGGCTGGCTTAGGCTTCCTGGCACCCAGGGCTGAAGCCAAAGCCTTGGGCCAAGCTGAAGCCCAAATTCCACTGCCTGGGCCAAAGCCCACTGCCTGGGGCTGAAGCCCCTGGGCTCAGGCTTCAGTCCCCCTTCCTGGGGTCGTCTACTAATTTTTGTTGTTGGAAGGGGGTCGTGATGCAATGAAGTTTGAGAACTCCTGGACTACATTGTTCTTGGAGGTCTAGTGGCCTGGGAACAAGTGTGGGTGACAGGAACTCCTGATTTCTATCCCTGGTTCAGGCTTTTACTCCTCACTGTGGGCTGATTACATTTCATCACGCCATGCCTCCATTTTCTGATCTGGAAATGGAGATGATAATCCCAGCACTTTGAAGCTGGGATTGTAGGCCAGTATTTGCTTGATGTTTCCTTATGGCACCCTCTCCACCCATCTACCCTGATCTGTTGCATCCAGTGCTTGTCGCTTGTCTTATACATAGGCTCTCTGGGGCAGGGACTATTTCTTTGTGTTATTTTGTGTGTTTGTCTAGCAGCTAGTGCAGTGGAGCCATAGGCACGACTGGGATACCAACATAAATAATATTCTCCCAATTTTAAAGGGCTGAATGCCCACCCAGCATCCAGGATGCATCGGCACTGAGTAGGAGTGAGTGGCTTGCTCTGGAAGAGGGTGATGTCTCCGGTAGAGAGCAAGCTCCCTGTCTTGGGAGAGGGCGCATGGGCATGTCTACGCTGCAATTAAATACCCATGGCTGGCCCCAGGCCCATGAATCAGGCTCACTGGGCATGGGTTAATTGCGGTGGAGATGTTTGAGCCTGGGCTGCAGCCCAAGCCCTGAGACTCTTGTCCTTCTTGGGGTCCCATTGAGTGTTGTCGGAGCTATTTGCAGACTCTTTGCATCTACCTCTTCCAAAACAACCCAGGAGCATGGGAGTCACATGCCGCACACTCAGCTGTTTCAGTCAGCGAAAGGGCTAGTGGGAGGAATAATGTCCATAGATATCCAGGAAGGGAGCAGGAGAAAATTTCCTTTAGTTGCGTTCCCAAGACTCAACTAATAGGAACTTGAATGGCCGTACTGAACAGACCGGTCCATCTAGTCGGTTTCTTGTCTTTGACAATGGCCAACGTAGATGCTTCAGAGAAACCTTCATAATTTACCTCCTAGTGCATTACTGTGCTGTATATGAAAATGCCTTTCTGACCCTACTAGATGATCAGCTGATGCCTTGAAGCATCAGAATCGAAAGCCCTGGTAATTGTCCCCAGGAAATTGTAATTGCAGCTGCTGTTCCTATTTATATAAGATGATAAAAAGGAGTCTGTAGACCTTTAATCAGATGATTGCCTCAACAATATCCTGCAGCAGTAAGTTCCACGGATTAATTACATGTCTAATTGAAGATTTGTTTCTAATCAGAGACAAATCATGCTGAACTAAACCCCCCCGTCCTCCAGCTGCTGGGACAAGACAGATCATGCTCCACATCGGGAATTCCTGTTCTGAACTAAACGTATCTCAGCAAATTCATTTTAAAGGCTGTTGGAGCCTCCTAATTGACAGTGGAGCCAGGAGTTCTTATTTGTAAAGGGACCTTGGAAAAGGTTGAAGCTTCTGATAAAAAGTGTTACCTCAGAAAATCCCTTTCTTAGCCCGCTTGAGGCTTCTGAATGTGGGGCCCTCTGAGGGGAGGGGAAGTCTCTAACATGCTAATTCACCAGCCACTCTACCTCATCTTCTGTATTGGATACCTGGCCCTGTATTCAAGGAGATGAGAATGTTGCCTCTGTCTGAAAGATACCCACACAGCGGGGTGGCGGCAACCATGGTAATATTTGCGGAACTCTGTACCACTAGAGATGGGCCCAAGTGGAAAGTTTAGATTCAGATCTGTATCTACATGTTTCCATTACGTGGATTCCTTGTTTTGATTTAAGCCTTATTGCTAAGTTCAGTCTTGGTTTTTCTGAGATCCAGAACTTTGTCGCAGGCAGTTCCACAGACCCCAGGCAATGCGTTCTTCCCTAGCATGCTTGCCTGAGACATATTTGTCCTTTGAGTCAGAGCCTGCCAGTGTCGTTTCCTCCCCCCCCCCCCCAGCTGCTCCACATTGGTGAATTCCTTTTCTGAACTAAACGTACCTCAGCAAATTAATTTCAAAGGTTGTTGGAGCCTTCTAACTGACAATGGAGCCAGGAGTTCTTATCTATAAATGGCTCTTGGAGAAGCTTGAAGCTTCTGATGAGAAGTGTTATCTCAGAATATCCCTTTTGTAGTTTGCTTGAGGCTCCTGCACGTGGGGCCCTCTGAGGGGAGGGAATCCCGAGGTGCCGTGGCATGTTCCCCTGCAGCGGAGGTGCTGGGAATCCCAAAGAGAAATCAGTTGGGGAAAAGAGGTGTGCTGCCACTCACTCCAGAATGACCGGACCAAAGCAGCTTTCTGTGCACCTGTCTTCTGGGCCTGTCTGAGCCACTCATGACCAAGATGATTAACAGTCCCCAGAGGACATTTGTTCTGCTAGCTCACGGGTGTGCAAACTTTTTGGCCCGAGGGCCACATCAGGGAATAGAAATTGTGTGGCGGGCCATGAATGCTCACAAAATTGGGGTTGGGATGTGGGAGGGGGTAAGGGCTCTGGTTGGGGGTGTGGGCTCTGGGGTGGGGCTGGGGATGAGGAGTTTGGGGTGTAGCAGGGTGCTCTGGGCTGGGACCGAGGGCTTCAGAGGGCGGGAGGGGTATCAGGGCTGGGGCAGGGGTGTGGGAAGGGGTGCAGGTTCCGGCTGGGGGTGCGGGCTCTGGGGTGGGGCCGGGGATGAGAGGTTTGGGGTGCAGGAGGGTGCTCCGGGCTGGGATCGAGGGGTTTGGAGAGCGGGAGGGGGATCAGGGCTGGGGCAGGGGGTCGGGGTATGGGGAGAGGCTCAGGGGGGCCGGCTCCTACACGGAGGTGCGGCCAGGCGGCTCTGCACACTGCCCCATCCGCAAGCACCCTCCTGCAGCTCCCATTTGAGCACCAGAGGGGGCCATTGGAGCGCGTAGGAGCCGGAGCAGGGCCATGCCGCAGCTTCTGGGAGCCGTGTGGTGCGGCCCCGACCCTGCGCCCCGGCTGGAGCGCTGGAGAGGGGCCAAGCCATATGGTGTGGCTTGCGATCCAGCACCCTGGCCGGAGTGTCGGAGCGGGGTCGAGCTGCATGGTGCGGCCCCCGACCCCGCTCCCCAGGGGGAGCTTGCGGGCCATAGTTTGCCCACCCCTGTGCTAGCTCCTGAAGAGAGACTGCCTTGGCTTCTGGTCAGGTCCTCGCTAGGAAGGGGTAGCATTGGCCTCTCTCTTGCCAGGTCCCTCCACTCAGCCTGGCCATGGAGAATGAGGAGAGGCAACATCGCCAGGTGCCAGGCAAACAACAGCAGCATTCAAAGGGCAGCCAGGAGAAGCTGCCCCAGCTATGCCCAGGCTCCCACAGTATGAGGTGTTCTAAGAACCTCACACTGGAGGAGGGTTTCCTTTCATCCAAACAGCTCGAGGATCCTCGGGGCTGCGTCTCTGCTGAGAGCACAGACAGCGGCCTTCTGGAGCTCTGCGCCTGGAGCTCAACACCCTCGCCACGCCTGCCTCAGAGCTGCTGCAGGGAGTCGGCTTCTTCTCCAGCAGGATGGTGTCGCTCAGCATTCCCTTGTTTGTTCAGCAAGGGTCAGGTTTCCAAAGCCCTCAGCCCTCACGCAGGAGCCTAAGGGCAGGTCTACATTATGAACTTGCTTCGGTGCAACCGCGCTACTGTAGCGCTTCTGGTGAAGATGCTCTAAGCTGATGGGAGATAATTTCATCTCTGCGAGAGGCTGTAGCTATGTCGTCGGGAGACAGGAGGTATAACTTTTTAGTTATACAAAGTGGGTGTGTAGCAGGGACCTGGCCTTCGTGACATGGGCAGAAATACCCCAGGCAGGTTCTCGAGGTGAGCTGGTGCTGGATGCTGAGCCCTTTTGAATATCTAGCCACGTCCTTCAGATGCCTGTGTGGGCACTGAGGCAGTCAGCTCCTGACTCCAACTGGCTCAATGTGGTGTTTAGCATTGGAAGGCTTTTCATTGTGGAGCCAGCCTCGCCTGCCCCTGTGACTCTCAGGCCTGCCCTGCCCGCAGCCTCTCCTCCCACTTCCTCCGCAACCCCTCACGAGATTGGCATAAAAATCAGGAGATTTACAACAGTGAAGTTTTGGGTTCTCTTCACTTGCCCTCTGGTGTTGGAAGGTTTGGGGATCACGTTCCCAGGAGAACACGCAACTTGACTTTTCTTTGTAAATGGAAGCTGAGATTCTCCCGGAAGAACCCGGTTCAGCAGCTGGGCCTGAAGGAAAACACTGAGTAGTGTGAGATTCACAGTGATGTCACCAGAGCTGGCAATGGGGAACTGAACTATCTGAGTGTCTCCCTCACTCATCACTGCACCCCACAGAGCAGGTGATTGCACCAGCGAAAAGGGAGGCAGACGTTGCTGTTAAGATGAGACAAGATTGCTGCTTCTTTCTATCCCATGCACCCAGTGGCGTAGCCAGGTGGAGGGAAGAGGGGAAGTAGAAAAAAAAAAAAGGCACCACCCGCTGTGGCGCTTTTACTGACGGGGCAGCGTTCTGGGTCTTTGGCGGCACCTCGATGGCGGGACCTTCACTCGCCCCGCAGGTCTTCGGCAGCATTTCGGCGATGAAGCTTCAGTGCCGCCGAAGACACCCGAAGCGAGTGAAGGGAAAGGGGCTGCTGGGGGGACCCCGGATCCCAGCAGTGGGGGGCTCCCAGAGGGGGACAGCCCAGCAGCGCTCTCCGCAGCAGGGGCAGCAGCATCGCCTCGGGGGCAGCGCGGACTCGGAGTCGACGGGTCAGACCCAGCGCACGCTGAGCAGGGGACCCCTGAGCCGGGCTGTACCATCTCGGGGGTGGGGGGAGGAAAGAACAGGCTGCAGCTCCCAGGAGGGGACCCAGCTGCCCCCCCCCCGAAGGCTAATGCATCCAGCAGAGAGCCCCCAAGCAGCCGCCGAGTGGGGATGTCCCAACCCCGTCCCCCGCGCCCATTCCCCAGGGATCGCATACTGTGCCACTAACCCTTCCCCCTCTCCAGCACATGGTGCAGTCAGTTCTGTCCTAGGGCAGTGCTGTATCAGCCAATCAAATCATAACGTGGGGGCCTTCTGACCAATCAGCTGCTGCTTCATGTTACAACCCGATGCAAGGAGGGAGGCATCTGTAAAGCTCTTTAAAGGGTCACCCAGGTGGCAGGGGGTGGGGAAGGGGAGAGTTTGGATAGACCAAGGGGGGTGGGGGTGGCAACTTTTTTTTTTTTTTTTTTTTTTTTTTTTTTTTAACCGGTGTGAGTTGGAACCCAGGCTCCCGGGTGAGTAAAATTAAAAAGGTGCCACTTGTGCTCGGTGGGGGAGCGGCCGCTACCCCTGCTCCCCCCCAGCTACGCTACTGCATGCACCCCCTCCTTCTGATACTGGAGGCCAGATTTAATTCTCTTCTAGCACTTCTGTCTGAGTGAATCATATTCCGCTGCAAGGAGCGGGGAGGGCAGGGCAGGGGTACTGGCCATTATTTTAATAGGTCATCAGACTGGAGCAGATCATTGGAAGGCTGATAAGTCCAGAGAGCCGTGAGCTATTGATTAGCTCACTATTGCTCGTACCTTTGAAGGTGCAAATGAAGGAACAAGCAATGCCAGCCAATCTAGATGCTTCAGTAAAGGGAAGATGTTAGCATTGCTCTTAGTGCAGCTGCTTCACTAGAAAGAAGGAACCAGTTTATATCAGGAGGCCAAAAACAGAAGTACAACATTAATTACTGCCTGGCACACCAGGAAATAAGCAGCAAAGAAACCAAGAGACTTTGGAAAGCTTTCATTGTGAGGGCTCTTTGTTTAAAGGGGCAGTATGCCCAGTCACTTGCAGTGGTTAGTTTTGTTGTTTGTCACCTTGCAGCCTCTTGGATGCTCAAAAGTGACATTTCCCATCCCTCCACTTTTGCTCTTACCTATTTTCAGAGATAATTGAAAGTTTCTGGCCCTCCTGGTTACAGAGAAAAGCTTGAAAACATGATCCAAGTGCTCCTTAAAGTCTCAAAAAGCAAATAAAAAGAACACAATGTATATTGTTTTACAAATTTCATGATTTTTATGGCAAACTCCTGATTTTGGGGCCTGACTCATTGTTTTGGAGCCTTTGCTGAGCCTGTTGGCAATACGTGAAGCTGCAGGCTCTCCTCGTACCTGTGTTCTCACACAATGCTATATCCTGAGATGTCTTTAACCTGAAGGATTGCACAGAGCAGAAAACAATAATAATAAAACCACGTTAAAACTTATTTATGTGGTGAATAGCCTCATGCATAACCTGATTAATTGGAGCATTCAGCATCTAAACCAGGGCTTCACTGAGAGGTTTTGCAGCTTCCCTGTAGGAGAACATGATACAAATTGTTTGCTTATTTTATATCCCTGTTGTCATATGCATGGTACATATGGGCAGCACAGCTCTGGGGATATTTTTGAGTGTTATCTTGTGCTCCCTCTGCTGGCCAAATGGCAACTAGAGTCCCCTTGAAACAGGAGCGACTTGGGTATCAATTCCTTAGCGCAGTGGTCTCCAAACTTTTTTGATCGCGCACCCCTATCAGTAACATTTTTTTTGAGCACGCACGCCCTGCCGCGCCGAAGCAAAAAAAAAAAAAAAAAAAGCCGCTCGGACTCCCGCCTGATGGCCAAAAAGTGCTCATCCTGCCGTGCACCCCCAAGGATCCTCTTGCGCACCCCCTGGGGAGTGCGCACCCCACTTTGGAGACCGCTGCCTTAGCGAACCAGCAGTGTGAATTTTCTGCAGTGTTTCGAATCCTGGGGAGGTTTGCCCAGCTTTCCTCCCCTGGCAGCACATTTTAGTACTGCCCCTTTACACAGGGTCCTCTTAAGACAGATTTAAACTCCAAGTTTCCTTGTTTGTGTTTTGGAACGGGTAGCAGGGCTGGCACCTTCCCGAGAAATAGGGTGACCAGATGTCCCGATTTTATAGGGACAGTCCCGATTTTGGGGTCTTTTTCTTATATAGGCTCCTATTACCTCCCACCCCCGTCCCGATTTTTCACATTTGCTGTCTGGTCACCCTACCGAGAAAGGACAAAGGTGAGGTGTTATAGCAAACTGGGGGACACCTGAGAGGCAAAGCATGACTGCAATGTTTATCTGGAAAAACCTGATCCTCACTCCGCCTCTTTGCAAACCTGCTGTGTGGGGCCAAGTCCACAGCCCCAACCTGGGCATTTACTGTGCCTAGAGCTGAAGAAGGGGTTCCGGTCTCCTTGAGGCATTGCTGTCAAATCTAGGCACCAGAGCGTGAATCTTTTATTACTCAGAGGCAGCTCTTTGCAGTCAACATTATGGTCCTATGCTTGTCATGTGGAAAATTTTAATTTAGGAGCACCCAGCATTTGCCATGCAGAGGGCCAACTTCCTGGGAGCCTGTGGGCTGCATTTTATTTGGATAAAAGTTTACATAAATGTTTCACTAAAAAAACAACTGTACTCAACCCTAATGAATGCTGGGATTCGACTATTTCTTGGCAGGCAGGTAGCAATCGCTTGTTCGCTTCGTTCTGCAATAATGAAAACTGGCAGTTGATGGGTTTTGTCCTCACCCCAAAGTCACGGGGGTGGGGATTGCAAATGGTTTTATGGAATAGGAAGATTAAGTGACCTCCAAACCAGAGCACCACAGGCTGTGACCCTACATAAAGGACATGTGCCTGGCCTCAGATAGCGCTCGCTCCGTCTATGATGGAGGCCTCCCATATGCGGTGCACGCAACCCCTCTTGTGATCCTCCTCCCACCTGTCTGGGGGGTTCTTTGCTCTCCTTTATACCCCCTATGTGGACCTAGGCAAGGAGGTGCAGCTGAAGTTTGGCGTTCCAAGTGGACTTTGCAGGGTTAGAGCAGCTAGTCCATCTTTGTTGTGGGCCATCAGCACTGGAGTCAGACGGGATCCTGGATGCTGTCAGGAATGGTGCTCTGCCTGGGGGGCTGGGTGCCATTGGTGTGTCTGGAGCTGGGACCCTGGAACAGCAGGACACCGTGCTGTTCCATAGACTAAAGCCATTTCAGTTGTGTGGTGCTGGTGCCACATCCGTTGGGTGTAGCTGAAGAATCTGTGTTGTGCAATGTCAGCCTGGTGTAGTTACAGGGGTGTACTGTGCCATGTTGATCCTGTGTACTTATGAAATCTGCATGAAACTAATTTGATCTTATCAAGGAAAAAAAAAGGCAGTATTGGTATTTTTGGTTTTGTTTGGTGGTGGTGAGGAGTTGGATGGGGGGAGGGTCATTTTTCCCCACTTTGTTGAATTTGTGTGTCATTCTGAGCTATTCACCTGACCATAATATGAAGATGTTTGGTACTCGGGACATTTGGCTCTCACTGCAATGTGTGAATGGAAATGTAGCATTCTAAACATCTACACGAGGAGTGAAGAGAGGGTAAAGGTCCGAGCTCTGCCTGTTAGGAAGCTATCCAATTGTCCGGAGTTGTTGGTGACTGGGGAGTGGAAACAAGTCCGTGAATGTACTGAAGGAGTAAAAAATCAATCAGTCTTCAATCTAGATCAAATACAAACACTGTCAAGAATCATTAAGCAGCGAGATAGAAAGGGGTTCGTGTGCATGGTAAAGAGTACAGAAAATTGGCTCTTTTACCTTCTTGGAGATCAATTGTGTCATGGAATGAAATTGCCTATTGAGGCAGAGGAGAAGAATGCTGATGATCCTGTAAGTGACACAAGCGACACATTTTCATTGCCGTTGTCCTCATCCAAATGTAGCCACGATGATAAACTGAAATCCCTGTGCTAGGCCTTCAGCAGCATCTTCATTCAGGAGCTGGCTCTCTTGCCCTTGTTACGTAACAGGTTCAACCTAAACTCATGTAAGCCAGGTTAAGAGCATCCACACATAGAGTCACATCAATTTAGCTAAATCAGTTCAACCTCCCACCTTCAGTGAAACCTGTGTAAGTCTGTATGCAGGCCAGCCCATAGGCTTTGATACCCAAACCAGGGCCCAGATCACTTGGGCAGGGCAGTAGCTGTGCCATGCAGCCAGAGGAAGGGGTCTCCAGAGCATACCCAGAGCGTTATTGCCTAGTCATTGCTCCATGGTGACAGGCAGGGCCGGCTCCAGCGTTTTTGCCGCTCCAAGTGGCCAAAAAAAAAAAAAGCTGCGATCAGCGGTGGCTCTACCCCGCCACTTCATTCTTCGGCGGCAATTCGGCAGCGGGTCCTTCCCTCCGAGAGGGACTGAGGGACCCGCCGCTAAAGAGCTGGACGTGCCGCCCCTTTCCGTTGGCCGCCCCAGACACCTGCTTGCTGCACTGGTGCCTGGAGCCGGCCCTGGTGACAGGCAGCAATCTTTGCTTGGCCCCCATGCTCCACCCACTTCTAAGCCTGTCTGCACAGAAGGGAGAATAGCAGCAGCCCAGTGGAAGCAGGGTCCAGTGCTGATACAAGGGAATGAACGTCTCCTTATGTTCCTCTTACTCCCTGACATGGCATGGTGCACCACTGAGCCCTTGCTGAGTGGTGATTGTTCCACTAAAAAGATCAAGATAAAAACCTGAGCCTAAAGTTGTGACCTTCTTTTGCATTAATGCCCCCTTCAGTGTCTCACAAAATGAGCAATATAATGAAGTGATTGAAGCACTTTGCTCTAAATATACTCCTCCAGACCAGACAGATTTAAACTCCCAGACTCAGATGCTGCAAATGGGGGGGAAAAAAAGGGGGAAAAACTGAAAGAAGCGCTAAGAGGATCAGCATGGTCATGCAAAAAGACTGATCAGACATGAGAAATGACCCGATAATAGTATCCATTCAGGGAAAAATGCATTGCTGCTAAATGCTGATTGTACAGCTGAAAATAAACCTGCTCTATATTGTGTCTAGGTTACTGAAGAGAGCATCCCAAAATGCAGAGAATAGTATGAGAGGATTTCTGCCATTTTGCTCAGAGAAAATAAAATGAAAGAGATGAGACCTTCACAGGAGCAATCAACTCCAGCATTTGCTTTCTGCGCAGTGAGCACACTGTTGAAACCTTCTTGAAGAAAGAAGTAGCACCTTACACAGCACATGGGGGCAGTTCAACATTTTTTCCACACTGCCATCAGCCTCCTGGTTGATTGACTGATACCTTCCACTCCGGGTCTTTGGCGGAAATTCGGTGGCGGGTCCTTCACTCGCTCCGGGCCCCGCCGCTGAAGTGCCCCGAAGACGCGGAGCGGAAGGACCCCCGCTGCCGAAGACCCCAGGCCCCCTGAATGCTCAGAGGAGGAGCGCTGCTGCCTAGGGCGGCAAAAACCCTGGCGCCGCTCCTGCAGATTCTGGCTGATGTATCTTTACCAATGGCCCGTTATTCAAAAATGGTGGCTGGCAGAATATGATCAAATCATACACCAATACATTTAATACATGCTACATTATTATTTTTTATTTTAAATTATATTAATACAAACATAAAATCCTACTACTACAGGGATGTGGGCTCTGGGGTGGGGCTGAGGATGAGGGGTTTGTGGTGTGGGAGGGGGCTCAGGGGTGGGGCAGGGGGTTGGCGTGTAGGAGGGGGCTCAGGACCAGGACATGGGGCTGGGGTGGGAGGGGTGTGGGGTCCTGGTGGCACTTACCGTGGCTCCCAGGAAGCGGCTGCCAGGTCCCTGCAGCCCCTAGGCACATGGGCGGCCAGGAAGGCTCCATGGTGCTGCCCTCACGCCCGCAGGCTCCGCCCCCACAGCTTCCATTGGTTGCGGTTCCTGGCCAATGGGAACTGCAGAGCCGGCACTCGGGGTGGGGGCAGCGCATGGAGTCTCCCTGGCTGCCCATGTGCCTTGGAGCCGCGCGGTTGGCAGTGCCGACCGGAGCACCCAAGGTCCCTTTTCAGCGGGGCATTCTGGTTGAAAACCGGACTTCTTGCAACCCTATCTGTATCATGCTCTGCACTGCTCCACACTAGTCTTGTGTCATTATGGGGGTTGGATTCTACCCATTCCAATCCAGATGTGTGTTGGACTCCATTAGCCTTGTGTAGGTACAGAGGTCCCGATTCAGGAAAACCCTTAAGCACATGCTTGAGTCCGTTCATGTCCAGGAAAGCATTTAAGCTTGGCCCTAGCACGGGCTTTCCTGACTCAGGACCAGACCCAGGACCATATCGGCTATGAGGGCTAACAGAGTATGTAGCATGTTGGCCCAGTTTGCCTCTGGGCTTTGCATGCTGACAGGCCAAGCATGGAGCAGAAAAAAGAGGGTCCTGATTGTCTCTTCTTTGACACCCGTGTCATCCCATTGGGTATGTTTACACTACGGGATTAATCCGAATTTATATAATTCGAATTTTGGAAACAGATTGTATAAAGTCGAATGTATGCGGCCACACTAAGCACATTAATTAGGCGGTGTGCGTCCATGTACCGGGGCTAGCGTCGATTTCCGGAGCGTTGCACTGTGGGTAGCTATCCCATAGCTATCCCATAGTTCCTGCAGTCTCCTCTGCCCACTGGAATTCTGGGTTGAGATCCCAATGCCTGATGGGGCCAAAAACATTGTCGCGGGTGGTTCTGGGTACATCCTCCCCCCTCTCCAGGGAAGCAACGGCAGACAACCGTTTCGCGCCTTTTTCCTGGGTGAACAGTGCAGACGCCATACCACGGCAAGCATGGAGCCCGCTCAGCTCAAGACAGCAGTCATGAACATTGTAAACACCTCGCGCGTTATCGTGCAGTTTATGCTGAACCAGAACCTGCAAAACAAGGCGGCGAGGAGTAGGCTACGGTAGCGCGGCGGCGAGAGTGATGAGGACATGGACATGGAATTCTATCAAACCGCGGGCCCCGGTGCTTTGGAGATCATGCTGTTAATGGGGCAGGTTATAGCCGTGGAATGCCGATTCTGGGCCCGGGAAACAAGCACAGACTGGTGGGACCGCATAGTGTTGCAGGTGTGGGACGATTACCAGTGGCTGCGAAATTTTCGCATGCGTAAGGGCACTTTCTTGGAACTTTGTGACTTGCTTTCCCCTGCCCTGAAGCACCAGAATACCAAGATGAGAGCAGCCCTCACAGTTGAGAAGCGAGTGGCGATAGTCCTGTGGAAGCTTGCAATGCCAGACAGCTACCGGTCAGTCGGGAATCAATTTGGAGTGGGCAAATCTACTGTGTGGGCTGCTGTGATGCAAGTAGCCAAAGCAATCACTGAGCTGCTGCTACGAAAGGTAGTGACTCTGGGAAATGTGCAGGTCATAGTGGATGGCTTTGCTGCAATGGGATTCCCTAACTGTGGTGGGGCGATAGATGGAACCCATATCCCTATCTTGGCACCGGAGCACCAGGGTACCCAGTACATAAACTGCAAGGGGTACTTTTCAATGGTGCTGCAAGCACTTGTGGATCACAAGGGACGTTTCACCAACATCAACGTGGGCTGGCCGGGAAGGGTTCATGACGCTCAGGTCTTCAGGAACACTAATCTGTTTAAACAGCTGCAGCAAGGGACTTACTTCCCAGACCAGAAAATAACCGTTGGGGATGTTGAAATGCCTATAGTTATCCTTGGGGACCCAGCCTACCCCTTAATGCCATGGCTCATGAAGCCATACACAGGCAGCCTGGACAGGAGTCAGGAGCTGTTCAACTACAGGCTGAGCAAGTGCAGAATGGTGGTAGAATGTGCATTTGGCCGTTTAAAAGGTCGCTGGTGCTCGTTACTGACTCGGTCAGACCTCAGCCAAACCAATATCCCCATTGTTATTGCTGCTTGCTGTGTGCTCCACAATCTCTTTGAGAGTAAGGGGGAGACCTTTATGGCGGGGTGGGAGGCTGAGGCAAATCGCCTGGCTGCTGATTATGCGCAGCCAGACACCAGGGCGATTAGAAGATCACACCAGGAAGCGCTGCGCATCAGAGAAGCTTTGAAAACCAGTTTCATGACTGGCCAGGCTATGGTGTGAAAGTTCTGTTTGTTGAAAACCCGCCCCCTTGATTGACTCATTCCCTGTAAGCAAACCACCCTCCCCCCTTAAATCACAGCTTGCTTTTAAAGGAAATAAAGTCACTATCGTTTAAAAATCATGTATTCTTTATTAATTGATTATAAACATAGGGAGAGAACCGACAAGGTAACCTGGGTGAGGTTTGGGAGGAGGATAGGAGGGAAGTAAAAGGCCACTGAAAAAATTCAATATAATGACAGCCTTTAAGTTGGGCTGTCCACTGGGGTGGAGTTGGAGGGTGCACGGAGCCTCCCTCCCCGCGTTCTTACACGTCTGGGTGAGGAGGATATGGAACATGGTGAGGGGGGAGGGAGCTTATACAGCGGCTGCAGCGGCAGTCTGTTATCCTGCTGCCGTTCCTGAAGCTCCACCAGACGCCGGAGCATGTCCGTTTGATCACGCAGCAGCCCCAGCGTTGCAGCCTGCCACCTCTCATCTCGAGCGTCCCTCATGACCTCACGTTCACTGGCATCTTTCCTGTATTTAGATACCATGTCCTTCCACTCATTCAAATGAGCTCTTTCATTGCGGGTGCATTCCATTATTTCCGAGAACATCTCGTCTCGCGTCCTCTTTCTCTGCCGCCTTATCTGAGATAGCCTTCGGGACGGAGGAGGGAGGCTTGAAAAATTTGCAGCTGCTGGAGGGAGGGAGGGATGAAAAAAAGGAGAGAAGTTTTTAAAATTATACATTTTACAGAACAGTGCTTATACTCTTTCATGGTGAACAACACTATTCACATTACATAGCACATGTGATTTCAGTACAAGGTCGCATTTTCCATCTTAATATTGAGTGCCTGTGGCTTTGGTGTTAGAGATCACAGACGCAGGTCCGGGCAACAGAATTCAGCTTGCATGCGGCCATGGTAAGCCATTGTCTTTCGGCTTCTGCGCCCTCCTTTCCCACATACCAAGCAAAGCCCGTTGACTGCTGCGGTTTTCCTGTTAACCTTCAGCAGCAGAAAACAAATTAACCCCCACCCCCATCCAATTCTCTGGGATGATTGCTTTATCCCTCCCCCCACCACGTGGCTGGTATCAGGGAAGATCCCTGCAGAAACCAAACTAACCCCCCGCTCCCCCCTCCCGCCATGAATTATCTGGGATGATCGCTGTACCCCTCCCCCCACCGCGTGGCTGGTATCAGGGAAGATCCCTGCTAGCCAAATGCGAAAAGCTCAGGGCCAATTTCCCCTCCCCCCCCCCCCCCCCCCCCCCCGCGCTTGGCTAACTGCAGGGAAGGATTTCTTTTCAGCCACAGGCAAACAGCCCAGTAGGAACGGCCACCTCTGTCCCCTTAATTAAATTCCCGTATTTCAACCAGGTTACCATGAGCGATATCACTCTCCTGAGGATTACACAGCGAGATAAAGAACGGATGTTGCTGGAATGCCGGCAAACACCGGGACCATACGCTGCCAGGCTTTGTCATGCAATGATACCAGATAACTTGCTACTAGCATGGCGTGGTCAAGTGTCCTGCCATGGAGGACGGAATAAGGCTGCACTGCCCAGAAACCTTGTGGCAAGGCTTTTGGAGTACCTCCAGGAGAGCTTCATGGAGATGTCCCTGGAGGATTTCCGCTCCATCCCCAGACACGTTAACAGATTTTTCCAGTAGCTGTACTGGCCACGAATGCATCCCAATCCTCCGGGCAAAGTAATCATTAAAAAACGCTTGCTTTTAAAACAAGTTTTATATTTTAAAAGGTAAATTCACCTGAGATCCCTTCCATGGGGTCATGGTCTTGGATACTGGCTTGGGAGGGTTGGGAGGGTACTTCAGTCAGGCTGAGAAAAAGATCCTGGCTGTTGGGGAGAACGGAGTGCTGTGTGCTCTCCGCAAGCTCGTCCTCCTCCTCCTCTTCCCCGTCCGCAGAATCCTCAGGTGTAGCTGATGAGATTACCCCCGCCTCGGAATCCACGGTCAGAGGTGGGGTAGTGCTGGCGGCCCCCCCTAGAACTGCATGCAGCTCGGCGTAGAAGCAGCATGTCCGCGGCTCTGACCCGGAGAGACCGTTTGCCTCCTTTGTTTTTTGATAGGCTTGTCTGAGCTCCTTGACTTTCACGCGGCACTGCTCTGAGTCCCTATTGTGGCCTCTCTCCATCATGCCCTTGGAGATTTTTTCAAAAGTTTTGGCATTTCGTCTTTTCGAACGAAGTTCTGCTAGCACTGAATCCTCTCCCCATATAGCGATCAGATCCAGTACCTCCCGTTCGGTCCATGCTGGTGCTCTTTTTCGATTATCGGCCTGCATGGTTACCTGTGCTGATGAGCTCTCTGTGGTCACCTGTGCTCTCCACGCTGGGCAAACAGGAAATAAAATTCAAATGTTCGCGGGGCTTTTCCTGTCTACCTGGCCAGTGCATCCGAGTTCAGATTGCTGTCCAGAGCGGTCACAATGGTGCACTGTGGGATAGCTCCCGGAGGCCAATACCATCGAATTGCGGCCACACTAACCCTAATTCGAAATGACAATATCGATTTTGGCGCTACTCCGCTCGTCGGGGTGGAGTACAGAAATCGATTTTAAGAGCCCTTTATTTCAAAATAAATGGCTTCGTTGTGTGGACGGGTGCAGGGTTAATTCGATTTAACGCTGCTAAATCCGAATTAAAGTCATAGTGTAGACCAGGCCATTGTCTTCCCAGCGTTATTCCTGCTTTACCCTGGAGGGAGGAAGATAGGAACAGGGCCCAATGGGTTTAGTCATTCAAATCTAACAGACAGACTGAAAGCTCAGGGAGTGTGTGTGAAAGAAACGAGTCTCTCTCTGGGGAAATGGAAAACCTTAACATTGGTCTTATTCTCAGGGGAGGGTGATCTTTAATGCTGAGAGTAATTAACCATTGGAACAATTTACTGAGGGTCGTGGGGGATTCGCCGTTGCTGACAAGTTTTCAGTCCAGACTGGATGTCTGTCTAAATGCTCTGCTCTAGGAATCATTGTGGGGCAGTTCTCTGGCCTGTGTGGTACGGGGGGAGGAGGGTGGTGGTGGTCAGACTGAACGATCACAGTGGGCCCTTCTGGCCTTGGAATCTGTAAATCAGTCACTGGCAAGTGGGTCTGCAAAGTGGGTCTCAGCCACAGAGTGCCTGGGGCGTCTCTGCTTTTGTCTGTACGGTCATTTATCCTGGCATGAATGGCACAGTTAACTAATTGAATCCTTAATGTCCCAATGCATTTAAAAACACACATAATTCAAGCATCCTCTATATGTGGGACCACCTGCCCTCCCACCCGGCCTCTCCCTGCTCTGTCCAAAGTGCATTTTCTGTTACTGAAAGCGATTTGCATCAAAGATGGAGGGTTGAAAATCTTCCTGTGTGGTCCTTAGTATTCCACTTTGCCAGGCCCATACTCCCTGCACTGGCCTCCTCCATGCCAAAACCAGGGGGCCTGTCAAGGCTGTATCCCCACTTTGAACTTTAGGGTACAAATGTAGGGGCCTGCATGAAAACTTCTAAGCTTATCTACCAGCTTAGCTCTGGTCCGCTGCCACCATCTTAAGAATTCCCTCCCTGGGAAGCCTTGAGAAACCTTTCACCAATTCCCTGGTGAATACAGATCCAAACTTTTTGGATCTTAAACAAGGAGAAATTGACCCTTCCCCCCTCCTTCCTTTCACTAACTCCTGGTGAATACAGATCCAAACCCCCTTTGGATCTTAAAACAAGGAGAAACCAATCAGGTTCTTAAAAAGAAGGCTTTTAATTAAAGCAAAAGGTAAAAATCATCTCTGCAAAATCAGTATGGAAAATAACTTTACAGGGTAATCAAACTTAAAGAGCTCAGAGGAATCCCCTCTGTCTTAGGTTCAAAGTATAGCAAACAAGATAAGCACTCTGGTAAAAGGTACATTTACAAGTTGAGAAAAACAAAGTAAATCTAAGACGCCTTGCCTGGCTTTTACTTACAATTTTGAAATAAGAGAGACTTGTTTAGAAAGATGGGGAGAACCTGGATTGATGTCTGGTCCCTCTCAGTCCCAAGAGCGAACAACCCCTTAAACAAAGGACACACACAAAAACCTTTCCCCCCCCAAGATTTGAAAGTATCTTGTCCCCTTATTGGTCCTTGGGGTCAGGTGTCAGCCAGGTTACCCGAGCTTCTTAACCCTTTACAGGTAAAAGGATTTGGAGTCTCTGGCTAGGAGGGATTCCATAGCACTGTACACAGGAGAGCTGTCACCCTTCCCTTTATAGTTATGACACGCCCCCCCAAATCACAGATAGTGTTGGACGTCCGGTTCCACACTGGCTGTGATTTCTTCCTGGAGCTTTAGGAGAAAACAGAGTTAATAAAACACATGTACCTTTAGACATACTACTAATTATATAAAAACTAACAATATGTTTTATTTCAAGAACAATTGTTAACCAGTTAACTCTGGGAAACTTTCCCGGGAGAGTGCATCAGCCACTTTGTTAGAAGCTCCCGAAATGTGTTGTATTTCAAAATCAAAATCTTGGAGAGCTAAACTCCACCGAAGAAGTTTTTTGTTATTTCCCTTGGCGGTATGAAGCCACTGTAGCGCAGCATGGTCTGTTTGTAGTTGGAACCGCCGTCCCCAAACATATGGGCGTAGCTTTTCCAGCGCGTACACAATGGCGTAGCATTCCTTTTCGCTGATTGACCAGTGGCTTTCCCTCTCAGACAGTTTCTTGCTGAGAAACACGACAGGATGGAATTCTTGATCCGGTCCTTCCTGCATTAAAACTGCTCCCACGCCTTGCTCGGACGCATCTGTGGTTACTAGGAACGGTTCGTCAAAGTCTGGGGCCCTTAGCACAGGGTCAGACATGAGTGTTGCCTTAAGCTGGTTAAAGGCCTTTTGACACTTATCAGTCCACTGAACTGCATTTGGCTGTTTCTTTCTGGTTAGGTCTGTCAGCGGGGCGGCGATTTGGCTGTAGTGTGGTACAAATCGCCTATAATATCCGGCCAAGCCTAAGAAGGATTGGACCTGTTTCTTTGACTTTGGAACCGGCCACTTTTGGATAGCATCCACTTTGGCCTGTAGGGGATTTATAGTTCCTTGACCCACCTGGTGCCCCAGGTACGTCACTCTGTTTTGGCCTATTTGACACTTTTTAGCCTTAACAGTTAGTCCTGCCTGCCGGATGCGCTCGAAGACTTTTTTCAGGTGCTCCAGGTGTTCTGTCCATGAATCAGAAAAAATGGCCACATCATCGAGGTAGGCAACTGCAGATTCTCCCAATCCTGCTAGGAGACCATCTACAAGTCTTTGGAAGGTGGCGGGTGCATTTCGCAACCCGAAAGGGAGTACATTGAATTCATACACCCCTGCCTGGGTGACGAAGGCTGACCTTTCCTTAGCGGGTTCATCTAGTGGTACTTGCCAGTACTCTTTGGTTAAGTCTAAAGTAGAGATGAATTGGGCATGTCCCAATTTTTCCAATAGCTCATCTGTGCGTGGCATTGGATAGTTGTCAGGACGAGTTACAGCATTTAGCTTACGGTAGTCCACGCAAAAGCGTATTTCCCCATCTGGTTTGGGAACTAGAACCACTGGAGATGCCCATGCACTGGTAGAGGGGCGGATTATACCCATCTGTAGCATGTCCTGGATCTCCCTTTGTATAGCCGCTTGGGCATGAGGTGACTCCCGGTAGGGTGGGGTTCTAATTGGGTGAGCATTACCTGTGTTAATGGAGTGGTATGCCCGTTCAGTCCGTCCTGGAGTGGCTGAGAAAATCGGTGCAAAGCTTGTGCACAGCTCCTTTATCTGCTGTCGCTGCAGACGTCCCAGGGTCGTGGAGAGGTTCACCTCTTCCACGCCACCATTCCTTTTTCCTTCATAGTACACACCTGCAGGCCACTCCGCGTCATCAGTTTCCTGGGCTGTAAACTGGCAAATGTTTAATTCTCTAGAATAAAAGGGCTTAAGAGAATTAACATGGTATACCTTAGGCTTTATGTTGGAGGTGGGGGAGGCTATGAGATAGTTAACAGCTCCTAGGCGCTCCTGGACCGTGAATGGTCCTTCCCACGACGCTTCCATTTTATGGGCCTGGAGCGCCTTTAAGACCATGACTTGGTCTCCTACTTTGAAGGACCGTTCTCTGGAATGTTTATCATACCAGGCCTTTTGCTCTTCCTGAGCATCCTTTAGGTTTTCTTTAGCAAGGGCTAAAGAGTGTCGGAGGGTGTTTTGTAGGTTGCTTACAAAGTCTAGAATGTTAGTTCCTGGAGAAGGCGTAAACCCCTCCCATTGCTGCTTCACCAACTGTAATGGCCCCTTAACCTCGCGGCCATACACAAGTTCAAATGGTGAAAACCCTAAACTGGGATGTGGTACAGCCCTGTAGGCAAAAAGCAACTGCTGCAACACTAGGTCCCAATCATTGGAGTGTTCATTTACGAATTTACGTATCATGGCCCCCAAAGTTCCATTAAACCTCTCCACCAGACCATTGGTTTGATGGTGATGAGGGGTGGCAACCAAGTGATTCACCCCATGAGCTTTCCACAGGTTTTTCATGTTCCCTGCCAGGAAATTAGTTCCCGAATCTGTAAGTATGTCGGAGGGCCACCCTACCCTGGCAAAAATGTCTGCTAATGCCTGGCACACACTTTTAGCCTTGGTGTTGCTTAAGGGTACAGCTTCCGGCCATCGGGTAGCAAAATCCATGAAAGTCAGTACGTACTGCTTTCCTCTGGGTGTCTTCTTTGGGAAAGGACCCAGAATATCCACAGCTACTCGCTGAAATGGGACCTCAATTATGGGTAGTGGCTGGAGAGGGGCTTTAACCTGGTCTTGGGGCTTTCCCACTCGTTGGCACACCTCACAAGACCGGACATAATTAGCAACGTCCTTGCCCATTCCCTCCCAGTGGAAGGACTTCCCCAACCGGTCTTTGGTTCTGTTCACCCCAGAATGGCCACTGGGATGATCATGGGCTAAGCTCAAGAGCTTTACCCGATATTTAGTGGGAACTACCAACTGTCTTTGAGGATGCCAGTCTTCCTGGTGCCCACCAGAAAGAGTCTCCTTGTATAAAAGTCCTTGTTCTACAACAAACCGGGATCGTTTAGAAGAGCTGAGAGGCGGTGGGGTGCTCCGTGCCGCCGCCCAAGCTTTCTGAAGGCTGTCATCTGCTTCCTGCTCGGCCTGGAACTGTTCCCTTGATGCTGGAGACATCAGTTCCTCCTTGGACTGTGGACTGGGGCTTGGTCCCTCTGGAAGCGATGCAGGTGCTGGGGCTTTTTCCATTGACTGTGAACCGCTGTCCGTTGGTGCACTATGTGGTATTTCAGGCTCTGGCTGAGCCTCTTGGGTAGGGTTATCTGCTGCTTCCGCCAGTTTAGGCTCGCTGGTGCCCTCTGGCATTGGAGTTGTAGACGGGGTTGCAAGCGCTGGACTCAGTGCTGGCAATGGTTCTGGTGCTGGTTGCGTTGCCAGTTCCGGTTCTGGGACTGGCTTTGGCTGGGTCTCTGGGATTGGATCCACTACGGCTGTTGCAGTCGTTGGCAGGGGATCTGGTTCCACCACCTGTGTTTGGGTCTCCGGTAACACAGACGGGGTCCTGGTGGACGGCTCAGGAACAGGGATGGGGGTGAAAGCTTGCTTAGCCTGGCTGCGGGTGACTATTCCCACCCTCTTGGCTAGCTTCACATGGTTAGCCAAGTCTTCCCCCAGTAGCATGGGAATGGGATAATTGTCATAGACTGCAAAAGTCCACATTCCTGACCAGCCCTTGTACTGGACATGCAACTTGGCTGTAGGCAAGGTTACAGACTGTGACACGAAGGGTTGAATTGTCACTGTAGCCTCCGGGTTGATGAGTTTGGGGTCCACTAGGGATTGGTGGATAGTTGACACTTGTGCCCCAGTGTCCCTCCAAGCGATAACCTTCTTTCCGCCCACTCTCAAGGTTTCCCTTCGCTCCGAGGGTATGAGAGAGGCATCTGGGTCTGGGGTTCTTTGGTGTGATTGGGGTGTAATGAACTGTAATCGGTTGGGGTTCTTGGGGCAGTGAGCCTTTATATGCCCCAGTTCATTACATTTAAAACATCGCCCTGCTAAGGTATCACCGGGGCGATGTTGGTTGATGGAGACTGGTGTGGTGGGGTGAGAAGGCGTCTGGGGTTTCCCTTGGGATGTGGGTGGGGCCTTGGGTTGTCCCCGGTGATAAGGTTTTGTTTCGGTTTGCCCCTTCTGATATTCGCTCCAACTGCTACTAGCTTTTTTCTTTTCTGTCACCTCCACCCATTTGGCTCCAATCTCCCCCGCCTCGGTTACAGTTTTGGGCTTCCCATCTAGGATGTACCTTTCTATTTCCTCAGGAACACCCTCTAAAAACTGCTCCATTTGCAATAGGAAGGGCAACTCTTCCGTAGATTTAACATTTGCTCCTGATATCCAGGCATCCCAATTTTTCCCAATGTGGTAGGCATGTCGGGTAAATGACACATCAGGTTTCCACCTTAGGGCTCTGAACCGCCGACGGGCATGCTCAGGTGTTAGCCCCATTCTGATTCTGGCCTTGTTTTTAAAAAGTTCATAACTGTTCATGTGTTCCTTAGGCATTTCAGCCGCCACCTCTGCTAAGGGTCCACTGAGCTGCGGCCTCAGCTCTACCATGTACTGGGTTGGAGGGATGTCGTATCCAAGGCAGGCCCTTTCAAAATTTTCTAAGAAGGCCTCAGTATCATCGCCTGCCTTGTAGGTGGGGAATTTCCTGGGATGGGAAGTGGTACCTGGAGAGGAGTTGTTAGGATGGTCTGATGCACCCTGCCTAGTCCTTGCTGCTTCCAGTTCCATCTCTTTTTCTTTCAGCTCCATCTCTCTTTTATGGGCCTCCTGTTTGGCTTTCTCTTCTCTTTCATGTTTGGCTTTTTCCAGCTCCATCTCTCTCTTGTGGGCCTCCTCTTTGGCTTCTTTCTCGAGTTTTTTAATTTGAAGTAGTCTCTGATGTTTTTTCTCATTTTCTTCTGCTTCTAGTCTGGCCAGTTCTAGTTTGCTAGCTGCTTCACTGGTAGTCATTTTCCTGCTTTCCTGTGCTGGGCCACACCCCTCTGCAGTTGACTGAAACTGGGATGTATTTAGCTCAGGCTCCTGCTGAGTGCTGCTGAGTTAACAGAGACTTTCTAACTAGCTACTTCCGAGGATGTAAAAAGAAAAAAAAAAACAATTCAGATTGTAAATTACCTTTACCAGATCAAAGTTTGCTCACTTATTGAACCGTTCTCTTAACAAAGGACCTTGTTAAAAAAACTTAACACCTCTGCCTTCAGGCAAGGAGAGATAAGATATGCATCTACCTTCAGCTCTGCTTTCCAAGCAGCTAGAAGGAAAAAAAAAATCTTACTGGCTTTTGGGTTTAAAACGATCCCACCGCTGTGCCACCATGTCAAGGCTGTATCCCCACTTTGAACTTTAGGGTACAAATGTAGGGGCCTGCATGAAAACTTCTAAGCTTATCTACCAGCTTAGCTCTGGTCCGCTGCCACCATCTTAAGAATTCCCTCCCTGGGAAGCCTTGAGAAACCTTTCACCAATTCCCTGGTGAATACAGATCCAAACTTTTTGGATCTTAAACAAGGAGAAATTGACCCTTCCCCCCTCCTTCCTTTCACCAACTCCTGGTGAATACAGATCCAAACCCCCTTTGGATCTTAAAACAAGGAGAAATCAATCAGGTTCTTAAAAAGAAGGCTTTTAATTAAAGCAAAAGGTAAAAATCATCTCTGCAAAATCAGTATGGAAAATAACTTTACAGGGTAATCAAACTTAAAGAGCTCAGAGGAATCCCCTCTGTCTTAGGTTCAAAGTATAGCAAACAAGATAAGCACTCTGGTAAAAGGTACATTTACAAGTTGAGAAAAACAAAGTAAATCTAAGACGCCTTGCCTGGCTTTTACTTACAATTTTGAAATAAGAGAGACTTGTTTAGAAAGATGGGGAGAACCTGGATTGATGTCTGGTCCCTCTCAGTCCCAAGAGCGAACAACCCCTTAAACAAAGGACACACACAAAAACCTTTCCCCCCCCAAGATTTGAAAGTATCTTGTCCCCTTATTGGTCCTTGGGGTCAGGTGTCAGCCAGATTACCCGAGCTTCTTAACCCTTTACAGGTAAAAGGATTTGGAGTCTCTGGCTAGGAGGGATTCCATAGCACTGTACACAGGAGAGCTGTCACCCTTCCCTTTATAGTTATGACAGGGCCACACAGATATATTCTCTGTCTTGGGAAGGTGCCCCCCTCCTGAGCCCATGCACTTGGCTTGGGTTGGGTTTGAAGATGTCTGAAATGTGCTGTCTCTTTAAGATCCCAGGCCATTAAATGGGCCAGATCCTCAGCTGGTGAAAATGGGTGTAAACCCAGTGACCCTGATTGTGCTACACTGAGTTACGCCATGCTCCGTATGTGGGCATGAACTGACAGATCACTGCCCCCTATAGTATGTTACCCCTTCTCCCTGCTACGCCCTGTGCTTCCATGGCTGCATCTCATGGGTTTGCTGGCTCATGCCAGGGTTTGCTGGCTCATGCCAGGCTCTGCCATAGAACAGTCTGTACATGGCCCACGCCCTGGCATGCAAGGGGTTAAGGCCTTGGGTTCCTTTGGCCAGCCGTGGGTTGGGGTGCGAAGGCTCATTGGGGTCCTGTGACTCTCTTTGCAGAAGAGTGTGAAGGAGGGGCTGTTACTGAAGCAGACGAGCTCCTTCCAGAGGTGGAAGAGGCGATACTTTAAGCTGCGGGGCCGGACACTGTATTACGCCAAGGACTCCAAGGTAGGATAAATCCAGCAGCTCCTGGGCGTTGGGGAAGCTCTGGGAAGAGGCTCCTGTAGGCCCCAGGGCATTACCAGTGTGATGGCTGCCATGGCTCATGCACCGGGAATTCAGCGGGGGACTTGCGGAGCTCTAAGCATGGGCCATTGGTAAAGATACAGCAGACTCGCCCTCAACGGATGGGGCACAGAGGGACCTGTCACACACACAGGCAATCACTTGCCAAGCCATCGGAGAGGAGCATGCAGCACGCCAAGCAAGCAGTGATTTCCTGACCTCTCTAGTGCCCAGCATGGGTCTCCCCTGGACAGAGAAGAGGGCTCCAAAAGAGGATTCAGAGAGGGGAAGGAGCATTCCCTGCGTCCTCCAGGACTTTGCTCAGCCTACTTTGTAAAGAGGGGGAGTTTCACAAGCCCTAACTCTGATCCCAGTTGAGTCAATGAGAGCAGAGTTAGGCTGATGGGAAGGCCCAGTTCCTCATGGATTTCCATAGGATTTGGGCACTTCAATGATCTGGGAATTTGAGAAGCTCATCCTAAATATCTTCAGCAAGAGGCCTCCCAGCATGTCCTCTGTGAGCCTGGATGGTGACCGGTTTGGCCCTTTTTCTCTGCTAGGGAATGTTACTGACGCCCAGATGGGCCTGCTGTAAATCATAGCACTGGGAGGGACCTCGAGAGAGCATCAGGTGCAGCATCCTGCGCTGAGGCAGGACCCAGTAAGCTAGACCAGCCCTGACAGGTGTTTGTCCAACCTGGTCTTAAAAACCTGCAATGACGGGGACCACAACTTCCCTTGGATGCCTGTTCCAGATCTTAAATGTCCTTGGAGTTAGAAAGCTTTTCCTAATATCTAATCTAAATCTCTCTTGCTGCAGATTAAACTGATTACTTCTTGTCCTACCTTCAGTGAATGTGGAGAATAATGGATCTCTGTCCTCTTTAGAACAGCCCTGAATGTATTTGAACACTGTGATTAGTCCCCGCTTCAGTCTTCTGTTCTCAAGACTGAACATGCCCAGGCTTTCCTCCAGAGGGCAGGTTTTGAAAACGTTGATCATTTTTGTTGCTCCCCTCTCCAATTTGTCCACATCTTTCTTAAAGTGCAGCGCCCAGAACTGGACACAGTTCTCCAGCTGAGGCCTCTCCAGTGCCGAGTAGAGCGGGACCGTTCCCTCCCATGTCCTTCATACGACACTCCTGTTAATACACCCCAGAATGATATTAGCCTTTTTTTGCAGCTGCACCACATTGTTGACTCTCATTCAATTTGTGATCCATTCTAACCCCCAGATCCTTTTCACCAGTACTGCCACCTAGCCAGTGTTTCCCATTTTGTAGTTGTGCATTTTATTTTTATTCCTTCATATGTGCACTTGTCTTTATCGAATTTCATCCTGCTGATTTCAGACCAATTCTCCAATTTGCCAACATAGTTCTGAATTCTAATCCTGTTTTCCAAGGTGCTTGCAACCCCTCCCATTTTGGTGGCATCTGCAAATCTTATAAGCATACCCTCTGCTCCGTTATCCAACTTATTAGTGAAAATATTGAATAGTACCAGACCCAGTACAGACCCTTATGGGACCCCACTAGATACACCCTCCCAGTGTGATAGCGAATCACTGATAACTGCCATTTGAATATGGTCTTTCAACCAGTCTTGCTCCCACCTTTTTGTAATTTCAGCTAAATCACATTTCCCTCGTTTGCTAATGAGAATGTCGTTGGACTGTGTCAAAAGCCTTACTGAAAACAAAAAGGTTGGTTTGGCATGAGTTGTTCTTGACAAATCCATGGTGGCTATTCCTTATAACCCTATTATCCTCCTGGTACTTACAAACTGATTGTTTAATCGTTTGTTCCAGTATCTTTCCTGCTATCAAAGTTAGGCTGACTGTTCTATAATTCCCTGGGTCCTCTTTGTTCCTATTTTTAAAGACAGGTTCTATGTTTGCTCTTCTCCAGTCCTTTGAGACCTCACCTGTCCTCCAGGAGTTTTCAAAGATAATTGCTAATGGTTCTGAAATTGCCTCAGCTAATTCCTTAAGCACCCTAGGATGAATTTCATCAGGCCCTGCTGATCTGAATACATCTAACTTAGCTAAATTTTCTATAATCTAATTTGGCTTGTGTTTCTTCTCCCTTGCTAATATTAATTGTGTTAAGTATCTGGTCACAATCAACCTTTTTAGTGATGACTGAAGCAAAATAGGCATTAAACACCTCAGCTTTCTTGATGTCATCAGTTATTAGCTCTCTTTCCCTGCTAAGTAGAGGACCTGCACTTTTCTCTGTCTTTCTCTTGCTCCTAATATATTTAAAGAACCTCTTCTTATTGCCTTTTATGTCCCTTGCTGGGTGTAACTCATTGTGTGCCTTAGCCTTTCTGATTTTGTCCCTACAAGCTTGCCCTATTCTCTTGTACTCATCTTTAGCAATTTGTCCATGCTTATGCTTTTTGTAGGATTTCTTTTTTATGTTCATGTCACTAAAGAGCTCCTGATGGCCTCTGACCATATTGGCCTCTTACTATTCTTCCTATCTTTCCTTTGCACCAGGATAGTTTGCTGTTGTGCCTTTAATAATGTCTCTCTGAGCTCTCCTGAACTCCCTTTTCCCTTACATTTTCTTCCCATGGGACCTCACCTATCACTTCTCTGAGTTTTAGTCTGCTTTTGTGAAGTCTATCATCCTTATTCTGCTGCCCCTCACTCTGCGATCTAGAGACCAACAGCCCAAAGGAAGGATGAGCTTTATCATCGTTTGGATCTTACTGATCAGACCAGTTTAGTGTCATTGACGAATGGCATCCCCTCATGCCAACCTGCTTCTCCAGATGGCGAATAAATGCGTAGGGAATCTGTCCCCATCCCATCCCCTGTAGGTCACTCCAGGACTGTCTGCCCTCTTGAGGAACATCCATTCACTAGACTCCCTGGTTCCAATTACTTTGACCAGGTTTAAATCCATTGTAAGCCTTTCCTATGGGCTACTTATGTTCCTTCACAGACTCTCATGTGGATCCTCACCCAAAGCTGCATGGAAGGTCAAGGAAATTGTGTCCACCAGGCCACCATAACCTAATAGTTAATTAATATTCCCTGAGTTCTGCTCAGACACAGAGCGGCTCTCTTTGTGGAGTTGTGCTGGCTGAGTCCCAGCAGGCTATATGGTCCAAAATGGCCAGTCATTTTGAGTGCCTGGTTCTGTAGATACCCAGGTGCCCCAAGCAGGGTGGCTAGGTATCAAGGCATTGCCACTGACCGGCCACTCTTGGAAATGTGGTCCACCGTACTGGCCTGCCCAGGCAGAACTTTCCCTTACATAGACTCCACAGCCCAAATGCAGGCCAGGTGTAGGCCAGTATGATCCCACTTTCACCAGGCCTGAGTTTGGACCTCTTGCAGCTTGAGCAGAAGCAGAACAAGTGGCTGCTTGGAGCATCCTGCAGCCCGTGCAGACTAGCCCTTCATGATCCAATCCTACCCCCTTCGTGGCAGCAGGACAGATTGCCGCCCAGCCAGATCTCCCCCTCTGGCAGTGGGAGCAAAGGCAGGGACAGCTTTGCAGCCTGAGACGGCTCTTCTGGCTGCTTGGGGGTCCCATGGATCATCAGGCGAGCCCTTCTCCCTCCATCAGTGCCCAAGGTGCTAAGGCGAAGCAAGTCTCCCCAGCCTATGGGGTAAGCCCTCCACTCCCTGGACAGAGCTAGGCTCCATGGGTTCAGTTACTGGGCTGAAGGCTGAGGCTGTCTCTTTGCTAGTGTCTCTGCTATGTCACCCTTTCCCTCATGCCTCCCCAGTCACTGATCTTCGATGAGGTGGACCTGTCCGACGCCAGCGTGGCAGAGACCAGCACCAAGAACATTAACAACAGCTTCACGGTAAGGGACAGTACCTCACGCACTGCACTGCAGTCCTGGTCCAATGGAAATACTCGCCTTGGCTTCAATGGGCTTTGCATCACGATCTGCCTGCTGTTATCCTTGTATGTCGAGGAGCCGAGAAGGGCTGCTGCCCTCCCACAACAGGCCTTTCCCGCTCAAAACCAAATGTCAGACTGAACTTAAGGGGTATGCTCTGGGTACTCCCGAGTGTGGGGGTCCCAGAGGAGGGATCATCTCCCGGTAGTGGAGGATGGGCAAAGTCATCCTGCAGCATGTGGTCATTTGTTTCCTGATACAAGAGATTAATTACTCTTCTATAGCAGATACCCAACAGCACCTTTTGCTGGGAGAGGCAGGAACCAAAGTAGTTGTGAGCCTCCGGCAGCTAGTGCTGCGTTGTGGGGGAAATCCAGCCCTATGGACTTTGGTAGGATGTGTGTGGTGCTAAAGCTGTGGGCTGCCCCTCTGCATAAGGGTGAATTTCACATACAGGGACTGCTGCTGGGCTCCAAGGCCTGCCCTCCCACCCTTTTCCCTTTAGCAGCTCCTGCTAGAACAGGACACACTTTGCATGTATCTGCAGCATGCGCTCCTGGACCATTCCCCAGTACACACAGCTCCAGCGGAGACTGTTGCAGGCCCGCTCTGGACCACTGGCCACGCTCACCCTTGTAACTCCGCAGGAGTCAACAGAGTTGCATGGGAGGGGAATTTACCCATTGTTTCTGCTCTAGTGGGCACCCCAAGGGCCCAGTCCTGCACCCACTGAAATCAATGGGAGCTTTGTTGCTGACTTCAGTGGGAACAGGACTGGGCCCCAGAGCCCCCTCTAGATGGCCAGTAACATATATGTAATTGTCTCCAGTTGGGCACAGAACTCCAGGCTGGGACTGGGACTGTGTTAGCTGAGGAGGGCTGTACCAGCCTCTTGTGGGGGGCTGCTACCTTCTGATTCCCTAGGAACTGGGGCGGGGGGAGGGAAAGTGGAGCTTGGGTTGAGTTCCCCCCTGGAATAGAGTGTGGGCACTGTGCTTCTTGCCGCCTGGAGTGAGTAGAGAAACTCTGATCTCCCCAGCGCCTTTGGTAGCCCTGCATGGTGTAAGTGGTGGCAGCATGCTTGCCTCTGCATGTTGTAACCATTCCGACAGTGCAATCTATGAGCAGTCTGGGTTTCCTCCTCTGCACTAGCTGTGGGCCTCCCAGCAGCCTCCGTTTTCTTTGCAGTTGTCTTAGCAGGGCAGTTTTCTTCTCTAGGTGATCACACCGTTCCGAAAACTCATCCTGTGTGCTGAGAACCGGAAGGAGATGGAAGACTGGATTGGTGCCTTGAAATCCGTCCAGAAGTGGGAAATCAATGAGGTAAGAGAGGCACGCACGCTGGTTGGGAGTCCCCAGGTGGTAGGCCCAGGACAGGGAGTGTTAGTAAAACTGTCCTGGGCACAGGGAAACAGTGAGATCATAGCAATATTCGACTAAGGGATGGAATTCTCCCTATTCGTAGGGAGAGTATCATGAGACAGGGTTTACAGTGCTAGTCATGCTGTGCCTCAATGGGGTAGCTAGCTGTGACCTTGTGAACACTGTGTGTGTGTGTGTGTGTGTGTGTGTGTGTGTGTGTGTGTGTGTGAACAGTTGAATGTGAACTCTGCCTTTTACTATTATTATTTACTAGGTGTAATACAGTAGCACCAAGGAGTCACGGATCAGGACCCCAAAGCACTAGCTGCTGTACAAACAGAGAAGAAAAAGTCAGCCTCTGTCCTAAAGAGCTTAAATCCTCTCTGATGGTGAAGTGCTGTCAGTTGCATCGTGTGTCTTTGGAATGGTCGCTTTCACTGGACTGACAGTCCAGAAGCAGATTTTCTCTCTTTGTCGTCACAGTGGACCAGACCCTCACCTGGTGTCAACTGGTGCAGCTCTGTTAAAAGCAGTGGAGCTGTCTGTTTACGCCAGCTGAGGAACTGGCTCCTTAGGTATTAATTAATGACTGTCCAAACCAATTTGTCTCCCTTTTCTTTGGAGACTTGCTGGTGTTTTGCTAATTTACGAGGATAAACCCACTGGGCTGATGTCAGATCCAGTGTAACTGTTTAGCTTGTTGAGTAGAGCTCATTCATTTCATTACAGGAAGCTCCTGACATTTGCCGGGACAGAGGATATGAAATGGCTCGGCAGGATTGGTCAGTGAGGGAGCAGACGCTGGGTGGAAGGGGAACAGTAGCACAGGATTTGTTATCCTAGCAGAACTGTGTGTAGAGTGAGCACTGGGCTAACAGGGCCAGAGAACATGAGATCTGACTTGAACAAAGCCATAAGTGCCCCGGTGCTGCCTGCATAGTGGTGGCACCTCTAAGGAACCAGTTTTCCAGGCATAAACGTCCCAGCAGAACTGCTCATATGGCAGGTTTAGGTTTTCAGGCTCCTTGAATTTGAGTCTCACCCGCCAGCCTCATAATATCGTATTTGTCTTGCTTGGGGCTTAAACAATCACACACGTGCATGTCCTTCCACCCCGCCTGGTTACCATTAGCACAGCCATGTCATGACCCCTCGCCAGTTGCTCCCCCGACTTCTGCGAGCTACTCATTCATTATCCCTGTGATGCGGGGTTTTCAAATTGGGACAAGAAGACTGGGAGCTTCAGAGGAGCCAGAGGCAATTAGGCTCCCAACGCCATTGAATTCAACCTTAAAAAATTATATTCTTATTATAGCTTCAATACCCACCAGTCGTAATGGCCCAACTCCTCAAAGGTATTCAGGTGTCAAACTCCCATTGACCTTTGAGGATCTGGGCCAATGAGTGCAGCATGTAGCACAGAGCCAGCTGAGCAGCCATTGATGCCAGACGAGAAAGTACTTGGAGAGAATGTTAAGGCTGCCAGGGGTCAGGAAATGCCAATATTAAGTTTGCTCGTGTAACTTGACTGCTTCCCCCTTGTGTGTATGCATTGCGCTGCAGCCTTTAGCAATGTGCGCACACCTGGGTTTCCACAAGACTCCTGGCCTCACATGTTGAGCCAGATGGAAAGTGTCCAGAGAGCGAGGCCACTGGAATAGTGTTTTTCAGCCTCACTGAGCCATGGGCGGACCTGCCTTGTGCCTGCCCAAGTGGCGCAGAGTGAGGGAGGGATGCACTAGTCCCTGCCTTAGTCCCTGACTCCCCTGCCTTATCCGCTGTCCAGCCTGCCGCTGAGGTCCCATGACACACTCACTGCTAGCCCTGCCTCATTCATTGAGTGCCGTTCAGCCTGTGCACAGGGGCTAGACCGGGGTGGGCAAACTTTTTGGCCTGAGGGCAACATCGGGTTTCCAAAATTGAATGGAGGGCCGGTTAGGGGAGGCTGTGCCTCCCCAAACAGCCAAACGTGGCCCGGCCCCCAACCCCTATCCAACGCCCTCTGCTTCTCACCCCCTGACGCCCCCACCCCCCCGGGACTCCTATGCCATCCAACCCCCCCTGTTCCCTGTCCCCTGACAGCCCCCCGGGACTCCTGCCCCATCCACCACCCCCCTGTCCCCTGACCGCTCCCGGAACCCCTGCCCCTGACTGCCCCCCCGAGACCCCTGCCCCCATTCAACCACCCCTGTTCCCCGCCCTCTGATCACCCTGACCCCTATCCACACCCCCGCCCCCTAACCACCACCCCGAACTCTCCTGCCCTCTTACCACACTGCCTGGAGCACTGGTGGCTGGCGGCACTACAGCCATGCCACCCAGAGCACCGGCTCAGGCTGCAGCTCTTCAGCTGCGCTGCCCAGCCACCCAGAGCATTGCGTCGGCGGCACAGTGAGCTGAGGCCGTGGGGGAGGGGGAACAGCAGGGGAGGGGCCGGGGGCTAGCCTCCTGGGCCAGGAGCTCAGGGGCTGGGCAGGAGGGTCCCGCAGGCCGGATGTGGCCCGCGGGCTGTAGTTTGCCCACCTCTGGGCTAGACTGTGCCTAGGCCTTATGGCAATGCCCTGGGGTGAGGGGCAGTAATGCTTCACATTCACTCCCCGATACTTGTTCCTCCTACTGCAGAGGTGGGTGAAGACTGGGGTGGGGTTGGCGGGGGACAGCAGGTTGACCATGCTGCCTCCCAGATCTGAGACTAGAGGCCAGGAGTCCCAAGTCCTGTGCTTTAGCCACTGAACACACCAGGCCCTCCCTGACCACACAGAGCTCTGTGCAAACGCTGCCATTCCAGAGAAGCTGCTGTGGGTTTGATTGGGTCACAGCGATCTCCACTCTAGGCAGTGAGCGCGCAGCCGATCAGTAACAACGTAGTGAGCAATCTCGGGCACACCACAGGGTAGGTCCCACCTCAGGCAGCACCTAGGAACCATGGGAGCTGCGGTGGGTTAAGGAAAGTGGGGGTCTCTCTCTCCTTTGCTAATCAGGTGCTGGAGAAAGTGGCAGTAGAAATGTACAGAACAGAACCCTTAAATCCCATTTTGAATGGGAGGAAGCCAAGTGCCTTGGGGCAGAGGGGAAGGAGAAAAGATACGGGGAGAGGAATCTCAGTTACAAAGGGAGGTATCAGAGGGCTAAAGACCAAGGACTAAACTCATCCCTGAGGTACCTGCGCTGAGCCCAGGGTTCAGTTGTATCCATCTGGAACAGGCAGAGCCTAGCCCATAGAGACTAGTGGAGAATTGTTTTAAAAGGGGAGCTGTGGTGTGATCTTCCAGCTACTCTCATTGCTGCCCCTCATCATGAAGAAGAAACGTTGGCTGAAACATGCCTTAAGTGTCAGTTCAAAAGAATAATCAGGAATCCTGTTGGGAACTGCTGGTTGGCAAGTTCATGCTGACTAGGACACGGTCCCATCTGAATGCACAAGAAATTGAGGCTTTCATAACCGCTGCATGACTGTGCTAGTGAATGGAGCGGTGGTGAACCAGCTCCGTCTTCATGGCTGGTGCATGATGTGTCTGCTGATATTGGCAAGGAGAGTGTCCATTGTGGGGAGTGGGCTCCAGGGCTGGGGCACCTGCCCACTCGAATTGAGCCAAGAACCCCTGACTCATTTCACGTAGGCCTCCAAGCAGTTGTCTGATGGTAAGCGTGGTCAGGCCTTCCAGCAGGCTGGCTGGCATTTGATGCAGTAACCTAGAAGTGGAAGACTCCATATCCCTGGAGGCAACCAGGTAGGATATCCCCCAGCTGGGCAAATCTGGCCTTATGCCATCCTCTTTGCTCCCATGTTGGTTCCTCCCTCCTATTTTAGAGGCTTGCAGGGCGGGCACAGGGCACAAGGAGATGCATGGGCCATCGAGAGCTGGGAGTCCTGGAGCCTTGCTACATTTGAGAAAGTTCCCAGTTGCTCTCTGGGATCTGTTGCCTGCTCCCACTGCCTTTCCAACGCACACTAAACACACCTCAGTTCTCTTTGTCATTGCAGGCCACGCAGTTCAACATGGAGCATTTCTCTGGGATGCATAACTGGTACGCCTGCTCCCACGCCCGACCCACCTTCTGCAACGTGTGCCGCGAGGCCCTGTCAGGGGTCACCTCCCATGGCCTTTCCTGCGAAGGTACCGGCTCATCAACCCCTGCTCTGCAACCATGAACAGATGGAGTGGGGTTGACCCTAGGGGGGATTGTTAGGGAATGCTTGCCAAAGCCTAGCTGAGCTGGCCACAGGATGCATCTCCTGGCTGCTCATCTGATGGGCACAGGAATTGCTTAAGCCAAGCCAGGATGGGACAGAGAGGAGGGGAAATGGAGGGCAGAAGGTAGGCGCTTGGGAAGAAAGATTGGGGTTTGAAGGGATATGGGTGGGGAAAATGTAAGGATCAAACTGGGGTCCCTCTAGTTCAGTGTCCTGTCTCTGATGCACTAGTACCAGGTGCACGACCCCTGCAGAATGCAGCCAATGGGACATGGTGCAAGGAGCTCTGGTCCATAGGACTCTGATGGGATGGATGCTGGTGCCCATGCTAGGGGGCGGGCACCTGTGCACATGTGTTGGTTGCTATGGGCTTCATTCAGCACTGCTGCAACCAAGCGGTGTTCCCCGTGGGAGAAGGGTCAGGCCCATGGACCAAGCATTGGTGTCCATCTGGGGGATTCTGGAGCAGGGAGGACTGTGTGGTGAGGGGAAGCCGTCCCTGCTGCCTTCCCACTCCTGCAGGCTTTTCCATCTCTCTTGCTACTAGTTTGCAAGTTCAAAGCCCACAAGCGCTGTGCTGTGAGAGCCACCAACAACTGCAAGTGGACCACGCTGGCCTCCATAGGAAATGACATCCTCGAGGATGAAGATGGGGTAAGCACTTCCTTCCCTCCCTCTTCCCTGCCAAGAAGGGCACTGCCCTCATATACCCCCAGGCCAGCCACCCCCTCTTGAGTAAGGGTGCCAGTGGCTTTAGCTCTGGACCTACCTGTGTAAAGGAAGCTGTAGGCTAAGTGGGCCTGCTCTTGTTATATGGGTGTGAATCAGGAGTAGCATCATGGAGTCAAAATAACAGGAGTACTTGTGGCACCTTAGAGACTAACAAATTTATTAGAGCATAAGCTTTCGTGGGCTACAACCCACTTCTTCGGATGCATGGAGTCAGTGCACTTTGTCCAGACTTACCACCACGTATGTGAGAGCCCAATCTGATCCAGGACTGGGAGCTAATTCCTCCGGAGGAGTTAGAACAACTGCACTTAGAATGACCCCGGAACAGTCCTGCTGCCTCTTCATCTCCAATTCTATTGCCAAATTCCATAGCTTGTCTCCAAGCAACATCCCCACTGCCTGCTTTGCCTGAGCAAGAATGTGGCCCAGGGATCCTCTCTCTCATCTCTGTGCTAGGGGCATGAATCCCCCAGCTGCCCGGGCACCCCTTCTTCTGGACCCCTAGAATCATAGAATATCAGGGTTGGAAGGGACCTCAGGAGGTCATCTAGTCCAACCCCCTGCTCAAAGCAGAACCAATCCCCAAACAGATTTTTGCCCCAGATCCTTAAATGACCCCCTCAAGGATTGAGCTCACAACCCTGGGTTTAGCAGGCCAATGCTCAAACCACTGAGCTATCCCTCCCCCCTGGTCTGAGTCAGGCCCTGGAGGCGGATGGGGAGGCTGTCGGGGATGAGGCCATGCTCACATGCTGGCCTAGGGTAGAAGAGGCACCAGTGAATTTCTCCTGTGGCAGTGGAGGTCCTTGCAGAGCCCCTGGATGCTGTTTTCCCTTAGTCAGTGCCAGGGAGCTATTTAGCGGGAAGACACTATCTCTGAGTCATTACATTGAATGGGCGACTCTCTGGTGTCTCAAGGCGACAGCCAATACAGGAGAGCAGCATTTTAAAAGCATCAGTGTGCTGTGCTGAAGGCTCTCGGAGAGGAGTCTGTGCATTGTGAGCCAGGCCGGACATCTTTCAATGAGCCAGTTACCAGGGCCCAGGAGATGGCCTAAGTGCATGGCATGGCTGCAGAGTGTCGTTATCCCCTGCCCCCGCTCTCCCTGCTGTTTAACCGTGAGCAAAGCGGATGTAAAATGCTGCCAGATCCAAACTCTGCTCAGTGACTCACCCACTTTGCCACAAGCCCCGCTGACTCCGCAGCCTGTGCGGCTGCCAGGGGTAAGGCAGGCACGGATTGGAGATGGTGCACTGCGACGCCCAGAGGAGGGGCTGACTCAGATGCTGCTGACGATGATTATAAATCGCTGTAGAACCCGGAGCGGGGTGGGGGGGCATCTAGAGAGGTCCCAGCCCTCTCCACTATGCTGGAGCTGGTACTCCTCTGTGACTGGCCACAGAGGGGTGCTGGTGCTCTTCAGAGTGGGTGGTGTGAAGTCTTTTCCAGAGGCTTGCTGGGCAGAGGGATGGGACTCTGAGAGGCTTTGAAAACCCAGCTCTCCCCCTTCCTTCCCTCCCTCCCTCGATCGAGGCAGTGTAGCCAGCTGGGCCAGACAAGATAGGCTGGTTAGACGCCATCACATAGACAGCTGATTTTCTGGTGTGGTTAGGTGCTTTGGCATCTCTGTCGCTGGAATTACCCTCAGAAACAGAGGCTGGTGGAAGAAGGGCGCACAATGAAAGCCAAGCTGAAGTGGACGAATGGTGCCTCTCCCACCATGCCCAACACAACTGGTTTCACAGGCCCTGCTGGATACCGAAGGGGCATTTTCACGCACTAGCTCCTAGCATTTATGCAGCACTTCAATCTGCAGATATCAAAGCACTTTCCAATGGAGGCCGGTATGATCATCCCTAGTGGGGAAACTGAGACACGGAGCTTTGGTGCGACTTGCCCAAGAACCCCCAGCAGGCCAATGGTAGAGCTGAGAACAGAATGTGTCTGTGGCCAGGATGTAAGCCAGGTAATTGACCTGTTCCTCTGCCCTCCTCTCTTCAGGTAGCCATGCCCCATCAGTGGCTGGAGGGAAACCTGCCCGTGAGCGCTCGGTGTGCTGTGTGCGACAGGACCTGTGGCAGTGTCCGGCGGCTGCAGGACTGGAGGTGCCTCTGGTGCAAGGCCATTGTAAGACCCTCTCCCTCCCACCCCCTTCTCTATTCTGTTCTCTCAGACCATTCCCATCACCATGGTATCTGAACGCTTTGGCCTCCTCTATTATTTCTTTGGATCAGATATGGGTATTGTACACCTTCCATGCCATAGCCGCGACTGTGGATGCAGACACATAGCTCTGCCTGTGCTGGGGCTCGGTGGTCATAGCGTGTTTGAAGCCCTTCTCAAACACAGCTACGTGGCAGCACCGCTGTAGCACCCACACCCAGCATGGCTACAGGCGTGTTACAAAGCCATGCCCATGGCTGCCGATGGGCGTTATCCACTGCAAAAAAACCTACCCACGTTGCTCAGGGAAACAGGCAATGGAGCTGGGCAGCCACCGCTTCCACCCAGAACAGTAATGGACATGAAAGGGTCTCCAGCCACACGATCTGCATCTCGATCCAGATTCCAACCCCCCAGGAATGGTGGTGTTGGGCTCTAGAGGCTGGCTTCAGCCTATTTTCTCATGCTCTCCTCAGACACTAACGGATAGAGCCTCACACCTTCCTGTGCAGTAGATGAGCATTATTGTCCCCACCGCTACCAGTGGGGAAACTGAGGCACAGAGCAGGGATGTGATTTGCCCAAGATCACACAACAGGGCAGTAACAGAGCTGGGAAGAGATCTATGTCTTCTGGCTCCCAGCCTCCTGCTCTCACCACTAGACTAAGCTCCCGCCCTTTCGGCCAGTAAGCTCATGCTGTCTCCTGCTGCTTTGTCCACCCTAGCTTCACAGCGCCTGCAAAGAGCTCTTTGGGAAGAAGTGCCCCCTAGGACAGTACAAGGTCTCCATAATCCCGCCAACTGCCCTGAACAGCATCGACTCTGATGGTGAGTACTGGATCCAAGGACTGCTGGCTGCCAGTCAGGCTGGGGCAGAGCCGGCAGGGGGACGCGGGAAGGCACTTCCTTTGAGCTTGATTAGAGTGTCCTGAATGGCTGGAACTGAGTCTCTGAGACCTTGTGGCTCTCAGGATTCCAGCTGTCCTGCGCTACCCCAGTCATGGGGGCATCGGCGGAGAGACCCATAGATCAGGCCCACTGAGCTTGTTCGTCTTTCCGGGGTGTCCAATACAGCTGATCCAGAGGACTACAGACTGGGCCCTGTTGCAGCTTGTTGAGGCACTGACATGGCTGGCAGAAATCCACCCCACGCTGCCCTGCTGCTGCAGGGGACACAGGGAAGGAGCTGGCACTCTCCAGGATGTACTGGCTGCCATGTAGGAGCCCTGGAGGCCCCATGGGGAGCTAAGCTGAGGCTAACCTCTCAATCCACTTAGCCAGGCACTTGCAGCTCCTGCTTCCCTGCAGATGGAGCCACAATCACTTCCTGAGCAGGGAAAGTGCCTTTGAATGGCTAAGAAGTGGGAAAGATCAATGCAGGCAGCTCGCTGCGTGGTTCATGCTGGGAGCCGCCTTCTCCATCCTCCCCAGCCTCATCTCTTACCTGCATCCCTTGCTGCGTTATCTATAGCACAGCCTGCCAGACCCCAGTCCAGAGCCATAACTAGGTATTTTAGTGCACCGGGTAAGCAAGAATATTGGCACCCCCTAGAAGTGATTCTGGGGCAGGGCATGTGGGGTCATGTCCCACCCAGATTTCTGCCTTTCATTTAACACAGAGGTTTTCAAACTGGGGGGCACCTCCTGCCAGGAGCCAGTGGATTGGAAGTTGGTGGGAGCCCCTTGGGCCCCTGGCTCTCCACGCTGTGGGAACCAGGGTGCTGGCTGGCTGCCTGGCAACCCTCCCTGCCTTGGTCCCCAAGCCAGGCCACCTCTACACGGCCGGGTGCTTCCCAGGCAGACCGGGTGGCACAGCTCCAGGCTGCACCCCTGACATGCTCTTGGCTGTCCCCTGAAGGAGCCTGGCGACAGCTGACAACACCCCATGGAGCCCAGTTGCCAGCAGTGAGTGAGTGCCTCGGGGAGCGTCTCATGGCAGTGCCCCACAGTTTGAAAATCTCTATGCTAAATGGAAGGCAGAAATCAGGGGGGCACATGACCCCGCATGCCCCCTATGCTGCCCCATTTTTCTGCCCCCTGGGTGGCTGCCCTGCTCACCCTGCCCTGGTTACAGCCCTGCTCTGGTCCCTGGGCAGTGCATCATCCATGTCTCTTGGTATCTGGCAGATGGGGTCCTCATTTCCGCCTCTGCCCTGCCAGGGGACCAGCTGCTCCAAGTAGCTACTGAGAGGATCTCCCCTTGTGGTCACAGATGCAAGGCAAGGTGGGATCTGTCCTCTGCAGGATCCAGGCACCAGCTCTTCTCCTCTTCCGGCTGCTCTGGCAGAAGCACCGTCTAAGGGGGCTGTGCAAAATGAGGGATCTCTCTCTCCTGGCCCGATGCTCAGCCACCCCTATGCCCCACGGCACATTCCTGTCTCTCCTCCGATCACATACGGTGTCATTTTTCGATTTCATGCCAATGGCAGGGAGGGAGGGGCCCCGATGCCATGCTCTGCAGCTCTCCCCACCCCTGTTGGCAGCTCTGGGGCCGTTTCTCAGCACAGACGGGCAGAGGGAGGAATACATTTCGGTGCAATGAGCAGCATTGCCCCAGTGGGCTACTTCTGTGATTATTTTCCTAGCTTCAAAGGGGAGGGACAATTAATCTTTGTGCTCCAGCTTTGGGGGGAGTTCCCTCATTGTGCATACAGCATGGCACAGCACGGCAGGCATGGTGGTGTTGTGACCGAGACTCCGGATTCGAAAGCCCCTGTCAGGGCGAGAGAATGCTTTGTGGGTGTAATAACAGGGGCACTGTATTACTAGTGCTTTGAGATCCTTGGATGGGAGGCGCCATAGATGGGTAAAGATGGGCAACCATCGATCCGCTGGATCCAGGTATATGCGTAAGAGATCTAGTCAGGTGCCTAATGAATCTGCGTCTGGCTGAGAAGCCCAATTCGAGAGCAACACAGCATTACAAATTTCACAGATCCATGTGTTGTCTAAGTTGTAATCCAAGATTAGTCCCTCGCATGAACAGAAATAACTTTGACTGAGTGTTGCGCCCGGCACACAATGCAGGCCCAGAGCATCAGAGGGAAAGGAAAGGGGCCATGGTGGTAGTGGGGAAGAGATGCTAGCATTGGGTTTGAATTGAGATGGAGAGGTGGATTGGGGCGGGCGTTCCAGGCAGCAGCTGCAGAGGAGAAGGCTCTTGCAGCAATGTTAGTGAGCATGGAGAGGATCCCATGGTGAGGTGGGAGGGAGGTTAGAGCAGCAGTTTCTAGGTGGCTGGGTGGGAAGATTGCCCTACCAAGGGGTTTCTGCTGTAACTGGGGTCCCAGGCTGGGAGAGGTGAAAAACCCTGTGCTAGGGCTTGTTGACAGCCCCTCGGTCTGAGAGCTGACCATCTGGGGCAAAGTTTTCAAAAGGAGCCGAGGTCCGTTTTCAGAAGGGAGACGTTGAACGCCAATGGGATTTTAGGGGCCTCGGGCACTTCTGGGACTCAGCCTCCTACGTCACTGGCAGCATTTTGATGACATACCCCAGGTCTTGGACTGAGGAGACGTTATCCCTGTCTGGGCCTCGCTGTCATCCCCAAATCAGCCCAGGAGGTTCAGCAACTGTTTAAGTCCAGGTTGCCCAGTCTCCTTGTAACTGAGACAAGCCACTCCTGCTCCCCTCTGTAGCATCCCTTCATGCACTCACTGCCCAGAATCTTCCCTCCAGAGCCTTCACTTGGCAGTGAGCACTGACTCTGTCCTCTGTTCCCTCTAATCCTTGATCCTTTTACCATCCCAGATGCTTTTTTCGGGGCCTGCTCCGATTCCCTGGTAGCCACCTGTAGAGGACAACCCCCATGCACAACCCTCCCCCCGCAGCTCAAGGCTTTGTTTCAGCCATTCTATTGGAGTCAGTCTGAGGATGGGACATGACAGGGCGCTGCTCACACGGCGGCACTACCCAAAGTAACTGGGGTGTTTCTGCCAGATTGATCAGCGTTGAAAGAGTTTCAGTGGAATTCCCGTCATTGGGCTTCTGGATCAGCACACCCGCTGCTCTGTTCTTGGCACAACACTGAGCCACATCTCCCGCTGTGCACTGAAGTCAATAGGGCGATGCTGATTTACAGCTGCTATGGCTTCTCTGGTGATTGTTTCAGTCTGTCTGTCTGCAGACTCAGGCAGACAACAGTGCATTGCTTCAAACTTGGGTCCCTCGCTGCAGACGGAACCCTCTCCGAGTGAAGGTTCAGGTTCTGCAAACGCTGCTGGGGCTAGCTGAGAAGCACCTAACAGTGCTGACTCTAACCCCGGGATCCAGCCAATGCTGTGTAAATGTGGCTGTAATGGAGTTACTGCTGATTTACACTGGTGTGGGAGGAGAACTGGGCCGTGCATCACTCCTGTGTTTCATCTCATTTCCCCTTTTAAGCATCCTAAGATTGCACTTGTCTTTGAAATAATATCCCTGCATTGGACACTGCCTAGTGATTGTTCATCAGCCACTACCCCAGGTCTTTTTCTTTCTCTCAGGCTGGCCCTGATTGCTCCCTCCGCCCCTGTGTTTGTGGCTTTTCTTCTCTGTGTAGCACCCTGGTCTTGTGCTCATTTTTATTCCTGTCACTTACCCATGGCAGGTTGAGTCTGTGCAGACAGTGACTTCTGAAATATTCATCATGTGCACTCTAGTTCTCTCTCATCTGGCGGTCTGATCAATGTGGTTTCCACCCCTTCGTCCAGGTTGCTGGGAAGTCTTTGGACAGTTGGAGCTGATAACGAACCCTGAGGGCGGCCCGTGGACACAGCTTCCAGTCAGAACTGGCACCTGGCCCCACTGCCGTCTGTTCTGTAGCATCTCAGTGTCATCCTAACTCGCCTTGCTTCATCAAGGGGCATGGGTTCAAATGCCTTTCCCAAATCCTGGGCATAGAATCTACGCTGTATTTGCCTTATCTATTTCTGCACAGCAGTTACCTTGTCCGAGAATGAGATTAGATTAGTTTGATATGATGGGCTGGGCTTTGATTTAGAAAACTCTGCTGCCTTTTCTGTATAGCATCGATTTCACCAACTCTGCCCCGGCAAATGTGTCTGCTTATCCAGCCCTGGAGCCAAGGCTGTCCGGTTTCCTAGGTCTGCTTTAGTGCCAGTCTCCCAGGAGCAACAGGATGGGAGTGATAACAGCTCTGAGAGTTTTTAGCCAAATTCTCTAATACTCTCGGGAGGCTTCCATCTGGCTCGAGCTGAGCTAAATATGTTCTCCTCCTGCGGATATTTGCTTGCTTGGTTTTTAATGATTTTGCTGCTTCTGTCATCCGGTGGCTCATCTGCCTCTCTCATTACTCACTGGGACACTGTCAGAGTAACAAGCAGGCATTTTAAAAAAAAACATGGCTGTGCTACTAATAATCTACCTCTCCCTGGTCTCTCTCCCACCTTCTCCCCCATGCTGTCGCCTGTCCTTGAGAAATGGTGGCAGGGCGCTCCTTAGCATCCCTCGTGGGGGGAGGGGAAAAGCATTGTGCAAACACCTGTCTCTTGCCTGCCTGAGACTGCTGGAGCTGAAGTCTTTTTCAGCACCTCTGTGGGGGTTGGGTTTAACTCACTCACAGCTTGGACAGTGATACCAGCTCACTCAGTTTCCCTGCCTGGTTCTCATGGGCCAAGTCACAGGCAGCTGTGGTGTTTGGATTTCAAGACCCTGGGTTTCCTTTCTCCTCGAGCATCAAACACACATTGCCACCTTTGCTTAGTCCTCGTTGCACTCAGTGCTCGCTGCTTTCCCCAGGGACCCTGCTGGATTCTTCCTTCATAGGATCATAGAATATCAGGATTGGAAGGGACCTCAGGAGGTCATCTAGTCCAACCCCCTGCTCAAATGGGGACCAATCCCCAGACAGATTTTTACCCCAGTTCCCTAAATGGCCCCCTCAAGGATTGAATTCACAGCCCTGGGTTTAGCAGGCCAATGCTCAAACCACTGAGCTATCCCTCTCCTTGCTCAAACTTGCGATGGCCCATGGATTCTTCCTTCCCCTCTATCACCTCCACATGCCTTTCCTTCCCCTCTGGGGACTGCAGGTTTCTCCCTCCTCCTCAGCCCTTACTCGCCCCGACTGCAGGTGCCTGTGTCTCCTTTCAGGGCCTTGTAGGGGTTTCATTTGTCCTGTGCCCTCCGAGTGTCTGCCTGGGGCTGCCCCCTGAGTGTCTGCCTGGGGCTGCCTGGGAATGCCAGTTTGGTGCCCTGTTAGGTGAGAGGGCTCTCACCTAACAGGGCACCAAACTGGCATTCCACAAAGACTAAACCTTCCTTCTTCTTCATCATCCCCCAGCTGTGCTTGGCACTGTGCCACCTTATGGAGGTCTCTGTGAGGTCAGGACTTTCTCTCCAACCCCTTACCAGACCCTATGTTGGATCCAATTAGATTTCAAATATCACAGCGAGATTTCTCTTCCTGCTTCCTCACACCCTAAGATTTTCTGGATGGTTCAGATAAGTTAGCTCTTCCGCTTGCAACCTACGCACTGACTCAACATCTCCTGGTGGTTTGGTTCTCACATCCGATTAATTTGTTCTCTGGCTGTAGCAGATGCTTAGCAATGCCCGGGGAAGGCAGGAGGGACCAGGCGGGTAGAGCTGACAAGCTCAGAAATGTGACAGGAGAACTACAGAGACTTGATTTTTCACGAGCGTGTTCTGGGCAAGCTGCAGACGCTTTCTTGATTGTGGCTATTATAAAAAGGTACTTGGGTGAAACCTCATGGTAATACTTGCCTGTGTCTCTGGCTCTCTGAGGGCCTCCACCAGTTATTGGTGAGGGACGTGTGCTTGTCTGCTCTGAGCTGTCACTCATTTTCATGTATTATTTAGGGTTGCCAACTTGGTAATATTTAAAAGCCGGACATGCCAACAGGAGTTCTGGAACCTCTCTTGCCTCGCCTCTTCCCCCTGAGGCATCACCCCTGCCCCATCTCTCCCCTCAAGGCCCTGCCCCCCATTCACTTCTCTCCCCTTCCCCCCCAGTTGCTTGCGGCTTTCTCCCTCTCTCTCCCACCCCCCACCACCCGGGTCGGGAGGGACTCTCGTATAGAGCTGGGGCTGGGAGCTGCAGCTGCCCGATGCAGGTAGGAGGTGGCCCCAGCTTAGTAGGGGCTGGCGCGGGTGATGACCCAGTGCCTCCCCTGCCCACAGTAAACGGATGTTCTGTGTCCAGTCAGTACACCCGACTGGACACTGTCAGGTCCCCTTTTTGACCAGACTTTCAGGTCGAAAACTGGGCACCTGGCAACCGTAGCATTATTTCATATATTCCAAGGGCAGAAGGGAGTACTGTGACCATCAAGTCAGATCTCCTGGATAGCACAGGCCAGAGAACTTTCTGTTCCTGTTTGAACGAAAGCAGATCTTTTAGAAAAACTTCCAACCTTGATTTAAAAGCTGCCAGAATCCACCATGACCTTGGCAATTTGTTCCAATAGTTAATCTCCCTGACTGTTAAAAATGTATGCCGAGTTCCATTCTGAGTTTGTCTAGCTTGAACTTCCAGCCATTGGATCTTGTTATACCTTCATCTGCTAGACTAAAGAATCTATTATCTATTTTTTGTTCTCCATGTAAGTACTAATAAGTCATGATCAAGTCAGCCCTTAGCCTTCTCTTTGTTAAACTAAATAGATTGAGCATATTTTCCAATCCTTTAGTCATTCTCGTGGCTCTTCTCTGAACTCAGTCCAATTTATCACCATCGTTCTTGAATTGCGGACACCAGAACAGGACATAATATTCCAGCAGTGGTGCCTAATACAGAGGTAAAATCACCTCTCTTCTCCTACTCACGATCCCCCTGTTTATACATCCAAAGATTACTCCTGGGGGAATTCTGTGCCACTGCGCACATGCAGAATTTATGTCCCCCACAGATTTCTTTGCTTCCCTGCAGAAAAATGACTTTCTGACAGGGAAGCAAAGGGAACCCACAAGAGCGGTCATATGACCCTCCCCAACAGTATGTTTTGGGTGCGCAGGGCAGCTGGCAGAAAGGTAAATCACTGTGGGGCACGGGGCGGGACTGGGGATGATACTGCTGGTGGCTCCTACCCTGCGCCGGGCTCAGCTGCTAGTCCCGGCTGGGCTGGGAGGATGGGACTTCCTCTTCCCCTGCACGGCATCCAAAGTCGTGTCAGACACTCCTGCAGATTTCTCACCCCGGCTGTAAGAAGCTTTGCAAACTCCCCCCCCCCTCTTCCACCGTGCTTCCTGCACCCATTGCTCCTCAGCTGCAGGGGGAGGGGTCACTGTACAGGCAGCTGGTCCCCCATCCGCCCAACCTCTGTGCATCCAGACCCCCACACCGAGCCTCATTCCCCTCCCCCCGCACCTGGAACCCCAGCTGACAAGCCCCACTCTCCCTTCACCTGGACCATTCCAATGAGTAACCAGCACTTGGATCCCCACCCTACCAAGCCCCAACCAGCTGCACCTGGATCCCCACTCCACTGAGCCCCACTCCCCCAGCATCTGGATCCCCACACTGAGCCCCTCACACCCAGACCCCTCTGCCGAGTTCTATCCCCCCCAACATGCAGACCTCCGCCGCCCCCCCCCCCCCAAGTCTCAGCCACCTTCACCTGGACCCTCCAGCAGAGTCCCATTACCGTTGCACCCAGATGCCCCCTCCCACCCGGATCCCTCCCGAGCCACCTACATCCAGATTGCCCCACACAGAACCCTCTCAACACACTACTGGATACCCCCCCACTAAGCCCCTCCACACACGGATCCTGCCTTGCTGAGCCTGTCTGCCCACACCTGGTGCACCTGTCATGGAGGGGCAGGGCCCTGGGGTGTTTCTGGGGCAGGCCTGGTCCTTGCACTGTGTCAGGGTTGGGTGCAGCTCCACCGCTGAGTATGTGTTCCGGGGGTGGGGGAGCTGCACAGTGATCTCCCACCTCTGTGCAGCCAGGGGCTTGTGCTCCCCAATGCCATGCTGGAGCCTCCACATTTATTTGACAAATAAAATTTAAAAATATTGTGCGCAGAATTTTTTTTGGCATAGAATGCCCTCAGGAGTAAAAGATCATACAGCCCTTTTGGCTACAGCATCACACTTGGCACTCATGTCCAGCTGATTATCCAGTATTACCCCCAAGTCTTTTTCAAAGTTGCTGTTTCCCAGGATAGAGCCCCCATCCTGTAAGTATGGCGCATTCTTTGTTCCTAGATGTATGACTTTACGTTTGGATGTATTGAAATGAATATTGTTTGCTTGTGCCCAACTTACCAAGTGACCGAATGGTTTGACCATGCCATCTTGTGGTGCCTTATAACCACCATCATAACTGGTGGAAACAATGCTTTTTGGAAAGTCACCATAGATCATTATTGAGGTGTTCTTATCTCCTGGTGATGTAGAACCCGGAGCTGTGTGGTCCCAGGATGGGAATAGTACGAGGATGTAGGTTACAGCAGCAGCAGCAGCAGAGTTGTGTGGGGAGCCCAGGGCTGGAGTAGGCTGGGGGACTGTGGGTTGGGATTGATGTGATGGGAAAACCTCCACAGCTGAATCCCTCCCACTAGCTAGGGCTGTCAGGTCGTTGGTGTCACACCCATATCTCTCTCTCCCAGAAGACATGCACACTTACTGGATGTGAGTCTGTGTAGTCACAAAGCTGCGTTCCAGAGCTGGCGAAGGAAGACCCCTCCCTTTCTGGAAGCAGCGCTGGGCAGAGCAGAGAGTGAAGCTGACAGTCCTTCCCGGCAGCATGCATCATACTGGGCACTGTGCGGCACTCAGCATGCCCTGTGCAGAATGCAGAACTGGGCCTTTCACGAGAAGAGTAGCAAAAGAAAGCGATTCCACGGCCAAGTGCAGCGGAGGCGGCTGCCGGCTCCGGGCCAGCTATCGATCCCTGTCTGTAGCGGTGCCAGCCCTGATCCATTAGCAGATTTCATTTCCAATTTAATTTCTTTAAAAGTGCTGCACTGATTGTAAATCCTTTGTGGGCTCCCAGATTGTTCATCTGGTGTTTACTTAATAGTCAGTGCTTTGCTCAGCTAACGCCGTGCATCCTCTGCTGAGCCCTGACTGCCTCGCAGCAAAAAGCCCGCCAAGGATTTGCTCCTGCCTGCAGAAAACAAGGACTGTTTTCCAGCCACACACCCGGCAGCCTTTCCTGATTTTTACACTCCATCCCCAGATCCCAGCCTTGGTCAGACAGCCTCTGTTTGTGCCTTCTGCAGCATGGCCCCAATTCAGGACAGCACTTATACACTTTGAGTGCAGAAGGTGGGGGCCCGCAAGGATTTTACAAATTAATACTGGCCGCTCCAGGCTTGTATTAAACTCCCAAGGTTACAGCTTCTCTCTGGCCTTGGATGGGTAGATGCTGCACCACCCAAATGCAAAAAACCCCTTTGAACCCAGGAAGGCGCACTTGGGAATTCCTCCCTGTGGGGTACCCTCAAGCCCTTTCGTTCTCCCCCCCCCCAGACCCCCTGGGGAAGAGCTGAGAAAGAAAACAAAGGAAATTAGCTGTTGCTACTAGCTAATCAAACAACATGCACAAACCTCTTGGGACACCAAAAATTCAATCCTGTCTTTTAAAAAGGTAAATTTTATCAAAAACATAAAAGAAAGAAAATACATCTGGAACTTAGGCTTTTGCTAGATTTTAAAAGAGCAATTCCGAAAATTAAGCACCCAAAATAGCTTTCTTGGGGGTTCAGCTTAAAGGTTACAAGCAAACAAAAGCATCTAGGGTTAGCACAGAGGAGTCCATTAGCTGTAAGAAATCAACAGAAATAACCCTAATCGCATCTTTCTAAACATTCCTGATCTACTTACACATTTGGAGTCTGGTGTCACCTTAAAGACTAACAGATTTATTTGGGCATAAGCTTTTGTGGGTAAAAACCTCACTTCTTCAGATGCATAGAGTGAAAGTTACAGATGCAGGCACTATATACTGACACATGGAGAGAAGGGAGTTACTTCGCAAGTGGCGAACCAGTGTTGACAGGGCCAATTCAATCAGGGTGGATGTAGTCCACTCCCAATAATAGATGAGGAGGTGTCAATTCCAGGAGAGGAAAAGCTGCTTCTGTAATTAGCCAGCCACTCCCAGTCCCTATTCAAGCCCAGATTAATGGTGTTAAATTTGCAAATGAATTTTAGTTCTGCTGTTTCTCTTTGAAGTCTGTTTCTGAAGTTTTTTTGTTCAATGATAGTGACTTTTAAATCTGTAATAGAATGACCAGGGAGATTGAAGTATTCACTTACTGGCTTTTGTATGTTACCATTCCTGATGTCCGATTTGTGTCCATTTATTCTTTTGCGGAGGGACTGTCCAGTTTGGCCAATGTACATGGCAGAGGGAGTGAGCCCAACAGGCAATGATCAAGTGATCTCTCTCCTGCCATCCATCTCCACCCTCTGACAAACAGAGGCTAGGGACACCCTTCCTTACCCATCCTGGCTAATAGCCATTAACAGACTTAACCTCCATGAGTATATCCAGTTCTCTTTTAAACGCTGTTATAGTCCTAGCCTTCACAACCTCCTCAGGCAAGGAGTTCCACAAGTTGACTGTGCGCTGCGTGAAGAAGAACTTCCTTTTATTTGTTTTAAACCTGCTGCCCATTAATTTCATTTGGTGGACCCTAGTTCTTATATTATGGGAACAAGTAAATAACTTTTCCTTATTTACTTTCTCTACATCACTCATGATTTTATATACCTCTATCATATCCCCCCTTAGTCTCCTCTTTTCCAAGATGAAAAGTCCTAGCCTCTTTAATCTCTCCTCATATGGGACCCGTTCCAAACCCCTAATCATTTTAGTTGCCCTTCTCTGAACCTTTTCTAATGCCAGTATATCTTTTTTGAGATGAGGAGACCACATCTGTACGCAGTATTCAAGATGTGGGTGTACCATGGATTTATATAAGGGCAATAAGATATTCTCTGTCTTATTCTCTATCCCTTTTTTAATGATTCCTAACATGCTGTTTGCTTTTTTGACTGCCGCTGTACACTGCGTGGACGTCTTCAGAGAACTATCCACGATGACTCCAAGATCTTTTTCCTGATTCGTTGTAGCTAAATTAGCCCCTATCATATTGTATGTATAGTTGGGATTATTTCTTCCAATGTGCATTACTTTACATTTAGCCACATTAAATTTCATTTGCCATTTTGTTGCCCAATCACTTAGTTTTGTGAGATCTTTTTGAAGTTCTTCTGCTTTGGTCTTAACTATCTTGAGCAGTTTAGTATCATCTGCAAACTTTGCCACCTCACTTTTTACCCCTTTCTCCAGATCATTTATGAATAAGTTGAATAGGATTGGTCCTAGGACTGACCCTTGGGGGACACCACTTGTTTACCCCTCTCCATTCTGAGAATTTACCATTTATTCCTACCCTTTGTTCCCTGTCTTTTAACCAGTTCTCAATCCATGAAAGGACCTTCCCTCTTATCCCATGACAAGGCTTAATTTACATAAGAGTTTTTGGTGAGGGACCTTGTCAAAGGCTTTCTGGAAATCTAAGTACACTATGTCCACTGGATCCTCCTTGTCCACATGTTTGTTGACCCCTTCAAAGAACTCTAATAGATTAGTAAGACATGATTTCACTTTACAGAAACCATGTTGACTTTTGCCCAACAATTTATGTTCTTCTATGTGTCTGATAATTTTATTCTTTACTATTGTTTCAACTAATTTGCCTGGTACTGACGTTAGACTTATTGGTCTGTAATTGCTGGGATCACCTCTAAAGCCCTTTTTAAATATTGGCGTTACATTAGCTATCTTCCAGTCATTGGGTACAGAAGCCGATTTAAAGGGCAGGTTACAAACCATAGTTAATAGTTCCGCAACTTCACATTTGAGTTCTTTCAGAACTCTTGGGTGAATGCCATCTGGTCCCGGTGACTTGTTACTGTTAAGTTTATCAATTAATTCCAAAATCTCCTCTAGTGACACCTCAATCTGTGACAATTCCTCAGATTTGTCACCTACAAAAGCCGGCTCAGGTTTGGGAATGTCCCTAACATCCTCAGCCGTGAAGACTGAAGCAAAGAATCCATTTAGTTTCTTCGCAATGACTTTATCGTCTTTAAGCGCTCCTTTTGTATCTCGATCATCCAGGGGCCCCACTGGTTGTTTAGCAGGCTTCCTGCTTCTGATGTACTTAAAAAAGATTTCGTTATTACCTTTTGAGTTTTTGGCTAACCTTTCTTCAAACTCCTCTTTGGCTTTTCTTATTACATTTTTACACTTAATTAGGCAGTTTATGTTCCTTTCTATTTGCCTCACTAGGATTTGACTTCAACTTTTTAAAAGATGCCTTTTTATCTCTCACTGCTTCTTTTACATGGTTGTTAAGCCATGGTGGCTCTTTTTTAGTTCTTTTTCTGTTTCTTAATTTGGGGTATACATTTAAGTTGGACCTCTATTATGGTGTCTTTGAAAAGCGTCCATGCAGCTTGCAGGGATTTCACTTTAGTCACTGTACCTTTTAATTTCTGTTTAACTAATCTCCTCATTTTTGCATAGTTCGCCTTTCTGAAATTAAATGCCACAGTGTTGGGCTGTTGAGGTGTTCTTCCCACCACAGGGATGTTAAATGTTATTATATTATGGTCACTATTTCCAAGCGGTCCTGTTATAGTTACCTCTTGGACCAGCTCCTGCGCTCCACTCAGGACTAAATCGAGAGTTGCCTCTCCCCTTGTGGGTTCCCGTACCAGCTGCTCCAAGAAGCAGTCATTTAAAGTATCGAGAAATTTTGTCTCTGCATTTCATCCTGAGGTGACATGTTCCCAGTCAATATGGGGATAATTGAAATCCCCCACTATTATTGAGTTCTTAATTTTGATAGCCTCTCTAATTTCCCTTAGCATTTCATCATCACTATCACTATCCTGGTCAGGTGGTCGATAATAGATCCCTAATGTTATATTCTTATTAGAGCATGAAATTACTATCCATAGAGATTCTATGGAACATGTGGATTCACTTAAGATTTTTACTTCATTTGATACTACATTTTCTTTCACATATAGTGCCACTCCCCCCCCCTGCACGACCTGTTCTGTCCTTCCGATATATTTTGTACCCTGGAATGATTGTGTCCCATTGATTGTCCTCAGTCCACCAGGTTTCTGTGATGCCTATTATATCAATATCCTCCTTTATCACGAGGCACTCTAGTTCACCCATCTTATTATTTAGACTTCTAGCATTTATATACAAGCACTTTAAAAATTGTCACTGTTTATTTGTCTGCCCTTTTCTGATGTGTCCGATTCTTTTTTATGTGAATGTTTCTCATCTGATCTGGCCCTTAGATTATCCTCTTCCATCCTCTGCTCCTGACTAAAACCTAGAGAATCTCTATCAATAGACTTTCCTCTAAGTCTCTGTCCAATCCACGTGCTCCTCTGCAGCTTTCCCCCATCTCTTAGTTTAAAAACTGCTCTGCAACCTTTTTAATGTTTAGTGCCAGCAGTCTGGTTCCACTTTGGTTTAGGTGGAGCCCATCTCTCCTGTATAGGCTCCCCCTATTCCAAAAGTTTCCCCAGTTCCTAATGAATCTGAATCCCTCCTCTCTACACCATCGTCTCATCCACGCATTGAGACTCTGAAGCTCTGCCTGCCTACCTGGCCCTGCACGTGGAACTAGGCGCATTTCTGAAAATGCCACCATAAAGGTCCTGGATTTCAGTCTCTTCCCTAGCAGCCTAAATTTGGCCTCCAGGACGTCTCTAGTACCCTTCCCTATGTCATCGGTACCTACATGTACCACGACCACCGGCTCCTCCCCAGCACTACACATAAGTCTGTCTAGATGCCTCGAGAGATCCGCAACCTTCGCACCAGGTAGGCAAGTCACCATACAGTTCTCCTGGTCAGGTGACCACTCCTTTTCTTTTACCTGTGGGCTTGTTAACCCTTTACAGGTAAAGCAAGTAGAGAACAGTTACTAAGGAATTTTATAGCTAACTGGTTGTCCGGGTGTCCGTAAAAGGGAGTTTCCCCCCCCTTCGTTTATCACAATGCCCTTCCTGAATAGGGATGCTTCCTGAATCAGACCTAAGGGCCAAGCATGCATGCATTGCCAGGGCCAGACCTGTGGAAGAACATGGCGTACACCCAAGCGTGGAATGAGTGTCCATTCAGAAGGGGTGCTGATCCTACTTTCATTAGAGTCAGTGGCAACAATATCAGCCCCAGATTGCACTAGGAGAAAATTTAACAGCAGTGTTCTGTGTGTCTCTGTTTCTGTGGCACTTCTTCCCATAGTATCCGGATGTCACATATGACGAGGGGTTAACATAGGTTTCCCCATATGGTTCATCTCCAGCTCCGTCCATCACTGCTGCTATGGCGTCAATCTCCCTTCCTGTCCGTCGTCGTTAGTACGCTGGGGCAGCAGCCAGTGGCTCCCCTCTCAATGGGATCCGAGCTCTGTTGTGTTGGGCGCTGCACACATGTGGACCCTGCACACAGTAATTCCAGCTGTGAAGAGTGGGCGGGGCCATGCTGCACATGGGAACTGCTTTTCTCTATTGAGTCTGGGGCCGGAGACTTTGGTTGTGACCCTCCCCGAGCCCATTATTAGTAGCATTCGTTGTGGGGTTATTAGTAGCATTCATTGTGTACATTCCTGCATGTCATGTGGAGCTGAGGCTGGGAATCTGCCAGGTACCTCAGCCAAAATCTCCCTGAGCTGTTGGCCTGAAAGGCCAAGTGAAGGCACTCCTCTACACTCCCTTCCTCTCGGCCTATTGCAAAGCAGCTCTCTGTAGTACTTCCCTGTCCCCCATTGCCAGGCTCTGAGCCCCTCATAGTCTCTATCCTCACACCCTCTGGGGCAGGGCAGCGCTGTTGTCCCTATTGCACAGGTAGGACTGAGTGACCTACCCAGGGTTACATTGGTAGTCGGTAGCAGAGCAGGGACTTGGACCCAAGCCCCAGGCTATTGCACTGCTCACTGGGGCACTCGGCTTTTCCCCAGGCTTCTGGAAGGCCACCTGCCCCTCGTCCTGCTCCAGCCCTCTGCTGGCCTTCGTCAACTCCAAGAGTGGTGACAATCAGGGCGTGAAGTTCCTGCGCAAGTTCAAGCAATTCCTCAACCCGGCGCAAGTCTTCGACCTGATGAACGGGGGCCCTCACCTGGGGTAAGCAACAGCGCCCTCTGCCGCCCGGCCCCCTCCCTGCACTCATGCCCATGGTGCCCCCTACCCCCACTCCCTGCGCTCACGTTCACGGCGCCCCCAGCCACCCAGCCCCCTCCCTGCGCTCGCGCCCACGGCGCCCCCTGCCGCCTGGCCCACTCCCTGCGCTTGCGCTCACGGCGCCCCCTGCTGCCCGGCCCACTCCCTGCGCTCGCGCCCATGGTGCCCCCTACCACCCTCCCTGCGCTCATGCCCACGGTGCCCTCTGCCGCCCGGCCCCCTCCCTGCGCTTGCGCCCGTGGCGCCCCCTGCTGCCTGGCCCACTCCCTGCGCTCGTGCCCACAGCGCCCACTGCCACCCGGCCCACTCCACAGCGCCCCCTGCTGCCCGACGACTCCCCCTGCCACCCAGCCAATTTCCTGCACTCATGCCCACCGCCCCCCCCCGCCTCCCAACCCCCTCCCTGCGCTTATGCCCAGGGTGCCCCCGGCCACCGGACCCCCTCCTTGCGCTCATACCACAGGGCCCCCTGCAGCCCGGCCCCTTCTGTTTGCTCACGCCACAGCACCCCCTGCAGCCGGGTCCCTTTGGGGGGAAGCATGCATCGGCGCAGCCCCCTGGAGCTTGGCCCCCTCCATGCACTTGCACCCTCCACGCCCCCTGCAGCCCAACCTCGTCCGAGTGCTCACGGCCACAGCACACCCTGCAGCCCAGACCCCTCCCTGCGCCCCCTCCATGCGCTCACACCAGCAGCGCCATGCCTCACACCCCATGAGACAGTGCGTCCCTTCTCTCCCTTCCTTCTTTGAGCTACCTGGGGGCCAGGGAAAACGAGGAAGCTGCTCAGATCCTAGAGACACGCGACTCCATCCACCCAGCCAGGTGCACCCCGTATGTCCCCCGTAGCTGGGAGGGCCTCATAAAGATGGGCCAAACAGAAACCTCAGCAGTTCCCACCTGCTCTGTAAGGGGCTGAACTGGGGCTCCAGCCCTTAATGCTCTGAACTAGATGAGGCCGGGCTGTTTGGATTGGGTATGTCTGCACGGTGATAAACCCGCAGCACGAGTCCCAGAGCCTGGGTCAGTGCCTTGGGCTGACGGGGCTACAAAGAGCACTGCAGATGTCCGGGCTCTGAGATCCTCCCACTGCGGGCTCTCAGCCCGGCTCCAGCCTGAGCCCAAGCACCTATCCTGCAATTTTATATCCCCATAGGCCTAGCCCTGTGTCACGGAGTGTGGGGGAGCCAGGGCCCTGTAGCCCCCACTTCCTGCGATTCACCGTGACTCTCAGCCTGTCAGTAAAACAGAAGGTTTATTAGACAGGAACACAGTCCAAAACAGAGCTTGTAGGTACAGACAACAGGACCCCCCACTCAGTCAGGTCCATCTTGGGGCGCAGGGAGCCCAGACCCCAGTGCTGGGCCTCCCTCCGTTTCCCCAGCCAGCTCCAAACTGAAACCCCCTCCAGCCCCTCCTCTGACCTTTGTCTCTTTCCCGGGCAAGGAGGCCACCTGATCTCTTTGTTCTCCAACACCTTCAGTTGGCACCTTGAGGTGAGGGGCCCAGGCCATCAGTTGTCAGGAAACAGGGTGTCAGCCATTCTCTGTGCAGACAGCATCACACTGGCCCTCTAGGGCTCTGCAACACATCCTTATCCCACCACCTAGATACTTAAGAAATGCATAGGGGAAACTGAGGCACCCACACAGTATTCAGAGAAAACATTAAGAACATTCCCACTTCATCACACTTTGCAAGCCTGAGTCAGCTGACCTGGGCCAGCCGTGGGTCTAGACATACCACTGACTGTTACCCCTGCTTGAGTGAGCTCTGCTGTCCCTCAGAGGGAGGGGAAAGGCCGGGGCCTTCCTTGGAGGGAGCTGAGCTAAAGCAGGTGTCTGGGACCCCTTTTAGCCCTGACTCCTCCTCCTCTCTGTGTGTCCCTTGCCAGCCTGCGGCTCTTCCAGAAGTTCTCCACCTTCCGGATCCTGGTCTGCGGGGGAGATGGCAGCGTGGGCTGGGTCCTCTCCGAAATCGATGCGCTGGGATTGCACAAGCAAGTGAGGAGGAGTCTGTCTGTCTGCTGCCTCCCCCATCTCCGTGTCTTTGAGGGCTGCCCCCACCCCCACTGCCCCTTAGGCCTTGGCAGTAGTGAAAAGCTGGCTTGGGGGCGTGTGCTAAGCCCTGACAGCCAGGAGCCGCATTTCCAGAACCATCGCACAATGGCAGCACTGGTGGGTCTGGCATGGGCTAGGTGTGTGTCACCAGGGCCAGACATGTGCAGGTGCCGGGTGTGCTCTCAGTTTGTTTGGGTAGGAGCCTGCAGCGCATGCCAGCAACGTCCCAAAGTGCCAGCTGTGCCCATCACCAGGACACCCCCAGCGACCCCCCCCTTCTGAGCATCACTGGTACTAATCAGAGTGTGAGCTGAGATCCTGCCCGCGGCCATCAGAGAGATCCCCAGGGTGTGGAGGGGATCTTGCATGTGCCAAATGATGGGTCCATTGGACACGGCGCCCTACGCCCATTGGTTTTGGCTGGGCTCTCAGATCGGGGGCTGCCCCTTGCTCACAATTCTTTCCTTACTGTGGCAGTGCCAGCTTGGTGTCCTGCCGCTGGGGACAGGCAATGACCTGGCGCGGGTGCTGGGCTGGGGCAGTCTCTGTGATGACGATACCCAGCTGCTGCAGGTCCTGGAGAAGCTGGAGCGGGCCAGCACCAAGATGCTGGACAGGTGAGCAGGGGCATGGCTGTGGGCTGGGCAGACCTCACTCCTCCCCTGGGCCAGGAAGGGGGCTTCCCTCTCTGCATCCCGAATGGGGAAGAGAACCAGCTCAGTCTGGGTGGGCCCTCCCTGGGAAGGGCTCTGAGGCCGGGCGTCAGCCTGAGTCTGCCATCGTGCGCCTGCATTTCCAGCCACATCTCCCAGGCAGCAGGTTGTCCCATAGCCACCTACTGCAGGGCGTCTTCCTCTGTGCCTGGCCGCTCTTGGAGAATGGACACTGGTCTATCCGGGCTGCCAGTCCCTTCCCCACTCCTTCCGGACACCAGGGCCTGACCAGGACTGAGATGAGAGCCATCTCCCCTGCCCCTGACTTGCTGTTGCCATATCCTGTTGCCCTGGCTTGCTCAAGCCCCCTTCTGCGTCCTATGGGGAGGGCCCATCTCCCTGCAGGTCCCTGCCCCACCATGGCCCAGTGCCTGCCTTCATCTCAAAGGGGCCGCCCTGGGTTTCCGGGCAGGGCTGGCTGCCAGGCCATAGCTTGGCAAAGGCTGGGCCCCGGCAACAAGCATCTTGTCTTTGTCTCCCCCCCAGATGGAGCGTCCTGACCTACGAGGCGCCCAAGCAGTCACCCCCTGCCATCAAAGAGGAGGAGAATGGGGATTCCTGCATTCAGGTACAGCTGCTCTGTTGCCTGTCCAGCGAGGCGGGTGGGGCCTGGAGTGGCAGCATGGCCCAGATGGGTTGGGGGCATGGAACATCAGCTCCTGAGTTCAGACCCCTGCCTATGCATATCTGCTACTTGAGCATGGGGATGGAGGGGAAAAACTGCTTGCACGTGGCCAGCACCTAGGGCCTGAGGTAACTGGAGGGGAGAGGCTGCAGCACTGGGTGAAACGAGTTCAGCAGTTCTCAGCCTGAAGCCACAGTGTCAATGTTTTCCTGCCCAGCCCAGAGTGCGGCCTGCCCTCGGTGAAGGAGAAACAATTAACTGAAACAAGCCAGGAAAAAGTTGCTGGACAGGGTGTACGCTCTGGTTGCATGGGGATCGTCTGCCTAGGATGGAAGCTAAAAGGGCCTGGTGGGGCTTACAGAGGCCTGCTACTGCTGCTGAGTGGCCAGGCTGCCTCTGTGGCACAGTCTATGCCAGGAGGACGGCAGCAAGAAAGACAGTGTGTCCTAGTGGATAGAGCACTGCACTGGGAGTCAGCAGACCTGAGTTCAGTTCCTGTCTCTGGCAGCTGGGTGACCTTCCCCTCTCTGTGCCTCGATTTCCTTTCCCTCCATCTGGTCTCTGTAGCCTGTCAGCTCTTCAGACAGTCTGGTGCCGGAGTTTGTGCAGCGCCATGCATGTAGCATGAGCACAGGGTCTGATTTCCAAGCACTTCCCTGCCATTTGTTTGCAGCAGGCTACGGGCATTCAGTGCTGCCACTGCCCCAAGGGTGTGTGGGAACGAACGCAGGGTTTGTAATCGCACACTAGAGCATGCACTCGGCTGCCATGTAATAGCACGCACCCCGATCCTCTACCTTCCCGCAGCCTGCCCCACCTGAGGAGCTCTAAGCATTTCACAACCTTGAAGCAATGAAGCTTCACAATCCCACCACGCATGCAGCTGCACCCCAAAAAGGAGTCGTCGGAAATCCAGGCTATTCACACCCCACTTAGCCCTGTTGCAGGGGAGCTGGCCTTTGGTGCATTTTCTGAACAGAACAACAGAAGAGGAAATGATGGATCGGCAGGTTCCAGGTGTCCCCAGGCATGCAGAGAATCAGAGTGGAGCACGATAGGGAAACTGAGGCACAGAGTGGGGACATGACTTGCTCAGGGTCACACAGCGAGCCGGGGGTACAGCCTGACTCCCAGTCCGGGGCTTTAGGCACTGAGCTCTGCTCCCCCCCCCTGCTGCAGGGGCTTGCTCAGCCCTGCAGTCTTCTAGCGTGGCTGGCCCAGGAGGATCCAGAGAGGGCACCGGGAGTACTGCTGCTGTTGCTCAGGAAGTGCCCTTCTTCCCTCCATGTCCCGCAGGCCCAGATCTCTCACTACGCCGACTCCGTGGCCTTCCACCTGGCCAAGATCCTGGAATCTGACAAGCACTCGGTTGTGATTTCTTCTGCAAAGTAAGGGGGCACGGACAGCAGCAGGCCAAGCTTCCCCCACCCTGCTGGCCTGCCGGAGCCCAGTCTGGTGGGCTTCCTCCGAGGGCTGCGAGGGAGCTGGGAGTCTCTGGCCCATCCCATCCTTGGCCTCTGCTGGCAGTGCTAACGGGGCAGAACCGTGCCAATGAGGGGGTGGTTCTGTGACGTGGTTCATGGGGCCCAGATCTTCATAGGTCTTGAAATCAATGTGAGCGAGGCGCCAAGTACCTCTGAGGATCTGGGCCAGGGAGCTTGGATTGAGGCCCCCAAATCATTGCACACAGGGCTCCAAGCAGCCTTCCGCTGCTAGTGCCTTTGGCTCCATGCTGGGCCCAAATGGTGAAGGGCATCACAGCCCATCACATGGCTCTGAGCCATGCAATCCCAGACAGCTGCAGTTTGCATCAGCAAGAGGCACGTCCCGGGGGCCCTGCTGGAGTGCCATCGGCTGCCTGGCCGAGGGTGATGTCAGGGCGCTGGGCTCTCACCAGCACCAAATGCTGCTGTGCTCGCTGCAGATGGTACAGCTGGGCCTGGAGGTGGGGGCCTCCCTCGTGAGGCTGGAGAGCACCCTTTGCTGGCTAATGGAGGAGCAGCATTCCAGGGGCACTGTGCCCGGCTGTGTGGGGAGGGGTGTGGGAAGGAGCCCCTGTCTCACCCGGGCTCTGCCCCTGGATGCTGCTCTCTCTGGCAGGTTCCTATGCGGAACGGTGAACAGCTTTGTGGCCGAGGTTGGCAAGGCCTATGAGAGGGCCATCGAGAACAAGCAGGAGGCTGACACCATGGCTAGGAAGGTAAGTCCTGGCGGAGCACTGCCTGGCGGAGATGCGTGTTGTGCCACTAGTGCCACCCTGTGGCAGACAGTCAGTGTTGTGGGCAGCTGCAGTCTTGGCAATCACTGGATTTAAGCCTTTGGATTCTCCATGGGGTTCGCAGCATGGATTAACCCATTGCCTGGGACCACCTCAGAATACACTGCCACAGAGACGATGTTCCCATCAGACATGCCATGGAGCAGCAGCCGTGTGCTGTGCCATGCTGGCTGTGACCCCCCAACACCCTCCCCTGGGACCAGCCCATGGCTGTGTGCCAGCAAACGCCCCGGCCTCACCGTGGTTCATGCCCCCGGTATGACTAGCTTCTCTCTTGCAGTGTGCAATGCTGAACGAGAAGCTGGACTCCCTGGTGCGGGAGCTGAACGATGAATCACAGGCGATCGTTGTCCCCGAAGGGAGCGCACAGACTGCCCCACCCGGCCCCGAGGCCAAGGAGAGCAGTAGCAGGGGCAGCTTCAACCCAAACCCTGTCCCCAGGATCTTCAAATCCAAGGAGCAGCTAATGCTGAGAGCCAACAGCCTCAAGAAGGCCCTGCGGCAGATCATCGAGCAGGCAGAGAAAGGTAAGGAGCCCGGGTGAGACAGGAAGGGACTGCAGTGTTGGGGGTCAGCCAGACCCAAGGCCTCTGCAAGGCCACTGGCCTTGGCCACCCATTTCACATTCCATGGCTGGCCCCCTTCTACGGCAGGCTCTGCTGGGAGGATCAGTCCTCCGCTTTCATGAAGACACTACCAGCTGCAAGGCTCAGGACTTTATCAGCTCCTCCAGGGCAGCGGGAATGCCAGGGGCCACGGACCCAGTGTCCACGCAGGGTACAGAGACCTCCCTCCAGATGCCTGCTGACCCCTAACAGGTACATTGACTAGCAGCATGGCACAGCATGGCCTAGTGCGTAGATCCAGGGGCTGGGAGCCATGTGCCAGTCCTGATCCTGCCGGTGACCTGGTCAAGGCAAGGCAAGGCAAAGCCCCCATTTGTCACTGATTCTGAGTCCTTTTGTTCTGAGGAGCCCAGCTGGAGAGACCCAGGACCTGCCTCACCATGATGCTAGGTTCACCCAAAGGGAGTTCTTCGAGTGCTAGCTCATGTCGATTCCATTCTAGGTGTACGCGCCCACGTGCGCGGTCGTTGGAGATTTTGCCTTAGCGGAACCCGTAGGGCCAGCTGTGTCGCCCCCTTGAGTGCCGTGCTCATGCCGCAGTATATCAGGCACCGCCAACCCTATGCCTTCTCAGTTCCTTCTTACCGCCCATGGTGGTTTCTCCTTTTGAACTTCTGGCCTTAGTGCCTTTGTACATAGTTTGCATATAGTAGTGTTAAGTAGTTATTAAGTGTTAGTTAGTTAGTAGTTAGGGTCCCAGTGGAAACTTTGCCCCAGGTGGGGCATACCCCGGTCTCCTAGGTTTAAGCCCTGCTCGGACTGCAGCAGGTCTATATCTGTGAGTGACCCCCATAGCAGCTGCCTTAAGTGCTTGAGGGAGTCACACATTAAGAAGCGGTGCTGGATCTGCAAAAACTTTCGGCCCTGTACCCAGAAACAGCGGGATATCCGCCTCAGGACTCCCCAGATGGAGTCTACCCTCCGCCTGGCTTCTGGGCTGTCCAGGCTGGTCGCTCCGAGCGCCTCAGCCTCCGTGCAGAGCGCACCACCAGCACCCGGCTCCTCCCGGCACTGTTCGTCATCACCGGTGCCGAAGAAGAAGGCTAAAAAGCGCTCCCTGGCACCAAGCAAGAAGGCCCTGGGGTCACCTACCAAAGGACCTGGGCCTGCCTGCCAGGCTACTCTGGAGCCATGCGATCGTGCCTCCCCGGTTGGGGCTCACAGCCCCAACAAAGGTCCGCCACCGACTCCTGGGAGTAGTATGGGACCCATACCCCCCTGCCTGCACCATCATCATCCCAGACTCCCCAGGTGCAGAGAGAGCACAGGTCTCCACCTGCTCTGATGATGACCCTGGTGCTGCAGGACCCAGCTAAGGCTCCCCAAGAGGGCAAGCTCACCGTTAAGACCCCTCAGGGGACGGGGAACACCGCTGGTTGCCAGACAGAAGACATTGATCTTCTCCACCACATCAAGAATCCAGGGGCAGGTCCCAGTCGCGTTGTCGGTCGCCCAGGCTGGCATCCAGATCCCCTCAGTGCTACTCACTGGCACGGGGTCGACACTCCCCCTACTTTTCCCTGCACCGCTCACTCTCTCGCCGGTCGTCCTGCAGGCGTCGGTCCTGATCGCTGGTGCGGTGGGAACGTTCCCCGTCTTGGCACTGGTCTCCCTGGCACCAGTACTGCTCTCCCCAGTACAGTCACCGGTCAGTTACACCAGGTCAACGGTCACCAGTAGTCACGACCAGTAAACAAATGCAGGCATTGATGGCTCCTCCCTGGTCGCCGGAAGGTGGCTCCTCCGGTACAGAAGGCCAGTTCAGCCCATCACCCAGGTCCCATCGGCGTGATTGGGCACCGGAACCCGCTCCCTTGTCTGCGGCACCGCAGTGGCAGCACAGCCAGTGGCCAACGTAAGGCCATATTGGAGTGTGTGGGGCATACCGGTTGTGACAATGCCCCCTTCGCAACACTCCTTGGTGGCCATGTCGGAGCATCGGTCGGCAGCCCCACCAGCACCGGGCCCGGTACTGGAACCCCATTCTGAGGTCGGGGTGGAGGAAACTGTGCCCACCCCTAAACCTCCTTCTCCAACTGTGGTCAAGACCCCAGAACCTCCATCAGTGATCCAGTCTTCCTTGTCATCCCTGGATGAGGGGGTCGTGGGACCTTCCAGGGCTAGCTCACCAGATGACTTCTCTGGCATGTGGCCAAGAACTTGGGGCTTGAGGTGCAGGAGATGGCGGAATAGGAGGGGACACCCTCTTCAATGTCCTCTCGGCCTCTACGCTCACCCGTGTCGCCCTACCCTTACATGACGGGGTCCTCAAGATCTCCAAGACCCTGTGGCAGACCCCCTCCTCCATCCCTTCCACCTCGAAATGGGCAGAGAAATAGTACTTTGTGCTGGCCAAACGGTTCAAATACCTTTATACCCACTCACCCCCGGGCTTGCTAGTTGAGTCTGTGGCCAATGAGAAGGACAGACAGGTCCCCACCTCCTCGACCCCCAAAAACAAAGAGGCCAAAAATCTCGATTTTTTCGGGAGAAAAATTTATTCAGCTCCCAGCCTGCAATTCCGGGTGGCAAACCATCAGGCCCTGCTGGGCTGGTACAATTTTAATCTCTGGGATAGTCTTAAGAAGTTCCTGGAATCCCTCCCTCAGGGTCTGGCCCAGGAGTTGGGCATGCTGGTGGAGGAGGGCACGGCGGCAGTCAGATGTTCTCTGCAGAAGGCATGGGATGCGGCAGATTCAGCGGCAAGGGTGGTCACATCAGCAGTGGTCACGTGATGTAGTTCCTGGCTCCAGACTGCAGGCCTCTCCTAGGAGATGCATGCCTTGATCCAGGACCTCCCTTTTGACTGAGTTGGTCTGTTCTCAGATCAAATGGACCCCAGGCTGTATGGATTGAAGGACACCAGGGCTACCCTTCACTCGTTGAGCATGCACACGCCTCAATCAGCCAGGAAGCCCTTTTGGCCATCGCTGCCGCCAGGCAGTCTTGTCAGGGACCTACGAGGAGAAGGGACACTGGTTTTAGTTGTTGTCACCTTTCTTCCTCCCATTCACTAGACCAGCCTGGGCCGCCAAACACCCAGGGGGCCAGAATCAATCATTTTGAGGGTGCACCCGAGAGTGATACCCCAGTCAGCCAACCGGATCCTACCCGCCTTTCCTCGACTGCCTTTTCCCCTACCGCTCGGCCTGGTCGCGGGTTACGTCAGACTGCTGGGTCCAGGACATAGTGCCTTGGGGCTATATCTTTCAGTTCTTGGCTGCCCCTCCTTCCCACCCCACCCCCACTTTCCCGTCCCTCTTCAGGGACCCTTCTCACAAGCAACTCCTCGTTCAGGAGGTCGAGAAGTTCCTGGGCTTGGGGGCTATAGAGGAGGTTACTCGGGACATGGAAGGAAGAAGATTCTATTCCCGTTATTTCCTAATCCCGAAGGCCAAAGGGGGCCTCAGACCTATCCTGGATCTGTGTGGCCTCAACAAGTCTCTCAAGAAGTTGAAGTTCTGCATGGTCTCCCTGGCCTCCATCATCCCTTCCCTGGATCCGGGGGACTGGTACGCTGCTTTTGACTTAAAGGACACTTACTTTCATGTCTCCATATTCCAGGGACACAGGCATTTCCTGCGTTTCTTAGTGGCCAGGCGTCACTTCCAGTTCACAGCGCTACCCTTTGGCCTGTCCTCGGGCCCCAGGATGTTCACGAAATGCGTGGCAGTGGCTTACCTGAGACATCAAGGGGTCCAGATCTTCATATGTCTCAATGACTGGCTCATCAAGGGCAGGTCTCCAGAGCGGGTGCAACAGCCTCAATCTGGTGCGGTCCATCTGCAATGATCTGGGCCTGTTAATAAACACAGAGAAGTCCATGTTAACACCAGTTCAACACATAGAGTTTATCGGAGCAGTTCTCGTCCTCTCATCCCTGAACTGGTGGCTGAATCCTGAGTCGGTGCTGCAGGGGGTTCCCTTCGTGACCCCGTCTCCATCGCTCACCCTGTCTTGGATGCATTGGATCTGGGCTGGGGAGCCCACCGGTGTGAGCGCAACACCCAGGGCTGCTGGCTACAAAACTATCTAGCCCTTCATATCAATATCGGAGAGCTCAGAGCTGTTCGCCTGGCCTGCCAGGTGTTCTTACCCCACCCGAAGGGCAGGGTGGTGCAGGTCCTGATGGACAATACAGCTGCGATGTCTTACATCAACAGGCAGGGGGATGCCAGGTCTTTGGCCCTTTGTCAGGAGGCGCCTCCAGCCCCAGAGCACCCATGGAGTCGGCACCTATGACCCAGTCCCCCCTTGGGACCTGAATCTTGTGCTGTCGAGGCTCATGGGTTGCCCCTTCGAACCTCTGGCTTCCTGCTGTCTTCTCCTTCTCTCCTGGAAGGTCTTCTTCTTGGTCGCTATAACTTCAACCCGTAAGGTGTACAAGTTCAGGGTGCTCACGTCGGAGCCGCCATATACTGTCTTTTATAAGGACAAAGGCCAGCTGCGTCTGCACCCGGCCTTTCTGCCCAAGGCTGCCTCCCAGTTCCACACTGGTCAAGACATTTATTTACCAGTCCTTTGTCCAAAGCCTCATGTGACGGATGACGAGCGCAGGCTGCATACCCTGGATGTTAGACGGGCACTGGCCTTCTACATTGATAGAACAAGGCCGTTCCGTAAGTCAACGCGGTTGTTTGTTGCTATTGCTGCCAGAATGAAAGGTCGCCCAGCGTCTGTCCAGAGAATCTCATCTTGAATCACAGCCTGCATCTGCTACTGCTACGAGCTGGCAAATGTGCCCCTGCCGGCGATCGTGACAGCTCATTCGACTAGGGTGCAGGCGTCAGCAGCAGCCTTCATGGCACAGGTGCCGATCCAAGAGATCTATCGGGCTGCCACCTGGTCATTCGTCCACACGTTCACGTTGCACTACGTGCTGACCCAGCAGGCCTGAGATGATGCTAGGTTTGGGAGAGCTGTGCTACAAGCTTCAAGACCGTGAGCTCAAAGCCCACCTCCGTTGATTCTGCTTGTGAGTCACCTAGAATGGAATAGACATGAACAAGCACTCGAAGAAGAAAAAACAGTTACCTACCTTTCATAACTATTGTTCTTCGAGATGTTGCTCATGTCCATTCCATTACCCGCCCACCTGCCTCTCTGTCGGAGTTGTCAGCAAGAAGGGACTGAGAGGGCCTAGGGCTGGCAGCGCCTGATATATCGACGCATGAGTGCGGCACTGCAGGGGGTACCAAAGTCGGCCCTACGGGTATCGCTAAGGCAAAAATCTCTGATGACCACACATGTGGGCATGCACACACCTAGTATGGAATGGACATGAGCAACACATCTCAAAGAACAAGAGTTACGAAAGGTAGGTAACCGTTTTTTTTAATGCTCAGCACTTCTAAAAATCAAGCCAGATCTGGCCAGGCAGGACGCCCAAAACAGAGGCACCCCACAGCATGGGTCCCTGCTGAGCATTTTGGCCTGGACCCTTCTGGGCCTCAGTTTCCCCCTCTGTGAAGTTGAGACACTGAGTCACCAGTGTGAATCACTCAGAGGTGACTCTAATAAAAGTGGCTAATCCAGGAGCAGCATCCCTGGATGCCAGGGGAATTGCTCCTGGCTGGTGGGTCACAGGTCCTGGCAGCATGGGGTGGAGTGCAGGAAGGAGCCAAAAGAGCAGGGGTCCCCATCTCCTGGATGGTTCTGTCTGCCCAGTGAACTTCTCATCATGCTAGAGCGTACGCCATACCGCCTGGGTCTTTGGGCATGGAACCAGCCCCTTCACTTTATGCTCGGCACTAGCGAAGGGCCCAGTCCTGCTGCCTTTCCTCCTGTGAGCCAGACTCCAGCTGCCTCATCTAATATTGGTTCTAACCGCAGCTGCCAGGAGCACTGTGCCCATTTTGCGCTGGCACCGCATGGGCTGCTGGCAGGTCCAGATAGGGTTGGAGTCCTGAGCATCCAGTCCAGACAGTATCTCTGGCATCCCCATCTGTAGGCTTTAGGCTCTGTATACTCTCTAGAACGTCAGGGCCAGGTGGCAGCTCCTGCAAGAGCCCGGTTCACCAAGGACCAGGTGCCACGACAACCTGCAGAGGCCTCCTGGCTGGGGTATCTGTGCTGGGACAGGAGACCCCTCTGCCCCCCGGGCCTCGGGAGCTCAGCCAGCCCTACGAGGTGGAGTGGAAACACCTGCAAGGGTCAGACCCATCAGCAGTGAGCTGAGGAAGCATCGGGTACATCCAGGTGCTGGCTGGGCATCCCTAGGGTATGTCTATGCAGCAATGTAAGCCTGAGCTCAAGTCTAACCCCCCTTGCAGCCACGCTAACCTAGGTTAGCTAACCTGGAGGGTCCGAGCCCGTGTAAAGCTGGGACCCTATTGCTTTCCTGTGCACATGGCTCTGGCTTGACTCGGGTCCTGGAAGACCTCCGGATCTATCTATCCCAGAATTCCTGGCAGCAGAGGAGCAGCGCTGCAGGCAGCCAGCGCAGAGGCTGGAAGCGCCATTACTGCCTGGCCAAGCCCGCTCCCCTTGCCTGCTCCGGCTCCTCCTCACTGCTGTGCAGAGCTTGCCTGGAATGGAGCAAAGCTGACTGGCAGGAGGCGGCTCCTGGCTGCCAGGATATTGAGGATCATCCCTGCCCCAGCCCTGCTGAGCCGGGAGCTCTGCTGCTCCCCCTCCCTGCAGGGCAGCCGCTTAGTCCTGCTCCGCTCTCTGTCCCTTCCCCCCGGGCCTCCCCGCCCTCCCTGGGGCTGTGTGTGCAGGGACGCCCGGGCTGCATGCATTGTCAGGTGGGAGAGTGGGAGCCAGCCCCAAAACTACCCCACAGCCTCCCAGGGATCCCTTATCCCTGCCTCCCATGTGCGGCGGGGGCAGAGCTAAGGGATCCCGGGGGTGCTGGAGCACCTTGCACCCCAAGCCCTGGGGATGCCCTTCACCGCTCAGCATCCGGCAGCAGCCAGGCTGGGGGTGTGTGTTCTTCCTCGGACACCTCCATTCAAAACAAACAGACAACAATAAATAAAAACCAGCCAAACAAAAACCCCGTCACTGCCCATGGTGCAGACTGGCAGCCCTGGAGCTGGGTGCCCTAGTTACCCTCAGAACAGGGGCCTGCCCTGGGCATTTTCCTGCCCATGTGACTCAGCCTAGTGAGGAACCCAGTTCTCAGATTAGGGGCAGTTCAGAGTAAAGCCTTTTCACACTGCCGTGTGCTCCCAGGACAGCCACCACAGGAGTCGTTATGTGTTTCTGAGTCCCATCAATAGCATGTCACAGTTGGGAAACAGGCAGGGCAGTAGAGTTTTCCCACAGTGCACCATGTTCCTAGGGCTAGAGTGTTGATGGGGTTGGTGGGGGCACTAGGCACTCTGGGATATGGTTACTTTGACTTGGGTCTGCGCACTGGAATATGGGTGCCAGAGCCCTAGGTTTGAGCATGGGTCAGCAAATCTTTAACCTAGGGTTAAAATGCAGTGTAGATGCTCCAGCCCAGGGTTCCCTGACATGAATGGACTGACTCGAGTCCCATGAACCCTGGGCTGACACTGCTGTGTAGCCATACCCCTAGCATTGGCTTTACGTTGCATGCCTTGCCTGTTCCCGTGTAGCTGTGGATGAGCAGAACAAGCAGACTCAAGCCTATCGGAGCATCACGGCTTCCAGCAAGGACAGCTTGGAAGAGTTCAGCAAAGAGACCGAAATCCTTGGTAAGACTCCAGCTGGTTCATGCAGCCCACTCCCCGTTCAGGATCATGGGCTCTTCCACGTCACTCGTTATTTAAAATGATCGGAGAAGCTGGAACCAAGGCAGGATTGGGGGTGGCAAATACACAGATTAAAGGGGCCCCGTTTTCTAAAGTGGAGGCCCCCCAGCTACGTACTACAGTGCATCTGTGACTGTGAGCAGGACTCCTGGTTGCTGTTGTGTAACTGGCAGGGGGTATTGGTCTTGGGCTCACCTTTGCTGCCCGCATAGCGCCTGGAGCAATCTAAATAACAGTCTCAGAGCACAGCAGACAGGCCAAACCAGGATAAGCCTGGAGATTTCCAGCCGTCAGACTGCTAGGGCCGTGTGCAACGTGAGCGTGCTGTGGGATTGCACACACTGTCTGCCCAAGCTACGCCCATGCCCACCATTGGGTGGCTCAGAGCTGGTGATGTTTGGACAGTCAGGCCTTGGCAGTGTGGGCGCTGGCTGGAGGCCGCAGAGGGATCCCGGCCTGGGCGTTCCAAGGGAAATTGACCAGCCGTGTGCAGGGGGCTGTGGAGGCTCTGACAGACTGGCAGGCTGTGTCCTGCAGAGTCCAGGTACCATAGCAGAGGAGTGCAACTCTCTGGACTGGGGCAGGGATGAGGGCACCACCTTGACTCATCAGTGTGTGTGTTGGAAATCAATAATACCTGGGGCTCCCCCTGCTGGCAGGAGAGCAGTAGGAGCCTGATCCAAAGCTGATTGAGGTCAATGGAAGGGCTTCTGTTGACTGAGGGCCTGATCCAAAGCCCACTTAATTGGCTAACTAACCCCCATGCCCTGACCCCTGCTGGTGGTAGGGAAGTAGCGCAGTGCGTATTGCACCCTCCATTATCAAAGCAGGGTGAGAAGGGAGAACTGAGTGCAGATAATCAGGAGACAGACTGTCCAGGCTCTTTGCAAGGGATTTACAAACCATGTCACCAGACCTGCCCATAATCCATGTCTGTAGGGCCACACCCAGCACTCTCCCCTAGGGGCATGTCCCATTTAAAGTGGCAGCATGCAAAGTGCTTAGCAGAGTGCCACACTGGGGTCCCCTCTGCACTCAGAAGTGAAGGGGTTTCTTAGTGCGGTGTTGGGGGCTAAGGAAGGCAGGCTAGGGGTAGGATGCAGGGTATGCGCTTGTTAAGGGCAGGGGCGCTGCTGGCTGCTAAAGAGCATCTCCCCTTTGGCCAGGTTCCCGGCGGGGTACGGTGACCTCCACGACGTCATCTATCTTCCTGGATAGACCTGACAGCTTCAGCACTGTCCATTTCACCGAGGATCCCAACACCATGTGAGTACGTGATCTGGGCAACATTAATCCCCGGCGCATGTCCAGGCCTCCGATGCTGCCCCCCCGTAGGGTAGGGCTCTTATCCCCGTTTGACACAGGAGAACTGAGGCCCAGGTAAGGAAATGACTTGCCGAAAGCCACAAAGGATACATGGCCTCTCCTTTATCAACACTTGACCTTAACCTCAGTCTCAATCATTATCAGCCTTTCACCAGCCAGTTTTCCTCCTCTTTCCCAGAGAGTCTCATATATGACTCTCTTAATTCTGATTGGCTGACGAGAGGGGTTTTTGTTGAAGTGGAACTTTCCATTCTCGCGGGTGGGGGCGTTCTCGCCACACTGCCAAAAGGAAGGGGTGGGGGGCTGCTCGCAGCCTCTTGTTTGGGAGCATCCTGTTCCTTGAAGGTCCATGTGTGTTTCCCCCAGTACCGCTAATTGACACGTGGCCACCGTCCTCCTCACTGTGACCCTCGACTTTGTCATCACCAGGGCTGGGTGACAGCCATGTGCTCTACCTGTGAAAGCCAACTAGTGTAGAATGCAGTGACCAGCGAGCTTGGTGGATTGCATCGTCTGGGCTTCAGGCGCTGTGGCCGTTGCTGGAACTGTAGGTGTATAATACCTTCAGGCTGGGATCTGCAAAGGCATCTCAGAGTTATGCAGTGAGCTCCCCTGGGGCGGGGGGGGGGGGGGGAAATTGATCATCTGTTAGCTGGAATTGATCAATTTTAGAGATTCTGGATTTAATTAAAACAAAAACATTTAGAGGTGTCTGTCTCTCTGTCTGCTTGTCTGACTATTACTGCAGTGTCTGAGTGCTGTCCCTGCAGTACAGATTGGTGAAAGCACAGTCCTTAACACAGCCTGCCTAACTCTCCTCGCTTTAACCTCACAAGATATTATTCATCTCCAGGAAGCAAAGATGTACCAGCTAGTTCAGCAGCTGGAATCTGCTCCTTCACCTGTCTTTGTTAAATCAATGACAGAATTAAAAAGCCAGAGTCTGATTCTTCTCTGGCACTGGTGTAAATCTGGAGTCCCTCCACTGAAGCTCATGGAATTACATCCATGGAAAATTGGCATAATCGAGAGCAGAATCGTCCCCTGGCTGTTTAGGATCAGCAAATTATCTGTGAGTCGTCAGCCAACAATCTGCCTGGCCAAAGCACGACCGGTTGGTATCATTAAACAATGCCAGACGAGCAGACAGTATCTTTTGCAGAGTTGGTAACAGAATGTGGCGTGGCTAGGTTAAGGTTTGCCTGGCTTTCCCCACTTGAGAAGTGTAATAATGGCCTGGCCTGGTGCACGCTATTATTATTTTGCAATGGGGTCATTACACACAGAACTATCAACCCTGTGTGTTTAATGGGGACTAGAAAGTTGGCTATGACATCACTGACAGCCAATCAGACATGGCTGTGACATGACTGACAGCCAATCACAAAGCTCCAATTGTCGCTGGCATTCTAAAGCCTCTTCAAAACCCATAATAAATCTCAAGGATTCTCATACGGATGTTTCAATAATGGGACTGATATTTTCATTCTGCTGCCATTTCCCGGTTCCACCCCCGTGATCATTGCTGCATTGTTCTGTGTCCAAACCTCACCTTCCCCATCTGCTGCTTTCAGACAATTCTCCGAAAGATGCGTCATGAATAACTACTTCGGCATAGGCCTGGATGCCAAAATCTCTCTGGAGTTCAACAACAAACGGGACGAGCACCCCAAAAAGTGCAGGTAGGCAAAAGAGCCCCCCTACCTCCCTCAAATGGAAAGTGCCTCAGGCTAGGAGCAGAGGTCAGAACTCCTTGATTGCTGAGTTCCCATTTCATGAGGGAGTCATCTATAAAGATACCCTCTGCCCCAGGGCATGCACTCCAGGGGCGACCTATGCAGGGAGCTGGCGGGAGCTGTCTTTGGCCAGGTCTACACAAGGAGGGCTTTACCGGTATAGCGATACCAGTGCAAAGCACTCCTAGTGTGGACACAGCTTATACCGGACAAGCTATGCTTGCACCAGCATAGCTTATTCCAGCCGCCCCGAGTGAAACCAGTGACACCAGGACAAGCATATGTGGCCAGTCTAGCTGTGTCTACACCAGGGGCTTGTGCCGGCAAGTTACGTCAGTCAGACCACACCTCTTCACACCTGGCTGACAGCCATGCCGGCAGAAGTCTGTAGTGTAGACAGAGCCTAAGTGATCTGCTGTTGGGCTGAGCTTCACGCTGCTCCTTATCTGTCATGAAGCCTCCACTGCTCTGATGTGAGTCCGCGTGTCTGTTTAGCTGAAGGTGCCTATGGTGCCTGACTTGAATGGAATGCAGCCACGTGGCAATAATAACAGCTTGTTTAACAAGAGCCATGCAGTGCACTGCGCCAATGCCCTTCATCCCAACATTTTCTAACACTCTGCAAACATTCGTTAATTAGGCCCCAGGACGTTAATCCTTGTGAGGTGGGTATTTATAATTATCCCATTTTACAAAGGCCAGTGGGAACCAGCGGAAGTCTCTGCAAAATCAGATCCTATATATCTAGAGTAAACATACAGCAATCAGGTATTACTAGCATCTCAGAGGGTCTTGGCAAGATCATGTAAACCTCTGGAGAGGAGCTCAGCTCACTGGATGCCCTGAGGTGGAATTGAATCCTGCTACTCAGTTACCTTGAATGGCATGTCTCCAAGAAGGGTCTAGCAGAAAAAGAAGGGATGAAGTGATGGCTGAATAACAATACTACCTAAGGGCTTGTCTACACTACAAAATTAGGTCGGATTTATAGAAGCCGGTTTTATAGAAACCGGTTTTATGCAGCCGACTGTGTGTGTCCCCACATAAAATGCTCTAAGTGCATGAAGTCGGCGGACCGCGTCCACAGTACCGAGGCTAGCGTCGACTTCCGGCGCATTGCACTATGGGTGCCTATGGGTACCTATCCCACAGTTCCCGGAGTCTCCGGCGCCCATTGGAATTATGGGTTGAGATCGCAATGCCCGAATGATGCAAAGCAGTGCCGCGGGGGGTTCTGGGTACATTGCGTCACGCCCCTCCCCCGCCGTCACAGCAACGGCAGACAATAGATTCGCGCCTTTTTACCTGGGTTACCTGTGCAGACAACATACCACGCCAAGCATGGAGCCCACTCAGCTCAGCTCACCGTCACCATATGTCTTCCGGGTGCCGGCAAACGTGGGACTGCATTGCTAAACAGCAGCAGCAGCTTACTGCCTTTTGGCGGTAGACGGTGCAGCATGAGTAGTAGCCTTCATCGGCGCTCGGGATGCTGGTAGCTGTGGGGCTGGCAGCCGTAGGGCTGCATTGCACCAGCCCCTTGCCTTTTGGCAGCAGATGGTTTATTACGACTGGTAACCGTCCTGTCAGTATTGTCTGCTGAGCACCCAGAAGAGGCCGAGGGCGATCTGGGTGCTCAGCAGATCTGCAAGAAGAGCTTTCCTCAGGTCTGAAAGCAAGTAAATTTACAGGTTGCCTGAAACCCTTGCCTTTAACCGTCCTCGTTGGACAATGATGGTTACCAGTCGTAGTATACTATTTGCTGCCAAGTATTGTCTGCTAAGCACCCAGAAAAGGCCGAGGGCGATCTGGGTGCTGGCAGACATGTGGCTGGCACACGTGGGGCTACATTGCTACACAGCAGCAACCCCTTGCCTTTAACCGTCCTCGTTGGACAATGATGGTTACCAGTCGTAGTATACTATTTGCTGCCAAGTATTTGCTGCCAAGCACCCATAAAATGCCGAGGGCTATCAGTCATGCTGCACTGTCATCTTAAGATGTAAAAAATAGATTTGTTCTGTATTCATTTCCTTCCCCCCTCCCTCCGTCAAATCAACGGCCCGCTAAACCCAGGCTTAGGAGTTCAATCTCGGGGGGGGGGGGGGATTCTGTGTGACAGTTGTTTGTATTTCTCCCTGATGCACAGCCACCTTTCTTGATTTTAATTCCCTGTACCTGTACGCCATGTCGTCAGTCGCCCGCCCCTCCCTCCCTCCCTCCCTTCTTCCCCTGGTCTCTAGATACTAGTTTCGCGCCTTTTTTCAGACCAGACGCCATAGCTAGCACTGGGATCATGGAGCCCGCTCAGATCACCACGGCAATTATGAGCACTATGAACACCACGCGCATTGTCCTGGAGCATATGCAGAGCCTGGACATGCCAAAGCAAAACCAGGAGGACCAGCTGAGGAGGAGGAGGCGATTGCAGCGCGGCGACGATAGTGATGAGGAAATTGACATGGACCTCTCACAAGGCACAGGCCCCAGCAATGTGGAAATCATGGTGTTATTGGGGCAGGTTCATGCCATGGAACGCCGATTCTGGGCCCGGGAAACAAGCACAGACTGGTGGGACCGCATCGTGTTGCAGTTCTGGGACGATTCCCAGTGGCTGCGAAACTTTCGCATGCGTAAGGGCACTTTCATGGAACTTTGTGACTTGCTTTCCCCTGCCCTGAAGCGCCAGAATACCAGGATGAGAGCAGCCCTCACAGTTGAGAAGCGAGTGGCGATAGCCCTGTGGAAGCTTGCAACGCCAGACAGCTACCGGTCAGTCGGGAATCAATTTGGAGTGGGCAAATCTACTGTGTGGGCTGCTGTGATCCAAGTTGCCAGGGCAATGAGAGACCTGGTGATATCAAGGGTAGTGACTCTGGGAAACGTGCAGGACATAGTGGATGGCTTTGCTGCAATGGGATTCCCAAACTGTGGTGGGGCGATAGACGGAACCCATATCCCTATCTTGGCACCGGCGCACCAAGCCACCGAGTACATAAACCGCAAGGGGTACTTTTCAATGCTGCTGCAAGCCCTGGTGGATCACAAGGGACGTTTCACCGACATCAACGTGGGCTGGCCGGGAAGGGTACATGATGCTCGCGTCTTCAGGCACTCTCTTCTGTTTCGAAAGCTGGAGGAAGGGACTTTCTTCCCGGACCAGAAAATAACCATTGGGGATGTTGAAATGCCTATCGTGATCCTTGGGGACCCAGCCTACCCCTTAATGCCATGGCTCATGAAGCCATACACAGGCAGCCTGGACAGGAGTCAGGACCTGTTCAACTACAGGCTGAGCAAGTGCCGAATGGTGGTGGAATGTGCATTTGGGCGTTTAAAAGCGCGCTGGCGCAGCTTACTGACTCGCTGTGACCTCAGCGAAAAGAATATCCCCATTGTTATTGCTGCTTGCTGTGCGCTCCACAATATCTGTGAGAGTAAGGGGGAGACATTTATGGCGGGGTGGGAGGTAGAGGCAAATCGCCTGGCCGCTGATTACGCGCAGCCAGACACCAGGTCGGTTAGAGCAGCACAGCAGGGCGCGGTGCGCATCAGAGAGGCTTTGAAAACTAGTTTTGTGACTGGCCAGGATACGGTGTGAAACTTCTGTTTGTTTCTCCTTGATGAAATCGCAGCCCCCCCACGCACCCGGTTAACTCTACTACCCTGTAAACCAACCACCCCACCCTCCCCTACCCTCCCCTCTTCAAGCACTACTTGCAGAGGCAATAAAGTCATTGTTACTTCACATTCATGCATTCTTTATTAATTGAGCACACAACTAGGGGGATAATTGCAAAGGTAGCCCGGGATGGGTGGGGGAGGAGGGAAGCAGCACACAACTAGGGGGATAATTGCAAAGGTAGCCCGGGATGGGTGGGGGAGGAGGAGGAAGGAAAAGGACACACTGCACTTTAAAACTTTAAAACTTTAAAACTTATTGCTGTGGAAATCATCTAGGGTGGAGTGATTGGGTGGCCGGAGGCCCCCCCACCATGTTCTTGGGCGTCTGGGTGAGGAGGCAATGGGACTTGGGGAGGAGGGCTGGTGGTTACAGAGGGGCTGTAGCGGCGGTCTCTGCTCCTGCTGTTGGTTACAGAGGGGCTGTAGCGGCGGTCTCTGCTCCTGCTGTTGGTTACAGAGGGGCTGTAGCGGCGGTCTCTGCTCCTGCTGCCTTTCCTGCAGCTCAACCATACGCAGGAGCATATCACTTTGATGCTCCAGCAGCCGGAGCATCGACTCTTGCTTTATGAGTACAAGTTGACGCCACTTCTGCTCTTCAGCCCGCGTTTCAGCACGCAACCTCTGCTCTTCAGCCCGCGACTTCTCCTCTTCAGCCCGCCACCTCTCCTCTCGCTCATATTGGGCTTTTTTAAAATCAGTCATTGACTGCCTCCACGCATTCTGCTGTGCTCTGTCAGCGTGGGAGGCAGTCTGTAGTTCAGTGAACATTTCGTCACGCGTCCTTCGCTTCCTTCTTCGAATATTCACTAGCCTCTGTGAAGGTGAAACATTTGCAGCTGGTGGAGGAGAAGGGAGAGTTGTTTAAAAAAGATACATTTTTGAGAACACTGGGTACACTCTTTCACGTTAGATTTTGCTGTTCACATCACACAGCACATGTGCTTTCGTTACAAGGTCGCATTTTTCCTCTTGGCCTGCCGGTTTGGTGTGAGAGATCACTCACGCAGTGCCAGGCCACAGATTTCAGCTTGCAGGCAGCCATGGTAAGACACAGTCTTTTGGCTTTTTTAACCTTGTTAACAAGTGGGGATGGTTTAAAACAGTACTGCTCTCATTAACCATACCAAGCACCCGTTGGGTTGGCCATTTAAAATGGGTTTGCAATGTAAAAGGAGGGGCTGCGGTTTCAGGTTTAACATGCAGCACAAACCCAACTAACTCCCCTCCCCCTCACACCCAATTCTCTGGGATGGTCACTTCACCCCTCCCCCCCACCGCGTGGTTAACAGCGGGGAATATTTCTGTTCAGCAGAGCAGGAAGGGGCACCTCTGAATGTCCCCTTAATAAAATCGCCCCATTTCAACCAGGTGACCGTGAATGATATCACTCTCCTGAGGATAACAAAGAGCGATAAGGAATGGATGTTGTCTGCATGCCAGCAAACACCGGGACCATACGCTGCCATGCTTTGTTATGCAATGATTCCAGACTACGTGCTACTGGCCTGGCGTGGTAAAGTGTCCTACCATGGCGGACGGGATAAGGCAGCCCTCCCCAGAAACCTTTTGCAAAGGCTTTGGGAGTACATGAAGGAGAGCTTTCTGGAGATGTCCCTGGAGGATTTCCGCTCCATCCCCATACACGTTAACAGACTTTTCCAGTAGCTGTACTGGCCGCGATTGCCAGGGCAAATTAATCATTAAACACGCTTGTTTTTAAACCATGTGTAATATTTACAAAGGTACACTCACCAGAGGTCCCCTGTGTGCCCACAGGGTCTTCGGTGAGTTCGGGGGTTACTGGTTCCAGGTCCAGGGTGACAAACATATCCTGGCTGTTGGGGAAACTGGTTTCTCCGCTTCCTTGCTGCTGTGAGCTATCTATGATGTTCTCTCCATCCTCATCTTCCTCGTCCGCCGAACCCGCTTCCCTGTCTCCAGAGAGGGACTGATAGCACACGCTTGGGCTACTGGTGGCTGCACCCCCTAGAATGGCATGCAGCTCCTCGTAGTAGCGGCATGTTTGCGGCTCAGCCCCGGACCTTCCGTTTGCGTCTCTGGCTTTGTGGTAGGCTTGCCTTAGCTCCTTAATTTTCACGCGGCACTGCTGTGCGTCCCTGTTATGGCCTCTGTCCTTCATGGCCTTGGAGATCTTTTCTAATGTTTTGCCATTTCTTTTACTGTTTCGGAGTTCGGCCAGCACTGCTTCATCTCCCCAGATGGCGATCAGATCCCGTACCTCCCGTTCGGTCCAGGCTGGAGCTCTTTTGCGATCCTGGGACTGGGACTGGGACTCCATCACGGTTACCTGTGCTGATGAGCTCTGCATGGTCACCTGTGCTCTCCACGCTGAGCAAACAGGAAATGAAATTCAAACGTTCGTGGGGCTTTTCCTGTCTACCTGGCCAGTGCATCTGAGATGAGAGTGCTGTCCAGAGCGGTCACAATGAAGCACTGTGGGATAGCTCCCGGAGGCCACTAATGTCGAATTCCGTCCTCACTAACCAATTCCGACCCCCCTAAGGCCGATTTTATCGCTAATCCCCTCGTCGAGGTGGTGTAAAGAAACCGGTTTAAAGGGCCCTTTAAGTCGAAAGAAAGGGCTTCGTCGTGTAAACGTGTCCAGGTTTAAGTCGACTTAACGCAGCTAAAGTCGACCTAAACTCGTAGTGTAGACCAGGCCTAAGAGAGTTATACAGTTCTTCTCAGCTAGAGATCTCTTTACAAAGGAGGCAGAGCCATTATCCCTGTTCTACACATGGGGAAACTGAGGCACAGAGTGGGAAAGCAGGTCACCTAACAGGCCAGTGGTAGGAATAGAGCGCAGGTCTTCTGAGTCCCAGTCCAGTGCCCTATCCACGAGGCCACACTGCCTTCCTGGATAAAGAGGGCTGTAGAGCATTGCCTATGGAGGGAGATTCAAAAGAGTGGCACTATTTCATTTGAAGAGGAGACCAGTAGCAGCTCTATAAAATTCTGATTGATGCAGCAAATCAGGTGTCCCTGTTTACTTTTTCTCCTACTCAATGAGACATTCAGTGAAACTAAAAGGTAACACATTAAAAACTAATAAAAGGAAACATTTTTACATAAGACATAATTAACCTGTGGAACTTGCTGCCACTGGATATCATGAATGCAAAGCATGTAGCAGGATTCAGTAAAAGGATCAGACATTGCTGTGGAGAATGAGAACATAGACAGTTACATTGGATGGGATTTTACACCAAGGGCTACAAACCCTCCTGTTTCAGGACATCAACCAGTCATTGACCAAGGAGGGAAGCAGCTTCCCCCATGGGCAGCTATTCCTGGCCACTAGCAGGTTCTTGCACCTTTCTCTGAAGCATCTGGTGAGAAACAGGATATGGGACTAGATTGTCAGATCCGGTCCTGCAATGTCTGTGTTGCCTGTTAATTACTGTGCATGTCATTAGGTTAATCTCTATCTCTGTTGTCTAATTTGCATATTTAAAAGTCATTCTCATTGCACCACCATAATAAGGCTGTTGGCCACTGTGCCAGTGGCGACCGGGGCTTGGAGTTGTCTGCAGGACTGGTTTAACATAGATCCATGAGTTTCAGGACCATTGTGATCATGTCCTCTATAACTCAGCCCAGAGACCCTCAGCCAGTGACTTCCACATCCCACCCAGGACTTCTGGCTGAGCTAGAGCATCTGTGTTAGACAGGCACCCAGGCTGGATTTAAAGCACCTGCTCAGAGCTGTGCGTTTCTCTCCCCTTGCCCCGCTGCAGCAGTCGCACCAAGAACATGATGTGGTACGGAGTGCTGGGGACCAAGGAGCTTCTGCAAAGGACCTACAAGAACCTGGAGCAACGAGTCCAGCTGGAGGTAATCAGAGGTGCTGGCCTGGTCTGGGGGCCATAAATCACTGGGGGGAGCATAAGAGCAGGAGCAGGTGTGCTCAGCTAAGTGAACATGTGCGGGCTCCTGGATAGATCCCTGTTCTCTGCCGGGTGTTGGGGTTTAGGTGCTGAGAGACTGTAGGAATGGGGGCCACAGATAGAGCTAGAAGCTAGGCTGCCAGGCCACAGCAATGCTCATTTCTCAGGCCCCCTGCCTTGGTGCCGGTCTCTTCTCCTGCTTTGTGTTTGCTCGTGTCATGGAAACGTCTTCCTTTGCAACACAGAGCCCAAGGAGAGGCACTGAGTCCCAGTGCAGAGCAGGTTACTGAAAGCCCAAGCAGGCATTCGTAAGAAAGCCAAGGGACTCTCCAGTTGTGTCTGTGCTGGGGGTGTGTGTGCATAGATTTCCCACCATTGCTCATCCTGGCACAGCATCACCTGGTGGTGTGAACAGGGGAGCCCTAGTGTAGACAAGGCTCCTGCATTTTATTTTAAAACCAAGTCTCCTGGCCCTGCTTGGGTTGGATCAGAGCATGGGTTTGCCTTGGTAATGAGGCACAATGCGGGGATCAGCAGAGGGCCTGAGTGAGTTCAGGCTGGCGATTCTCTGGGTGTTTCCTGTTTTCTCTTGGAGGGCAGGGGCTGAATGTTAAAGGGTAGTCAGTGCCTTGAAACAGTGGTGATGCTCCAATGGACAGTGACTTCTGCAAACCAGCCCCGTAACATCACGGCGGGCTGCCCAGAATCCCTGACTCCCTTGAATTCTCTTAGGCCTGGGCTGTGTTTCACAGCAAAATGCAGGAGTTTGCTGTCGTTCCTGCCTGGCCTGCTTTGCGGGCAGATCTGAGGGTGTGGCTGGGCTGGCAGGTGGTGCCTGGCACACATTGAAGATCTCAGCCTGCCTTGTCTTCTCTTTCAGTGTGATGGGGTGACCATCTCCTTGCCCAGTTTGCAGGGGATTGCCGTGCTCAACATCCCCAGCTATGCTGGTGGCATCAACTTCTGGGGCGGCACGAAGGAGGATAACGTGAGTGCCGGCTGCGGGGCGGGGTTGGAGGCTTCTTTGCTAATAGTGCCAATGATAAATCTGAAGGTGAAATGCCTCAGTGCAGCTGTAACAAGAGACCTGGTATCCACTTAGGGACAGAGGAATTGCCAGATGGATCTGCCCTGGCTCCACTTGGTCTGGTCTCCAACCTCCCATCAGATGGATCAGCCCAGGGCCCATCTAGCTCAGGCCCTGATTCTGACAGCAGTCTGTACCTGGGTGGTTTTGAGGAAAGGGCTGGAAGGGCGGCAGTCTGTCTCACTGGGAGGCACTGTTGTCTGGTAGCTAGAGCAGAGAGGGCTGGGGGTCAGAAGGTCTTCAATCTAGGCCTGACTCCACTACTGACTCCTTGTGGCCTTAGGGGTTCACATCCCCTCACTGTGCCCTGGTTTCTCTATCTGTGAAGTGGGGCTACTCCCTTTGCGAAGGGCTAGAGCAGTGTAGAGCTGTTTTCATGTGCACACCCCGAGCTCATTGTGCTGCAGTGCACAGCCCTGACCTTCAGGGGTCGTTTATGGCCAAAAGTCTGAGGTTGCAAGGACCCTTTGTGAGGAGGCCGAGTCGTTAGGGGAGCCCTGGGCCCTGTCTGAGTGCCCCACTCCCCTTCCGCTTGTGGGTGGCTGTGTGGGTAGTTCAGGTCAGTGGCAGCTTCCTCTGGGGTTTCCTGCCAGGGCCTCTTCTGCCTCCCTCCACTCCCCACCTTCTGGTCTCCGCAACTGGACCCAGCTCCCACCCTGGCTCCACTATCATTACCCTTCAGCTCCAACCTCTTGGGTCAGCTGGAGAGTCCCTAGAAATGGAACTTAGCCTAGATATAGACAGACAGACACAGAGATGTATAGACAGACACACACACACACACAGACAGACATGCACTCAGTTGTATAGACACAGACACAGAGACTCATGGATGGACAGACATGCACACAGCTGTATAGACAGACAGACACAGAGAGCCCCAGGCGGACAGACAGACATGCAGCTGTATAGAGAGCCCCAGAGTGTGGTGAAGAGGGGTTCGGGGCGGTGGCTGTCATGGGGCTGTGCTGTTCCCTGCAGAACTTCGGGGCGCCCTCCTTCGATGATAAGAAGCTGGAGGTGGTTGCTGTCTTTGGCAGTATCCAGATGGCCATGTCGCGAGTCATCAACCTGCAGCATCACCGCATCGCCCAGGTAAAGCAGCGCTGCCGCAGGAGATCAGCTAACCCTTGGCTGGGCCCCACCTGGCTAGGCCCCAAGTGGCTGGAGGCCCAGATGGGGCCTGTCTGCAGGGGGGCGGACCCCCCCCCATTGCTGCCTCCCTCCCATGAGGCCCACGGAGGTTGGGGAGGGAGCACCCTGGGCGGAAGAGGCTGCAGGAGGTCAGGCAAGGGCAGGTGTGGGAGTCAGGCTCCTGACCTGTGAGGAGGGGAAGGGGGGTCTCCAGTAAGGTTGGTGGGCGGGAAGGGCCTCCTGCTGATATGGGCAGGGAAGGCTCTAAGTTTGAGTGGGGCAGCTCTTTTGTTGGGGGGCCTGAGCAGGGCTACACGAGGGTTTTGGGGGGGCCTGGGGAAAAATCTGCTCCTCAGGCCCCCTGTGGTGGGGTGGGGGTTGGAAGCAAGCTCTCCCCACACTGACCCCTCCATGGCGGTACCTGTCCTGCAGGGCTGGGCCCGGCTACCCACACTGGCCATCGTGACCTGGTGCATGGGGTCGCAGCGCCACTCAAGTTTGGCCCAGCCACCCATCCGCAGGAGCTGTGACACCAAGTGTCAGGCTGCAGCGCTGCTAACTCAGATTCCATGGATTTGGGGGGCTGGGGACAAACTGCCCCTTTTGTCCCATGCCCTCCGGGCGGCCCTGGGCCTGAGGGGCTTGGGACAAGGGTATTGTCCTCTGTATCTCATTGGGGCTGTCCCGTGCCCCATGAGCGTGCAGTGCCCCTGCCAGTATGGAGTGATGAGCTCTGCTCTGGGAGCATGGCACACCCACGTTGCACAGGGTGTCAGGCAGGCCAGAACTGACGCCCTGCGAGTGGTGTGTCTGGGTAGGCCGCGTGCTGGCGGAGAAGCACAGAGTGGGTCTGCCTATGGTACAGCTCTGCAGCAGCTGGAGGTGGGGTTCCCAGCTCAGGCAGAGGGACACATGTCAGCTCTGCTTGAGCTGAGGCCTGACAATAGCAGTGTGGCCGTGGCAGCATGGGCAGGCGCTTAGGCTTGCTGCCCGAGCCCATACCCAGGGCTTGGGAGGGATTGAACTCCAGTGGCTAGCCTGAGCCATGCTGGCCACATGGCTAGCTCGAGTGGAGCTAATTTGTAGCCAGTGACCCAAGCTAGGAATCAGGCCTCCCAGCAGGGTCTACAATCTAGATGCACTGGTGCTCCTGGCAGAACCCAGCTACTGGGCCAGGAGACGTGGCTCTGCCAGGAGAGCAGAGTGCCAGCTGGCAGGAGACATGGCTTTGCCAGCATGCCCTGGCATCACAGACAGCACTTCCCTGGCATCAAGCCATGGCAGAGCCGCAATTGCTGGGAGAATTTCTTTAACTAGGGCTATGTGAAGCCCTTGGCTGGGCCGTATGCGCTGCCTTGCTGCTTGGTGCCAGCCTCCTCTCCTGTGCTTGCCTGGCAGTGTCGGATGGTGAAGATCACGATTCGGGGAGATGAGGGCGTCCCAGTGCAGGTAGATGGAGAAGCCTGGATCCAGCCTCCAGGGATCATCAAAATCCAACACAAGAACCGAGCCCAGATGCTAACGAGAGACAGGGTAAGACCTCAGGGTAGCTGCTGCTAGCATGTATCAGAGGGGTAGCCGTGTTAGTCTGAATCTGTAAAAAGCAACAGAGGGTCCTGTGGCACCTTTAAGACTAACAGAAGTATTGGAGCATAAGCTTTCGTGGGTGAATGCCCACTTCATCAGACGCAAGTAATGGAAATTTCCAGAGGCAGGTATAAATCAGTATGGAGATAACGAGGTTAGTTCAATCAGGGAGGGTGAGGTGCTCTGCTAGCTGTTGAGGTGTGAACACCAAGGGAGGAGAAACTGCTTCTGTAGTTGGCTAGCCGTTCACAGTCTTTGTTTAATCCTGATCTGATGGTGTCAAATTTGCAAATGAACTGGAGCTCAGCAGTTTCTCTTTGGAGTCTGGTCCTGAAGTTTTTTTGCTGTAAGATGGCTACCTTTACATCTGCTATTGTGTGGCCAGGGAGGTTGAAGTGTTCGCCTACAGGTTTTTGTATATTGCCATTTCTCTCTGCAGGCCTTTGAAAGCACCCTGAAGTCGTGGGAGGACAAGCAGAAGGGCGAGGGCTACCGAGCCCCGGCGCGGCCCCGCCTCAACTCCCAGCAATCCATGGAGTACCTGACCGATGAGGAGTATGGCCAGATGCAGCAGATGGCTCAAGCTGCGGAAACCCTCATCACCAAGTGAGCTGGGGTGCCCGTGGGACAAGGCAGGGGAGCAGGCCAGTCTGGAGCTGGCTGGGGTTAGGAGGAAGCACCTACTCAGTGGTGCCCCCTGTGGGTGGTGAAGGAGCAGTGGGACGGACAGGGACTCCTTCCCAGGGATCCCCTCTCTGCATGCGGATCCTGGCCCATGGGCCAGACTTCCTGTTCCCCAGGTTAGAAGCCAACGGAAGCTGTGAATTCCCATCAGCTCCCTTCCTTTGTTTCCCTGCAGGATCCGCGAGGCAGCCACAACCCACAAAGCCATGGAACAGGAGCTGGCCCACGCCGTGAACGCCTGTTACCTGGCCCTGAACGAGGCCCTTCCCAACAAGAGCAGCAGCGGGCCCGAGGTGAGGGGCACAGCCCGCCTGGTGTGACATCCAGGGGGATGAGAGGCAGGGGATGAGCATGTGGGTGCAATCCGAAGAAAAGATGGTAGCAGGGAGCGCGGTGGAGAGAGAGAGAAAGAAGATTGATTAAGGGGGAAGCCAAAGGTTAAATGGATATTATAGAGAGAGCCAGTAAATAAATAGAACAAGGAGCTAAGCCAGCTATAAATAGACCAGGCGAGCCAGAGACTGAGTTACAGGCGGAATACAAATGCAGGAGGCTGCCTGGCTGCATGAAATGTCAGCACCCGTCCCCACATCCCACATGAAATCCACTTCTCTCTGTCTCCACCTATCCAAACATGTTGGGGCGGGGAGGGGGAAGCCCTGCTCCAAGCCCTTGGTGATGGGGTCGTGTGGGTTTTCGTTACTGAGCTCTGCGGGTCTGTGTTGATCAGAGATTCGTAGTTTATAAGGCCAGAAGGGACCATTGTGATCATCTAGTCTGACCTCCTGCATAGCGCTGGCCCTAGCACTGCCCTGAATTAATCCCATTTGAACTAGAGTAGATAGTTTAGAAAAATGTCCTGTCGGGATTTAAAAATTGCCAGTGCTGGAGAATCCACCACGACCCTGGTAAGTCGTTTCCATGAGTTAATTCCCCTTACTGTTAGAAATTTACACCTTATTTCTTGTCTGAATGTGTCTAGCTTCAACTTCCATCCATTGGATCTTATTAGACCTATGTAAGCCTTGGCTGCTCATGGTGACAAACCTGACATTTGTTTCCAAAACCCGACATTTTTGAAATTTTTGAAAAACTGGCAGTTGAATCATGTTTGCAGTGCTGTAGTAGCCGTGTTGATCTCAGGATATTAGTGAGACAAGATGGGTGAGGTAATATCTTTTATTGATCCAACTTCTGTTGGTGAGAGAGACAAGCTTTCGAGCCACACCGAGCTCTTAGTGGGAGAGTTACTGTGATCGTCACTGCTAAATGCAACCTCCCCACAGACCAGGACACACCAACACAAAGTGGCACCAGACCCCACCAGAACAACAGATGCAAAACCTGCAGACATATCTCCACTGCTACAATGATCAACACCCCCACAATACCCTTTCAAGATCCAGGGGTCCTACATGTGGCTATCATGTAGTGTTTCTCATCCAGTGCACGAACTGCCCCAACAACAACTGTGTGGGTGAAATCAGACAGTCATGACGCTCTCAAATGAACTCACATAGGAAAATGATAAAAGAGAAAAATACCCTAGTTATTGTGAGTGAGCACAATTCTCACAAGGCTATCTGACCTATCAGGCCCCATCCTCAAAGGAAACCTGCACAACACTTTCAACAGATGAGCCTGGGATCTTAAACTCATTACTCTGCTAGACACCAAAAATCATGGACTGACCAGAGACCCTGGATTTATGGCTTATCACAACAATCTGTAACCCACTGGCCCCTTTTTTTCCATACTATGATGACAGAGGTGTTAACGAGCCGCTTTACCTTGAATGGTCCCTTATAATATGTGCTAACTACTTGTGCTAAAAACGATCTGTCTGATCATGCATTTAGCTGTGATGCTCGGAGAACCTTTCCCAGACCCGAAGAAGAGCTCTGTGGAGCTCAAAGGCTTGTCTCTCTTGCCAGCAGAAGTTGGGCCAATAAAAGAGATTACTTCATCCACCCTGACAACTTAATCAGAAAGTCATTATCTGTCAGGGGCCCGAGGAAAGTTTCTGGACAATTATGACCCTGGAAGGCACCTGCACAGGGTGTGTGTGTGGGGTGCTCCTACCCCTATATACTGGCTAATGGCCCTGTCTCACCACTGCCCCCTGTTGGATATACCGAGGCCTGTTTGAGTATTTGCACCACCTCCTGTAGATACCAGCTATGCCTGGCAAGGCTCTGTACAGCACCTGGCACAGCGATCAATGTTATGTACATGCTGCCCAATCACTGCAGTACTGAGTGATGCAGTATGATGATAGAGGCATGCTCCAGTGCCAGAGCAGGGTCTGCTTTCCCCTTCCTGGGCTAGCAGCATCTGTCCAGCAGTGTCTGTGATGGTGTACGGGTTTTCACCAGGAGTTGGTGCTGGCTCTGAATGTGCTCAGACCACAGCGCATGCTGCTCTCGCCCACTAAGGCCTTGGGCCCGACAATAAACTCCTTTGCCTCTGCCGCCCAATTGCCTTGCTCTGGGCAGATGTAGTTTCTTTGTCCCTGAAGATGGTATAGGTCTGAGGTCATGGAAGATGACATGGTCCTAGCCTAAATTCCCTCAAAGCTGCGCAGCTGCAGTGAGAGAGGGCTGGGGGGAGTCCTCTCTCCCTGCCACAGCTCCCAGGGCAGTCTGCACTCCAAACCCCTCATCCCCGGCCCCATCCCAGAGCCCACACCCGCAGCTTGAGCTCTCACCCCCCCTCCCCTTGCCCCAGCCCTGAGCCTCCTCCCACACTCTGAACCTCTCGGCCCCACCCCCACGACACATCACCTCCATATTGGTGCACATAACAGAATTCATTCTGCACATGGATGTAAAAAATTAGAGGGAACATTGGTCCCAGCCCCCCCCCCGCCCCCGAAGGCTTTAAATGCTAGGCCAGAGCCCAGAGCGGATGTGAAGCGTGCAGTGGACTCAGGAGGCAGACTGCTGTGTGGAGAACAAGCTGACATCTCTGGCTTGCCTAGGCTGATGGTCTAAGGCAAGGGGAGGTATGGAAGTACAGGCCTGAATTGATGAGAACTTGGGCCTCAGCCAAGAGGGTGTGAGGGGGCAGCAAGGTCTGCGGTTTGTTGCTGCTTCCTGGCAGTGCTCCAAGGCTTTGTCCTGCTCTGCTGAGGGCGCTAGGGTAGCGGAAAGGACCGTGACACGGTGTAACCAGACTTGCAGAACCCAGCAGCATCCCAAAGCATCTTGGCCAACCAGGAAGGGGCAGCAGTACCGACTGCATTGTCCCATCAGGCCCTGGTCCCTTAGCACTGCTCGTCCCCATGTGCCTGCTTACTAACATTGCTTCTCTCTCTCCTCTTTCTTTGCACCCATCTCCTCTCAGTTTCTGAGCAGAAATGCGGCCGTGGATGTGTCAGTTAGCGTGAAAGCCCTTTACACTGAAACCAGAGCTTTTCTGGAAGGAAAATTGGTGAGTGCATGGCTGGGGGAGGAGCCAGCGCCCTAGGGTGCTTAATCTACTCTGCCCTAGACTGCGGGGGGGGGGGAGGGCTGGTTTGTGAGATTCCCTTGCATGAACCCCCCTTGCATTCAACATGGAGATCAAAGCTGTAGCAAATGGCAGAACATGCTGCAAGCTTCATGCTGCAGGACAGGGAAGGGGGCTACTTCCCGTGGAAGCTCTGGCAGGGACTGGAGGATGTGGTTAGGTGCAGGGTCGGGGGGAAGCTGTGAGGGGGGCAGGGCATGGGGGGAAGGCATGGGGAAGCCCAGGAGGGAAGAGAATGTAATGTGAGGTGTTGAGCTGAGGCCCTGGGGGTGACAAGACAACCCGAGTTCACATTAGATCACAAAAGTAGCAGTACTTTGCCTGGTTCCTCCCTCAAACCAAGCTTTGCCCTCCTGATGTCAAAATGAAATGCCTCAGTAAACTGTGCTGAACTTCATAACATGATCATCATCACTCTCCTTGCTTCCGTGCTTTGATCAGTAGCAAAATGGATATGTTCATGGGTGGGTTGTCATCATTAGGGCCCAGAGTTAACAGATTGCCAAGACAAACAGAGCTATTAGCTAATAGAGCTCTTGTTTCAGACTGTCTGCAGACTCAGGCAGACCTCACTGGATCAGTTACTCTTAGTGCATGATTTGAAGGTTTTCTTTTGGTAATCATTGTAGAGATTTAATTTATTTTTTTAAAGCCAGCTCAGCTTTGAAGCAGTGGGCAGCAGCCCCTCCTACAAAGCACCCTCTTCCTGACATGCTATGAGCAAGCTGGTGTGACCATCGGTCATCGTAGGGTGCAAGGGCCACTGGATGTGTGAAGCAGGGAGGGGACCAGTCCCACCGCCGTGTCCTAGGCCCAGTGTTAATGGCAGAGTAAAGGAGGACATCATGCTGATGTCAGCCAGCACCGCTGCCACTCTAACGTGAGCTGCCAGTTGGGTGGTCTATAGGGAGTGGCGTAGAGCTCCTGGGTGACACAAATGCTGTGCCACTCTCCACGCCCGGAGCTGACTGGATGAGGCAGTTATTTCCCAAGCAGGTGGATAGGCCCACTGTTCCTTCCTGTTCCTCTTGGAACCAGGCTGTGTTGCATGACGCCTGTTCCCCTGCATGCCAACTCTGTGTGCCATGCTGCTCCCAGACACCCTGCACCGCACAGGAACCCAGCCGGATATGGCATCAGAGGTATAGCCAGAGCTGTTTCCTTCAGCTCTCCCTGCCTGGGTGGGGAGTGTGTGAAGAGGGGAGAATGGCTCAACAGGACAGTAAAATTCTTCCCCCCCCCTCCACCCCCGAAGCTCCACCGGGAGTGCAGCTCCTTCCCCTGCTCCATTTCCATACAAACTAACCAGAAGATGGAACTTCCAAGCATGCACTCCCTCCTCTCCCAGCTCTGTTTAAAGTGGCGATGAGCTCACTGCGCCAGTGATCAAAACTTGTCTTTGGTGTCCCCAGTTCTTGGCACAGGCAGGGGGTTTGGTTATCCCTGAGCTAAGCATCCTTCCCAGTGCATTCCAGGATGCTGCAGAAGGGCACTTCTCTGTGGCTTTGAAGACAGCTACCAACAGGCCTTTCCCATGTCACCTGGCACCGTGACACTGCACCCCTAACGCTGGCCCCGAGGCAGTTAGTTAGCCCCATGGCAGTCTGTTCAGTTCATTGTCAGATCCTGATACTCGACTGAGAACTGAATTCTGCGTGAATGCCCAGGGTTCCAGGACACTGCTGGAAAGACCCCAGCTGTGCCCTGGGCCATGAATTTGGAACAGCCAAAGCAGAGATGGGTCCTGAAAGATCTATGCCAGGTTTTATGCCAGACTCATTCCGTGAACAGGATGCTCATTCCCAGTCTGCTTTCATAAAGCTGGGTGTGGAATGGCATCAGGGTTTGGACCTGGGAAGTTCAGCTCCACAAGCACAGACTTGAGCCTCTGGAGCTAAGAGAGTCACTCTACTAGCTGGTAGCAGTAGCAGGCTGGCTTTCTCTGTGAGCTCAAGCCACTAGAAGGAAACATGACACCCACTGTTCTAGGGTGGATCATGCTCGTTCTTTACTTTAGCACTGAGTCTTAGTAGAATATTTCAGAGACACATTCAGGTCATGTTTTTAATGACCCCCCTGCCCTTTATGAACTCTGAGCCTGATGAGAATGGAGACAATTTAACACCCAGTTTTGCTCTGCTTTTTTGCATCTCTGATCTTAGCAGGTTAGTCGGTCAGTGTCATTTGGGTTTAGTCAGTGTCACTTCGGGGCTCTCAGGTACCCAATTGTAACTGCAGGAGTAGCCAATCAAAATACTGCTGTCATTGGAGATTTTGTTTCTAAAGAGAACACTCCTAGGGAGCTTAGGTTCTGTAAAGGTGAAGTTCTGGCCTCGCTGACGTCAGAGGAAGTTCTGACATTGACTTCAACAGAGCCAGAAGTTTGCCACAGGTTTTACAAAACCTAAATGCGGGGCCTTGACCCTGTGCCTTAGCCCAGGTGCCCTCCTGTCCCAGCAACAGGGGCTGCTTGAGAGATGGGGGAATGACGGGAACAGACAGCCAAGCAATCAGTAACTTGCAGAGGCTGGTATCAATCTCAGCAGTGAAACCCAAAAGGGAATGGGCAAACTTCCTCCCCGGGGCTCGTCCTTGTGGTTAGCTGAACTCCAGTCCCAAGCGGATGGAGCCGTAAGGCAGGTCAGTGCATTGTCCCTGCCCGTCCTCTCCAGTAGTACCCATGGCGCACGCTCGCACGATGAGCTCTGCATGGGGCGCTCATGGCTCTCTCCCCCAATCCCTGCAGCAGCTGGACTCCCCACAGCAAGAGGAGGGGCTGCAGAGAGCCCTGAACACCGTCAGCCAGGAGCTCCAGAGGCTGCCCGACATCCACTGGCTGGCGCCCATCATCAACTCTGCCGAGGAGGTGGGTGCATGGGGCCGCTCGGGGTCAGTTTGGTCGGGTCGTTCCTCCTCCTCCCCATGCTGGCAGGAGCCTGCCTGGTGCCATTGCAGCCAGTGAGGGAGAGTCAGCGAGGCAGCCTGGCCTAGCAGGGGAGCTGGGTTCTCTTTGGGTGACCCTAGGCAAGTACCCTGTTAACAAGCCTGCCGCTGTGCCCTTTGCAGCCCAGCCCCTCCCATCCCACTGAGCTGGCTTTGCATTAGACTGGACCATCCCCTCCCCCATCCCTTCATATACATCCATCCTGAGCCCTGTGCTTCTGCAGGGGGCTTAGCACCCACAGCCCTGAGAATCAATAAACCATTGCAAATAAAATGGGACGTGGGCCTCCAGACTCTTGCATGAGTCTCCCAAGAACTGCAAGATCTGTGTCTGCCTCCTCCTTCTCCCCTCCCCTCCCCCTCCCTCCTCTGCTGTCCTCACTCTGGCCCTAACCCTGCAGTCAGATCTGCCCCGGCAGACTTTGCGTGGATCCTACTAGAGTCCTGAGCCTTCTCATGGGCCTGATTGCAGGATCAGGGCCTTAGATTATGATCTCTTCATGGCAGGGGCCTGGTCTGAATAAGATCCCCCCCCGTACGGTGCGCCTGGAGTCTCAGCTGTGCATGTGTCAGTATTGCTGTGACGATGGGGCCTGAGCCTGCTCGGAGGGGGCAGGGGTTATTGGGGAATCCAGAATACTTGAAGCACTCCGTGTCTCTGGGAGGCCCAGAGCAGAGAATCGGGGCTGGCGGGGAGGAGCGGTGCACATCCTGTGAGCAGGTGATGAACCAGCACTGGATTTCTCAATCCGGTCATGCAGCTAAACGTACAAGTGACTCCCATTGACTTCAGTGGCACTTGCTCATGTGCAGCAGCTGCCTTTATCGGGCCTGTTCTGCTTTCTCCTGGTAACTCTCCTGGTGCTCTTCTTGTGGCTGTGGCCTTGGGGGCACAGGCTGTCCAAGAGGAGGTTTTATCATTCAAGGGAGCAGTGGTAAGCCGGTTTACGTGGCACTTCTCAGCTGCAGAGCCCCCGGCACTTTATAGAGCTGGGGGTGGGCTATCACTAGCTTTGTCTTACAGATGGGGAAACTGGGGCTGGGGGATTGCCCAGGAGAGCACAAAGGTGGGTCTGGCACACTCTGTGGCTGGCAGCAATGCGGGGCCACATAATGTAGCCAGGGCTCAGACATTTTACCTTTCTGTCTTCTAACCCAGGGGTTCTCAAACTTCATTGCACTGCGACTCCAATGACCCCAAGAGGGGGGACCAAAGCCTGAGCCTGCCCGAGCCCTGCAGCCCCGGGTTGTGGTGGGAGGGTAAAGCCGAAGCCTGAGCCTCGCCACCCTGGGCAGGGGGCCAAAGCTGAAGCCCACGGGCGTCAGCCCTGCTGCCCAGGGCTGAAGCCGAAGCTGGAGCCTGAGCTCCAGCACCTAGGGCTGAAGCCCTTGGGCTTTGGCCCCAGGTGATGGGGCTTGGGCTTCAACCCCGGACCCCAGCAAGTCTAACACCAGCCCTGCTGACCTCCATTAAAACAGGGTCGTGACCCACTTCTGGGGTCCTGACCCACAGTTTGAGAACCACTGTTCCAACCCCATTCAGTGGTAAAAATATCTGTGTCCTGACTAGACTACACCCTCCACAGACGCTAGGACTGGTGGATCTGGGCTGGTGTGAATCGCATCAGCCAGTGCTGGGGATGCCAGGGCAAAGCTGGGATAGAACCGAGGTGCGGTTAAGCACTGGCCCGTGCTGCTGGCAGGGAGTGGTGGGCATCTGACCAGGGCGCAGAGTGGCACAGATGAAATGCATGGCTTGTGAACCTAACCCGTTATCCTCTCTGCCGGCCTCGGGCACCAGGAGAGCTCCGAGAGCAGCAGCAAGGGCAGCCTGAAGCTACGGCTCAACATTCCCAAGCCCAAGAAGGACAAAGATAAGTTTCAGAAGGCGAAATCCAACAGCATGGTCCCAGGTAAACCTCCCCAGAGCAGTGGGCTAGACTGGCAGAGTAGCCTTCGCCTCCCAAGCACTAGGGAGCATCCTGGACCTGCTGTGCTACCAATCTGGCAAAGCACCGCAACCAGAGTAAATCCATACCATTGTGTTGTGCCGCTGGAGGGCACTTAGACAAGGTGAGCAGGGCAGGCTGCAAACCCGTCTAGAGCAGCGCCTCAGGACTGCCAGCCCGCCTGCCCATCCGCCCTCCAGGCTGGCTCTGATTGCAGCCAGGCACTGAACCGTGCCGAGGATGGAGTGACTGGCACAGGGCAGGAGGGGGCACAGCTTGCTGGGCCGTCAGCTCAAAGCTCCTTTCTCAGAGGAGGAGGGAGTTATAAAAATGGGGTTTAGAAAGAAATGGGCCTCCTGGGAGGATTTTCCAACGTGTCTAGGGGATTTAGGAGCATGTCCCATTGACTTGCAGTGGGACTTGTGGTCCAAACCCTCTCAGATGTGTTTGACTCCTCCCGCATTGGCACCAGCTTTGCAAACATACCCAATGCTGAGTCTCCCAGCCCCGGCTGCCTCGCTTGCCCAAGTCTGGCCGTCAGCCCCGCTTCTTAGAGGAGAGGAAAGTGATCAGGAACAGTCAGCATGGATTCACCAAGGGGAAGTCGTGCCTGACTAACCTAATTGCCTTCTATGATGAGATAACTGGGTCTGTGGATGAGGGGAAAGCAGTGGACGTGTTATTCCTTGACTTTAGCAAAGCTTTTGATACGGTCTCCCACAGTATTCTTACCGCCAAGTTAAAGAAGTATGGGCTGGATGAATGGACTGTAAGGTGGACTGAAAGCTGGCTAGATCGTCAGGCTCAACGGGTAGTGATCAATGGTTCCATGTCTAGTTGGCAGCTGGTTTCAAGCGGAGTGCCCCAAGGGTCAGTCCTGGGGCCGGTTTTGTTTAATATCTTTATTAATGATCTGGAGGATGGTGTGGACTGCACTGTCAGCAAGTTTGCACATGACACTAAACTGGGAGGCGTGGTAGATTCACTGGAGGGTAGGGATCGGATACAGAGGGACCTAGACAAATTAGAGGATTGGGCCAAAAAAAACCTGATGAGGTTCAACAAGGACAAGTGCAGAGTCCTGCACTTAGGACGGAAGAATCCCATGCACTGCTACAGACTAGGGACCGAATGGCTAGGTAGCAGTTCTGCAGAAAAGGACCTAGGGGTCACAGTGGACGAGAAGCTGTATATGAGTCAACTGTGTGCTCTTGTTGCCAAGAAGGCTAACGGCATTTTGGGCTGTATAAGTAGGGGCATTGCCAGCAGATCGAGGAACGTGATTGTTCCCCTTTATTCGACATTGGTGAGGCCTCATCTGGAGTACTGTGTCCAGTTTTGGGCCCCACACTACAAGAAGGATGTGGAAAAATTGGAAGGAGTCCAGTGGAGGGCAACAAAAATGATTAGGGGGCTGGAGCACGACTTATGAGGAGAGGCTGAGGGAACTGGGATTGTTTAGTCTCCAGAAGAGAAGAATGAGGGGGGATTTGATAGCTGCTTTCAACTACCTGAAGGGGGGTTCCAAAGAGGATGGAGCTCGGCTGTTCTCAGTTTTGGCAGATGACAGAACAAGGAGCAATGATCTCAAGTTGCAGTGGGGGAGGTCTAGGTTGGATATTAGGAAACACTATTTCACTAGGAAGGTGGTGAAGCACTGGAATGCGTTACCTAGGGAGGTGGTGGAATCTCCTTCCTTGGAGGTTTTTAAGGCCCGGCTTGACAAAGCCCTGGCTGGGATGATTTAGTTGGGAATTGGTCCTGCTTTGAGCAGGGGGTTGGACTAGATGACCTCCTGAGGTCCCTTCCAACCCTGATATTCTATGATTCATGTCCTGGCCTCTTGGTGCTGGCAGGAGAATCCCCTCAGGAAGTCCCAGGCATGGAGAGTTCAGGGCTTCCTCCTGATGCCTTGGTGCCTTATCGGGAGCGAGGGCTGATGGTCGGTGCACAGGCTTGGGAGTCCGTTTTCACCTCAGCTCTGTCACATTCACTCCGTGACCCTGAGCCCATCAGTAAATGGGCTTCCCGGGGGGCATGGGCTGGACTGGTCGATGCTGTGGTGCTCTCAGATCTAGCCCTAGTCAGTTACTCCCATGCCCGCACAGGGGGCCTCCCTGTGCCCCCTGGCCATCCGCGTGCAGGCTGGCTCTCAGGCCATGCCCCGTTCTTCTATCTCCAAGGGAGTTTGCAGGGCTGCAGCGGCTGGAAAGGGAATGGGGACCCCTAGTCTCAGGGCTTTTGAAACAAGCTACAAGTGTTCCTAGCCTCTGGGAATCTCCTGCCAGCACCAAGAGGCCAGGACATGAATCAGAAGCTGGGAATGGGCGACAGGGGATGGATCACTTGATACCTGCCCTTTTCTATTCATTCCCTCTGAAGCACCTGGCATTGGCCTCTGTCAGAAGACAGGATACTAGAGTTGATGGATCTTTGGTCTAACCCAGTATGGCTGTTCTTATGTTCTTATGCCAGTGTTTTGTGTGGAAACGTCTCTGGAGTGCTGGAGCCATGGAGGGGAGTGTATGGGGTGGGGCTCTGACTCCCGGCCCCTTGGAGGGGAGCGTATGGGGCGGGGCTCTGCCCCGGGACCTCGGAGGGGAGCATGAGGGGTGAGCAGCTCAGCGTCCTGAGAACAGTGCTTGGGCTCTGTTCTCACCACACAGCTTGGTCTCTTGAAGAGATCAGAGTCCCGAGCCATGCACTGACGTGGGGCCCTGGGGGCACAGCAGCTCTGTGCTGCATGGCTCTGGTACTGCGCCTTCTTCCCTATCAGGGGCATGTGGGTAGGGCACTCCTAAATCCCAGCTGGCAGGTTCAGTTTTGCTTTTCATTCCTGCGGGCCCAGGGGATCGGTTTGACCATCGGGATCCTGTCGGGCCATGTGCATCATTCAGGCTCGCGTTTGGCCTAGCCGTTGTGTGAGCCGTGCACTGCTCACGATGGACATGAGAACTGGGCCGTCCACACATGGCCCCGGTGAACTCCAGTGACTGAAAAACACATGGGAAAAAGGATGCCTGTGTTAGGCCTTAGCTCTCCCCAGGCCACAGAGCACATTTCTAAGCCCTCCACTGAGAGGGGGAGGCCAGCTCTGGCATTCCTGATGTTTTGCAGGGAAAACAGGAGGGGAAAACCCCTTTTCTGGGCATGAGTGGAACCTTTCACAGCCCACTCGCCTTTTTCCCTCTCACTAGGCACTGCACATGATAGACTCACTGCAATGGTTCTATGCCCATGCAGCATGTTAGGTTGATGCTTTCAGAAAGAGCTGTGAGCCATACAGAAACAGCCATGGCGGGTCACGTGACCTCTAGGACCAAATCTGCACCCTCCAGGTCACCTACCACCCTGATCCCAGTTCTCGTGCTGCTCTCCATGTAGGAAATAGAGATAGGCCGGGTTGTCAGACCCGGCCTACCTTGGAAATAGTCCCTATGCTAGGGAGGCGAGGGAGCAGAAATCAATGGGATTCTGGCGGGGCCCCTCTTCTGAGCAGAGCTGCCTGGAACAGATCCTGGGTGTAGCAAGGGAGCGTTTCCATCGGGGTGCAGGTGGCGCCTGAGCCCCAGGCATGGGATCCTGCCATGCTGGAATGCTGCTGCCTGCGCTCTTGCCCTGCCTGGCTTTGTGCTTCCCTGTGTGTGCGCGTTGCTTTCGGCTGCGCCTCTGTCCACTTTTTGCTGCTGAGTCGATCGTCTTTGCTTTCCCTTTTTGCTAGTGGAGAAATGGGGCGCTGAGGAGGTGGCGGCCTGGCTGGACACGCTTGGCTTAGGGGAATACAAAGACTTTTTTTTCCGCCATGACATCCAGGGCTCAGAGCTGATCCTGCTGGAGAGAAGAGACTTGAAGGTACTTGCATCACTTGCTTTTCTGACCGCAGCAGCGTGGCTCTCTCCATCAGTGCCCCATTGAGTTGCATGGGCACAGTTATGGGCAGAATGCTGCCCGATTGGTGCAGCCTTGCTCCTGGCAGAACCCCATGAACGATTGTAAGCCAGCTTGGAATTGCATTGGCAGGGTTGAGTTGGCATGTTAGCTCCTCACCTGGGACCCAGTCATTGGCACGGCACTTGAATGGCATCGGCGGGGCTGCGCTTGCATGCTGCACCTGCCCTATGAGTCAGTGTATTTGCATTTCGCTGCAGGTGATGCCGCACTGTCAGAATACGGGCTCCTCGAGAACCAGAGCAGTCATGGTGTCGCTGCACGGCACTGGCTTCCCGCAGCTGGGGGGTAGGATGGTGACTTCCAGCCAGGGACTCCATAGCACAAGCCATAACCTCCATTCCTCTCCTCCAGCTACCTGGCGTGGGTGATTAATGAAGCACCTGAGTGAAGGTGGGGCTTGGGAATGGGATCCAAAGCCTACCGCCCCCAGGACATGGTCACGCTCATTCCTGGGCAGCCAGGTGAAATGAGCTGGGAGGAGGTTTGGGGTGGGGAGTGGGGGAATTCCCTACTGAGCAGGTGTCCCTATCACATCTGGTACCAGTAGGTCTCTTCCTGGCAGACCGGTCCAGAGCTGAATTGGGCCGTGGAGACCGCACCCTGCTTTGAAGGAGCAGCTGTGCCATTAGCCTGGAATCATTTCTCTAGGCTACTGAAAACAGCTGCTCCTCCAATTATTACCCTGAGGGCCAAATCCTCACTGGTGCTTGGCGCCTGCCTTCCATTGATTCACATGGACATTAGAGCCTGGATAACTTAAAGGGCTCTTTTTTTTAATTGTTCAAATATCACATTTTTTGTGGAAAATTTTGTCAAAATCCAAAATCCATCTTTCATAAAAAGTTCAGTTTAGCCAAAACAGCATTTTCTGACAGAAAACATCCAACTACAATTTTTCAACCTGCCTTGCCCCGCTCCCGCAACCAGCCAGCCCCGTCTGCCCAGTACACACGCCCTGACCCACTCCCTCATCCTGCCAGCCCCCTGCCTGCCCAGTTCACACGCCTCATCCCACTCCCCCAACCAGCCTGCTGCCTGCCCAGTACACACGCCCTGCCCCCCCTCCCCCCGAACTGCTGCCCCCTCGGCCTGCCTGGTTCAAATGCCTTACTCCACTCCCCCATCCTGCCAGTCTCCTGCCTGTGCAGTACACACACCCTGCCCCACTCCCCAATCCTGCCAGCCCGATAATCACACCCTGCCCCATTCCCCCTGTGACGGGTTGGATCACAGAAACCCCCTTGGGGCTGCCAACTGATGTACCAAGACTGCTTCTGCCCCTGCTTTCCCTGCCAACTTGGGACTCCAGCACGCCAGTCTGCTCCAGCACAGACCCAGGGTCTGAACCATGTGCCCCAAAGCTGCAGACTTAACTGAAAGCAACTTAAGAAGTGTTCCTGTCTTTAACACTCAGATGCTCAACTCCCAATGGGGTCCAATCCCCAAATAAATCTGTTTTATTTATAAAATTTTACTCATTTATAAATTTATATTTATCAAGTTTTACTCATAAATTGTTCACCCTCTGTAACACTAATAGAGAGATATGCACAGCTGTTTGCCCCCCCCCCCAGGTATTAATGCATACTCTGGATTAATTAATAAGTAAAAAGTGATTTTATTAAATACAGAAAGTAGGATTTAAGTGGTTCCAAGTAGTAACAGACAGAACAAAGTGAATTACCAAGTAAAATAAAATAAAACACGCAAGTCTGAGTCTAATACAGTAAGAAAACTGAATACAGACAAAATCTCACCCTCCGTTGTGTTCCAGTAAGCTTCCTTTTACAGACTAGTCTCCTTCTAGTCTGGGTCCAGAAATTACTCACACCCCCTATAGTTACTGTCCTTTGTTTCAGTCTCTTTCAGGTATCCTTGGGGGTGGCGAGGCTATCCCTTTAGCCAGCTGAAGACCAAATGGGGGGGGGTCTCCCAGGGGTTTAAGTAGACTTTCTCTTGTGGGTGGAGACCCCCCCTTCTCTCCTATGCAAAGTCCAGCTCCAAGATGAAGTTTTGGTGTCACATGGGCAAGTCACATGTCCATGCATGGCCCAGTTTTTACAGCCAGCAGTCATTGCTTGCATGCTACCCTGAACGTCCTCAGGTAGACTTCTTATGTGGATTGGAGCCTTCCAAGATTCATTGTCCTTTAAGTGTTTCTTGATTAGGCACTTAATTTGCACAGTCCTTTCTCAAGAAGCTGAGCAAATGTTTACTAAGGCTACTTAAAAATCAAGCAAGTACACAGCCAATATTCATAATTTCAAATACAATGACACATGCATACAAATAGGATGAATAGATTTAGTAGACCATAACCTTTACAGAGATATGTTCAGATATGTCCAGTTATGTCATATATACATTCATAAGCATATTTCCACAAAGCCTTAGGGATGCACCGTCACACCCCCATCGTACCAGCCCCCTGGCTGCCCAGTTCACACGCCCCGTCCCACTCCCCCGACCAGCCTGCCACCTGCCTGCCCAGTACACACGCCCTGCCCCGCTGCCTTGAACTGCTGCTCCCTTGGCCTGCCTGGTTCAAATGCCTTACCCCACTCCCCCATCCTGCCATTCCCCTGCCTGCCCAGTTCACATGGCCAGCCCCTTCCCCGGCCTGCTGCCCCCTCGGCCTGTCTGGTTCACATGTCTTGCCCCACTTACCCGACCAGTCTCCTCCTGCCTGTCCAATTCAAACACCCTGCCCCACTCCCCCATCCTGCCAGCCCCCTGCCTGTCCAATTCAAACACCCTGCCCCACTCCCCCATCCTGCCAGCCCCCTGCCTGCCCAGTACACACACCCTGCCCCACTCCTCCATCCTGCCAGCCTCCTGCCTGCCCGGTACACACACCCTGCCCCACTCCTGCATCCTGCCAGCGGTCTGCCTACATGGTACCCATGCCCTGCCACACTGCCCCGACCAGCCTGCCCCCTGCCTGCCCAGTTCACACACCCTGCTGCACTCCCCTGACCTGCCAGCCCCCGCCTGCCTTCCTGCCTGGTACACATCATGCCCTGCCCCACTTCCCTGACCAGCCTGCCATCTGCTTGCCCAGTACACAGGCTTCCCTGACCCGCTACCAGCTCCCCAGACTAGCCTGCCCCCTGCCTGCCCAGTAGACATCCTGCCCCACTCCCCCATCCTACCAGCCCCCTGCCTGGCTAGTTCACACGCCCCATCCCACTTCCCCAACCAGCCTGCCATCTGCCTGCACAGTACACACATCCTGACCCGCTCTCCTGAACTGCTGCCCCCTCGGCCTGCCTGGTTCAAATGCCTTACCCCACTCCCCCATCCTGCCAGTCTCCTGCCTGCCCCGGTACACATACCCTGCCCCACTCCCCCGACCTGCCAGCCCCCTGCCTGCCCAGTTCACATGCCCTGCCCCACTCTCCCGACCAGCCTGCCACTTGCCTGCCCAATACACACGCCCTGCCCCGCTCCCCCATCATGCCAGTCCCCTGCCTGCCTGGTACACATTCCCATCCCCACTCCCCTATCATGCCAGCCTCCTGCCTGCCCAGTTCACACACCCTGCCCCACTCCCCCGACCTGCCAGCCCCATCTGCCTGGTTCACATGCTCTGCCCAGCTCCCCCAACCTGCTGCCCCCTTGGCCTGCGCAGTTCACACGCCCTGCCCTGCTCCTCTCCTCTAGCCTGCCCTACCCCACTGGGGGAGGTGGCTATGGCACGCCTTTGGATTCTCTAAGTGTCTCCTCCCACACCTGCAGCCAGGGTGGGCTGTGGATTAGGCCTCAAAGCCCTCTTCGGTGCCCCCCAAGTCCTGGGGCTCTCCTCCCCTGTGGGCAACCCCAGGCCCTCAACCGGTGAATGGAAGGCAATGGGTCCCAGCATGGGGCACCATCCTGCTGCTGTCAGCCTAGTAGGCGGGATATGCCATCTCTGGGCGTGGGGCCCACTCTTAGCCAGCCACCTGCCCCAGCAGTCTCCGAAACGCCAGCATCCTGGCTGGATTGGACTCGCAGTTTTGCCTGTGGTGAGAGCTGCTTCCCATGGGGGGCTGGATTCTGACCGAGGGGCAGGCAGATGGTTGGCTAGAAATCCAGCGGGCCTTTTAAGCCAGTGTTTTCCTAGCTACATTTGCTAATGTGCTGCTGTACTTCACATGCCGCTGAGCCCTAGAACTCGATTCTGCGCACTCCACCTAGACTGCTGAGGGAGGCTGGGGTGCAAGGATTGCAGAACTGGAGCCCATGTTCATCAGTAATAAAAATGTCTGCTGCTCCCCTGTGGTTCAGAGACGCTTTGTGTATTTGTCAGGTGCGCGTTTATTCAACTTTGTCCTCTCTTCTTTTATTCAGGATCTGGGGATAACAAAGGTGGGCCATATGAAGAGGATTCTCCAGGGAATTAAAGACATCAGCAGCCATCCCTAGCAAAGCATATAAAGGAAAAAGAACGTGGCCAGTGTCGGTGATGGGGAATCTTAACTCTGGATGGGCCCTCTAGAACCTGAAATCTAGTACAGGCACTCTAGAACGCTAGCAACTTCACAGTCATTCTAGAACTCTAAACACCTAGGCATCTGTTCTTGAGCGTGTTTGTTCGTGATGCAGATGCATCCCATCAGCAAACGGCCCAGAATGGAATGCTGTGGAATCCTTACACTAGAACATTTCTCATCACCGCTCTCAAGCATGCCCCTGAAGAGTTTACAGTTCCATGTTAGCCAGAGATTGTTGGTCTGCGCGTCTTTGCCCTCGATTGCCCTTGTGGTTTTGGTTTCTGTGCTTGATGGTTTCAGTTCAGCAGTTCATTTCCATATGTACCTGTGAGCTAGAAGAAAGGACCAAGCTGTATGTGTGCTGCTGGAGTTGTCAGGTTTCCATAGCAGCTGAGTCACATTTAGTTGGCTACTTCCAGGCTTCAATGTGAAGACGACCTGAGTTACATGAGAGCAGGCAGCCAGCAGCAAGTGGTGAGATGGGAGCAAACTCTATGAAATGGCCAGATCTGTGAGACTACAGCGCTACCTGTGACCCATCCGATGCAGAAAACTCGACACAGTCAAAGGCTACGCATCCTCACGTTCCACCTTCAGGGAGGGATAGTGCCTCTTTGACAGGGGTATGGGGGAAACGGGCACTAGGGCATGCCTTGCCAGCACCATGGCTTTTCTAGTCTTCATTTCAAAGCTGTGATACGTTTGGACTCATGGCAGTGTATCTCGTCCCGGAAGAGTATAGTGCATGCTGGGCCACCTTTCCCGCCCGGGTCTCGTCCAAAGGCCGCTCAGAGCAGCGAGTGTGTATATTGCTTTAGTTTGCCAGTTTCCTGCCTATGGAATATAGCTGGTTCCTTCAGCAGCCCTGGGGCGTATTGGGTTGTCTGCTGAGATGACTGGACACCACGTCCTGACCCACCGGCCCTCATTCCTCTTGGCTTGCTTGTTTTGAGCCAGAGGTGATGGAGCTCCCTTTAGTCTCATGGCACTACTTGGGTAGCATGTTGGTTCCCTCCTCTGAACACCAAATCTCTTGGGTTCCAGAACCAGAAACCCATCGTAGGCCATGCTGAGCGTCCCTGACTCCCATTGATCCCAGGGGCACGTGAGCCTTGTGAGTCCCACCTGAGATCAGGCCTCCCACTGTCCGTCCTACCCAAAGGCAGCTCACATTCCCTGCCACCATTCAGTGCCATTCAAGAGGCTTCTGCGAAGTAAAAATGGGGAACTCGAGGCTCCTGCTAGACTGGAGCAGAGGAGGTGGCTCCTTCCGGGCATGGGGGGGACCAGCTCATGCAGGCTCGAGAACCTTCTGACATTTCAACATGGCAGCTTTGGAAGTTGTGATAGTGAAATATACCACAAAAAAACCAACAACCCAACCTCCCACCCCCGCTCCACTGTTGTTCAGCCATAAAATGTATTTAAATTCTGTAAATAGTTTCCAAAAGATATTTATTGCAGTGAGATGTAAACCTGTAATTTATTCTGTCCTGAATTGAACTGGACTGGGTTGGTGCAGCAGGTACTCCAGCCTCTGACCGGCCACCAACGCTCCTCCAGTAGCCGGAGGCCTCTGACCTCTTGCTCACATTTTGATGTTAAATTGGAAAAATTGCCCTGCTCAATGTAATAAAGAGCCACCTCCCAGCTTCATTGCCCCAGAACAGTGATACAAAAGGAAGAGCCAGTCATGAAGGTGAGAGGAAATAATTTGATTTTCAAAAAATCTTGAAATATTGAAAAACTGGTAAAAAAGTTTCCCACCCATTGTGATATCTTCTACTCAGCTCTATAATTAACCCATCCCCTGGCCTTTCTGAGGCGCCAACGTTAAACCCTCCCACTCACTGGGAAAGGTGAAAAATCACTTCAACTTAAGTCCAAAATTTCAAGCAATTGCCGATTGTGGGTGTCCAATGTGAAATTGATTATTCCAGAGGGGCTAACCACTCACACCTTCTGCTGATGCCTGCTGGCGTGGCAGGGCCCAGCATTTGTGAGAATCAAACTCAGGGTGCTTCTTGTTGGACACCCAAAAGGAGTGGCCGCTTTTGAAGAGGTGAGCCTTCCTATTACACTGAGACACGCACATGGCACTGGCCCTGCGGTAATGGGGCTGGGAGGAAATCTCATACTTTGTCCTAAAGTTCCGCCAGCCTCAGGGGATGAAACCCGGTCCTTAACAGCTGTGTTTTGCTCTACAGCGGTGTTGACACTGGCCCATGGACAGCACTAGCAGCGCAGCCTCAATGCAAAAAGGCATTTCCTTCTGACTAGCAGCTGGGCCCACGTGGGGCTGCATTTCACCCACTGGTGCCCTGTTCTGCTTAAAAGTGCCACTGTGGCTGCAGGCCAAGCACTGGTGAAGCAACGGGAGAAGGCCAGAGCGGCATGGACTGACCTGGGATACCCACCACTGCCATGGTCTTTGCACATCACTCCATGGAGGAGCCAGGAACCAGCCACCCTCCAGCAAAGCTGTTGTTAGGCATTAAACAGCAGCCATGGACTCTTGTGCGATGGCCCCATGTGGGGAGGAGGAGCTGTGTGTTAAAACTGGATTGCAGCGCACAGCAGTGCAATGAATCACTTATGAATGTATTGTAATATCACTGCCTGGACCAGCCCTGGTCCCTGCAGAGCGAGTTATAGGGCCTGGCTATGGGGATTGTCTTGTGGGGGTTGGAGTTGTGCCTCATCACCCACCTTTGTCCTGCTGTGTGTGTCCCAGCTAGAGCCATCCATCCAGGAGGCTGGGGCAGGTGTCTAGGGAAACAGCCTGCCTGTCCTTTCTGCAGGCTGGGTGGGGTGGTGCTGAACTCTTGTGCGCTAACCTGTGATCCAGTGGGTGGTGTGTATAGTGACTGTGACTGTAGGGATGGGGTGAGGGGAGGGTGCACATGGGGGAAGGGGGAGTGTTTAAATGACCATTTTCCAGAGGTAGCTGCTGCCCTCTATAGTCTCCATAGCATGGGCTGGGCTAGGCTGGGCCCAGGGGGGGAGGGGTAAGAGCCTGGGACAGGAAAGGCCAGAATGGTGAGGCTGCTGCAATGCTCCCTCTGTTCACCATATAATTGGGGGGTCTGACGCTGCCCTTCACGTACCCCCAGGGACAGGGTGTCTCCCTCGGCTTGGTGCAAACTGAGCATAAATCACCATCAGGCCAACCTGGCACCATTCATCTCCTTCCTACAACTCCCCGAGAGGTAGGGCTGTAGTGGGAACACTGCCCCACATGCTGCTGTTCCTGCAGCGATCAGTCTCTGCAGAGCTCAGGTCAGCAGGTGCCGCCCGCTCCTTCAAGACTGCTAAGCAGGGGCCACCTAATGGCATCACTGCCCAGGAAGAGGGTTTAGCCCCGAGGCCAGGAGCAAGCAGAACTTGTCCTAGCCTCCTCCCAGCACCAAATTTAGACAGACAGGAAAGTGGGCTCCCCTCTCATCTCTGGCCTCAGCCAGGGGCCCATTACAGCTGATGTGGGCCCTGCTGTGGAAGGCTGGAGCCAGCAGCAGCCTGTTTATATTAACAGGACATTTATGTGTGCCAGCATCTGGGGTAACTGAACTGGCCAGGTGCTGGCAGCAGCAGCCCTGCCCTGCTGTAAATTAAGACATGCCAGGGAGAGGCTCCATTGCAGTGAGACCCACGACCTAGGCCAAAAGCAGCCAGACACATGCACTGTTAGGGGGTGTTTGTGAAATCATCTGTGGCCTTATGCTGCTGTCCAGTGGTGGGGGATGGGGTGGGGCAGGTACTGGCCAATGAGGAGCAGAGTGCTGGGAAGCAAGAGTGGAGGTAGCAGTAGGTAAGAGGATTGGAGACACCCACCCCACCCCCAATAAAAAAAAAAATTAAAAAAAACCCTGCCCTCAAGTTTTGCTTGACTGTGTCTTAGCCTGTTCGTTATGAGCTGGCTGAAGGCAGGAATGGAAGGAGGCAATGGGCCAAATACACATGGCCTGGAGGGTTTGGTAAATGTAAAAGATTAAAATGATGGAAACATTTGCATGTGGTTTTACTGGTGCGGCTTGGGCTAGTTGAGGGGACAGGCTGGATTCCAGGGGGGAGTAGAGAAATTTCATTTCAGCTTTCAAATGAGCCACTCAGGATGGCCAACCCCAGCCCTCAAAACTCAAGCCAGGCCCCCAAAGCACGAGCTCTGCCTAAAACTCACAAAATCTTGGTATAATAAATGTTGGGGATCATTTGCTGCCTGGTCTTTCAGAGGTCACAAGTTCAAGCTTCTCCCCAGCCCTGATGACTAGATGCTCACCTTGAAAACGAATAGCTGAGATTCCCTTGATCCCCTGACTCCAGGAGCTGGGGCTTTAAGGAAAAAAAAATAATCACAGCAGTTGTGGCTATTAATGATTATGGTAGGAGCTAGGAGGCCTAGTCACAGAGGAGGGCAATGTGGGGTTAGCTGCTGTATACACATACATCTTTCTGTTGTGTAACAGGGCTACCATGGGCCAGATGGGGAAGGGGGCTATTGTCCCTCTGGACAGAGAAGTGGGGGAGGGGAGCCAGTCGGTAATGTAGAGACCAGTTTACCTCAACTTGAGTAACTCCCTGCCCAGCACACACAACAGGCCCAGGGCCTGACCAGCAGTCCTTGGACTAACAGCATTGCTCCATTTCATACACATCAGCTAAAGAGAACAGCTTCCCCCTCCCCCTTGTAGCATCCCACCCCCAGCACTGTGCTGGGAAACCACCTGCTGCGCTGCTGAGGCCTCGGAGGAACAGCCAGAGTCCAGCCTTGGTGGGTGGGGTGGGGGCTGCTCAGCATTGCACACAATCAGGCTGACTGAAGTTACCACAGCCTTTATGTTAGGAAGCATTGGGGTGTTTGCATCATTGCTCCCCCCGCACCCCTCTTCTCCCCCCCGCCCCCCACCACTGCAATCATAGAATAGCAGGGTTGGAAGGGACCTCAGGAGGTCATCTAGTCCAACCTCCTGCTCAAAGCAGGACCAGTTCCCACTAACTCATCCCAGCCAGGGCTTTGTCAAGCCTGACCTTAAAAACCTCTAAGGAAGGAGATTCCACCACCTCCCTAGGGTAACCCATTCCAGTGCTTCACCACCCTCCTAGTGAAAAAGTTTTTCCTAATATCCAACCTAAACGTCCCCCACTGCAACTTGAGACCATTGCTCCTTGTTCTGTCATCTGGTACCACTGAGAACAGTCTAGATCCATCCTCTTTGGAACCCCCCCCTTCAGGTAGTTGAAGGCTGCTATCAAATCCCCCCTCGTTCTTCTCTTCTGCAGACTAAACAATCCCAGTTCCCTCAGCCTCTCCTCATAAGTCATGTGCTCCAGCCCCCTAATCATTTTTGTTGCTCTCCGCTGGACTCTTTCCAATTTTTCCACATGCTTCTTGTAGTGTGGGGCCCAATGGGAGAGACTAGTTGAGGGCCCTAGGTCAGCCCCTCCTAACACTTCCAGCCATGGTCTAGTTTAGAAACAGTTCCAGCCATGAGTGAGCCAGGCCCCATCTTACTCCATAACTCTGCCTCCCCCTCCTCCACATGCAGAGCCAGGTGGCTGCAGCTAGCCCCAGTGGGAGGGAGCTGGGTTTCCAATGCCACAAGCCCATGCAGTGACAAACCTGCAGCCTTAGCAACCCCTCTGGGGGTTACTCACATGCAGCACCAGGCTGCGAAGCAAGCAGGTTGCTATGGGGCAGCAGGGATGGAGCTGGGTGGGAAGAGCATTCACCCTGCACCCAGCAACAGCTCACGTGGTGCTGCAAGATGCGGTCATGTGCTCAGCCCCCAATCGGCCCTGTGCTGAGCTTTTTTGAAAACCCCATCCAGGGCCTGCACCAGCTGTATCCCATTGTCAGTGAGAGTGATCTCCCCAGGTGTGGTTGCAGAGCTAGGGGTCACCTGATTAAATGACTAGGCACCAGGTTTAAAAACAAACAAAAAGCAAGTATTTCTTCACACAACACAGTCAACCTGTGGAACTTGCCGCCAGAGGATGTTGTGAAGGCCAGAAATATAAGTGGGTTCAAAAAAAGAACTAGATAAGTTCATAGGGGATATTTCCATCAATGGCTATTAGCCAAGATGGTCATGGATACAACCCCATGCTCTGGTGTCCTTAAGCCTCTGACCGCTAGAAGCTGGGACTGGATGACAGGGGATGGATCGCTTGAGAATTGCCCTGTTCATTCCCTTTGAAGCACCTGGCATTGGCCACTGTTGGAAGACAGGATACTGGGCTAGATGGACCATTCATCTCACCCAGCATGGCTTTATGCTTCGGTGTGTTTTTGCCTAAAATCAAATGGCTCCATTTCTCATGTGCCACAGTAACTCCACAATGATTTAATGCCATGGGTTTTTTCCCTTACTTCCCCTGTGATCTGAGCATCAAGCTGGTTTCTTCATCAATAATGATTCTGGAAGCTAAATTCAGGCCAGTGTGCGCCTGCAGAATCTCCTGGGGTTTTCAGGAGTATCTCAGCGTCCATTTGCCTCACTGATACAGGCAAAAGGAGGAAGAGTCGTTTTAAGACCATCTCCTATTTTGCAGGGTCGTCATTCAGCACGCAGCTTGCAAAGCGCTACCATCTAGCGCCCATGTGGCAGTCACAGGCACATCCAGATGTATCCCAACCCCCTGGTTCTGAGCTAAGACCCAGCCAGAAAGAATCCATCTATCAGCACTTCAGATGCAGGAAGCAGTCAGGAAGAACCCCACTGCGAGCTGTGAGCGCCCCTGGAGTTGTGCAGCAGAGATTAGCACAATAGACTAGAGGAGGCCAGGTGTTACCCCAGCAAACCTCAAAGCAACAACCCTGCTACCCCTCCCCCAAGCACACCACCCCCACCCAGCTGTGTGACCATGGGCTACACATCACCCCTCCCACCCTTTGGCCTGTATTTCCACTGCAAGTTCCTTGGGGGCAGGGAGTGTCTTGCTAGGTATCCGTACAGCAAGGGGCCCTGACTTCACGCCACTGCTGGGCTGGGAATACTAAACAGACTCTGCCAGGCGGGACAGATACACAATATTTTATTGACTTATTTTCATGTGTTTAGTCCCCCCCCAATAACACTTGCTACATTTTTTCCCCCCTTTAACATTAAAAAAAAAAAATTTATGTACAGACCTGTTTGGGCCAAGGAAGCAAATCTCTATATACAGGCTATTTACACATGGGCTGCGCACCCCTCCTAGCCAAGGGCAGGGCTGCCAGCCCCCAAGAGGGCTGCTCACCCCGTCCCTTGGGCTAGCTCTTCAGAGCCACCTCCAACTTCAGCATGTCCATGGGAGCACTCTTGGCTACTTCGAAGAAGACTCTGAAAAGGTGACACAGGCCTGTTAGTGCGGCACACCCAGCGGAGGCACATAGCATAGGACAGGGTACGGGGGGGGGGGGGGGGGGGCGGGAGCTCCAGCCAGCCTGAGGGAAGTCTGCTGGGGCACTGGGCCCCAGCCAAATGCCTGTGGTCATTAGCAAAGGATTCCTTTCTCCAAAGAGTTCATTAGGCATTGGCATTAAATCGGCTTGAGGTGCTCAGTCTAGCAACCCTGCCCCCATGCCCTGTCCCTGCTGGCACGTTCTCCAGTCACCACGGAGTCCTTCTGGGCACATGGGACCTGAGCTCCTAGTGTACAAGCCTTCCAGCCCCCTCTTTACGCAGAGCAAAGGGCAAGTTTCTCTCCCTTTCCAGGTTCTCTCCCTTTCAGGTGCTACCCGCCACCCCAGGCCTGTGGCATAAGTTCCAGGCCCGGGTGGCCCATGACTCCAGCGTGCAGGGCGGTTTTGCTGGCTCTGCCCCTGCAGCAGCCACAGCCCAGCAAGGACCCCTTAGAGCTCTGACATAGATTGTGGAATGCAGGCAGGCCCTTAGCCGTAGTACGGCGAGCTCCTGCTGGGCCAGCCTCTGCCAGACTGCAGCTAGCCAGCCCAGGTGGCTCAATTGCTCCCCCCATTCTCGATGCAACAGGGCCAGGGTGTCAGAAGCCACAGCTAGCTCTAAAGAGACGAAGATCAGAGCGACTGGGGGCAGCCAGTCCTTGCCATGCTGCAGATCAACGTTCTGCAGAGCGCAGGCCAGAACGAAGTGATCACAATGGTCCCTTGGAAGCTGACACTGCACTTGGGGCCAAGGCAGCAGGGCACTCATATCGGGCTACAGCTTCACAGCTCCCGCCCCAGGCTGCCCAAGCAGGTGACATGCCCAGTGCAGCACCCCCTGCTGGCCAGTGGAAGACATCTCCCGGCCCCAGCCCATCAGACACACCACAAACACACCGCAGCAAGGAGAGTCCACTCACCGGTGGGAGTACTTTGTGCGCACCGCCTTTAACTTGTCATCGTGCTGGTAGGTCAGCAGGAAGTTCAGCCTCTTCACCAGTGGATGGAGCTCCTGAGAGCTGTACCCGCTATAATACTCCAGTGTGGGGCTCTGCAACACGTTACAGGGACTCAGAGCCTGGACCAGCACCATTGCACATACACCCCGTGCTGCTTCTTCCAGGACACTGGGGATAGATCTGACCCCTGGGATGTCCTGACCCCATAACAGCTGCTTGGCTGGACTCCAGCGCAGACAGGACACGGATCACTTGCCCAATTTAGGTAACAGCTGAGTTTGCCTTCTCATCGTGAAGAGTAAGGAGCAGAGACAGGCCCAGTCAGGTCCCCACACAGAGCCAAAGCAATGGCCTCTGTGCAGGTGGCCATAGATCCCAGGGATGGGGAGAGAGCAGCCAAGCACCAGAGTCAGCTGCCAGGGGCCAGCTATGGAGGATGAGAAGGCAGAGCAAACCCCACTCCTGAGGCTGCTGAGGGCCTGGCTTGGAGAGTGCGGTGAGCTGCCCCCTTCTCGAACTCCCCCTGAAGGTACCAGGGCCTGCCCAGTACAGCTGCCCCTACCCCAGGCTCCACAGTCTCTGGAAGTGGGGAGCTGGAGAGCAGGCGTGGGACTCAGCAGGGTTAGGAACTCGGGCCCCACAGGCTCACGTGGAGCTAGCTATTAGAGGCAGGGCCAAAGGAGAACCGGAAGGGGTGGGGCTTCCCTGTCCATCCAGGATTGAAAGTGCATCAGTAGCTCAAGGCCGGGGGTTCCGGGCACAGACTGCTGGATCTGGGACCAACCCTCCCGCAGCCATGTTCCCAGCGGCTCCAGGACAGTGCCCACCCCTAGGAACAGAGACTGGCGACTTGACCCTGGGGGAAACCAGTCAGACGACACTGCTAGCGAGAGTCAGCAACAGCAGCCAAAGGGGCAGCCATTCCAGGCAGCCTCCTGCCCCTCGGGGCCAGTGGAGCTAACCTGGACAGCCAACCTGGACAGCCAGGCATGGGGAAGGGCCAGGAGAGCAGGGCACTCACCCATCCGCCAAGGCTCTTCATCTTGAGGGCCAGGAGCAGGCAGCTGGCGGCCAGCTTGGAGGCACTCTCCTGGACGTAGTCATACTCCGGCAAGGTCATCTCGCAGATGAAGCGGGCCAGGGTCAGTGTCTCCATGCTGGCGTGAGCGCACTGGGACCGTGGGAGGAAAAAGGAGTTGTGGTGAGACCTTCCTGCTGAGCACCTAGTGAAGGGGAGATGCTGCCCCCAGAGCCAGGGCATGGTCATGGGAGAGCACACTGTCTGCACTGGAGAACTCTGCTCAGCGCTGACTCCGTGGGAGAGGCAGGTGGTCCCACCCAGCAGATAGCTGCTAGCTCGCTGCAGTAAGGGTCCCGTTGGTGCTCAGCACAGGGGTGAGGAAGGGGGATGGGTCCAGGGCACCCCATGGCCCAAGGGGAGAGTCACCGAGTGAGCCAGCCTGGCTGCCTGTCCAGGTCACTCAAGCCCAGCAGCTGGGACTGGCCCAACTATCTCACTCCCCTGCCGGGACAAGCCAGATCCAGACCTCTCCATGGAGGAGCCTCTGGCATCCAGGCCTGGATGCCTGCTCGTCTCCCACTCGGAGTGCCAGATGCTCCTGTCCCTTCTGGAGCCCACAGCCAAGTCAGCACTTGATTCCCCTCCCTGGCCGGGAGAGAGCTCTCTGCTGCGGGTGTGTTGGGCAGAGCAGGGGGCACCACTAGGCAGGGGCAGAGGAGCCAGCCAGCGCTTCCACATGACCGAGATAGCCAGGCCTGCCAAAGAGCAAGCGGATGGAGGAGAAAGACATTGGTGCTCCTGGCACTGAACATCCCGCTCTGCTCCCCTCAGTGCCCTGAGTCGGGACTTGCCTCCAAGGCACTGCGGTGCGGAAAGGAACGGCAGGTTTTGGCAGGAGTGATAGGACCCGGTGGGTGGGGAGAAAGGAGAGAGCTTGTTTGCTGGTAATAGCCCCTCTGACAAGTTAACATTTTCCTTCGGGCGAAGGTGCAGCCTTTGCTCTCACTGTGGCACCACCCCCTCGTAGAGCGCTTTATGCCCACGTCGTGCTCATTTCCCCACCAGCAGAGCAATGTGATTGTGCCAGCTGGCTGGTGGGGGAGGGTGTCCGCCCGCTGGCCTCTAGCTGTGACCACCCACATCCTCCCCTAGTGGCAGAAATGGGGCCCCACCTTGGCAAACCTCCGCAGGAAGCGATATGGGATGGGAACATTGATGTCGAACTTCAGCATGCGGAGGATACTCATTTCCATGGCAATCAACTCCTCCCTCTTGTAGGCATCGTCACAGATGTAGAGGAAGTCATCCACACACGGAGGGCAGCGCTCCTAAAGGGGAACAGCCACGGGAATGGTCAGCCCCACCTACACCCAGGCCAGTGCTGCCCCAGTCCCTAGGGGGTGCTGTGCTTAGTTGCCCGGCAGGGACTAAACTAAAACCCCGACCCCCTTGGGGTGAGATTTTCAGAAGCATCTAGGTGAACTTGGAGCATGAATCCCATTCACTTTCAGTGGTTGGCTCCCAATCCCCTTATGCATTTTTTTTAAATATAAAGATTTCCCTTCTGGCTCTTTAAAAACCCACTGGCACCTTCTGAGAGATGTGAACCCTATTGTCCTGGCTGGAGTTCAACTTGGATGAGGCCATGCTGCCCCCCAGGGACAGCCCTGCAGTCACAAATGGGATAACACCTCTCCGGAACTGCTCTGTATTGCTGCTGTTGAACAGCTGCCACGTTCTGTTCCAGAGATGACTGCATTTCAGTGGTGGGCCAAATGTTCATTGAAGATGGGGCAGGCCGATGCAGAGTGCTTCACTTTCATCTAAGTTTTCCATGGGAAACTTATTTTCAGCAAAAATTCAAGATCGAAAGATTTTATTTGGGAAATGCCGTTGCAGTGTCTCATGGGAGTTGTAGTTCAGGTGCCTCATGCTCCTGCTCTCCTCTATAGGATGGGCTTGACATCTTGCAGGATGCCCCAAAGTTTCCCCTCTTAGAAAGGGAAGGCAGTACATCATGGAAGATGTAGTCCAACCAGGGAGCCTAGACCATAGCGGAAAATCCAGCAGGGGACAACCCACCAACAATTCCCATAAGGTTCTGCAGCAGTATATCTGGATTGAAATATCAGTTTGGGGCATTTGATTGATTGATAGATAAATCAAGATTTTGATTGGAAAATTTTTGATCAGCCCTACCCCAGTCTCCCCACCTGGGTAACTTGCCCAAACTTTCACCTTTCAGGCTGGGGATTTCCACCATAATACTCAGAAGGTGGTGGTGGGAAGAGGGGGACATCTCTCCAGCTTGGTTTGATTTTTGGCTACAGAGTGGGGTGTGGAATTCTTCCTCCTTTTTGGGCAGTGTCCCAACAAACTGCCAGCGCCTGGAACAGCTGGGCTCCATTCCCAAGCACAGTGCATTGGAATGCTTTAACCAGCACTTGTGGGATCAAAAAGCGCATCAGCCCTGTCACCAATGGCAGCATTCTCTCCCTGAGACTCCCTTCCCCCCCTTCCTGTTTCCTCCTTCGACTAGGAAATTAAATGCAAAAACTTGAGTTAATCCTGCGTTGTGGCTCCAACACTCCCAAGTCAGGTGTAACATTAACACCGCCGTGCTGCGGAGCAATCCATGCAGCTCTTCCTCCCTTGTTAAGGTTAGTTGCTCAGTGGCAGCTATCGCAGAACACTCGGTCCATAGGACGTGCACCAAGGTCCAAGTTCATGGGAATGTCCCAACTGCCTGATCTTTCCCCCTTTGCTGGTACAGCCCAGTTCACACCAGCATACGCTCCCAGGGATTTGCGTTAAAGGTGGGACGCTAACCAACAGGACCCGCCTAAGGGCTAACTAGGACCCAAGGGGTGAATTCCAGCCCACCACTCCCTCGATCCCAGCCTGCCCGCCCCCTCACTGCTATTCCGGCACTGGGGCCTTTCGAGCAGTAATGGTCAATCACTGCGCTGTAGCCTTAGCCATGTGAGCTGCGTGGGGAGCTATGCTGTGACTGCACAGCATGCCCCACATGTGTCCCCCTCTGGGCCTGTGTTACCCCCTGCCCCCGACACCCTGCAGCCTCTGCCCAGGCCAGAGCTGGGTCACCTCAAACTTGGAAGCGATGAGGATGGCCGTGGAGCCAATGAGCTGCAGTTTGTCCCTCATGCTCACCACCTCCACCAGGTAGTGATCCACCAGCTTCACCGCCAGGTACAGCGTCTCATGGTTCAGCTCAAAGTTCTCCTGGGGGAGACACAGATGGAATGGCACATGCCAGCCAGTGTGACCTACCCTGGGTGCAGTCACTCAGGGTTTGCTACGTTCCCAAGCTGCCCTCCCCAGGCGGGCACCTCATGCAGCAGGCTCAGGGCAAGGGGCAACAGACCCCCTTACCCGCTCTGCTCCTGAGACTTGCCCTCATACAGGCTGGGACTTGTTTTAGCAGCCAGGGGAAAATGCTTCCCATTCCCAGCCCGGGGGTGAAGGTCATGTCTGCTGTTTTGCCCCAGGCTGCCCACCCCGAGTGCCCAGGCACAGATCAGTGTCGTTTGGCACAGGGAAGGGTCCCTGGCACGCCACTTGTCTGACTCACCAGGCTGCTGCTCCTCTCTCCAGACTCCTGACGCATGCCCAGAAGAGAGTCAGGGCCAGCGTCTCCACGAGGTAACTGGCCCCTCCCAATGACTGTGTGGAAACACAGTAAGCAGCTTCCTCCCCCTGGCCTGCAGCCCCCTCTCCACTCACAGCCCTTTCACCCCCGCCACAAGCTAGGCTCACAGCTGCATGCAGCCGAACCACATCACGGGGGCTGAGGGGTTTCTCTCCTCCACGTGGCTTCTGCTCAAGCCTGCTGGGGAGGGAGGGCTGGTCTGCCCCACCTCCAGCTGGGTGGGTGTAGTTTTTTTTTTTGTTTTTTTTTTTTATAAAAACACACACACACTCCTGGCAGTTCGTTTTCCCCACCACCACAAGGGAACCCGGGTGCGCACCTGGACCTCCACCATCCAGTCCACCAGAATGGCTCTCATGTCCCTGCTGATGTCGTGCTGGTTCTCCATGTAGTTCGGGAGCAAGAACTTCTCCTGCCAAGGGAGCCACAGAGAGGCTGTTAGTGAATGAAGCCCACCCACTGCAGCATGCGGGTAGGAGCCTGGAGAGGCTGAGTCCATGGCCCTGCCCTCCTGCAGGCAGGCTGCTAAGCTCTCTCCATGGCACCATGGCCAGGAGCTGCCGCTGTCACGACAGGGCCTCCCTGGGACAGGCCCTCAGCCCCATTGTTGACGTAGGAGGATCCCACCCCCCACCCAAGCCCAGTTGTGTCTCTGTAATGGCACCAACTCTCGTGATGGGCTGGACGCTAGAGCCCAGCTGATCCTATCCCAAGCTGCTCATCCCTCCTGGGGTCAGCCAGCCCTGCTACATCAGGGGAAGGGGCCACCCACGGCCCCCAGCAGGGATTAGTGGCTGGGAGAACAGTTCCCGCCAGAAGGTACCATCCGCACAGACAGCACTGCAAGGAGAGCGGCTGTAACTGGGCTTCACCATGCAGAGGTGAGCTAGGAGCCCAGCCTGCTTCCCCTGCTGGGCCAGTGAGCAGCACGGCTGGAGGGGAAATGGCCACCAGGGCCTGCCCAGGGCTTCTCAGGGAGACTCAGTGCCATGGACAGAGCAGCCATCAGCCAAGTGGAACCAATCACCCTGCCCAGGACCAGACAGCCTCCTGCCAGGAGAGCCCTGGGCTCCAGAGAGGCTGCACGGAGCACGCAGCGGGAACAGAGACCTGTACGTAACAGGATGCCTAGAGCCAGTTTGCCCGCTTGGAAAGAGCGAAAGGCTGAGCCAAGCCAGCCAGGACATGAGCCAGGGGCTTTTGGAAATCAAGCTTTATGCGTCAAGTGCTAAGGCGCAACCTGCCTGCCCTCCCAATGCACCAGCCCCCCATCTGCAATGCCATGAAATGCGGCAGACAAATGCACTGGAGGGGGCTGCACTCTCTTCTCTGGAGACAATGGGACTTTCAGACCCTAGGGGCCTGGGCCTGGCATTCTAGCTCCTTCCTGTGCCGGATGCCCCTGGAGCCAGCCGAGCATCCCCAGGGTGTCAAGCCAGCGAGCTCTGAGAGGCTGGGCCAATCCAGCAGAGGAGGAAGGAGAGACTGGCAAAGCTGAGATCCCTGTGCCTGAGCCCTCCCCGAGTGCCACACACCTCTCTCTCCTTCATGTAATTGAAGATCTCCTTGGCGTACTCAGCGCTGGCGTACGGGTCTCCCAGCTGCTCCTTGTCAATGTCCTCAATGGCAGGCACCTGCGTGAAAGGCAAGAGGGTTGGGGGATACCTCTGGGACACCAGAGAGACGAGTCCCAAGCACTCATGACAACGAGGCACTGAGAGCGATGGCTGGTCAGGCACTGGGCTGCCAGCCCCAAACTGCTTTGCCAACGCACCTCTCTCAGTTAGCAGAGGAGCGTCCACAACTATGTGGCAAACCCCAGCCTGGAACACAGCAGACGCTGCATGCCCTGTCACTGCGTTTCATCCTGCTCTGCAACTCCTCTCGTGCTGCTCTCCCGGCAGGACTTTTCTGTAGCAATTTGCCTACATGGCCTGCAGGAGGCAGACCTGCCCCAACCCAGCGTTCAGGGGAAATTAGCTGCCAGATCCCATCTGTGTAGCTCAGCAGCTGGGGAGGGGGCAAGGTGCAGCTTGGCGCAAGCAGACGGACAGAGCCAGAGGCTTGGTTCCCCACAGGGTGAGCAGTCGAGGCAGCAATTGCAGGCAGTGCTTCAGTATCCCCAGGAAGAGGTGAACGAGCGCCCTCTAGGGACAGTGTGAGGCCAGGACACTTCCCTCCTGCAAGGAGTGCAATGCCAGCATACCAGCTGAGCCCCATGTGCTGTTCACGTCCGTCGCCCTCCCAGGGGCCACTAGGTTGGCAGTGAGCACCCGATTCCACTGACCTGCGTGGGTGCTGGCTCCTCCGGCACCGGGTCATTTTTGGGAACCAGTTTGGGATCAACAGGCGCCTCAGCTGGGGGCGTTTTCCTTGTTGACCTAACAGAAGCAGCCAAGAGTGGGTCAGACACTGCAAGAGGCCAGGCTCAGGGGCAGGGAGGTGTTGGTCATCCAGTGCCCCAGAAATCGCCAGATCGCATCAGACCAGGGTATAGCTAGCCCAGGGTCCCCTCTCCAATAGTGCCCTGTAATAGCTGCTTCAGAGGCAGGGGTAAGAACCGCCCCCCCGCCGAGTGAACAAAGACACCTGCGCATGAGGGAAATGTCTTCCCCGTCCATGATTGGCTAATACCCTGAAGCAGGCTTTACAGCCCTGCCAATATTTTATCTTGACTAACATCACCATGAAGGTTCCCGTTATCCACATCAACACCCAAACTTTCCTTGAATTCCACTAAGCTCTTGGCCTACATGAGATCTTGTGACAGAGTTCCACAGGCCAACCATGCATTGTATGGAAAAGGCATTTTCCTTTAGCAGTTTTATATGGAATGGCTTTCAATTCCATTGAAGTCCCCTTGTCCTTGTGATAGGATGACAAGGATGTCCTGATCTGTCCCCTCCATACCACTCCCTTTGTACACCTGCCTCACATCCCCTATTAGTCTCCTCTCCAAGGCATGCAATCCCCATCTCTCTTCCTAGGAGTTTTTCCAGGACCCTGAATCTTCTCACCCAGGACACACACGTCTGCCATCTCCTTTCAGACAGGGTGATTATAACTGCCCAGCATCCGTGGGCAGCACGCCCCCATCGGCATTCGACTATTTTCCACATAACGACACCCCTTCCTTCCACATCCCAGCCTCCCATTTGTCTTTAGCTGCAGCCACATCCCCTGGGATTTCCCTTCTTCCCTGTGCATCAGTCAGCCAGGATGGAGGGATGTCCCTCTACCCCCCCCTCCCCATTTTACACTGGGGGCCTGGCCTGCAGCATCTCCCACTCCATTTTCTCAATTACCCTCCTAGTTCCCCACTGGAGGGGAGCTCGCCATGGCTGCGGATCCCACCAGCAAGCAACCTGAGCACATTCCCAATGGCAAAAGCCTCTCCGAGGACACCCCACCCTCCCAGCTGGCAAAGGGTCCTACCATTAGAGCCCCCAGCTCCACCACCAAGAGACCCTGACAGCCAAGAAGCATTGGCACAGAGAGACATTAAGCCTTTGGAGACTGACCCTCTGCCAGAGGGTCCCCTTGGGCTGCAGCCTGGAAAGCGACAGCACTGTGCGAGCCAGTACTGGTGCTAGCCACAGGGACAGTGGCTCAGATAACAGGGTAAATGCGCGTCCATCAGAGCGAAGAGCAATGCGGCCGCAAGGGGTGGGAGGGGCTGGGGCTACATTGCTGACCCACAGAGAGTTACTCACTTTTTAAAGTTGATCTCATTGTTCTTCAAGACCCCCAGAGCAGCTGTGCCCTTCTGCGCCTTCCTGGGACCTGCCTTCGCAGCATCCTTCTTCCTCAGGCCAGCCTGGTTCTTGTGAGCCTGGCAGGTGAGAGGGCAATGCTGGAAGCACAGCACGACACACAGAGGGGCAGCCTGGCCAGGCTCCCCAGCATCGCCACTCCAGGCCAATGGGGGCGGCCAGCACATCCCTCGGCCCACGCCACTTCCCACAGCCCCCATTGGCCTGGAGCGGCGAACCGCAGCCAGTGGGAGCAGCGATCGGCCAAACCTGCGGACACGGCAGGTAAACAAACTGGCCCGGCCCGCCAGGGGGCTTACCCTGGCGGGCCGCATGCCAAAGGTGGCTGATCCCTGGTCTAGAAGGACCCCGGGGAGGTGTAGGGGCACGTCCAATACAGGGCAGCCAATGAAGGGAGCTAGTGCCTCCTAAGCAAACAGGTTCGCTGCCTGGTTTGCCTGCAGACTATTGATAGTTGTGAAGTTTCACTGGACATTGATTCCACCCAGTCTTAGCAGGGAAAATATTTTAATGTTAACATCAGCATGGTCTAGTGGTTAGAGCACAGGGCTGGGACACGGAAGAAGAGTTTGTTCCCAGATCAGAGTGTAAGGACTAATATATGGGAGCGTGGTCTTTATATCAGAGCAGTGGACCAGGCATCAGGACCCCGGGTCCCCCACCCCCAAGCCCATGCATGAGCCAGCAAAGATGTATGGTGCCTCTCCGGAGAGGCACAATACAAGACCAGGAAACAGGACGGGGAGACGCAAGGTAGAAATGAAACATTCAGCTCGGAGAGGAACCTTGCCCATCCAGCTCCCCCACAAGCTTCTTCCCCCCAATCCCCACAGCAGTGCTGTCTCCTTACATTAGTGATGTCTCCGAAGGCTGACCTCTTCTTGGGTGCCCCCTGGGGTGAGGACGGGGACCTCTTTGCTTGAAAGCTCTCCTCCTAGAGCAAGGAGCAGATGATTGAGATGGCATGCTGGACCCAACCTCACCAGGCGTGAGCTCCTCTGCCACCCTTCCCTTGGCAGCCATGCCCAGAGCATGGGACGTGGCACCAAAGATACCAGCTTTCAGGAGAACAAAGCAGTCAAGGTGGGGCTGGAAGCGTCATGTATTCTCACAGCTCCAGCTGTGATAGGTGTCTGCCCCCCAATGCCGCAGTAGCTGAGTCTGATGTATCAGCCTCACCAAACCCTGTTGAGGGGGAAAGTGCGGGCAGGCTAGACCCCAGCTTACAGATAGGGTTTGAGGCTGTGTGACTTGCCCAAAGGGCAACAGGCCAGACTGCAGCTCTGTAGGGGCCAGCCCAGAGCTTTAAAGCATTAACACGACTGAAGTGCTGGGAGCAATCTTGGCCCAACTCTTAGAAGAGGGAGAAGCCACCTTTTCCTGTGGCCTCCCAACTCCAGGGACCAGCCCGCACCTTTACCAGCGAAGGCCCCATTGCTACCCCCGGAGTGAGCAATCCATATGTATCCATAGCCCCAGCTCCCAGCAGGGCAGGAGAAAATTATTAACCCCACAGACTCACCTTCTCGGGTCTGACATTTTCTACTGCTCCTGCTTTGCCAGGCCGTAGCTGTTTACTGCCTGTGGTCTTGGAGTTGCGTGGCACTGGCATCTTCTCTGCCCAAGCACACCTGCACACACAGACAAAAGATGCCCCCAAAATGCTGACTAATTATTTTAATGCACTTTACAGACTCAAGGTCTCAGCCTCCCCCATGCAGTGGGCAAACAGCCTTTATCCTTACCTCACAGATGGGGAAACCGAGGCATGGGGAGGGGAAAGGATTTGCCCAATGGCACCCAGTGAGCAGCGTTAGGAGACATGGGTTTATTTTCTATCCATACTCCTCTGTTATCATCCAGACCACAGAGCAGTGACTGCAAACCTCTGCCCCTGCCCCAGGGACTTTAGCAGCAGCTCAGCTGCAGTTCAGACACAACCTTTAATACATGCACCCACCTCACAGGCAGAGAATAGCCCTTTGGGATCAAACAGTAGCCACCACCTCCCACAGCTCCCAGTGACTCACCTCACAGCCTGGGAAGCAATGACCCCTCCCACCCCCACCCTCCACCAGCCTCATCCCTCACGGTCTGGCTTTTCAGGTGCTACTGTGAGCCACTGTTGCTTCTCCAGGCCAATGGCCCCTCTCTCCACAGCTTTCAGTCCAAGGAACCTTGGGTCATGGCCACCCCCATTCCATTACCTTCTGATCGGGGAGCAATGCAACAAGCCCCAGGAGAATGCACAAGAACCACCCTGTTGTCATGGGGAAAAGGCAATGGGACGAGGACTGTTGCCCTGCCATGGCTCCATGGCAGCATTTCCCCTGGGCTGCAAAGCTGCTTTGAGGAAGGCGAGTGGCACAGAAGCGGAGCTAGTCTGGGGGCCTTCTCATGTGAGGAGGGGAAGAACCACTGCTAGGGCTTAGGAGCATGCAAGCCAGGGTGAGCATACTCCCTATTTAACTCTTTGAATGCCACTGGGGTCCCATGGAAATAACAACTGGGAGCATTCCAAAGGCCAGGAAGGAGGCCTGGGCCTTTGTCCGTGGGGTAGCAGGAGGGCTGAGGCAACAGGAAGGCAGGAAGGATGCTGGCAGGTGGGTTTGGTTGTCGGGAGTGGCGGGTGGGCACTAGTCAGCAGTAGTTTGCAGGCAAGTCTACCCATCCAGAGCGTTGGAGGTACTGAAGAAGATGCAGGCATTAGGGAGGTAACAGAGGAGAGGAGCATGCCAAAAAAAATCCCTGCACACACCCATGTGCCCCTGCAGACCCTCATCTGCAGGGCTGCAGAGAACCAGACACTTCTCCCTCAGGGCTGGCTGGCTGCTGAGGGACATGATGAACAGGACACCAGCAGGCCAGTGCCAACCTGGTGACAGCAAGCTGTCCAGCAGAAGATCCAGATATAAGACCAACCTTAGGACCTTTGCTCCCTGGCCCCCAAAATAGGATATTTAGTTACAATTCAGATAGAATTCATTCTGTCCTGCTCTGCTTCTTCCTCCCTCCCATCACTCTGCCAGGGGGCTGGCAGTTAGGGTCCAGCTGGAAACGAGGTTGAACCGAAGTAGTGGTGTGCGAGGGAGGGCTGGGAGAAAGCAGATGTTATTAATGTACCTAATGACCATCCAAGATCAGAGCTCCATTGTGCTAGGTACCGTATAAACAGAACAGCAGAAGGTCCACGCTCCAAAGAGCTTGTAATCTACATGGGGGGGCAAGGGATAGAACACACCAGCTGAGTGAACCATGTGATAGCTGCAAATCATAGAATCATAGCATATCAGGTTGGAAGGGACCTCAGGAGGTCATTTAGTCCAACCCCCTGCTCAAAGCAGGACCAATCCCCAACTAAATCATCCCAGCCAGGGCTTTGTCAAGCCAGGCCTTAATAGCATGTTAGTCCCATGATTAAATGGAAAGAAAAAGGGAAGGCGAGGAGGGTGCAGGGCAGGGGAGAAGATGGTAAGAGTGGTAGTATGGAGAGAAGCGGAGGCGAAGAGATTGAGGAAGGGGGTTGGAGCAATAATCCAATCAGAACTGCAGAAAGGTCTCTGGATGTCTGAAGGTCCCTGCCTTGGCTGCTTCTGCAGTTGCTCCTATCAGCTGGAGCATCTGTCTGGTTCTTCTCTGTAGTTTGCACCCTCTCCTGCCCCTCCTCTGGGAAACAGAGACCCCATTGGCTTCCACTCTGAGAAGCTAGAGCAGCCCATCTTCACCCGTCTTCCAGTCAGTCTGATGCAGAGGAAATCTGCTCTTGTTAGAAAGCCAAACAAAATCACCCCAGCATGTTGAGGGCCTAGTCTGTTCAGTGCCTTTGGCAGTGCCAATCCCAACATCTGGTGTAGCTCCAAGGAACACAAACCAACAGACCAAGGCAGAGATAGCTCACACCCACAGGAGTTGAAAAGCCTCTTGTTCAAATCTGGAGACCTACACCATGCAGCCAGGCCAGCCCAGGGGCAGAATGCAGCCTAGACTGACTTTCCAGACAAGCTCCCACCAGCACTGCTGTTCTCCCATGTACAGCCCAAACCGCACCACCCAGTCATTACAGTTTCCATTGACTCCAGTGGCTACTATGACATCACCCCTTCACAAATGAACCCTGATATGTGGATCCCCCTTCCTGCTCAGCCGCCATTTTCAGAGAGCATGTTACAAAGCGTTTCCCAGCATCTATATATCGGCCAATACCCAGCTCTTAATTTTCATCCATAGATCACAGAGCCACGAGGGGAGCATCATTACCACTATTTTACAGATGGAGAAACTGAGGCACGGGGCCATGAACTGACTTGCTTGAGGTCACCCAGCAATCCCATGGCAGAGCTGGGACAAGAACCCGTCTTCTGGGTGCTCTATCCACTAGGCCTCACTGCCTTAAGAGAGGGGGAGACAGGAGGGCAAAGCAACTGTCTGTATGGCTTTGGAGCTGGATTATCAACCCTGGAGACTTATTGGCCTCTGTTTACTCACAGAACAGGTACAGATGGGCACCAGCACGGCAAGCTACCCACTCACAATGCCCCAGCCAATGCACTTCAACCTTGACCTAGAATAGGCCTCATTAGTGTCAGCTGTTATGGATTGTGAGTGAGCCTCCCCACCTCACTAGGAGCTGGACAGAGACATGCTCTCCCCAGCCAGGCACTAGATGAGAGCAATTTTGACATTGCAGTTAGATCCCAAGCAGTTGTAATGAGCCCATTGCCAAAACAGCTGAGCACCTGCCTGCCAGGCCGGATGTGAACTAGTGACCTAGATGTGAAAGGCTCTATGGTCCAGGCCTGTAGCTGTTTGCATGTTTGTTTTTGCATTAAGTGGCCGGTCTGAGCCACCTAAGGGTAGCAGTCCATGCTGTGACATTTTGGGACTGTCAACATCACCCTGCTCCCCTTTAAACTAAGTATGCTTGGGACCAAATCCATGCTTTGTGTGACTGTACTGAAGTCATAGGAGTTGTGTGGGAAGGTAAATATGGGCTTTTGTCCTCTGGTTAAGTTGAGGGAGGGGGGCAAATGGAGAGAACACTTTCCTACAGTGCCATCAAGCAGTCATTCCACTAGCACCCTTCATTCCCACCCCCTTCCCAAAGACAGCCCTGGAATGTGTGCTCTAAGTCAACAAGGTTAATTATAGTCTGGAGCCAGAGCACATCACACCACGGACACATCTCAGGTGCTTTAATAATAGGGCACTTGGTGGAAAACAAGCCATCATTTTAGCAACTGGGATTAGGTTTTCCAGGACCTTCCAACCTGGCTCAGAAACCTGGATTTCCCCAAAGCTCTGCAGTAAGACAGGAACAATGGCTACATATTACAACTGGCTTGGTTTACAATATCCACACAACAGAGATTCAAAAGACACAACTGAGTTAGCTAATCCACATAGACAGAGATGACTGAGCTGCTGTTTGGAGACACATTATGGATAAAACCATCCAATCAGAGGACAGCCAACCAGGATTAGTGCAGCATCCAGCAAGGGAAATGAGGCCAGTACAAATCTCATCACCATGCAGCTACCCCCAGCCACAAGAGATTTGAATTTGCACCTTCTCCCGGAGTCACTGAACTTTGGCTCAGGGTAAAGGAATCTGGAACACCCGCCCCCATTCTCTAATCAACCCTGAAGCTTTATAAACTGTTCTTTCCCCCCATCCCTGCTCAGTGTCAACCCCCCGCGGACTGCAGGCCCCGGGAGGGAGGAATCAGCAGCTGCCGAAGCTCCCTGCCAACCCCACAGCGATTTCGCAGGCGATGCACAGGGAAAGGGCAGCAACGAGCCGTGGGAAAGGAAGGACAAGGGGCAGGTCATCCCCGGGCCACATGCCGAAGGGGAGGCGCAACGCGGGCTGCATGTGCGCAGGTGGGGGAACGCTGGCACCCCGGGCAGTGGGGGAGGGGCTGGCATGCCTGGGGGGGGCTGCAGAGTGGGCCGGACACGGCAGGGAGGGGCCGGGGAAGTGCAGCCCAGCTGCGGGGGAATAGACAGATATGGGAACCCGCCCGGCCCGGAGCTCACCTGGTTTCTCAGCGCCCGGCCCCGATCCCGGCCTCCACCCAAGAGCTGCGGCTACTACTGCACAATGTGAATTTGAAAATTGCGGCCCTGGCAGGAGGCAGCCTGCGATTGGCCAATCGGAAGCCAATGAGCGAGCCAGGCTGAATGCGGTTGCTAAGGGCGGTGCATAGCGTTTTTAAAATCGGCTCCCTCAGCCAATGGGAGAAATGGCTTCCCGGCGGGTGGGCGGGCCAAGAAACACAGGGGGGGGCGAGATCTTCCTATCCGCCATTTTCATTGGCTCATTGGCTGGGAACTCGCAAGGTGGCGCCTCTTGTTTTAAATTGACCTTAAAGAGCCAGACAGCGGGGAAAGTGTTAGCAGCTGCCGGAGCAGGGAGGGACTACGGCGGGGATTGCCCCTGCCAGGGCCTGTTTCCCCTCCCCCCGGGCCTGACCCCCTCACCAGGGAGTCCCCCGCCCTTGCTCCACCTCCTGCTCCTACACAGCCACTGTGGCACAGGGACTCCAAAATGTGGATGGGGGCCAGGTTTCAGAGTAGCAGCTGTGTTAGTCTGTATCCGCAAAAATAACAGGAGTACTTGTGGCACCTTTGAGACTAACAAATTTATTAGAGCATAAGCTTTCGTGGGCTACAACCCACTTCTTCAGATGCATTGTAACACCCCTTAGGGGTTGCCAACTTTTTGAACCAACAAAACCAAACACCCAGGGCCCGCCCCTTCTCCGAGGCCCCACCCCACTCACTCCATCCCCCCTCCCTCCATCAATCGCTCTCCCGCACCCTCACTCACTCATTGCCTGGGGAGCAGTGGCGTAGCCAGGTTCTAAGAGCAGGGGGCGTGAACACATAAAAAAAGGTGCCACCCGCTGCGAAGAAAAAGAAAAACCCAAGTCTTGCCGCCGAAGACTGAGCTGCCTGCTCTCATCTTGGTATTCTTGCGCTTCAGGGTGGGGGAAAGCAAGTCCAAAAGTTCCATGAAAGTGCCCTTACGCATGCAAAAGTTTCGCAGCCGCTGGGAATCATCCCAGACCTACTGCCGAATTGCCGTAGGTAATTCGGCACGGCGGGTTCTTCCGTCTTCTTGCGCTTCAGGGTGGGGGAATCTGGTCCCAAGACTGTTATCAGGTCCCCCCTCAGCCCTGGTCTACACTACAGGGTTAGGTCGAATTTAGCCACGTTAGGTTGATTTTATAATGAATGTAGGGTTACCATATTTCAACACTGAAAAAAGAGGACACTCCATGGCGGCCCTGGCCCTGCCTCAACTCCACCCTTTCCCCACCCCCGGCCCCACCCCAACTCCGCCCCGGCAGTGCCCCTTCCCCAAAGTCCCTGCCCCAACTCTGCCCCCTCCTCTGAGCACCCTGCATTCCCCCTCCTCCCTCCCGCTCTGATCTTGGTTGGGGGTTGCTAAGTGCTTCCCTGCTCCCCACTCGCCCTGCAGCCTCTGCACCCCCCTGCCCCTGCAGCCTCTGAGACCCCTGCTCCCCATTCGCCCTGCACCCCCCCGCCCCTGCAGCCTCTGAGACCCCGGCTCCCCACTTGCCCTGCAGCCCCTGCACCCCCCGCCCCTGCAGCCTCTGAGACCCCTGCTCCCCACTTGCCCTGCACCCCCCTGCCCCTGCAGCCTCTGTGACCCCTGCTCCCCACTCGCCCTGCAGCCTCTGTGCCCCCGCCTGCCCTGCCCCTGCGCCCCCCCGCCCCTGCAGCCTCTGCGCCCCCCCGCCCCTGCAGCCTCTGAGACCCCTGCTCCCCACTCGCCCTGCAGCCCCTGCACCCCCCCTGTCCCTGCCTGCCCTGCTCCTCCTCGCCCTGCAGCCTCTGCTCCCCACTCGCCCTGCAGCCCCTGCACCCCCCTGCCCCTGCAGCCTCTGCGCCCACCGCCTGCCCTGCCCCTGCACCCCCTGCCCCTGCAGCCTCTATGCCCCTGCCTGCCCTGCTCCTCCTCGCCCTGCAGCCTCTGCACCCCCAACCTGCCCTGCTCCCCCGCTCATCCGGCAGCCTCTGCCTGGCAGGGGCTTCAGACGCTCATCGGCGACCTGGGCGGCGCAGGTCCCTGCAGCCCCGGCTGCAGCCTCCTTCCTGCCGCCGCCGAGCACGTTCCCCGGCCTGTTGTCCCCACTGGAAACAGCTCCCGCGGCGCCAGGTTCCGAGCTGCGCGGGGCAACGGGGCCACAGGAAGGGTCCCCCAGTGGCCGGGGGCTCCCCGCCCACGAAGGAAGCCCGAGGCCCCCCATTCCCCCCGCCCGAGCTCGCTACAATGTAGCCGGGGCGGCTGGGCTGCGCTGCGGACCCGGCGGATCGTGCTGGGGCCGGGCGGACCCTGGCTTATGCCTCCCTATTTCCCCGGACATGTCCAGCTTTTTGGAAATTCCCCCTGACGGGGATTTGAGCACCAAAAAGCCGGACATGTCCGGGGAAATCTGGACGTATGGTAACCCTAATGAATGCATCTACACAACCAACCCCGTTCCGTTGACCTAAAGGGCTCTTAAAATCGACTTCTGTACTCCTCCCTGGTGAAGGGAGTAGCGCTAAAATCGACCTTGCTGGGTCGAATTTGGGGTAGTGCGGACACAAATCGACATTATTGCTCTCCAGGAGCTATCCCAGAGTGCTCCAATGTGACCGCTCTGGACAGCACTTTGAACTCCGATGCACTAGCCAGGTATACAGGAAAAGCCCTGGGAACTTTTGAATTTCATTTCCTTTTTGGTCAGTGTGGTGAGCTCAGCAGCACAGGTGACCATGCAGTCCCCCCAGAATCGCAAACGAGCTCCAGCATGGAGCGAACGGGAGACACTGGATCTGATTGCTGTATGGGGAGAACAATCTGTGCAGGCAGAACTCCGATCAAAAAGAAGAAATGCTAATATATATGCCAAAATCGCACAGGGCATGATGAACAGAGGCTACAACAGGGACAAACAGCAGAGCTCAGGCAAGCCTACCAAAAGACAAAGGAGGCAAACGGTCACTCTGGGTCAGAGCCCCATACATGCCACTTCTATGATCAGCTGCATGGCAATCTAGGGGGGGACCCTACCACCATCCCACCACTGTCCGTGGACACCTGCAAGGGGGGAGTCTCACGCAACACGGAGGAGGATTTTGTGGAAGAGGAGGAGGAGGAGGAGAATGTGCAGCAGGCAAGTGGTGAATCCATTCTCCCCGGCAGCCAGAACCTTTTCATCATCCTGGAGCCAATACCCTCCCAAGGCGGGATCCCCGACCCTGAAGGCGGAGGAGGCCCCTCTGGTGAGTGCACATTTGTAACTACAGTACAGGATTTAAAAGCAATAGTGTTTAATGTTTGATTTGCCCTGAAGACTTGGGATACGTTCGCGGCCAGTACAGCTACTGGAAAAGTCTGTTAACGTGTCTGGGGATGGAGCGGGAATCCTCCAGGGACATCTCCATGAAGCTTGCCTGGAGGTACTCTGAAAACCTTTACAGAAGGTTTCTGGGGAAGGCTGCCTTATTTTGTCCTCCACGGTATCACATTTTACCACGCCAAGCCAGTAGCAAGTAGTCTGGAATCACTGCAGCATAAAGCATGGCAGCAAATGGTCCTGGGTTTTGGTCGCATTCAAGCAACATTCGGTCTATATCTTTCTGTGTTAGCCTCAGGAGAGTGATATCATTCATGGTCACCTGGTTGAACTAGGGGAATTTTTGTAAGGGAACAGTAAAAGGACCCCGTTCATGCTGGGCTGTTTGCACTTGGCTAAAAGGGATCATCCCAGAGAATAGCCACGTGGCAGGGGGAGGGGTGAAGGGATCATCCCAAATAGCCACACCCATATCCTCCTCACCCAGATGCCCAAGAATGTGGGGGGGGAGGCTCCGGGCACCCAGCCATTGCACTCCAGAGGATGGCCCAAGCAACACAAGGCTGTCATTCAAACAGTTTTGATTTGTAGTGTGGCTAGAATAAGCAATGTGGCCTTGTACTTACCTCCCTCCCTCCCGCCACCCCACCCCACCCTACCCCACCCGGGATACCTTATCAGTTATCTCCCTTTTTTTTTAATTAATAAAGAAAGAATGCATGGTTTATTTCCTTTGCCAGCTGTGATCGAAGTGGGGGAGGGTGATTGGCTTACAGGGAGTTAAAATCAACAAAGGGGGTGGGTTTGCATCAAGGAGAAACACACACAACTGTCACACTGTAGCCTGGCCAGTCATGAAACTGGTTTTCAAAGCCTCTCTGATGCGCAGCGCGGCAACCTGTGCTCTTGAAATTGCCCTGGTGTCTGGCTGTTCAAAATTGGCAGCCAGGCAATTTGCTTCAACCTCCCACCCCACCAAAAACGTCTCCCCCTTACTCTCACAGATATTATGGAGCACACAGCAAGCAGTAATAACAATGGGAATATTGGTAGCGCTGAGGTCTAACCTAGTCAGCAAACAGTGCCAGCGAGCTTTTAAACGTCCAAAGGCACATTCTACCACCATTCTGCACTTGCTCAGCCTATAGTTGAATTGCTCCTTACTACAGTCCAGGGTGCCTGTGTATGGCTTTATGAGCCATGGGAGCAAGGGGTAGGCTGGGTCTCCAAGGATAACTATTGGCATTTCAACATCCCCAACAGTAATTTTCTGGTCTGGGAAGAAAGTCCCTTCTTGCAGCTGCTCAAACAGCTAGGCACAGAGCAAGCAAGCCTGGGTGAGTAAAGAGCTGAGGCAGAGACAGTATAGCCCGCCCTCGGGGTGCTCTAACCAGAGCCACTGGCTGTAATTGGTTGCTGGGTCTCAGCTTCTCCTCCTTTTCCTATTGCCACAGCCCTAGATTCAGGCAGAGCCAGGCCAGCTCCTGTCCTGCTCTTTCTTAGGTTCCCACAGCCAGGCACTGAGGCAGGCACCTGCTCCCTCCTCTGTGGCACAGCAGACAGCCAGTTGGGGCGCCTCAAGCAGCAACAGTAGCAAGAGGATAGCTGTAGGGGACCTCCCTTCTCCCCATGGTGCTGGGCTTATTCAGACCCTTCAGGCCTTGTTGGCTACTCTTGAAACACTGCAGTGGCACAGCTGCAGCACTACAGCGAGTGAGTGCAGACACTACCGACGCTGATGGGAGGGGTTCTCCCATCGCTGTAAGTCATCCACCTCCCTGAGAAGCAGTAGCGAAGTTGACAGAAGAATTCATCCAGCAACCTAGCGCCGTCCACACGGGGACTTAAGTTGGCTTAACTAGGTCCTCAGGGAGCTCCTTTGCCCTGCCTGAGCAATGTAGCTGGGTTGATCTAATTTTCTAGTGTAGACCAGCCTTAGTTTAAAACTCACAGGGTGTGGCTCCGGGAGCCGCTTCGCCTTTCACGTCACATGCACGTTTCCTTCTTAAAGCAGTTGACCTCCAGGGCCACAATTTAGAACTCAAGAGCCACAAGGGCTGGCAACTTGCTGTGTTTTCCAGCAGCTCTGCTATGTTGTACTGGCCTGTTGCTGTGCCATGAGGTGTTTCTCACTATGGTGCCAGGGATAATCATCACAGCACATGGTGGTGATATTTGGGCAGACAGATGGAAATGTCAGACCCCTGGACAAGGAGCCTTCAGAGGGACATGACATTCAGGTAGGGACAGTCTTTTTGTTCTGGGTTGGTACAGCACCTGGCCCAGTGGGGTCCTGGTCCATCGGGGGACTCCTAGACACCCCAGTATTACTACTAATAAATAATCACGTATAGAGCTCCCCTCATGATAGCTAAGCAGGCGGCATATACAAGACAGCAGCATTTAGTGCAAACAATGCCAGGGAGACGAGACAGGAAAAAACAAGAGGTGCTCTCGCTCCAGACAGGGGATTCAGCTTTTGGGCTAGCTGGATATTTGAAGAGACAAAAACAAATGCACTTTCTGCAACTTCAGTGCCTGTAACTAGCAGTGTGAAAACCCAGCTTAAGGAGAGGAAGCCCCCATTAGCAGCGCAATCAGTAGGTTGCCAGGTGTCTGGTTTTCAAACGAACACCCGGTCGAAAAGGGACCCTCCCCAGCAGTAGCATAGCTAGGGAGGGAGCGGCCGCTCCCCTGAGCTCTCACTCTGCACTTCCCAGCACGTCCGGGTCTTCGGCGGCACTCACTTTGGGCTCCGCTGTGTGCATCTTGCGGTGGCGGCTCCTGCGGCCGGTACTTCTCCTGCTCCCCCTGCCGTCTCTTTGTGGCAGCTGGGTGACACTCCTCCCTGTGCCCTCTGGGGGGCGCCTGCTACCTTACGGCTCCGGCTGCGCTTGGCTGAGGACTAATCCAGCGCGAGTTTCCCACAGCAGGCAGCTCCGGGTCTTCGGCGGCAATTCAGCGGCGGGTGCTTCAGTCGCTCCGGGTCTTCGGCGGCAATTCGGCAGTAGGTAATGGGAATCATCTCAGACCTGCAACACTATGCGATCCCACCAGTCTATGCTTGTTTCCCGGGCCCAGAATCGGCGTTCCATGGCATGAACCTGCCCCATTACCACCATGATGTCCAAATTGCCAAGGCCCGTGCTTTGAGAGAAGTCTGTGTCCATGTCCTCATCACTCTCGTCACCACGCTGTCATCCCCTCCTCACCTGCTGTTGAAGTTTCCGGCGCTGCATATACTGCAGGATAATGCGTGTGGTGTTTACTGTGCTCATAACTGCCACGGTGATCTGAGCGGGCTCCATGCTTGCCGTGGTATGGAGTCTGCGTGGAAAAAAGGCGCGAAACGATTGTCTGCCGTTGCTTTCATGGAGGGAGGAGCGACTGACGACATGGCTTACAGGGTTGGCTTACAGGGAATTAAAATCAACAAAGGGGGCGGGTTTTCATCATGGAGAAACAAACAGAACTTTCACACCGAAGTCTGGCCAGTCATGAAACTGGTTTTCAAAGCCTCTGTGATGCGCAGCGCGGCTTGCTGTGCATTTCTAATCGCAAACAGCCTAGTCAGCAAACAGCGCCAGAGAGCTTTTAAACGTCCAAAGGCACATTCTACCACCATTCTGCACTTGCTCAGCCTATAGTTGAACTGCTCCTTACTTCATGAGTCCAGGCTTCATGAGCCATGGGAGCAAGGGGTAGGCTGGGGTAGGTGAGACCGCGTGGTGCTGCTGGCTGGGAGAGCAGCCTGAGGCAGAAGCCTCCAGCTGGCATGATATTCCAGGCAGGACTGAATCTCCATTAGACGAAACTTAAAGAAAAGAATGACCTGGAGTCATTCCCATTTATGTCCAGGCGCTCCCGACCGACCTCACCGAGGTCGGCCAGGAGCACCACGAGACGACGATGACGGTTAACAGTCATATTGCACCGTCTGCCGCTGGCAAGGCAAGGAGATGCTGCTGTGTAGCAATGCAGTACCGTGTCTGCCAGCAGCATCCAGGAGACGTACGGTGACAGTGAGCTGAGCGGGCTCCATGCTTGCCGTGTATGTCGTCTGCACGGGTAACCGAAGAAAAAAGGCGAGACACGATTGTTTGCTGTTGCTTTCACGGAGGGAGGGGGGCCTGACGACATGTACCCAGAACCACCCGTGACAATGTTTTTCCCCATCAGGCATTGGGAGCTCAACCCAGAATTCCAATGGGCAGTGGAGACTGCGGAAACTGTGGGATAGCTACCCACAGTGCAACGCTCCTAAAGTCGACGCTAGCCTCAGTACTGTGGACGCACTTCGCCAACTTAATGAGCTTAGTGGGGACACACACAATCGACTGTATCAAATCAATTTCTAAAAAATCGACTTCTTTTAAATCGACCTAATTTCATAGTGTAGACATACCCCAGGAGGGAGGCACATTGCTGTAGTTTGTTTAACTGGAGAATAGGAAATGACTGACTAAGTAAAGGCACACAGAGTACTTCCTGATATAGTCTGCCTTGCGGAAAAGGAAGCAATCACTTATCTGACCCTAGAGTTAAAGGCCTTGTCTACACTACGAGAGTACTTCGATTTTAGTTAATTCGACTATGTGGAATCGATATTACTAAGTCGAACGTGTGTGTCCACACTAAGGACAGTAATTCGACTTTGTGAGACTTTGTGAGTCCACACTAACGGGGCAAGCGTCGACATTGGAAGCGGTGCACTGTGGGCAGCTATCCCACAGTTCCCGCAGTCCCCGCTGCCCATTGGAATTCTGGGTCGAGCCCCAAATGCCTTCTGGGTAAAAAAATGTGTCGAGGGTGCTTTTGGGCGCCTGTCGTCATCCGTCCGTCACTCATGCCCTCCCTCCCTCCCTCCCTGAAAGCGCCGGTGGGAAATCAGTTCGCGCGCTTTTCTGATTACTGACAGCGCGGACGCCACAGCAGTGCGAGCATGGATCCCGCTGCGACCATCGCTGCAGTTGTGGCAGTTCTCAACGCCTCGCAGCTTCTCCTCCACCTGTACCAGAGGCAGCTGCAGATCAATCATGAGAGGAGGCTACGGCACCACCGTGACGGCATGAAGTCGGACACTAGCTCCGACCTCTCTGAGAACATGAGACCCAGCGCCCAGGACATCTCGCTGTCACTGGGTCTTGTTGATACTGTTGAACGGCGATTCTGGGCCCGTGAAACAAGCACAGAATGGTGGGACCACATAGTGCTGCAGGTCTGGGATGAATCCCAGTGGCTGCGCAACTTTCGCATGCGGAAGGGGACTTTCCTCGAACTGTGTGAGTTGCTGTCCCCTGCCCTGAAGCGAAAGGACACCCGGATGCGGGCAGCCCTGACTGTCCAGAAGCGAGTGGCCATAGCCCTCTGGAAGCTCGCAACGCCAGACAGCTACCGGTCCGTCGCTAACCACTTTGGTGTGGGCAAGTCTACCGTGGGGGTTGCTGTTATGCAAGTAGCCAGGGCAATCGTCAAGCTACTGCTATCTAAGGTAGTGACCCTGGGAAACGTGGAGCTCATCAGAGATGGCTTTGCCGAGATGGGATTCCCAAACTGCGGTGGGGCTATAGATGGGACTCACATCCCTATCCTGGCACCGGACCAACAGGCCAGCCAGTACATCAACAGAAAGGGGTACTTTTCCATGGTGCTGCAAGCACTGGTGGACCATCGGGGACGTTTTACCAATATCTACGTTGGATGGCCTGGCAAGGTTCATGACGCTAGGGTGTTCAGGAACTCTGGTCTGTATAGACGGCTGCAGGAAGGTCTTTACTTCCCGGACCACAAAGTAACTGTTGGGGATGTGGAGATGCCTACAGTCATCCTCGGGGACCCTGCATACCCGCTAATGCCCTGGCTCATGAAGCCCTACACTGGCGCACTGGACTCAGGGAAAGAACTATTCAACTACCGGCTCAGCAAGTGCAGAATGGTGGTGGAGTGTGCTTTTGGCCGTCTCAAGGGGAGATGGAGAAGCCTACTCACTCGCTGTGATCTCAGCGAGACCAATATCCCCATTGTGATAGCTGCTTGCTGTGTGCTCCACAATTTGTGTGAGAGCAAGGGGGAGACCTTTATGGCGGGGTGGGAGCTTGAGGCAAATAGCCTGGCTTCTGATTACGTCCAGCCAGACAGCCGGGCGATTAGAAGATCCCAGCGGGACGCGCTGTGCATCAGGGAGGCTTTGAAAGCCAGGTTCCTGACTGAGCAGGGTCTCCAGTGACTGTTCACTTTGTGGACACAGATACTGAACCTGCCCCCGTTTCTTTACCCAGTTACTGTTGACTATCCTTCCAAGTTACATACCCCCTTCCCCACCTTCCCAACAAATAAAATCTGTTCCGTTTTGTTACTGAACAAGGTTCTCTTTCTTACTGTTTTCGCGGGAATGTTTTAAACCGGGGACGCAGACTGTGGCGGGGGGCTGGTTTATTGTTTTGATGCAAATGATGCTTCTAAACTCCGGGAATGACAGGCTCCGCAGTGCTGGATTGGTTGTTTCAACGCAGCCTGCCAGCAGTCCTGGGCGGGACTGCATGTATGTGTCGGCCAAGTGACTTTCTGGCAGGGGGCGGAGGGTAACAGATCCCCTGCTGCGTGGCTCTGTGATCCAGGATAAGGACCGCGGCAGAAGATCTGTAACTGCCCTCCCCCGCCACAAAGTCACAGATCAACCCCCTCGCACCCCAGAACATGAAAACCGCCTCCCAGACTGACCAGGGTAACTGGTGACTGTACTGTGTATGTGTCCTGATGCTGGACCTGCCCCCGCCTCTGTAGCCTGCTACAGGTGACTGTCCTGTCCAAGTAACAAACCCCTTCCCCCCCTTCAGACAGAATCCCCTCTAAAAGACACTCTCGGAAACAGTACTTAACAGAAACAGATGTTTTATTATGAACCGCACATGAAAAGGGGGGGAGGAAACTTGGACGTGGGCTATTGTGAGATGGGTAGGAAAGGGCTTTTCAAACTTTGGAACGAGAGCCTTCCATTGCTGCAGCAGTGTGCAGGGGCCGACTGAAAGTTTTAACGGCCCTTGCCGCCCCTCCTTCTTTGGACTTTTGGTGAGGGGGGTGTGGGACTTGGTGGCGGGGGAGGGCGGTTAGAGATAGACAGCAGCAGGGCTCTGTCCTCCTGCCTCCGGTCTTGCAGAACATCCACTAGGCGCCGGAGCGTCTCCGTTTGCTCCCTCATTAGTCCAAGCAGGGTTCGAGTAGCCTGCTGGTCCTCCTGGCGCCACCTCTCCTCCCGTTCCATGACTGCTCTGTGCATTTGTGACAAGTTCTCCCTCCACTGTGTCGTCTGGGCTGCCTGCTCTCGTGAGCACTCCATAAGTTCATAAAACATGTCTTCACGCGTCTTTCTCTTCCTTCTCCTAATCTGCGCTAGCCTCTGGGAGTGTGATGCCAGGCTGGGTTGGGAGACAGTCGCAGATGTGTCTGTGGGAATGGGAAAAAGGGAGTAAATTCCTGAGACAGATAAATGAAGTTGCTAACAAAGAACATAGTCTTTCTCTGTGAACAACACCATGCACTGGACCTTTCACATGCGCACACAGGACAAGGTCGAATTTTCGGCCCTCGCCTTCAGTGCCTGGGGTCTTGCAGTTGCGATCAGAGAAGCGTGGCAGGACACCTCTACTTTTGTTGCAGGAAAACATGGTAAGCCGTAGACTTGTGGCAGCTTAAAAATGTAATAGTAGCACTGGGCTCCTTTCGCACTGAATGCAAGGCCACTCTCTGCTGGCAGCAATCAGGGAAGCATGAGCTCTGCCCCTGTCCCACCACCTCGCGGCTGTCCCCGGGAAAGATCACTGTATGCTGCCCCTCTGCCGCCTCCACCGCGTGACTGTAAAGCAGTCCCAATACTAACATTCCCCTCCCTAATTTAAAGCAGGGCGTCATGTGCGATATAACTCTAATGAGGATCTCGGAGAGCGAGAGGGGAAGAATGCTTCGGGAGACCATGCAGAGGCCAGGGCCGTATGCCGCCATGCTGTGCCGTGCCATGATCCCAGACTACTTACTGGACTCATGGCGTGGGAACGTGTGTTACCACGGTGGACCAGTTATGTTAAAATTACATGTTTAGATGTTTAAAGCACTCACTGCTTGATCCTTCCCCTGATTCGGTGTCCGGGGTAACGGCTGTGGATGGTTGGTAGGGGATCTCGGTAAGGGTGATGAAGAGCTCCTGGCTGTCGGGGAAATCAGTGGTGCAAGCGCTGTCGACTGCCTCGTCCTCCTCATCTCCTTCCTCATCTTCCCCGTCCGCTAACATTTCCGACGAGGAACCGGCCGTGGACAGTATCCCATCCTCTGAGTCCACGGTCACTGGTGGGGTAGTGGTGGCGGCCGCACCTAGGATGGAATGCAGTGGCTCGTAGAAACGTGATGTGTGGGGCTGGGATCCGGAGCGTCGGTTTGCCTCTTTGGTTTTTTGGTAGCCTTGTCTCAGCTCCTTGATTTTCACGCGGCACTGCGTTGCATCCCGGCTGTATCCTCTCTCTGCCATGGCTTTAGAGATCTTCTCGTAGATCTTTGCATTCCTTCTTTTGGAGCGCAGCTCTGAAAGCACGGACTCATCGCCCCACACAGCGATGAGATCCAAGACTTCCCGATCAGTCCATGCTGGGGCCCTCTTTCTATTAGATTGCACGGCCATCTCTGCTGGAGAGCTCTGCATCGTCGCCAGTGCTGCTGAGCTCTCCACGCTGTCCAAACAGAAAATGAGATTCAAACTGCCCAGACAGGAAAAGGAATTCAAATTTTCCCGGGGCTTTTCCTGTGTGGCTGGTCAGAGCATCCGAGCTCGAAGTGCTGTCCAGAGCGTCAACAGAGTGGTGCACTGTGGGATAGCTCCCGGAGCTATTACCGTCGATTTCCATCCACACCTAGCCTAATTCGATATTGCCATTTCGAATTTAGCGCTACTCCTCTCGTTTTCGAGGAGTACAGAAGTCGAATTTAAGACAGCTCTATGTCGAATTAAATAGCTTCGTGGTGTGGACGGGTGCGGGGTTAATTCGATGTAACGGCGCTAAATTCGATATAAACTCCTAGTGTAGACCAGGCCAAAGAAACTCTCCATAAGTCCTGGAGATGTGGCAGATGATGCATTTGACAACTCCCACAGTAGTCCACTGCACCTCTGGATCAGCAGACCACTGTGCACTGCTGACATATGCCACAGGCTAGATCTGCGAGAGTCGCCAAGGCAGTGCCTGTGTAGGATAGATGGTATGTGATTAGCACATGTTAGTTAACATGCTAAGTGACACATTTAAATAGTGTAGACGCAGTGCGAGGTAGGGTCAGGTTGAGGTGTCTCTGAGGAACCCACCCTCCACCACAGTACTGGAAATATCACTGTTTCCTCACATTAACAGAAAAGATAAAAGACAGTTCAGCAAAAAGCGATGAGGAAAACCTGTTCCCAACCCTGGGAGAAGGAAGAGAGACAGCAGAGATAGCACCGCACTAGACAGCTCAGGAAAGACCAGTAGTGCCACATGGACTCCAGGGTAAAACCCCACCACACTGTGAAGCCTGGCTCGATTGGATTTGTCGCTGACCCAGACTTGAGGGGGTAGTTCTGTATCTTTGATCTTTGGCAGCACTTGTGTAGCTTGCCTAGGAAGTGAGCAGTGATTGAACTGAAATCCAAACAAAAACAGACTTCAACAGACTTTTTTTGCCCTTTGATTCCATTGGAGTTTAGGTTTCTAGAGGTTGCGGTTTGTGCAGGTAACCAGACCCCCTCTGTCTCAGAGCACTGGTGAGAGGGATTATTTATGATCTGTTAAGCACTGATAAGGTTGTCAAGGTTAAGCATGTTTTCTCTATAGGTACGTCTACACTGCAAACTCCTTACGGGGGGGTGTAGAGTATGTACACTGCATGCCTCCTAGCACAGGAATAAATAGTAGTGCAGATGGGGAGGCACAGCTTACGTGAATAGAGTAAAGATGCACCTGAATCCTGTGTGTATGTACCCAGGTATATACAGGGCTCTCCAGATGCCCAAGCAGTGCCTCCCTCATCTACATTGACATTTTGAACAGCATAGGGTCCTGCTGCCTACCCACTGCTGCAGCATTTCCCCACTCCAGGAACCTGCCAGAGTCTTTCCCTGCGGCAGGGAAAAGCTCCAGCTGCGGGGAAGCAGTGAGGAGAGGCTCTGGCAGTGGGGAGCTGCTGAACCCTTTCCCTCCTGCCTCCCAGATCCTTTCCCTGACACGTCTTAGGCCTTGTCTACACTACGAGAGTACTTCGATTTTAGTTAATTCGACTATGTGGAATCGATATTACTAAGTCGAACGTGTGTGTCCACACTAAGGACAGTAATTCGACTTTGTGAGACTTTGTGAGTCCACACTAACGGGGCAAGCGTCGACATTGGAAGCGGTGCACTGTGGGCAGCTATCCCACAGTTCCCGCAGTCCCCGCTGCCCATTGGAATTCTGGGTCGAGCCCCAAATGCCTTCTGGGTAAAAAAATGTGTCGAGGGTGCTTTTGGGCGCCTGTCGTCATCCGTCCGTCACTCACGCCCTCCCTCCCTCCCTCCCTGAAAGCGCCGGTGGGAAATCAGTTCGCGCGCTTTTCTGATTACTGACAGCGCGGACGCCACAGCAGTGCGAGCATGGATCCCGCTGCGACCATCGCTGCAGTTGTGGCAGTTCTCAACGCCTCGCAGCTTCTCCTCCACCTGTACCAGAGGCAGCTGCAGATCAATCATGAGAGGAGGCTACGGCACCACCGTGACGGCATGAAGTCGGACACTAGCTCCGACCTCTCTGAGAACATGAGACCCAGCGCCCAGGACATCTCGCTGTCACTGGGTCTTGTTGATACTGTTGAACGGCGATTCTGGGCCCGTGAAACAAGCACAGAATGGTGGGACCACATAGTGCTGCAGGTCTGGGATGAATCCCAGTGGCTGCGCAACTTTCGCATGCGGAAGGGGACTTTCCTCGAACTGTGTGAGTTGCTGTCCCCTGCCCTGAAGCGAAAGGACACCCGGATGCGGGCAGCCCTGACTGTCCAGAAGCGAGTGGCCATAGCCCTCTGGAAGCTCGCAACGCCAGACAGCTACCGGTCCGTCGCTAACCACTTTGGTGTGGGCAAGTCTACCGTGGGGGTTGCTGTTATGCAAGTAGCCAGGGCAATCGTCAAGCTACTGCTATCTAAGGTAGTGACCCTGGGAAACGTGGAGCTCATCAGAGATGGCTTTGCCGAGATGGGATTCCCAAACTGCGGTGGGGCTATAGATGGGACTCACATCCCTATCCTGGCACCGGACCAACAGGCCAGCCAGTACATCAACAGAAAGGGGTACTTTTCCATGGTGCTGCAAGCACTGGTGGACCATCGGGGACGTTTTACCAATATCTACGTTGGATGGCCTGGCAAGGTTCATGACGCTAGGGTGTTCAGGAACTCTGGTCTGTATAGACGGCTGCAGGAAGGTCTTTACTTCCCGGACCACAAAGTAACTGTTGGGGATGTGGAGATGCCTACAGTCATCCTCGGGGACCCTGCATACCCGCTAATGCCCTGGCTCATGAAGCCCTACACTGGCGCACTGGACTCAGGGAAAGAACTATTCAACTACCGGCTCAGCAAGTGCAGAATGGTGGTGGAGTGTGCTTTTGGCCGTCTCAAGGGGAGATGGAGAAGCCTACTCACTCGCTGTGATCTCAGCGAGACCAATATCCCCATTGTGATAGCTGCTTGCTGTGTGCTCCACAATTTGTGTGAGAGCAAGGGGGAGACCTTTATGGCGGGGTGGGAGCTTGAGGCAAATAGCCTGGCTTCTGATTACGTCCAGCCAGACAGCCGGGCGATTAGAAGATCCCAGCGGGACGCGCTGTGCATCAGGGAGGCTTTGAAAGCCAGGTTCCTGACTGAGCAGGGTCTCCAGTGACTGTTCACTTTGTGGACACAGATACTGAACCTGCCCCCGTTTCTTTACCCAGTTACTGTTGACTATCCTTCCAAGTTACATACCCCCTTCCCCACCTTCCCAACAAATAAAATCTGTTCCGTTTTGTTACTGAACAAGGTTCTCTTTCTTACTGTTTTCGCGGGAATGTTTTAAACCGGGGACGCAGACTGTGGCGGGGGGCTGGTTTATTGTTTTGATGCAAATGATGCTTCTAAACTCCGGGAATGACAGGCTCCGCAGTGCTGGATTGGTTGTTTCAACGCAGCCTGCCAGCAGTCCTGGGCGGGACTGCATGTATGTGTCGGCCAAGTGACTTTCTGGCAGGGGGCGGAGGGTAACAGATCCCCTGCTGCGTGGCTCTGTGATCCAGGATAAGGACCGCGGCAGAAGATCTGTAACTGCCCTCCCCCGCCACAAAGTCACAGATCAACCCCCTCGCACCCCAGAACATGAAAACCGCCTCCCAGACTGACCAGGGTAACTGGTGACTGTACTGTGTATGTGTCCTGATGCTGGACCTGCCCCCGCCTCTGTAGCCTGCTACAGGTGACTGTCCTGTCCAAGTAACAAACCCCTTCCCCCCCTTCAGACAGAATCCCCTCTAAAAGACACTCTCGGAAACAGTACTTAACAGAAACAGATGTTTTATTATGAACCGCACATGAAAAGGGGGGGAGGAAACTTGGACGTGGGCTATTGTGAGATGGGTAGGAAAGGGCTTTTCAAACTTTGGAACGAGAGCCTTCCATTGCTGCAGCAGTGTGCAGGGGCCGACTGAAAGTTTTAACGGCCCTTGCCGCCCCTCCTTCTTTGGACTTTTGGTGAGGGGGGTGTGGGACTTGGTGGCGGGGGAGGGCGGTTAGAGATAGACAGCAGCAGGGCTCTGTCCTCCTGCCTCCGGTCTTGCAGAACATCCACTAGGCGCCGGAGCGTCTCCGTTTGCTCCCTCATTAGTCCAAGCAGGGTTCGAGTAGCCTGCTGGTCCTCCTGGCGCCACCTCTCCTCCCGTTCCATGACTGCTCTGTGCATTTGTGACAAGTTCTCCCTCCACTGTGTCGTCTGGGCTGCCTGCTCTCGTGAGCACTCCATAAGTTCATAAAACATGTCTTCACGCGTCTTTCTCTTCCTTCTCCTAATCTGCGCTAGCCTCTGGGAGTGTGATGCCAGGCTGGGTTGGGAGACAGTCGCAGATGTGTCTGTGGTGTCGTGGAAAAATTGCCCACACCGTTGATTTTGGGTCAGACACACTGATGCACCTTTATTAGGTAACACAAATACAATTATGCATAAAGGGAAGGTCGGCGTATTCCCATGCAAGGGGGTCAGCCGCCTTGCATAAATTACACAGTTTTAAGCTTATAAAGGTAAAAACCACAACGCGTAATCAAGCATTACAAATCTTATTAGCCTTATTTGGTATATTTGCTAGCAAACCAATCAAAGCCTTTCTGGGGCCGCGATTCGGACCTGATACCATTTAGGGCTTTTCCTGTTATTGCTAGAGGCTCCTGCACGGCCCCCCCTACTTGCGGTTTTCACTATACAAGACTCTTCTGCTTTACTAATTTTCCATAGCTAAACTTCTGTTATCCTAGGTCAGGTTACCCAACTACCAGTAGGCGTTGGTTCCTTTTTTGCTTCTGTTGGCCTTTTGATTGAGCCATACAGGTTTTACATTATGCCACACAAGCTTACAAATTTTGCTTATACCTTTAATATTAAGCAGGCCTGCCATGGCCTACTGTTGCCAGCTTAGCAATAGGAAAAATCCAGAATAAGGCGTATGGGGGTCCCCAAAATCCTCAACAACTCCCTCCTTTTGATGCTTATTCAACAGCATTAACTTCCTCGATATGAATGTTTATTAAAGCTTGGACCTCAGGTTTTTTTTCCAGGGGCGTTTCATATTCGCCACAGTAGGGTATTTCCAGTGAGTCATATACTGGATCTTCTGGTTTAAACACAGAAGTTCGCAAAGGGGCGAGGGGCAAGGGGTGAGGGGGTGGTGGAGGGAAGGACAATACTGCAGGTCGGGGACGGCAACGTGTGCAGCAACAATAACATACACAGGTGCCCAACAACAGCCCACCACCGATGAGCCCCCAGAACAGAAACCCATGTATATCACGAGCTAGGGTGTTGGGGTTGGGGTCAGTCCTCTCACCCCCCTCCCTACCCTCTGACCTAATTTTCGAGGAGTGGGTGTTTGTTTGGGTAGAAGGGTGCTTGGTGGTTTCCGCAGGGGTGGTACTCGGCCCTAGTTTTGGTACATTTTTTAAGACTTGGACTATGTTATTTTCCGGGGGATTTCAGCAAAGGCTTAAGGGGGGGCTAGTTTGCAGATAGCTGGAGTTACGAAATAGGTCATAGATTATGCAAAGGAGAAATTGCATGAGTCTGTTTGCATTTAGCTAAAGTTACCTATTGCTTTACACAAGCGGTTATTATATTTTATTAGCCATGAACATATTTTACCAGTACTGCTGGGGGGTCATTTTTTCCTCTGTTGGTACTTTTGCATAGCCTCACAAACTGATTTTTGGTTCAGGCTTTTAGGCCTACCCCATTACCCACGAAAGTCCTCAGTATGGCAGATTTCTAGGGAAGATGTTTCAGGGTCTTCAGGTAGGCATTACTATTTTTATTTAGAATGGAGGTCATTGGGCAATACTTAGCACACAAGTTTATACTAAGGTGGTTAACAGTTGGGTCTGAAAGATTATTAACATTAGTGGAAAAGAACAGGGCCCTGAGGGGTGGTTGTGGCTGAGGCTGGGATATGAGACAAACTTTACATAAGCAGCACAATAAGGCAATTAACAATTTACAATAAGCAGCTAAAATAATACCAAGCAAAATTTTTACAACTATAGAAGTGGAAAGGCTGGGTACAAGCTGAGCCAATTCTTTAGTAAGAGGGATGGCTGGGTTGAGGGACACATAGATTTGGGGCATACCAGGCCAGGTAATAAACGGCTGCCTTGTGCAGTGGTTAAGTTAAGACTGTATGGAATGGGGATTTGGGGCTGAGATGGCAGGGCACACCCATTCTTTTTGCTAAACAATAATTTTCCCTCTGGGTCCCTTTTAATTGCTTTTTTTTTTCAACAGGTCATGTCCAATATATTGATTATTTTCCCAGGATGCAATTTGCGGAGGCAAAATAGCTGTGGGGGTTCCAAGGGCCATAATGACCACAAGGTTCCGATACCCACCCAGATATGTTGAGCAGCGAAATCATAGGGAGTGGTGATAAAATGGCTAGGTTCATGGGGTGGTTTAACTTCCCATACCTGCCGGTGGATAACCCAGTCCCATAGACAATTCGCCCAGGGTTTTGGCACAAGTAAGTGCACTGGAGCCCAGGTGCCATTTACCGGTTCCGAAGCTTGGAAGGTACATACAACAGATGTTTTATTTATTGTCCAAATAGCGGCTACTTTAGTTAGGCCATGCAAAGCTTCTTCCACCAAACCTTTTTTTCCTTGATAAAAACTTTCCCACTGCACAAGCTGGGCCAGTTGAATGGCCGCTCTCTGAAAATAATCAGGGTACTAGGTAGTTATTTGGAAAGCAGAGAGGGAAATGAGAAAGTGGTGGTTCTTTCAGTAGCATTTAGCACAATTTACCACTGTAAACAACAATTCCATCGGTAGGATGTGCTATACCACATTCGTTGTTCCGAGGCTTGAATTTTTCCTGAGGCTATGGCCAGACAGATTTGTATGGGAATTGGAGAAGATACAAGGGGGAGTAGCTGGGGAGCGGGGACTACAACAATGGGCAACCATATAGAGCCAGAATACACTGCAATACGACACAGGCCAAACCGAAGGCTACTGATTGGCCAAGATTTAAAAAAAACAAAAACAACACAAAAAATTACTTTTTTTTTTTCCTCCCCACCCCAAGTTCGTTGAGGAGGAGAGGCTGAAAAATATTAAAAGTTTTATTTTTAGGTAGTTTTGGCTAGCTTCCGCAAGCTATTCTTCAAGATTTCGTAGTCTTAGTTCACTTAGCTGTCCGGCAATGAGGCTGCAAGGGAGGGGTTACCAGCACAATTACCTTGCTTGGTTGGAGGCTTTATTATGGCCTCAGGTGGAGAAGCTGTTTTCTTAGCAAGGTCCGAAGGCTTAATGGATTGGTCAGCGGACAAGAGTCCCACAGCATGGGGCGAGGGCAGTTCTTTGCTGATGGACCCTTATGCAAACCCAGTCTCTGGTTTCCGCGAGTGGCAGGACTGCTGTATATAAAAAGACCTAACACATTTTGTTAGTGCCTGACTAGACTATTGTATAATTTATTAAATGACTGTTTATTTGAACTAGGCCAGCAGGGCACTGTTGGTAGTTGCATTGGGTGCCCTGGTAAAAAATTTTCACGAGGGCTGAATTTGGTCCCTTGATTGGGGGTGGCCTTCAAAGGGTATTTGGCCATATTGGATCTGTGAAGCTGCACACATACTGGATCTGTGAAGCTGCACATAGCTCTTGTATAATCAGTTCAGATATGCCAGACCGTGATACAAAATTCTTAAGCAAAAGCTCCACAACAGCCCCCGCATGACATATTCTACCAATGCAAAACTGTTGTAAAACTTTTATTTAAGATCCTGCATCTGCCCCCCTTTACAAAAAAAATACACCACCAAAACTAACACACACTTATAATTATAACTTTTAAACATTTGAACAAATTAATTTAAATATTTAAAACAGATTTAAAATTTTTTATTTTAAAACAATTTAAACTTTGCAAAGCACTAAATTACTTTAAAGATTAAATGCTAAATACCAAAACTAAACAACACTAGTTTATTTTGTTTGGCAAAAATATTTTCCTTGGTTTTATAACCCCAAAACAACATTAACTTATTTTAAACTTATAAACAATAATTATACACACCAGGAGTGTTTTTTAACAAATTTAACTAACCTTTTTTTATAGTTAAATGATTTTACCTTAATAACCTTTTGCCTGGATTACTTACAGACACTCCCAAAGGAATGGCTGCAAAGAAACCAAGAATTTTCTTTTTAACATTTATTTATAGTTTTACCGCTTATGCCATTTGTGACGGGTTGGATTACAGAAACCCACTTGGGAGCTGCCACCCAATGTACCAAGACTACTTTTGCTCCTGCTTTCCCTGCCAGCTTAGGACTCCAGCACCCTGTCTTGCTGAGCCAGACACTCCAGTTTGCTCTAACACAGACCCCGCTGAATCACTTGTCCCAAAGCTGCAAGTCTACCTGAAAACAGCTTACAATAGTGTGCTTGTCTCTAGCACTCAGATGCCCAAATCCCAATGGGGTCTAAACCCAAATAAATCCGTTTTACCCTGCACAAGCCCATGCAGGGCAAACTTATAAATTGTTTGCCCTCTATAACACTGATAGAGAGATACATTTTATATTTCCAGTTTTAGATACAAGAGTGGTACAAATCAGATGACTATACTTAGTAGATTATAACCTCTGTAATGATACCTTACAAGAGACCTTTTGCATAAAGCATATTCCAGTTGCGTTATATTTACTTATTACTATATTTTTTTTTTAAAACTATTTTAGTTACATTATATTGACTTATTATGTTTTTATAAAATTATATGGACTTTATATTACACCACTATTTAAGCAATTATTATTATGAAAGGAAAAAGGCAAGAAGCCAACTCTGCAATTACTTAATTTTTACCAGCAACTACAGAGTTAACCCCCTAACCCCCCTCTCCTGACTTCCTTAAACTGCGGTTGTCTGCCCGCTTGGGCCCAATCCTTTTTTTTTATGGGCACAGGCATTGTTTTATTATTAATTTAGCAGGGAGGGTGGGCTGTTTTTACCAACCCTCCCTTGTAGAAGAGGACCAATTATTTAACAAAACAATTATTATTATACTTAAAGAGTGGTTAAACAACACAACAACACTAAAACACTTGCTATTATGCTTGAAGAATAATTAAACAACACTAAAATTTATATTACACAAATTAGAACACTGCAATAAGCTCTGCTCTCTCTTCCGGGGGAGAGCAATCCTTCCCTCTTGCTCCTTTTTAAACCTGGGTGTAGCCTCACCCCTTTCAACATTCACACCACTGGGGAGGATTTATAAGGGAGGTCCTCGCATGCACCCTGTCCGGCAACGAGTTATTAATCCGCCCCTGAGGGGAACGGGGTAGGATGCCCGATTGCCCCAGGTTTTGGCAAACGATTTTCAGGGGCTCCCCTTCACACACAGCAAGGGGAGGGAGCTCACTCCACAGTGATCCAACCCACACACGAGTTCTTGCTCCAGAGGAAGATAAGATTCGGGGAAGGGTTTTGGTCGTAGGTCAATCACACAAAATTTAGGAAAGCTTCGGTCACCGTACTCTCCTTCCCCAGTAGAGAGCACCGGCCCGTCTTCAAGAGTACGGGATGGGATACTCTACTACCTAGGAGTACTAGGACGGATTCCTTAGGGGCCCCCCCGCTCTCCGAGCAAGGAGGTGGTCGCCGTACACTCCTCCCCCAGCAGGGAGCACCGGCCCGTCTTCAAGAGAACGGGATGGGTTGCACCACTGCCTAGGAGTACTTGGACGGTTTCCCGGGGCCTTCCCGCTCTCCGAGCGAGAAGGGACACAATTGTCACTTAAATGGGTAGAAAAGGGTGGGGACCTACTACTTTACTTTATACAAAACGGGGGTCTTCGCTACTTCACTTTACGGTCCCTTACCCCGCCCGTAGCAGGTCCCGGAACCACCTTACGACCTACAATTACACCACACCTAATTCGGGATCTTTGCTATAACAGTTCTTTCCAGCCCCCAGCCTATTGCTAGTGGGAGTCCTGTTAATCCCCGGGCCGCAGGTCTCATTAGTTTACACAGCCTATTGCTAGTGTGGTCCACCAGCCTATTGCTAGTGGGAGCTACTCCGGCCCCTTCGGCTGCACCGGGTCCTCCTGGATTACGCCCCTACTCCTGTTGAAGTCCAGGCAGTGGATTCCGCCCCTACTTACTATGGGGTCCACTTTCCCGGGGTGCTCCTGCAGCCGGTCCCTCACCTTCCTCTGAGATAACCACTGCCCAGAGGGATATGGCCACAAAGCTAAGCAAGCAACAATATAGAAAGCTTAAAAAGGCAAAGCATAGGAGTTTGGCGTACTTCTTGTTCTTATTAAGATTAGAAACCCTTTCAGTTGTTTACCTCTAGTCCTTGGGCCACTTAGTTCTTGAGTCAGTGGTGGTTTCCTTTATGTCCCAGAGAGATCACCCAGCCTATTCAGCCTTTGTTTCTGCCTGAATAATTTCCTGCCATTCGAAACTTGTTTTTATTCTGGGCTGGCACTCTAAAAGTGTTTAACTGCCAGACGGATGTCCCAGTAATTTCACCGAGGCTGTTCCAAAGAAACCGTTGGGTCTAAGACCTTGTGTACACACCACAAAACAGACAATTCCTACGCCCTCCCCCCTAGCTTATAGCCTAAGAGAGCGCAGCATGATGCAAGAATTTAAACAGACAAGTTACAGAACAGACACACACAAAACGAACAGGCGTCAGGCAAATGAGTCTTACCTCAAAAGGTTCGGATCACAGCGCGCCCTCACCTGAACCCAGAGCCTATGGGCAGCTCCCCACCGAAGCCCAAATAGAGACAAGGGTCTCTTACCTGGCGCCTGGGATCGGTGTGGAAGCGGTCCACGGTCCTCCGGTCCGGTGGGACCCCACGCAGTCATTTTAGTTCACAGACTCATAGCCTGAGGCCAGTTTATTGACATACAAACCAGTACGCACTGGGGTGTGGTCCGGAGACCAACACACCAGCAACAGCTCACCAGCTTCTTTTATTTCATTAAACCACAAACAGGGTACAAACAATACGTCATGAGTTAAGAAATTGGGGACCAATTATAAACCCTGGGCATTACCGGGCGAATACCCTCCTCCGCCTGTCTGGATAATGGATATTGGCGGATCCTGGGGAGGGGCTTCGCTGGGTTTACACGGATTTTAACCGGTTGAGCAGAACCAATGCGCCCAACCTGGTTGGCATGTTTTGCCCATAACGTGGGTGAGACCTTTGCCAGCAATTCCTGTTGCAACAAGGAAGGGCTGGACTGGGTGTCCCCCATCGGAGCCTGCTCTTCCTGCAGCAGAGCTAAAACTGTATTCTGTGCAGGATCGGGCACCTCCAGAAACACCCCGTCTGGGGAGCAAAAAATTGTACAATTCAGTTTACACAGCAAATCCTTTCCCATCTTATTGTACCACATAAAATACGCATTAAACTGACCCTGGGGCACCGTGTTGGCAAGAAGGGCTTCTCTAAGGTGCACCATCCTGTCAAGATCAAAGCTACCCTCCAGGGGAAACTGCAGTTTTGGATTATCTCTAGTGTACCAGTTCCACTTATCTAAATATTTACACGTCGACGATCCACAATGTACGTACATATAAGCAGCAGGCGTGCCTTTGGGTGGGACCGGCAGGATTTTTGATCCTTTGGCCCCCATTCTTTCACAGCTTACTTTCACTCAAGCCAATCACACCAGGATGCTAACTCGGGGGTTACCACAGTTCTACACTAATGGCCCAACTTCAGGCCTGCCCTTGTTTCATGGCAGGAACACAAGGGAGCAGGTTCCCAGGCATTTCTTTTCTGGTGAACCTACAGGAAAGCGGACAAGGGGGGCGGGCTGACTGGACAACCCGTGGTCCCCGTACGTTCCTCTCCAGCCCTGGGCACCAGCCTTCAAGCCAACGGTGCTGCAGTAGCTTTTGAGCCGACGGTACGGTTTCCTGGGGCTTCCCTCCTCTCCGAGGTAGGGAAGGGAGCTTATGGCTCCGGGGGGAACAAAAAGGGACCCCGTGGCCTTTTACAAGGCAGTGCTCAAAGAGCGGTCACTGGGTCATGGGGAAGTGGAGGGGTAAGGGGTAACGGGATGGGGAACACACAAGCACCCTGGCTGGTTAGCCACTTACCAAGGCCTGCCAGTCGGGGAAGCTTTTCAATCTTTCTTTAAGCGGGTCATGGAGCTTGCTTTCAGAACACCCCCGGTCACGAGCAATTACTTGCTTCGCAGGGGGTCTGGGGCGTCTTTCCACGACCAATACACTCCGGCCGCCTGGCCTTATACACACACACACAGGCCGCTCGGCCTCACACACACAGGCACATTTCCTGGCACAGCCGCCAGGGCGAAACTGCCCCTTGTCCCTCCCAACCTGGTCGGCTCCGGGACCCCGAACGCCCAGCTCTAATAGGCGATCAGGATACTTCGGACCAAAGGAGCGTGGTCCGAGGGGGCGGCCGGCACTTCCTGAGACTGGGGCGCGTAACCCAGCCCAACACTTCGGAGACTGAGACTGAAACTTGAGACTGTAACACAGCCTAACTTGAAACTTGAGACTGTAACACAGCCTAACTTGAAACTTGAGACTGTAACACAGCCTAACTTGACCGGAGACTGAGACTGAAACTGACACAAACCCGGAGACTGAGACCCGCCCAGTCTAAAACACCTTAGAAAACTAACACACTCCCGAATAAAGGCGCCAAGCGTGTCTGACTTTGTCCCAAGGTTGGATCCAGCTTGTGACTTACCCCAGCCGGAGCCTACGGACCAGTCCTCTCCCAGGCCCCTAACAGCAGAGATTTCAAAAGGTCTCTTACCTCTCAGATGGGCCCCGGGGTTGGAAGAGAACTGCCCGCGGTCCTCCGATCCAGGGATGTCATCTGTGGATCCCGGACGAGCCCCCAAATTGTCGTGGAAAAATTGCCCACACCGTTGATTTTGGGTCAGACACACTGATGCACCTTTATTAGGTAACACAAATACAATTATGCATAAAGGGAAGGTCGGCGTATCCCCATGCAAGGGGGTCAGCCGCCTTGCATAAATTACACAGTTTCAAGCTTATAAAGGTAAAAACCACAACGCGTAATCAAGCATTACAAATCTTATCAGCCTTATTTGGTATATTTGCTAGCAAACCAATCAAAGCCTCTCTGGGGCCGCGATTCGGACCTGATACCATTTAGGGCTTTTCCTGTTATTGCTAGAGGCTCCTGCACGGCCCCCCCTACTTGCGGTTTTCACTATACAAGACTCTTCTGCTTTACTAATTTTCCATAGCTAAACTCCTGTTATCCTAGGTCAGGTTACCCAACTACCAGTAGGCGTTGGTTCCTCTTTTGCTTCTGTTGGCCTTTTGATTGAGCCATACAGGTTTTACATTATGCCACACAAGCTTACAAATCTTGCTTATACCTTTAATATTAAGCAGGCCTGCCATGGCCTACTGTTGCCAGCTTAGCAATAGGAAAAATCCAGAATAAGGCGTATGGGGGTCCCCAAAATCCTCAACAGTGGGAATGGGAAAAAGGGAGTAAATTCCTGAGACAGATAAATGAAGTTGCTAACAAAGAACATAGTCTTTCTCTGTGAACAACACCATGCACTGGACCTTTCACATGCGCACACAGGACAAGGTCGAATTTTCGGCCCTCGCCTTCAGTGCCTGGGGTCTTGCAGTTGCGATCAGAGAAGCGTGGCAGGACACCTCTACTTTTGTTGCAGGAAAACATGGTAAGCCGTAGACTTGTGGCAGCTTAAAAATGTAATAGTAGCACTGGGCTCCTTTCGCACTGAATGCAAGGCCACTCTCTGCTGGCAGCAATCAGGGAAGCATGAGCTCTGCCCCTGTCCCACCACCTCGCGGCTGTCCCCGGGAAAGATCACTGTATGCTGCCCCTCTGCCGCCTCCACCGCGTGGCTGTAAAGCAGTCCCAATACTAACATTCCCCTCCCTAATTTAAAGCAGGGCGTCATGTGCGATATAACTCTAATGAGGATCTCGGAGAGCGAGAGGGGAAGAATGCTTCGGGAGACCATGCAGAGGCCAGGGCCGTATGCCGCCATGCTGTGCCGTGCCATGATCCCAGACTACTTACTGGACTCATGGCGTGGGAACGTGTGTTACCACGGTGGACCAGTTATGTTAAAATTACATGTTTAGATGTTTAAAGCACTCACTGCTTGATCCTTCCCCTGATTCGGTGTCCGGGGTAACGGCTGTGGATGGTTGGTAGGGGATCTCGGTAAGGGTGATGAAGAGCTCCTGGCTGTCGGGGAAATCAGTGGTGCAAGCGCTGTCGACTGCCTCGTCCTCCTCATCTCCTTCCTCATCTTCCCCGTCCGCTAACATTTCCGACGAGGAACCGGCCGTGGACAGTATCCCATCCTCTGAGTCCACGGTCACTGGTGGGGTAGTGGTGGCGGCCGCACCTAGGATGGAATGCAGTGCCTCGTAGAAACGTGATGTGTGGGGCTGGGATCCGGAGCGTCGGTTTGCCTCTTTGGTTTTTTGGTAGCCTTGTCTCAGCTCCTTGATTTTCACGCGGCACTGCGTTGCATCCCGGCTGTATCCTCTCTCTGCCATGGCTTTAGAGATCTTCTCGTAGATCTTTGCATTCCTTCTTTTGGAGCGCAGCTCTGAAAGCACGGACTCATCGCCCCACACAGCGATGAGATCCAAGACTTCCCGATCAGTCCATGCTGGGGCCCTCTTTCTATTAGATTGCACGGCCATCTCTGCTGGAGAGCTCTGCATCGTTGCCAGTGCTGCTGAGCTCTCCACGCTGTCCAAACAGAAAATGAGATTCAAACTGCCCAGACAGGAAAAGGAATTCAAATTTTCCCGGGGCTTTTCCTGTGTGGCTGGTCAGAGCATCCGAGCTCGAAGTGCTGTCCAGAGCGTCAACAGAGTGGTGCACTGTGGGATAGCTCCCGGAGCTATTACCGTCGATTTCCATCCACACCTAGCCTAATTCGATATTGCCATTTCGAATTTAGCGCTACTCCTCTCGTTTTCGAGGAGTACAGAAGTCGAATTTAAGACAGCTCTATGTCGAATTAAATAGCTTCGTGGTGTGGACGGGTGCGGGGTTAATTCGATGTAACGGCGCTAAATTCGATATAAACTCCTAGTGTAGACCAGGCCTTAGATACACAGCTAGTGTTGATGCAGCCTGCTTTTTACTGTGGCTATAGCTACATGTACCCTATATGCCATCACAAGAGGTGTGCAGTGTAGACATAGCCCAAGTAAGTATGTGATTCCTCTAGCAGAGCTTGATTGCAATACTTGTGACAGGCAGGTGGCAGCAGACACTGTGTAAGGCCTGGTCTACACTATGACTTTAAATCGGATTTAGCCGCGTTAAATCGAATTAACCGTGCACCCGTCCACACAACGGAGCCATTTATTTCGAAATAAAGGGCTCTAAAAATCGATTTCTGTACTCCACCCCGACGAGCGGAGTAGCGCCAAAATCGATTTTGTCATTTCGAATTAGGGTTAGTGTGGCCGCAATTCGATGGTATTGGCCTCCGGGAGCTGTCCCAGAGTGCACCACTGTGACCGCTCTGGACAGCAATCTGAACTCGCATGCACTGGCCAGGTAGACAGGAAAAGCCACAGGAAAATTTGAATTTCATTTCCTGTTTGCCCAGCGTGGAGAGCACAGGTGACCACAGAGAGCTCAGCTCATCAGCACAGGTAACCATGCAGGCTGATAATCGAAAAAGAGCACCAGCATGGACCGTACGGGAGGTACTGGATCTGATTGCTATATGGGGAGAGGATTCAGTGCTAGCAGAACTTCGTTCAAAGAGACAAAATGCCAAAACTTTTGAAAAAATCTCCAAGGGCATGATGGAGAGAGGCCACAATAGTGACTCAGATCAGTGCCGCGTGAAAGTCAAGGAGCTCAGACAAGCCTATCAAAAAACAAAGGAGGCAAACGGTCGCTCCGGGTCAGAGCCGCGGACATGCCGCTTCTACGCCGAGCTGCATGCAATTCTAGGGGGGGCCGCCACCACTACCCCACCTGTGACCGTGGATTCCGGGTCGGGGATAGTCTCATCAGCTACAGCTGAGGATTCTGCGGATGGGGAAGAGGAGGAGGAGGAGGAGGACGAGCTTGCAGAGAGCACCCAGCACTCCGTTCTCCCCAACAGCCAGGATCTTTTTCTCAGCCTGACTGAAGTACCCTCCCAAGCCTCCCAAGCCAGTACCCAAGACCATGACCCCATGGAAGGGACCTCAGGTGAGTTTACCTTTTAAAATATAAAACATGGTTTAAAAGCAAGCGTTTTTTAATGATTAATTTGCCCTGAGGACTTGGGATGCATTCGCGGCCAGTACAGCTACTGGAAAAGTCTGTTAACGTGTCTGGGGATGGAGCGGAAATCCTCCAGGGACATCTCCATGAAGCTCTCCTGGAGGTACTCCAAAAGCCTTGCCACAAGGTTTCTGGGCAGTGCAGCCTTATTCCGTCCTCCATGGTAGGACACTTGACCACGCCATGCTTGCAGCAAGTAATCTGGTATCATTGCCTGACAAAGCCTGGCAGCGTATGGTCCCGGTGTTTGCTGGCATTCAAGCAACATCTGTTCTTTATCTTGCTGTGTAATCCTCAGGAGAGTGATATCGCTCATGGTAACCTGGTTGAAATACGGGAACTTAATTAAGGGGACAGAGGTGGCCGTTCCTACTGGGCTGTTTGCCTGTGGCTGAAAAGAAATCCTTCCCTGCAGTTAGCCAAGCACAGGGGGGGGGGGGAATTGGCCCTGAGCTTTTCGCGTTTGGCTAGCAGGGATGTTTCCTGTTACCAGCCATGCGGTCGGGGGAGGGGTACATTGATCATCCCAGGGAATTCATGGCGGGAGGAGGGGGGCGGGGGGGTTAGTTTGGTTTCTGCTGGGATCTTCCCTGATACCTGCCACGCGGTGGGGGGAGGGATAAAGCGATCATCCCAGAGAATTGGATGGGGGGGGGGTTAGTTTTTCTGCTGCTGAAGGTTAACAGGAAAATCGCAGCAGTCAACAGGCTTTGCTTGGTATGTGGGAAAGGAGGGCGCAGAAGCCGAAAGACAATGGCTTACCATGGCTGCCTGCAAGCTGAATTCTGTTGCCCGGACCTGCGTCTGTGATCTCTTAACACCAAAGCCACAGGCACTCAATATGAAGATGGAAAATGCGACCTTGTACTGAAATCACATGTGCTATGTAATGTGAATAGTGTTTTTCACCATGAAAGAGTATAAGCATTGTTCTGTAAAATGTATCATTTTAAAAACTCCTCTCCTTTCTTTCAACCCTCCCTCCAGCAGCTGCAAATTTTTCAAGCCTCCCTCCTCCGTCCCGAAAGCTATCTCAGATAAGGCGCCGTAGAAAGAGGACGCAAGACGACATGTTCACAGAAATAATGGAATCCACCCGCAATGAAAGAGCTCATTTGAATGAGTGGAAGGACACTGTATCTAAATTTAGGAAAGATGCCAGTGAACGTGAGGTCTTGAAGGACGCTCGAGATGAGAGGTGACAGGCTGCAACGCTGGGGCTGCTGCGTGAGCAAACGGACATGCTCCGGCGTCTGGTGGAGCTTCAGGAACGGCAGCAGGAGGATGACAGAGTGCCGCTGCAGCCGCTGTATAACCTCCCTCCCCCCTCACCATGTTCCATATCCCCCTCACCCAGACGTGTAAGAACGCGGGGGGGGGAGGCTCCGTGCACCCTCCCACTCCACCCCGGTGGACAGCCCAACCAAAAGGCTGTCATTATATTGAATTTGTTCAGTGGCCTTTTACTTCCCTCCTATCCTCCTCCCAAACCTCACCCAGATTACCTTCTTGGTTCTCTCCCTATGTTTATAATCACTTAATAAAGAATATATGATTTTTAAACGGGGAGGGTGGGTTCCTTACAGAGAATGAATGAGTCAATAAAGGGGGCTGGTTTTCATAACAGAGTGCCGCTACAGCCCCTGTATAACCCCCCTCCCCATGTTCCATAGCCTCCTCACCCAGACGTGTAAGAACGCGGGGGGGAGGCTCCGTACACCTTCCCATTCCACCCCAGTGGACAGACCAAGCAAAAGGCTGTCATTTTTTTAACCATTTTTAATGGCCTTTTCCTTCCCTCCTCCCAAACCCCACCCGGGTTCCCTCCCTCTTTTTATAATCTATGAATAAAGAATAAATGATTTTTAAACGATAGTGACTTTATTTTGGTTTGAAAGCAAGCTGGGGGAAGGGGGAGGGTGGGTTCCTTACAGAGAATGAGTCAATAAAGGGGGCGTGTTTTCATGAAGGAGAAACAAACTGAAATTTCACACTGTAGCTTGGCCAGTCATGAAACTGGTTTTCAAAGCTTCTCTGATGCACACTGCTTCCTGGTGTGCTCTTCTAATCGCCCTGGTGTCTGGCTGCGCGTAATCAGCAGCCAGGCGATTTGCCTCAGCCTCCCACCCTGCCATAAAGGTCTCCCCCTTACTTTCACAGAGATTGTGGAGCACACAGCAAGCAGAAATAACAATGGGGAGATTTCTTTGGCTGAGGTCAGAGCGAGTCAGTAGCGATCACCAGCGACCTTTTAAACGGCCAAATGCACATTCTACCACCATTCTGCACTTGCTCAGCCTGTAGTTAAACAGCTCCTGACTCCTGTCCAGACTGCCTGTGTATGGCTTCATGAGCCATGGCATTAAGGGGTAGGCTGGGTCTCCAAGAATAACTATTGGCATTTCAACATCCCCAACGGTCATTTTCTGGTCCGGGAAGTAAGTCCCTTGCTGCAGCCCTTTAAACAGAGTAGTGTTCCTGAAGACGCGAGCGTCATGAACCCTTCCCGGCCAGCCCGCGTTGATGTTGGTGAAACGTCCCTTGTGATCCACAAGTGCTTGCAGCACCATTGAAAAGTACCCCTTGCGGTTTATGTACTGGGTACCCTGGTGCTCCGGTGCCAAGATAGGGATGTGGGTTCCATCTATCGCCCCACCACAGTTAGGGAATCCCATTGCAGCAAAGCCATCCACTATGACCTGCACATCTCCCAGAGTCACTAGCTTTTGTAGCAGCACCTCAGTGATTGCTTTGGCTACTTGCATCACAGCAGCCCCCACAGTAGATTTGCCCACTCCAAATTGATTCCCGACTGACCGGTAGCTGTCTGGCGTTGCAAGCTTCCACAGGGCTATTGCCACTCGCTTCTCAACTGTGAGGGCTGCTCTCATCTTGGTATTCTGGCGCTTCAGGGCAGGGGAAAGCAAGTCACAAAGTTCCATGAAAGTGCCCTTACGCATGCGAAAGTTTCGCAGCCACTGGGAATTGTCCCACATCTGCAACACTATGCGGTCCCACCAGTCTGTGCTTGTTTCCCGGGCCCAGAATCGGCGTTCCATGCCTATAACCTGCCCCATTAACAGCATGATCTCCAAAGCACCGGGTCCCGCGGTTCGATAGAATTCCATGTCCATATCCTCATCACTCTCGTCGCCGTGCTGCTGTAGCCTGCTCCTCGCCGCCTGGTTTTCCAGGTTCTTGTTCAGCATAAACTGCACGATAAGGCGTGAGGTATTTACAATGTTCATGACTGCTGTCTTGAGCTGAGCAGGCTCCATGCTTGCCGTGGTATGGAGTCTGCAGTGTTCACCCAGGAAAAAAGGCGCAAAATGGTTGTCTGCCGTCCGTTGCTTTCATGCAGGGAGGGAGGGAGGGAGGGAGGGGTGAGGCTGTACCCAGAACCACCTGCGACAATGTTTTTGGTCCCATCAGGCACTGGGATCTCAACCCAGAATTCCAATGGGCAGGGGAGACTGCGGGAACTATGGGATAGCTATGGGATAGCTACCCACAGTGCAACGCTCCAGAAATCGACGCTAGCCCCGGTACATGGACGCACACCGCCAAATTAATGTGCTTAGTGTGGCCGCATACAATCGAATTTATACAATCTGTTTCCCAAATTCGAATTATATAAATTCGGATTAATCCCGTAGTGTAGACGTACCCTAAGGGTGAGACTTGAATCCATGAATCCTGATGTGGCAGTGGTGCTGGAACAATTCGTATCGTGGGGGTGCTGAAAGCCATTGAACAAATCTGTAAACCCTGCATGTAATGGAAGCTACTTGAAGCCAGGGGCTGCTGCTGCACCCCTACTTCCAGCACCAATGTGATGTGGAATAAGTGCAAGAGCAGAAGGCTCAAAGATCAGAGCGCTGCTGATTGTGTTCTTCGAGGAGTTGACATGGGGAAGAGGGGAACCGTTCCTGGCAGTTTCTATCTTCTTCAGCCTCCTTTAAAAAGGTTAGCTGGCAATTGTTGGAGTAGACACTGTGCAACTCACTCTGTGGTGTCTGGCTCTGTCTTATAGCTCAGGTACTGTCCAGTGTTCTGCAACTGCGGCAGAAAGGGGAGCAGAGGCAATCACTTCCTATTTACTGTACAGAGGCTGCCCCAGGTAGTAATTTACACTCCAGGCTGCAGTTTAACAGCGAGTTTGAACTCCTGCACTGTAATTGATTCTGAAAGTACCATCATAAAAAGAGGAGTCCTTGTGGCACTTTAGGGTATGTCTACACTACGAAATTAGGTCGATTTTATAGAAGTCGATTTTTAGAAATCAATTTTATACAGTCGATTGCGTATGTCCACACTGAGCGCATTAAGTCAGTGGAGTGCATCCTCACTACTGTGGCTAGCATCGACTTACGGAGTGGTGCACTGTGGGTAGCTATCCCACAATTCCCGCAGTCTCCACCGCCCATTGGAATTCTGGGTTAAGCTCCCAATGCCTGATGGGGCAAAAACATTGTCGCGGATGGTTTTGGGTACATGTCATCAGTCGCCCCTCCCTCCGTGAAAGCAACGGCAGACAATCGTTTCACGCCTTTTTTCCTGGGTTACCTGTGCAGACGCCATACCATGGCAAGCATGGAGCCTGCTCAGCTCACCATCACCGCTGCTGTTGCATCAGAGAGGCTTTGAAAACCAGTTTCATGACTGGCCAGGCTTTGGGGTGACAGTTGTGTGTGTTTCTCCTTGATGCAAACCCGCCCCCTTTGTTGATTTTAATTCCCTGTAAGCCAACCACCCTCCCCCCTTCGAAATAAAGTAACTATTGTTTTGAAACCATGCATTCTTTCTTTACTAATTAAAAAAAAAATGAGATAACGGACAAGGTAGCCCGGGTGGGGTGGGGGAGGAGGGAAGGACAAGGCCACATTGCTTATTGTAGCCACACTAAAAATCAAACTGTTTGAATGACAGCCAGGAGCGGCGCCAGGGTTTTTGCCGCCCTAGGCGGCAGCGCTCCTCCTCAGAGCATTCAGCGGCAGGGGTCCTTCTGCTCCGCGTCTTCGGGGCGCTTCGGCGGTGGGTCCCGGAGTGAGTGAAGGACCTACCGCAGAAGCACCCCGAAGACGCAGAGCGGAAGGACCCCCGCTGCCGAATTGCCGCCGGGGACGGCAAAATGCTGCCCCCCAAATCCTGCCGCCCTAGACGACCGCCTAGGGTCGCCTAGTGGAAGCGCCGGCCCTGATGACAGCCTTCTGTTGCTGGGCCATCCTCTGGAGTGGAGTGGCTGGGTGACCGGAGCCTCCCCCCCCCCCGCCCCCCAGCGTTTTGGGGCATCTGGGTGAGGAGGCTATGGAACATGGGGAGGAGGGCAGGCGGTTGTACAGTGGATGCAGCAGTGGTCGGTGTTCTTGTTGGCTTTCCTGCAGCTCCAACAGACGCTTCATCATGTCTGTTTCCTCCCCCATTAGCCTCAGCATTGCGTCCTGCCTCTGCTCTTCGCGCTCACTTAATTCTTTCCTGGCCTCTGACACTGAATTAAGCTGTGCCCTATCAGTGCGGAAGGACTGCATGAGCTCAGAAAACATGTAATCGCTGGAAAGAGTCCAGCGGAGGGCAACAAAAATGATTAGGGGTCTGGAGCGCATGACTTATGAGGAAAGGCTGAGGGAACTGGGATTGTTTAGTCTCCAGAAGAGAAGAATGAGGGGGGATTTGATAGCAGCCTTCAACTACCTGAAGGGGGGTTCCAAAGAAGATGGAACTCGGCTGTTCTCAATGGTGGCAGATGACAGAACAAGGAGCAATGGTCTCAAGTTGCAGTGGGGAGGACTATTTCACTAGGAGGGTGGTGAAGCACTGGAATGCGTTACCTAGGGAGGTGGTGGAGTCTCCTTCCTTGGAGGTTTTTAAGGCCCGGCTTGACAAAGCCCTGGCTGGGATGATTTAGTTGGGAATTGGTCCTGCTTTGAGCAGGGGGTTGGACTAGATGACCTCCTGAGGTCCCTTCCAACCCTGATATTCTATGATTCTATGAGTGCGTTTTTTTCGCCTTCTAATCTGCGATAACCTCAGGGATGGAGATAATGGGGGAGCATAGAAACATTCTACGCTAGGGTGACCAGATGACAGGAAGAAAATATCGGGCCACAAGGGGGGCGGGTCACCGGCGGAGCAAAAAAACCCAAAAACCGAGTGCTGCTGGTGTAACGACACAAACAGCTCCCTCTCCCAATTCCCTACTGTGGCCCAGTGCTGCCGGCAGTGGGGGGGGGGGGAAAGCCGAGAACAGCCGAATGCTGCGGGCAGTCAGAGGAGATTATGCACCCTCCCTGAGCTATGCATACCTTCAGCCTCTGGTTTTCAGGAGAGGGGGGGAAAAAACCAACCGAGAACAGCTGAGTGCTGCCGGCAGTCAGAGGAGACGGAGGAAAAAAAAAAAAAAAAAAGCCGAGAACAGCCGAGTGCTGCCGGCGGAGGAAAAAAAAAAAAAAAAAGAAAAGAAAAGAAAAGAAAAAAAGCGGAGTGCAGCGTCCCGACCGAAGATCGATCGGGACGCGGGACAAATACCTAAATATCGGGACGGTCCCGATTTTATCAGGACGTCTGGTCACCCTATTCTACGCTCTACGATTCTGGGGGGACTGCATGGTCATCTGTGCTGCTGCGTTCGCCACACTGACCAAACAGGAAATGAAATTCAAAAGTTACCGGGGCTTTTCCTGTGTACCTGGCTAGCGCATCAGAGTTCAAAGTGCTGCCCAGAGCAGTCACAATGGAGCACTCTGGGATAGGTCTGGAGCCCAGCACTTCACCTCCTGGGGTCAGAGGAGTCCCTGTGCAGGGACACAGTGCACTCCCTCCTCGTCCCTTGGGGATGACCACAGTACTTCACGGCATGCCACAGACACGGCATTGAACATACACAGATCTGAAGAGCAGTGCAAAGGCTGTACTGAAGGCTATGCCCAATGTGGCAGGATTCCATACAGCAGACAGTCAGCTCCACTTCCCAGTAATTTTGGATGGAAATAATCCAAATGGACTGTCTGGAGCAGAACCCTGAAGGCAGTGAGAGCTGTTGGATGCACACCGTCGCTCAGGGCCGCACTTGGACTGATTAGCATTCCATTAGGTTTTGCTAGCTGACATACACAGTTAGCCTCCCCAGGTGCAAACTGTCCCAACATGGACCCAACTCCCTGGGTTCCAACCTCTCCACCCACGGGCTGGCACGCCGTCCCTGCCGTCACTGCCCTGGGTTCAGGCAGGTTTCAGTCCCTGATCAGCTCCTGTCTCCAGCTAGGCTCCTTGCTTACTACAGGACAGCCTCACCAGCCTCGGCTTCCTGACCAGCCCCCCACTGCTGCACTTCCTTCCACTTAAGGCCAACCTTAAACAGGTAGCGTAGGGTGGGGCTGACTGGCCCCAAGGCCTTAAAAGTGGAGGCCCCCCATTACAAGGGTGAAGGGGTCTGAAAAGCCCCAGCTGCTGGAATCCTCTGTGAGAATCTTGTCTTTGATTTTTTTTTTTTAAGTAAATTTCTGCTCCTCGTGGTTTCAGAGGAAAGCTTGAAAACATGACCCGAGTGAACCCTGAAGTCTCAAAGCCCAAACTATTAATTTTTAAAAGTCTCATGATATTTTTAAGCCAGTCTAATTTTTGGGGAGGGGGCTAATGATTTTGGAACACCTCAGGGTGACAATATTGGACATGTTATTGAGTGATGATTAGATTTGCTTTTTTGTTCTTTGCACTCAAGTGTAAGGGGACCGATGGTCTCAGCCTGCTCTCAGTGAAGTCAGAGACAAAACTCCTCTTGAATTCAGAAGTACATAAGGCTGTGTTGCCATCTAATGGTAGAAAGTTAAGCACTGCTGTAGCTTGCTGTTGAACAAATGTCAGATGCAGAATCGGGTCGGACTCCATAGCCTGTTACACTCCCACACCAGGCTGATGTTTCAAACAGGAGTGTTTACAAAGTTCACTGCTGGAGTGTTCCTAAGAGGGGGAAACCAATGATGAGGCCTCATCTGGAATATTTTGTACAATTCTGGTCTCCCATGTTTGAGAAAGATTAATTCAAACTGGAACAGGTACAGAGAAGGGTGACTAGGATGATCCGAGGAATGGAAAACCTATCTTATGAGAGGAGACTCAAAGAGCTTGGCTTGTTTAGCCTAACCAAAAGAAGGTTGAGGGGAGATATGATTACTACCTATAAATACACCAGAGGGATAAACACCTGGGAGGGAGAGGAGTTACTTAAGTTAAGGGCCAATGCAATAGGGCCACAAGAACAAATGGATATAAGCTAGCCATCAACAAGTTTAGACTCGAAATTAGATGAAGGTTTCTAACCATCACAGGAGTGAAGTTCTGGAACAGAATCCCAAGGGGAGCAAAAAAACTAACTGGCTTCAAGAACGAGCTCAATACATTCATGGAGGGGATGGTGTGATGGGACTGCCTACAATGGCATGTAGCCAATCTGCGACTGCTAGCAGCAAATATCTCCAGTGGCTGGTTATGGAACACTAGAGGGAGAGAGCTCTGAGTTACCACAGAGAATTCTTTCCCAGGTGTCCAGCTGGTGGGTCTTGCCCACATGCTCAGGGTGTAACTCAGGGGTGGGCAAACTATGGCCCGCGGGCCAGATCCGGCATGCAGGGAGCCTGCCCTGGCCCCGATGCAAGCCGCTGCCACCCCGGAGCCTCTCTAGGTAAGCAGCACCAGGCCAGAGCCCAAACCCTGCCTGCACCCCGCCCCCCAATTCCCTGCCCTAAGCCCCCTGCCTGCACCCCAACCCCCTGCCCTGAGCTCCCCCCGCAGTCCGCACCCCTCCTGCACCCCAACCCCCTTCCCTGAGCCCCCTCATGCACCCCGCACCCCTTCTCTGCCCCAATCCCTTGCCCTGAGCTCCTTTCTGCACACCGCACCCCCTTCCACACCCCGCACTCCCTCCCGCACCCCAACCCCCTGCCCTGCATACAATTTCCCCACCCAAATGTGGCCCTCGGCCCAAAAAGTTTGTCCACCCCTCGTCTAACTGATCACCATATTTGGGGTCAGGAAGGAATTTTCCCCCAGGTCAGATTGGCAGAGATCTTGGTGGGGTTTCACCTTCCTCTGCAGCACGGGGCATGGGTCACTTGCAGGTTTAAACTAATATCAATGGTGGAGTCTCTGTAACTTGAAGTCTTTAAACCATGTTTTGAGGACGTAACCAGTGACTCAGCCAGAGGTTAGGGTCTGTTACAGGCATGGGCAGGTGAGGTTCTGTGGCCTGAAATGTGCAGGAGGTCAGACTAGATGATCAGGATGGTCCTGTGTGGCCTTAGAATCTATGATTTTATTTCTTCAAACTTCTCATGCTGCCCTAGTGTGAGCAGGAGCAGGGAATCGTCTCCTAGCAGCCCTAAGTGCTAGGATGGCTATGCTGCCTCCAGTGCTCTCCAGCCAAACCCAGCTTAGGAGCTCGCATGGCACCCTAGGGTTGCCAACTTTCTAATGGCACACAACCAAACACCCACGCCCTGCCCCTTCCCCAGGGCCTCACCCCCACTCGCTCCATCCCCCATCGCTCACTCTCCCCCACTCTCACCTACTTTCACTAGGCTGGGGCAGGAGGTTGAGGTGCGTGGGGGGGAGGGGTGAAGGCTCCAGCTGGGGGTGTAGACTCTGGGGTGGGGGTAGGGATGAGGGGTTTGGGGTGTGAAAGGGGGGTATGGGACCTGGGCTGGGAGTGCGGGCTCCAGGTGGGGCTAGAAATGAGGGATTCAGGGTGCAGGAGAGGGCTCCGGGCTGCGGCAGGGGGTTGGGGTGCAGGGAGTGAGTGAGGACTCCAGCTTGGGGTGCAGGACCTGGGGTGGGGCTGGCGTTGAAGGGTTTGGGGTGGAAGAGGGGGCTGGGGTAGGATATTAGGCTGGGTGTGGACTGCGGGAGGGAGTTTGGATGCGGGAGGGGACTCTGGGCTGGGGCAGGGGTGCAGGGTCCCGGCGGTGCTTACTGTGGCTCCCAGGAAGCGGCAGCCAGCTCCCCGCAGCCCTTAACCACATAGGTGGCCTGGGAGGCTCCACATGCTGCCCTCGCGCCCGCAGGTGCCACCCCCGCAGCACCCATTGGTCGAGGTTTCCGGCTAATTGGAGCTGTGGAGCCGGCCCTGGGGGTGGGGGCAGCGCGGTGAGCCTCACTGGCCGCCCATGTGTGTAGGAGCAGCAGGGACCTGGTGGCTGCTTCCAGGAGCCACACGGAGCTCAGGCAGGCAGGGAGCCTGCCTTAGTCCCGGGCCCTTGACCGGACTTTAAACATCCTGGTCAGCAGTGCCAACCGGAGCCGCCAGGGTTACTTTTTGACCGGGCATTCCGGTTGAAAACCAGACACCTGGCAACCCTACAGCACCCTCCCACCTGCTGACCCAGACTAGCATTGGCCATGGACATCACTGTAAGGACAGTATCCCAGAACAGCTGCAGCGGCACAGGAGCCAGCAAACAGAGCTGTAAACAGGGGAGTTGGCGTGGGAGTTTGCAAGGGGAGTTTTTTTTGGGGGGGGGGGGGGGAAGACTAGGAGAACCAAGCAGAGGAACAGACAGGCTAGTGAAGGGAGTGTGTGGTGTTCTGGCAGTGTTTTGGTGCTTGTTGGGGGTTTGGATTTACAGGATTTAGGTGGGAAGCCTATGACAGATACAGAGGCAGCAATGGTAGTGACCCAAACAGTGGAAGACACAATGAAGATGACTGGATGTGGAAGCTGCGCCATGTACATGATCCTGGAGGGGGTACCTGAAAAGAGTTTCGTCTGCATGAAGTGCCACCTGATAATGCTGATGGAAGAAAAGATCTGAGGATTGGAGATGCAGGTGGAAACTCTGGTTGAGTTTAGAAGGGGGTTCGAGCAGATGATTGAGCAAAGGCATGAGGAGTCTGAAGGGAAAAGCTCAGACTTGCAGATGGAAGCAGGACCAAAGAACTATGAGGGGAGACTGCTGGGTGAGGAAAGTGGACAGTGGAAGCATGTGACTAAGAGAACCAGGCAGAGGAAAAGACGGGCTAGTGAAGGAGAAATAGAGCTCAGGAACAGATTTGCGGAGTTGGAAAATGAAGAAAGGGCATAGCAGGTGGTCACTGAAGGTGAGAGGGTAAGGAAGAAGAGAAGAACAGCTAGTCCTATAGGAAGAGGGGAAGAGTCAATGGAGATTACACCAAATATGAGCCCCAGGAGGATACGGGATGGGTTGCGGAGGATTGCAAAGGAGAATAGGAATCGAGAGGACTTGCAGCCAGAGGGAACAGGGGATAGACCGGAGAATCGCACCATCAACAGGAAAAGGCAGGTCTACGTGATTGGGGACTCCTTACTGAGAAGAATAGACAGGCCTGTAACCAGAGCTGATCCAGAGAATAGAAGGGTGTGCTGTCTCCCAGGTGCTAAGATACGGGATGTGGACCTGAGGCGGAAGAGGATCCTAATGGGAGTGGGAAAGAATTCACTGATTGTCCTTCATGTGGGAACAAATGATACGGCTAGATTCTTGCTGGAACGTATCAAGGGAGACTATGCCAGGCTGGGGAAGACGCTTAAGGAAATTGAGGCTCAGGTGATCTTCAGTGGGATTCTGCCTGTTCCTAGAGAAGGACAACAAAGGTGTGACAAGATTATGATGATCAACAGATGGCTCAGGCAGTGGTGCTATAAGGAGGGCTTTGGGATGTATAGCCACTTGGAGGCATTCATGTTCTCTCAAGGATGGACTTCACCTGACTAGGGAGGGAAATAGACTTCTAGGATGGAGGCTGGCACAACTGATTAAGAGAGCTTTAAACTAGGAATTTGGGGGAGATGTCCAGGTAATCTCCACGCCAGATTTTAACATTGAGAGGGAAGAAAACGAAGTAAGAAAGGATACAGCCGTGGGTAGGAGAATGGACATAAGGAGGAAGGGTAGTGTAGATACCAGTCTAATAGGTGATACTGGCAGTAGAATGTCTGGGCCTAATCAGGTAAAGAATGTGAGCGAAGCCAAACAGCAAAAATTAAGATCTTTGTACACCAATGCGAGGAGCCTAGGTAACAAAATAGAGGAACTAGAGTTACTGGTACAAGAAGTGAAACCAGATATTATAGTGTAAGAGGTCCGGAGTCACCCCTGCGGCGCCTCCTGCTGGTCGTCTGGGGAATCAGCTCAATCCAGCCCGGAGCGCCCTCTGCAGGCCGGTGATCCGCCTTGTCGTTCACACTGGCCCCCGTGTCCCTCCCAGGACCCCGGTGCCCCTTGCTCTGGGTGCTGCCCTCTGGCAGTACCCACACATACTGGGTCTCCCCTCCCAGGGGAAGCCCCACCCACTAACCCCACCTTGCCTCAGTATCAGGCTACTGCCAGTCATCGTCTAGCCCCACGCCTGGGGCAGACTGCAGTATCAGCCTATTCATCACTGGCAAGGAGGGTTTGGACCTGCACCTGCTGCCTTGGCCTACCTCTGGGCTGCCTTCTGCAACCCCCAGTACCTTTGGCTAGGGTTACCATTCGTCCGGATTCCCACAGACATGTCCGGCTTTTCTCAGTTAAAAATAGCGTCCAGGGGGAATTTGTAAATGTCCGGACTTCCCCCCCCATGCAGAGCGCGCACGGCTGACAGGGCAGCCGGCCGGATGGTGCCACTTGCATGGGGCTCCGGCAGCCAGAGAGAGCCCCTCCTCCGCTTCCCCCTCCTCTCCCCTGCAGCTGAGATCACTCCCCTCCTCTCTCTCCCTCCCTCCCCCTCCCTGCATTCGCAGCCGGCCAGCCGTTCGCAACGGGCCTCCAGCAGTCTGGAGCTCCTCCCCCTGCCCAGTGCGCCGCTCCGCAGCACTCTGAGGGTGGGAACCGGGCTATGCGCTTCGTGGGGGAGCGCGGCAGCATGTCGGGCTGCGCATGGAGCCCGACACACTGTTCTGAGCGGCACGGTAAGGGGGCCAGGGGGTCGGAGAAGGGGCAGGGAGGTTCTGGAGGGGGCAGTCAAGAGACAGGGAGAGGGTTGGATGGGTCGGGAGTTCGGGGGTTGGGGTGTAAGGTTTTGGACAGTCAGGGTACAGGTAGGGTCCTAGGGGGCAGTTAGGGTGGGGGGGGTCTCAGGAGGGGGCAGTTAGGGGACAAGGAACAGGGAGGCTTAGGTAGGGGGTGGGGTTCTGGAGGGCAGTTAGGAGCAGGGCTCCCAGGAGGGAGCAGTCAGGGGACAGGGAGCAGAGGGGTTTAGATGGGTCAGGAGTTCTGGGGGGGGGGCTGTCAGGGGGTGGGGAGTGGTTGGATGGGGCGTGGGAGTCCCTGGTGTCTGTCTGGGGGTGGGAGGGTGGATAAGGGTTGGGGCAGTCAGGGGACAGGTAGGGTCCTAGGGGGCCAGTTAGGATGGGGGGAGGGTCTCAGGAGGGGGCAGTCAGGAGACAGGTAGGGGATAGGGTCCTAGGGGGCCAGTTAGGATGGGGGGGAAGGTCTCAGGAGGGGGCAGTCAGGGGACAAGGAGCAGGGAGGCTTAGGTAGGGGGTGGAGTCCTGGGGGGCAGTTAGGTAGGGTTACCATACATCCGGTTTTTCCCGGACATGTCCGGCTTTTTGGTCCTCAAATCCCCGTCCGGGGGGAATTGCCAAAAAGCTGAACATGTCCAGGAAAATAGTTTTGCCGGCATCCCTGCCCCAGTCCCCTGCTTACCTTGCGGCTCCCGCAGGCTGCGAACTGCAGGCGGATTCCCACGCAGCGGCTGCTGTTGCTCCCCCCAGACACCTCAGCTCTGTGTAGCTGAAGAGCCGAGCTGCCCGAGCGCTACCAGCTTCACGGTTTGCCGGGCAGCCCCCAGACCTCCAGACCCTGCGCCCCCGGCCGGGCGCTTCCCCTCCCGGACTCCGGCTGCGCTGGGGAAGCACCCGGCCAGGGGCAGGGTCTGGAGGCTGCCCGGCAAACCGTGAAGCCGGTAGCGCTCGGGCAGCTGTTTCACGGCTGGGAGGGAGGAGGGGGAATGCGGGGCGCTCAGGGGAGGGGGCAGAGTTGGGGTGGGGATTTTGGGGAAGGGGCAGAGTTGGGGCAAGGAAGGGGCAGAGTTGGGGCAGGGCCAGGGGCAGGGCCCAGGCTCCGTGGAGTGTCCTCTTTTTTTAATGAGGAAATATGGTAACCCTACCTTTGGCCCAATGCTAGGCCGCAGCCTGGGGCTTTCCAGGCTGGAGCTCCTCAGCCTTTCCTCAGCCCTGCTCTACTCAGGTACCCTGTCTCAAGCTCCCTACAGCCAGGCCCTTCTCTCTCTCTGAGTGCAGAGAAAGACTGTTGAGCGCCTGGCTCCCAGCCTCTTTATAGGGCCAGCTGGGGCCTGATTGGGGCGTGGCCCCGCTGCAGCTACTTCCCCAATCAGCCCAGTAGCTGCTTCTCCCTGCAACAGCCTTCTCCCAGGGCTGTTCCAAACCCCTCAGGGCAGGAGCGGGTAACCATCCCGCTACATATAGGGATAACAGAAACATGGTGGAATAGCAGTCATGACTAGAGTACAGGTATTTAAGGGTATGTGCTGTTTAGGAAAGAGAGAAATAAAGGCAAAGGTGGTGGAGTAGCATTGTATATCAATGATGAGGTAGACTGTAAAGAAATAAGAAGGGATGGAATGGATAAGATAGAGTCTGTCTGGGCAAAAATCACATTGGGAAGAAAGCTACTAGACCCTCCCCTGGGATAGTGCTTGGGGTGTGCTATAGACCACCGGGATCTGATTTGGATATGGATAGAGACCTCTTTAATGTTTTTAATGAAGTAAATACTAATGGGAATTGTGTGATCATGGGAGACTTTAACTTCCCAGATATAGACTGGAGGACAAGTGCTAGTAATAATAATAGGGCTCAGATTTTCCTGGATGCAATAGCTGATGGATTCCTTCACCAAGTAGTTGCTGAACCAACAAGAGGGGATGCCATTTTAGATTGGTTTTGGTGAGTAGTGAGGACCTCATAGAAGAAATGGTTGTAGGGGACAACCTTGGTTCGAGCGATCATGAGCTAATTCAGTTTAAACTAAATGGAAGGATAAACAAAAATAGATCTGTGACTAGGGTTTTTGATTTCAAAAAGGGTAACTTAAAAAAATTAACGAAATTAGTTAGGGAAGTGGATTGGACTGAAGAACTTGTGGATCTAAAGGCAGAGGAGGCCTGGAATTACTTCAAGTCAAAGTTGCAGAAACTATCAGAAGCCTGCATCTCAAGAAAGGGGAAAAAATTCATAGACAGGAATTGTAGACCAAGCTGGATGAGCAAGCATCTCAGAGAGGTGATTAAAAAAAGCAGAAAGCCTACAAGGAGTGGAAGATGGGAGTGATCAGCAAGGAAAGCTACCTTATTGAGGTCAGAACATGTAGGGATAAAGTGAGAAAGGCCAAAAGCCATGTAGAGTTGGACCTTGCAAAGGGAATTTAAACCAATAGTAAAAGGTTCTATAGCCGTATAAATAAGAAGAAAACAAAGAAAGAAGAAGTGGGACCGCTAAACACTGAGGATGGAGTGGAGGTTAAGGATAATCTAGGCATGGCCCAATATCTAAACAAATACTTTGCCTCGGTCTTTAATGAGGAGCTTAGGGATAATGGTAGGATGACAAATGGGAATGAGGATATGCAAATAGATATTACCACATCCGAGGTAAAAGCCAAACTCGAACAGCTTAATGGGACTAAATCGGGGGGCCCAGATAATCTTCATCCAAGAATATTAAAGGAACTGGCACATGAGATTGCAAGCCCATTAGCAAGAATTTTTAATGAATCTGTAAACTCAGGGGTTGTACCGTATGACTGGAGAATTGCTAACAAAGTTCCTATTTTTAAGAAAGGAAAAAAAGTGATCCGGGTAACTACAGGCCTGTTAGTTTGACATCTATAGTATGCAAGGTCTTGGGAAAAAATGTTGAAGGAGAAAGTAGTTAAGGACATTGAGGTCAATGGTAATTGGGACAAAATACAACATGGTTTTACAAAAGGTAGATCATGCCAAACCAACCTGATCTCCTTCTTTGAGAAGGTAACAGATTTTTTTAGACAAAGGAAACACAGTGGATCTAATTTACCTCGATTTCAGTAAGGCATTTGATACGGTTCCACATGGGGAATTATTAGCTAAATTGGAAAAGATGGGGATCAATATGAAAATTGAAGAGTGGATAAGGATCTGGTTAAAGGGGAGACTACAACCGGTCATACTGAAAGGTGAATTGTCAAGCTGGAGGGAGGTTACTAGTGAAGTTCCTCAGGGATTGGTTTTGGGACCAATCTTATTTAATCTTTTTATTACTGACCTTGGCACAAAAAGTGGGAGTGTGCTAATAGTTTGCGGATGACACAAAGCTGGGAGGTATTGCCAAAACAGAGAAGGACCGGGATATGTAAACTGGAGTAATAGTAATAGGATGAAATTTAATATTGAAAAGTGCAAGGTCATGCATTTAGGGATTAATAACAAGAACTATTGTTATAAGCTGGGGAGGCATCAGTTGGAAGTAACAGAGGAGGAGAAGGACCTTGGAGTATTGGTTGATCACAGGATGACTATGAGCCGCCAATGTGATATGGCCGTGAAAAAAGCTATTGCGGTCTTGGGATGCATCAGGCGAGGTATTTCCAGTAGAGATAAGGAGGTGTTAGTACTGTTATACAAGGCACTGGTGAGACCTCATCTGGAATACTGTGTGCAGTTCTGGTCTCCCATGTTTAAGAAGGATGAATTCAAACTGGAACAGGTACAGAGAAGGGCTACTAGGATGATCCGAGGAATGGAAAACCTGTTTTATGAAAGAAGACTCAAAGAGCTTGGCTTGTTTAGCCTAACCAAAAGAAGGCTGAGGGGAGATATGATTGCTCTCTATAAATATATCAGAGGAATAAATACCAGGGAGGGAGAGGAATTATTTAAGCTCAGTACCAATGTGGACACAAGAACAAATGGATATAAACTGGCCATCAGGAAATTTAGACTTGAAATTAGATGAAGGTTTCTAACCATCAGATAAGTGAAATTCTGGAACAGCCTTCCAAGAGGAGCAGTGGGGGCAAAAGACATATGTGGCTTCAAGAGTAAGCTTGATAAGTTTATGGAGGGGATGGTATGATGGGATAGCCTAATTTTGACAATTAATTGATCTTTGTCTAATAGCGGTAAATATGCCCAAATGGCCTGTGATGGGGTGGGATCTGAATTACTACAGAGAATTATTTCCTGGGTGTCTGGCTGGTGAGTCTTGCCCACATGCTCAGGGTTTAGCTGATCGCCATATTTGGGGTCTGGAAGGAATTTTCCTCCAGGGCAGATTGGCAGAGGCCCTGGGGGGGTTTCGCCTTCCTCTGCAGTGTGGGCAACGGGTCACTTGCTGGAGGATTCTCTGTACCTTGAAGTCTTTAAACCACGATTTGAGGACTTCAGTGGCTCAGACATAGGTTAGATGTTTAATTCAGGAGTGGGTGGGTGAGATTCTGTGGCCTGTGTTGTGCAGGAGGTCAGACTAGACGATTATAATGGTCCCTTCTGACCTTAAAGTCTATGATTCTATGAACAGGACACTTTGAAGGAGGTGTGACGTTGCACTCTATATATTTATGGACATGCTTATGAGTGTAAATATGACATAACTGGAATATGCTTTGTGCTAGATATGCCATGTAACATATCTTTGCAAAGTTTATGATCTACTGAATATATTCATCCTATTTGTAGGCATGTATCATTTTTATATCTGAAGATATGAGCGTTGGCTCTATGCTTGTATTTTTTTTTTAATGGAGATATCCTATCTCCTAGAACTGGAAGGGACCTTGAAAGGTCATCGAGTCCAGCCCCCTGTCTTCACTAGCAGGAAATACATAAGGGACGAAACACATAAGGGAGGTTTGGCCAACATATTGTGAAGGGTCTAGTCAAGTAATTGGGAGCACTTAACTAACAATGGACTTTGGAAGACACCAATCCACATTTGAGTTTTCCTGGGAACATTCAAACTAACATGTAAACAATGGTGTCGGCCTGCAAAAAGCTGAATCATTCATGGACATGTGACTTGCCCAGGTGGCTGCAAACTCCATCTTGTTGCTGTGATTTTTGCACAGAACAAAGGGATTTCCACCCACAAGAGAGAGAATATGAAAGGCCCTGGAAGCCTCTCCATTTTTGTCTTCAGCTGGCTCCAGAGATGGCCTCTCCACCCCAAAGAGATGCCTGAAAGAAACTGGAACAAAGGACTGTAACTACGGGGGTGTGAGTGATTGCTGGACCCAGGCCATAAACTACAAGGTTGGTCTGAAAAGGATTGTACCTGAGATAACATCTAGGGTAAGAAGTTAGTATTTGTAACTAGATCCTTAGTGTATTAAGTTAGCCTTGCATATTTTGATTAATTTTACTTAGTAACTTACTTTGTTCTATTACTTGAAATCACTTAAATCCTACTTTTTTAACTTAACAAAATCACTTTTGTTTATTAATTAACTCACAGTAAGTGAGTAATACCTGGGGGACTACAAACAGCTGTGCATATCTCTCTATCAGTGTTATAAAGGGTGGACAATTTATGAGTTTACCCTGTATAAGCTTTATACAGAGTAAAACAGATTTATTTGGGGTTTGGATCCCATTGGGAGCTGGGTGTCTGGGTGCTGGAGACAGGAGCACATCTTAAGCAGTTTTCAGTTAAGTCTGCAGCTTTGGGGGTGTGCTTCAGACCCTGGGTCTGTGTTGCAGCAGGCTAGCATGTCTGGCTTAACAAGGCAGGGTTCTGGAGGCCCAAACTGGCAGAGAAAACGGGCTCAGAGGTAGTCTCAGCACATCGGGTGACAGTCCCAAGGGGGTCTCTGTGACCGAACCTGTCACAGTGGCATAGTCGAGCAGGATCTGTGCACAGCTGATTGCTTTGAGACACTGGTAGTGATTTTAAGTGAGTTTTAAGTGTGGTGGTGGGAGAACAGAAAAAGTGGTTACTGGTTAGTTATTTTCTGTTTGTTTATTTCGGGTGAGGGAAATAAGCACAGGAAAGCAGAAAAATGACTACCAGTAGGCAGCTACAAAACTAGAGCTGGCCAGACTGGAAGCGGAAGAGAAGGCAAAGGACCACAAGTTTCAAATGAAGCTCAAAGAAGCAGCTGCAGCCAGGGAGGAGGCTGCACACGGAAGGGCTGTGGAGGCAGAGGCAGCGGCAGCCAGGGAGAAAGCTGCTCACAAAAGAGCCATGGAAGCCCAGAGGCTAGCCCTGGAGTTAAAAGACAAAGAAATTGAGGCCCAGAAAGCTGCCCAGGAGGAGAAGGAAAGAGAGAGGCAGCTAGCCCTGGAGTTAAAAGACAGAGAAATACAGGCCCAAATTGAGACCCAGAAGCATGAACTGGCTGTAATGGAGTGGAAGAGACAGAACCCTTCAGCAGCTGGCTCTACTTCCCCAAAAATCCACAAATGGGAATGATTATGTCCACAGTATGATGAATCCAGTGATATTGCCAAATATTTCATCACCTTTGAGAGACTGTACACTCTCAAAACGATTCCTGAAGATCAAAAAATTATTACTTTAGTTGCAAAATTGATTGGAAGAGCTCTGGACATATTCAGTAAGATGCCTATTGCTGATGCTTCAAACTATGGTAAATTTAAAGAACTGATTTTGAAACAGTTCCAGGTTACACCTGAAACCTACAGGGTAAAATTCAGGGGTTTTAAGAGGGGATCTGGATTAAGTAATGTGGCCTCTGTAAATGAAATGAGAGATTTGTTAGACAAGTGGGTGAGGGGAAAAGGCATTACAAGCTTGAAAGAAATGTGTAATTTAGTTACTCAGGAACAGTTCCTAAATATGTGCAAAATACCCATCCACAGCCTCTCTCAATTCATTGAGTTTTGGAACCCATGTCCCTTGTCTAGCGAGTTCTACTTAGTTGATGGCGAGTCCCTCTGTCATAAAACACTTTCATTGTCCTTGATTCACATAATCGGGGTAACAACACTTTATTCTTCCTGCCCCAATAACAGAAAAACTGGGGATCCCACAGCAGCCAAAGTGAACATTTTGGGCTGCTGTGGGCTCATGTGGCTGTGCCTATGCAAACAAGATCAGCCCCTGAAGTTCTTTTCCACAACTCACCACAATTCACCACCAGATGTCAGGGTAGAGCTCATCCTGACTCTGCTTACACCTGTATAAGATTTACACAGAGTAAAACAGATTCATTTGGGGTTTGGATCCCATTGGGAGCTGGGTGTCTGGGTGCTGGAGACAGGAGCAGTTCTTAAGCTGTTTTTAGTTAAGTCTGCAGCTTTGGGGGCATGGTTCAGACTCTGGGTCTGTGTTGCAGCAGGCTAGCGTGTCTGGCTTAACAAGGCAGGGTTCTGGAGGCCCAAACTGGCAGAGAAAACGGGCTCAAAGGTAGTCTCAGCACATCTGGTGACAGTCCCAAGGGGGTCTCTGTGACCGAACCTATCACAGGAGGACTTGGGGGGGGGGGCTGTGGGGTGGGGAGGGGACTACGGGGAGTTTCTCCCAAATGCAGGGGCAGCCTGGTGGAAAGCACAAAGTCACAGCTTCAAGCCAGCACCAGGTGGATCGTGGAGGGGGGTAGCCTGGGCCGGTGGAAGGAGACATCGTGCTAGTGAATGAGAGATGATAGGACCGGGGGAAGGAGGCATCGAGGCCGGGAAGGGCCTTGAAAGAGAAGGCAAGTAGCTTCTGTTTGATGCAATAGAGAAGGGGGAAGCTGGTGGAAGGCTGCAAAGAGAGGGGTGACAAAGCCAAGGCCACAGGCTAGGAAAGCGAGCTCTATAGCAGCATTCTGAATGGAGATGTTCAGGGAAAGATCACACACCTGTGCACACCAGTCAGGCCTGGTCCCAGGTGGGCTCTGTGCTACCAAACACTAGAACCTGCTGCTCATCATTAAAGCTGCTGCTGGCACACATGGTTTCTAAGGAACTCTCTGTCGCCACTGATGATACCAGCACATAACACACTGCTATTGTTTGATATCCTGCTGCCCTGAGAGATGAATGGGGCCTGGCCTTTCTCTGACAGCGCACGATGCCCTGACAGTCTTAGGAATGCCAACTTCAAGAGAGCAAAACTCATAAATCAGACCCCAAAAATCAGGAGATTGGCCCCAAAATCATGAGATTTAAAAAAAGATCATACTGTGTTTTTAGGTGAGTCTCTTGATTTCTGAACTTCCCCTGCCCATCCCCAGGGGTGTGCGTGGGCTAATTGGTGTTGCCCACTCTCCCACAAGTACTGGATCAGGGGATTTTGGCCCTTCCCCAGGAGCTCTCGCCCCCACATCTGCCCATCTGCTGCCCAGCAATTAATCCTGTCCCTCAGTCCCCCCATCAGTTCTGTTCACACCCAACCCCCCTTAATTCAGGCTCCCTCAGTTCAGTCCCTCAGCCCCCATCATCACCACCTCATCAGTTCAGCCCCCCTGCCCCAGAGACTCCTCTGCCTTCAGTTCACCCTCCCAGCACCAACCCATCTGCTCAGAACCCACCATCAATACAGCCCCCTATAGCCCCAGGCCATAGCAGCCCTCGCAACCTCACCTCTGCTCCTGAGGGTTCTTCACCATCCTGCAGTAGGGTCCCCTCTCCCACTTACCAGGCTGGCAGGGGAGCAGCCACCACAAGACTGACAGCGGGAGCCCTCAAACGTCAGGATATTTTTTCCCCTGAGAGTTCTCTCGCGAGATCATTAGGAAAGCTTAATTTTACTCAGAAATCACGACTCTTGCAATCAATGTGCGAGAGTTGGCATGTCTGCAGTCTGTCGTGTGCTGACATCCCGGTGGGCCTCCATCCAGCTCTGTGGGACACAGGCAGTTCCTGTTTTGTTATATCTCAATGAAACCCTTTCTTTTGCTCCTGAAACCCAGATCTGCTGTGTGTGTATTTCCCTGCTAGGACAACACCAGGAACAACCTCCATCCTCAGGAATTGTAACACGAGTCAAGTTGACAGAAGCAACGACATGAAATTATTTCAATACTATGGGCTGTATCTTCAGCCACAGCTAAGGAGTGCATAGCACACCACCACCATTGCCAACTCTCGCAGTAGTGGCAGTTAGGGATTGCCAGGGAAGTCAGGCTGTCCCAGCCACTCCCCCTTTTCCTTGATAGCCAGGATAGAGGATGACATGGGGCCGCTGCAGCAACTCTGTCCCACCCTCGGATTCCCCTTCTGCAGGGGGAATCACGCACTGGTTGGATAAGTCAATACCCTGGGAGAGACTGTGACGTGTTCCCCTCGGGATGCCACCTGGAACTGGGGTACCACTGAGCCCCCTAACCCACCAGCCTAGGCTCCCCCTCACACTGTCCTGCTGTGACAAGTTACAAAGCCCTCCAGCCTGCACTTTCACCAGCACTCACACAGGTAGGGACACACCCAGCTGCAGTTACATGCAGGCTCTCGAACCACCAGCTTCCCAGCCTAGTACCCCAGAACAGTATCGTCTTGCCCTGGTCAAATCTGGCCAGTATATGGGTTTAACACCCGATCCGCCTCTCCCTCAATGTGAAGAGGACCATGCACACTTGTGGTAACCAAGCTGAGATTTTCCCCAAGCACTCCAGTCAAAGCTCACTGGTTTAGTTTAAAGCAAAACCAAGTTTATTAAATACAAAGGATAGATTTTTTAAGTGATTATGAGTGATAGCAAACAGATCTAAGCAGATTACCTAGCAAATAAACAAAAACGTAACCTAAGTTTAATATACTAGATAGAGTGGATATGAATAGCAGATTCTCACCCTAGCTGAGTACAGGCAGATTTGTAGATTCTTAAGGCACAGGCTGCATTAGTTTTACAGCTTGGGTTTCTCAGGTCTTCCTACACAGGCTAGAAATCCCTTTAGCTTGGGTCCAGCACTTCCCCCAGTTCAGTCTTTGTTCCTCAGGTGTTTCCAGGAGTCTTCTTGTGTGGGGAGTGAAGTACCCCAGATGATGTCACTCCCCTGCCTTATATAGCTTTAGCATATGGCAGGAACCCTTTGTTTCAAAACTTGGTTCCCAGACCAGTTTGTGGAAAAATACTGACATCCCAAGATGGAGTCCAGAATCATGTGGCCTGGTCACATGTCCTTGTAGAGTCATAGCAGCCATTACTTACAGGCTGTCTGGAGTGTTCTCAGGAAGGCTCACCAGGTGGGGATAAGCTTCTCCTCACGCCTATTGTTTTCCCTAATGGCTCATTGCCCTGAATAGGCCCTTCCCAACCAGCCATCTAGACTGAAAGCATCTTGTCTAGTGGATGTTACCCAGGTGTAACTAATTTGAAGTACAGATACATAGTATTTATAACTTCAGATACAAAAATGATACATGCTTACAAAGAGGATAATCATATTCAGAAAATCATAACTTTTCCAATGACATCTCACATGACTTATCTTGTACAAAATGCATCATAATTATGTCATAATCATATCATAATAATATTACTGTGAAGAATATGGGGTGCAGCATCAAAGGCACACAGCAGCTCTGGGTCTAGGAAGATTTGATAGCTTTCATAGAATGGGATAATTAACCTCTCTACAATGGCAGTTAGACAGTGGAATCATGCCATGTGGATCTGAGACACCCTGGATTTATCCCTCTCCTTTCTTGCTGTCAAATAAAGTATTGGAGTTCTCTATCTACAGGTTTAAGAAAACCATATTAACTAAACACACCAGTACAGTCCAGCAAAACAACAGATCTGGAGAGAATTTCCTATATTCCTTCTGAAACAGCAATGAATGACCTTCCAGGGCTTTCCCACATCCCACTAAAGTACACATCACCATAGTATGTGTGTGACATTCCCCAGGGTACAAGCCAGACTGTTGAACAGCTGTGTCCCCTCAGTTCTCAATCTGGGGTGCCTTTTACGCTGCTTTGCTGGGCGAATCACCACTCCTGGTCCATTCACACACAGTCTCCAGCATGAAAATTACTCCCAGCTGAATTATAAGAGTGCTCTAAGCCAGCCACTCCTGAATTATATTGCAGAATGACACCATCAAACTCCCAGTCCCAGACTTGTCCCCAGAAATGTCTTGTGCTGCCCAGCTCTTTCCTTCTGGACAATATAAGCACATAGAAAGTCCATCATTTCATGAATAGAAAATGATATGTACAAACCCTGTTATCTTACATGGAGGTTCCCAAACACTTCAATCCAAGCACACACTGGTTTAGATAAAATAAGTTTGTTAACTACAGAAAGATAGATTTTGATTACTATAGCCCATAGGATTATTTTGCTAGCTATTATATCCTACTAATCCATCCAGCCCTATCAAATAATCTTTCTGAATTAATCCATTTTATTCTTATATTTTATCAGTACTAATTCCTATGAATTTAGGATGTGTTGAGTCATATGATATGTGTTTCCTAATAATTATACATAGAATAAGTTTTGCTGAAATGCTGAAATGCAAGAAGCCTACTGGCCTGTATCTGGTAAGATCCACTAAATAACTAAAAGTATAATCAGTTAAGAGTAAGTCAGCATAAAAGCTAGTAACCTTTGGCACAGATAGAAATGGTCCCCAAACTTTGGGGAACCAAAGGGAGGAACTATACTCAACACTGAACAGGTTTATCTGGCGTCTGTAACTGGCTGGTAACAGCAGGGTATACCACAAACTGGAAGTTGCCAAGAGAGCCTAGATTGGCAGTTTTTGGAGTGAGATAATCCTTATTAATATATAAAGAGTAAGTGTCATAATCCACTAACCTATAGGATAAGAGTACCCATAAATTTATTAGGGTACGGAAATAAAATTTGGGTATAATAGGTTGGGCCTGAATTACATAGCGTCAGGATCCTATAAAATACCTTTTAAGGAAGAAGTCTGGAGCGCTCTTCTAGCTCTTTAAGCTCTTTTTAGCGCTCTTTTAGTCTTTAGCTCTTTCTTTTCTTTTTATCTACCTATCATTCTATCTTCTATCATGCTATCAGCTCAGCTTGTGCAGTATAGTATAATTACTCAACATTCCTAACTACTGGGGAAGCCAGCACCATCGTGTTATCGGGCATGCCAGAAGTAAGGCTGGTCCTTCACCTCCTATTACCGAGTCCTCAAGGAAGGGTCTGAATATGTTAAGTTAAGGTACTTATAATAGGAATGTTACCACCAGGAGTTTTGGAATTCTTTTACTGTTTTGCAGTTATAAGTTTCATAGCATTTATTATTTTTTTGTTAATCTCAATAACGTTTTTATCAATTTGGTATTGTCCTCAGTGTAAGTGTTTTTGCCAAGCACCCCAAGAGTCCTCTCCTGATATAGAACTCTCTGAGTTCTCAGACCCTGTAGTCTGAATTGGACAAGAACCTATAAATCTTCTGGTCGGATGCAATCAGTGGCGATCCATAACAACCAATCCATCAAATTCAGGTCAACATTACATAAGAGTCAGAATAGGTTACAAAGAAATAAAAGGTAAAACCCAAACTAATACCTAGCTTAACAAGCTAAGTGAACTTGAAGCAAAAAGTTTCTCACCACCTGCTCACAGCAGTCTGGCTAGATCCCTTCAGCCAGGACCCCTCCCCCAGTTCAATGATGCTTCCTTTGTCTTTCAAATGTTTTCGATGCCTTGAGCAGAGATGAGGGAACAGAAGTGATTTGGGGCCTCTGTTCCTCATTTTTATATCTTTTCCTCTTTGAGAATTGTCTCCAGCTGGGGTTCAGACGACAGCCAGTCTGTTTACATGGGAACCCTCAACTGTTCCATTGCCAAGATGTAAATTTCTCACTCACATCTTTCTTCCTGCCAAAGAATGGCTGCTTACCCAGGTGATGGTCTATTTGATTGTGCTGACACCTGGCTGAGATGCTGCCAACCTTTTGATCCAGAGGAAGTGGTCTGGGCTGCTTCTCCCAATTTGGAACATACCTTAGTAACATCATATAGTATAATGTTAGAACTTTGCATACAGTTTTGCCACACATACTTTATCAGGACAATGATTATCAGTGAATTATGAGTTTTCAGTGATACCTCAGAAGGTGTCCTTGTTGCACAATTTATCATAGCTTTGTAAGAGTGGTGAGCATAGGGGTACAGTCTGTCACAATGGGTGCCTTGCTCAGCATCTCCACAGCATCCCTGTGAGGCAGGGCTGAGCTATTGTCCTTGTGTCACAGATCCAGTCGGGCACCCCCTTGCTGGCCACCCACCAGACCGCTGTGAGGGGAATCCAAGCTGCACGGTCCATGGATCTCTGGGTGGTTTAAGTCTCCAGAGCCTTAACAGAGCCCCGCCACTGCTCCCATCTTGGGTCCTCCTCTTCTCTGCCTGTGACACATAACAGTCTAGTCTCCTGAGGGCTGTCACACTTCAGTCTAATTTCAGTTGTTAGGTTTAGCACCCCAGTGCTGTGTGGGGCTGGTGGCCTGTGACTTAAAGAAGGTCAGAATAGATGACCTGCTGGTCCCTTCTAACCTTGCTCTCTATGGCATGCCCAGGGCACAGACCTTCTATCTGGCACCCTCTTCTGAGAGCTGGCACCGCTGTCCAGCTGTGTAGTCCCTGGGCACAACCCTGACCCTTCAGACTCCCCCATACATTAGACCCCTCTCTCCAAACTCCACTCAAAGGTGTGCACATCACAGTTTAATTCTCTCGGTAGGCAGGGTGGCCACACTGTAGCTGTGAAGCATGTAACACTGAAACACCTCGCCCAGAGTCTAACACCTGAATGCTCTTTTGCTTAGGGCTTGTCTAGGTGGCGAGTCAGGTTGCAGCAAGCTGAGGGGTGAATCTCTTGTGCACTAGCTGGCTGCATGCTAATTGGCCATGTGGACTCTGCTATTGCGCACTGGAAGTTCCCTAGGGTGCAGCATCTCTTCACCCCCAATTGCCAGGTAGTAACTCTCCATCTAGATAAGCCCTTTATCAGACAAACCACAGGTGAGTACAGCTCATTTAGAAAACATCCAGCTTGAATGCAAAGCCCCTCACTAGCTGACCCTTCCCTTGGTAGGGAGAAAACCACCGGGGCCAGGAAGGCAGGCAGAGTTTCCCTGCCTGTTGCAGGCTGCTACATACTAGGTGGCTTCTCCCCAGCCTCTCCCACATAGAGTCTGCTGCCCACCCCCCACCCCCCCTTCTGTGTTTTTTGTTTCCTTATTTAAGGAACTTCTGGTCACCTGCTTCCTTTGCTCTGTCTCTTGGTAACTCTCCTCTGCTCTCACCCCCATCCCCTTGGATGGAGTGTTAGAGGGCTTTCCCTTCACCCTCTCCCCTGGTTCTTGTCATGCGGACGGAAAGCAGACCAGAAGTCCGAAGTGCAAGCAATGCGATGTTTACTGGGGTTAGTTTCCAGCAGGCATATGTATACCATAACTCTGATGATGCAGAGCCCTGTTTCCCAGTGTTCCCACTCCCCGCTCCTCAGCAGGCATAATAATACCTAAAATGTACGCCCACAGTCCCACCCCTTACAACTTATGGTCATGTTCCGTTTTGGGGGGTCGGCTGGGGTCTTCATTTACACCCCTTTTATACTACATGGGAAGGATAAGGAGTGAGGTTGTACTTCAGTCAGGGGCAAGCATTTCTCTGGTCTTTTAGTGTTTTAATTCTGCCCCCCTTCCCCCCAGTCCTCCCTTGCCCCTCCCAACTGGTTGCTTGACCTTGCCTTGAGATAAGGAGTTGAGGCAGTTTTCAAGCGTGCGCTCATATATTACATTCCCACCATGCCCAGTAACACTTTAAGTGCTCTTATCTATTTCCATTATACTAACAGACCCATCTGGTTTAGGCAAAAGCAACATTTACAGTGTCTTTGTTTTTAGTAGAATCCCTTTGTTCACACATATTAGTAAAAATGTATATATATCAAAAACCAGTCAGGGAAGCAGAACTCAAAGTACTATCTCAGGCAAAGCTTACAGGCCTGGATCCTACATTGGCACTAATACTCCTAACATGGAGGAAATCTCTTTTCCCTTGGGGTGCAGTTACTCTTTGACATAACTTGTGTGGTCAAGGCACCATCATTAACATTAACACTGTATCTGTTCTAGGAGGACATGACAACCCTGCCAGTCCATGGTGAACACAGTCTGAGGCAGTCATGCTACAACAGTTTTTCATAGTAACATTTCATAGTCTCACCCAGAATTCATATGGTGTATGGGCAGATTCCCACATAGCCACACCCTGTTTTACAGGTAGGAAACTGAGGCACAGAAAAGCCAAGTAACTTTCCCAAGGTCACACAGGAAGGCTGGGGCGGAGCAGGGAATATCCCAAGTCCTAGGCAAGGGCCCTAACCACAGCACCATCCTTCCCCTCCAAGGCCAAGCTTTTCAAGGGCCACATCTGCAATAGCAATAATGCAGCTCAGTCTCAGACACTTGCTGGGATTCAGCCACTGTACTTTCCTGAAGACTGGGTGCAAATGCCTGAGATTCAACACTGGAGGACTTAGCAGGACATCTTTCTCTACAGCCTCTTTCTCATGGGATTATAAGTGTTCCCCTTCTGGAGTACTTCAAAACCCAGGGAAATTTGGGAGGTGGAATTTATGGGCACCAAGGAATAATGGTTCAGATTCTTGGAAAGATGAACAACCTACCTCTTTGAGAGATCCTTTCCAATATAGCAACCACTACCCACAGTATTCACACCCCATCTAACCAGCCTCCCCTTCACAACAAACCAACCAACCAGCACCTCCAAGCTGAGTGTTACCCTGAAGAGAGAAATGAGCCAGAGACGCCATGAAATCCAGCAAGGGCTTTACTATTGCTGCGGATTGTATTGGAGGCTATTATGACAGGCAGCTGTATAAAATGGATGGATGGACAGATATTTGGCCCTGGCAGGTTTGGGCAGCTGTAGGAGAGGGAAGGAGCTGGAAATCTGCCTCAAAGGAGCAGTGGAAGATTCCCTCTCACCAAGTGGTGTCCTGGGGCAGGAAGAGGGCATGGCTGGAGTAGGAAGGAAGGGCAGGGGCAGATTCTTGACTGGCACAGTAGTCCTTATGAGACCACCTGCAGCTAGGATTGCCAGGTGTCCAGTTTTAGACAGGAACGCCAAGTCGAAAAGGGGCCATGGAGGCTCTGGTCAGCACTGCTGACCGGGCCGTTACAAGAACCGCTGCGCCACTGACCGGACTAAGTCAGGCTCCCTGTCTGCCCAGGCTCCACGTGGTCCCTGGAAGCGGTGACATGTCCCTGCGGCACCTAGGTGCAGGGAGGCTCCAAGCACTACCCCGCCTCGAGCGCCAGCTCCGCATCTCCCATTGGCCAATGGGAGTTGTGGAACTGGCACCTGCTGGCATGGGCAGCGCACACCAGGGAGAGCTACATGGCCGCACCTCCGCCTAGGGGCCAGACCTGCCGGCCACTTTTGGGAGCGGTGTGGAGCCAGGGCAGGCAGGGAGCCTGCCTTAGCCCCGCTGTGCCACCAATCAGGAGCTGCCTGAGGTAAACACCACCTAGCCGGATCCCACCCACCCCCCCACACCCTAACCCCCTGCTCCAAACTCCCTCATGGAGCCTGCACCCCTCCTACACTACAACCCCCTGCTCCAGGCCTCTCTCACACCCAAACTCCCTCTCAGAGCCTGCACCCCAAACCTCCTCCCTCACCTGAACCCTCTGCCCCAGCCCTGAACCCCCTCCTGCACTCCAAACCCCTCAGCCCCAGCCCTGAGCCCCCTCCTGCATCGCAAACCCCTCATACCCAGCCCCACCCGAAGCCCACACCACCAGCAGGAGCCTTCGCCCCCTCCCGCACCCCAACCCCCTGCCCCAGCCCAGAGCCCCCTCCCGCATCCTGAACCCCTCATATCTGCCCCCCCCCCAGAGCCTGCACACCCAGCTGGAGCCCTCACCCTCTCCTGCACCCCAATCCCCTTCCCCAGCCCAGTGAAAGTGAATGAGGGTTGGGGAGAGTGAGCGAAGTAGGGAGGTGGGCTGGAGTGAGTGGGGGTGGGGCCTCAGAGAAGGGGCAGGGAAGGAGTGTTTGGTTTTGTGCATTTAGAAAGTTTGCAACCCTACTTGCAGCCAGCATAAAACACAGCAGCTCTTGGACTGCTCTTAGTTACACAGAGGGCTATTCTGGCCCTCAGCTGGCCTAGGCTCAGGGGAGCAGAGAAGTTGCTCAGGTGAGGATGTAGCCCAATAGCACCAATGACTAAAACTCCTGTGGAAGACTGGACTCACATCTGGCTCCCTCGTGGCTGGGTTTGGCACAGCAGCCCTTTCCTCTCTAGCTTCCCCTGCCAACAGCTTCTCTGGTCCCACCAGTGCTCTGCCTCATCTCATGACTCAGCGCTCCAGCTCGGTCACGTTTTAGTTCTGTTTCTTCTGGGGTAACAGGAAGCCCAGCAAATGAATGTCCAGTGTCCTGACATCTGGTCTTTGGCCCTCAACTCTGTATCCCTTGTTCCTCACGTCCTTCTCTCAGGGCTCCCAGTCAACCTTATCCCCTTCTCAGGGGTCTCCTGACACCTTCCCAGTGGCTGGTAGGGGACCCAGGCATCCCACAACACTAAGGGTTCCTGTCCGGGGTGCTGTAATCAGCAGCCCAGCTGAGCTCTGTCTGACTCCTTCCTGGACTTCTTCTTAACATAGCCCTTTGCCAGCCCTTCCCCCACCACCTCTCGAGGTTCCCACTTTCTTCTCTCAGGGCCAAGACTCATAGGGCAAGGCCTTCTCCTGGAACCCCCAACAGAATCCCACCCTAACAATACAGACATACCCTAATTCCCCCTCCTGGGTTCAACCTCTCATTCCTCGAGTCTCCCCTGCTTTGTTCCTCGGCTGAACGCCTCCCGGCCTCGCTCTCTCAGGAAGCCCAGATCCTGCCCTGATCAGGACTCACCATCAGAACTTGCTCCACCCCAGCAGCCGCTCTGTGTCTCCCCGAGCCTCTTTACTGAGGAGAGGCTCTTTGGGCCAACTCTCCTACCAGGCTGCCTCTTCACCCCTGCTGGTCTCACTTGCAAAGAGAGGGACAGCACAGCTCCTTCCCTTCCTCTCCTTATACTAGCTCCACCCTGTGACATTGCACTCCATATGATTTTATGAAAATATGCTAATGAGTGTGAATATAATGTAACTGGAATAAGTTTCATGCAAAAGGTCTCTTGTAAGGTATCATTACAAAGTTTATAATCTAGTTTATAATCTACTTAGTGTGGTCATCCTATTTGTATAAATGTATCATTTTTGTTTCTAAAACTAGAAATATGAAATATAACTCTGAAGTCCTATTGTAATTATGAAAAGTGTGGGCCATTAATGGAATCTTGATGGCTCCCATCAGCTAGGACAATTGGTCGTAAATGTCTCTGTTTACTTGCAAACCTTCCTGTGAGTCAGGCCAGGAAGAATGAAGGCTTGGGGTCTCACAGAACATGTGACCATGTCCCAGTGTACTGGAATCCATTTTAAACCTGGTGCTTTTCCATTTAGAAGGAGGGGTTGGGACCCAGAGGGACAAAAGATTACTGCCTTGTGCCAAAGCTATATAAGGGGGTGGAACAGAACAAGGAGGTTCCAGTCGTGAGAAATCCCCTGGTTACCACCTGAGTTGGAGCTAACAAGAACTGTACCAGGGGAAAGGATTGGGCCCAGACTAGGAAAGAGTCCAGTCTGTGAAAGAAGCTTATTGGAACATCTCTGAGGGTGAGATTTTATCTGTAGTCAGTTTCTTAATATATTAGGCTTAGACTTTGGTGTTTTGTTTAATTTTGCTTGGTAACTTACTTTGTTCTGTCTGTTATTACTTGGAACAACTTAAATCCTACTTTTTATACTTAATAAAATTACTTTTGCTTATTAATTAACCCAGAGTAAGTAATTAATACCTGGGGGAGCAAACAGCTGTGCATATCTCCCTATCAGTGTCATAGAGGGCAGACAATTTATGAATTTACCCATTTATAAGCTTTATACAGAGTAAAACAGATTCATTTGGGGTTTGGAGCCCACTGGGAGCTGGGTGTCTGGGTGCTGGAGACAGGAGCACTTCTTAAGCTGTTTTCAGTTAAGTCTGTGTTGGAGCAGACTGGCGTGTCTGCCTCAACAAGGCAGGGTTCTGGAGGCCCAAACTGGCAGAGAAAACCGGCTCAGACGTAGTCTCAGCACATCAGGTGACAGTCCCAAGGGGGTTTCTGTGATCGAATCTGTCACACACCCACAGCTGGGACTCCTCTGTAATTGGGCCTGGTGCGCCCGCAAGGTACAACTGAGCTCTCAAGCTCCGGTTAACTCTTTCAGAGCTAAGATGGGGAATACATCCCATCACACGTCCCTGTGGGGACCAGGTCATGGGCAATCAGGCCTAATGGTTGGAATCAGAAGCCTGGAACCAGAGCCAGCTGCCAAGCCAAAGGGAAGAGCCAAAGGTAAAACCCCAGCACCAGGGGTAGGGCATAGGAGCAGAGACCTGGAGTGAGGCAGGAACCAGGGACCGGCAGGAGCCTGGGATAAGGAGGACAGGAATAGGCAGGCATCAGGCAAGTGGGTACAGTCCTTACATAGTAGAAGCCAGCAAGGGATTAACTGCTCAGACAATGCCCTGTGCCTTTTTGCAGTTTAAGTAGTGCATCCCAGCCAATCAGTGGGGCTGGACGTCTCCCCCAGTCAGGAGCTGTGTGGACAGGGCCCTTTGTGAGCTGGAGCATCACTGGACCCCTTCTCCAGTGACTCTGAGATACTGGGTGATGGTCACATTCTGAGCACTCCTTAGAACCAAAGGGGCTGGGTTTGGGGCCTGTAGCCATGGCTAATAGTCCACAATGTATTGCTGGTCTACTGGAACATGCATGCAGCAAATGGGCAAAGCAGAGCTTCAATCGCTGCAGAGATTTAACCTCCTATGTGGCCATGATATCATTTACAGATTAAAAATAATCCTACAGTGACAGTCATTTCTGACATTTCCCCTTTCGCGGGGAAAGAGAAACCCACCTGAGACAGCATCAGTGAAAAGAGGCTAAGAGCCGCCTGTCCCCAGAACCAGAGGAGACTTACAACTGTCTGTGTGCAAAACCCAGAGCTCCGAGTGCAGCGCAGAGCCTTGGACTCTGGCACACAGCCCTGGCTTTTACAAGCATCAGCTGTGATGGAGGTGCAGTAGGGTAAGAAAGGGTCTCATAAACATTCCTGGAACTAGTAAGTGTGAGAGTCCTGTCCTAAGTGGGAGGGGGATAACATCATGAAAGGGCTCTGCAGGCAGAGAATTTAGTGACAGATGGGACTCAGAAAGTGGGCGAGGTCTGAGAAGCTTCAGATTAGCCGGCTGGCTGCCCAACCCATCCCTGATCCCTGTGCCAATGCAGGGCCTGAGAACAGGCTATTGGAACTTACTGGGTTCATGGGTTACCAGAACAAGACACAGAACAGTCAGGGACCAAAGCCAAATGAAACAGAAATAATCCACCAACTGCTGGACAAAGTAAATTGTGAGACCAAAGCCCCTTGCTGCTGGGCTCGGAGCATTTCACCCTTGGAACTATCAGCAAAACCAGTTCAGCTGATCTCTGCTGATTTCATGATGTACAAAGCAAGCGGTGTCCCCCAGATAGCCAGATCCCCTTTCGTCAACTCCTGTCATTTGCTCGGATCCTTGGTAAGCCATGGTGAAGTTGAGGTTATTGTAAAGAAGGCCACGTCTAGGACAGAGTACATTGTTTTGTGGGTTTAAGGTAATAAAGTAATATTCTCTCTGCTATATAAAACTTCAGAACCATAAATTCGGAATGACGAAGGTTAACTCACTTAAGAAACAAAGTCTGAGTTTTATTATCAATTTAAAGGGCTTTGCATTTCCAGTTGAGGTTTGAAACAGCTGACATTACAAGAACACGTGCAGATGTCTCGCAGTCAGCTATGGCAGCCAGGTTTCTTCTGCTGTTCCTCCTAACGCCTCTCCAGCACACAGGCCCTGATTCAAGAATGGCAATCCTGTGCTGCATGTGCTTGCGTCCCACTGAAGTCAAGGTGTAGCTGTAGGATGGGCTCTCCCTCCCCTGCACTCACTGTCTATATAGGAAGGTAGCAGCACAAGTGAAGAGCAATCTACGCAGGGCAGCTACTCCCCGTGCTGAGACCCCGTCACAGTGGTGGATGGATGTGTGGATATAGATCCAAATTCCCTATAGTTTGGGGGTGTTTGGCTCCAGGGTTTAGTTCTGGCCCCTCTCTACTGGTTCCATCGTCATTCTTAGTCATTCACTGCCTGATTGACTAGTTACGGGACAGAGCATTATGACTGCTCCAGTTGTCACTAATTGTCCCCTGTAGGCCTTGATGCACAGCCGTAGGCACTAATTCAAGGTCTGCAGGTTGATCAAAGGGTGGCAGCTCTGTTCTCCTTTGCTGCTGCAATTTGCTTCTTTTGGGATGTTGGGCTATCCAATGTGGCCTGGGTTCTTTGCCATGTTGAGCACTGCAGGTGTACCAGATCTGCTTACATGGGGTTTAAATAACACAAAACTACTTCAGACAGGTGGACATGGGCATCAGGTATAATAGGCTAGTGTAGCTAAGCATCCCCTGGCGCAGCCCCCCTGCTGCCGGACGCCTGGGCCATGGTAGCCATGCCTGCGCTCCACCTCTTCCCCTCCCTGCTTCGCCCCTTCCCCGAGGCCCCACCGCCTGCCGCTGCCTGGTGAATCCCTCCTCGGTCCTCTCCTCCACTGCACCCCCCTCCCTGCAAGACTCCCCCCCATCTCCCACCTCTCTTCCCAAACTAACCTACAGTGTTGGCTTTTAGCATCTCAGCAAGTAGCAAAGTTCAGGGTCTCATACACACGTTCAGTTCTTGTGCAAGACAGGACAAAACATTTCTGAACCATGTTTAGAACCTTAGATTAGAAACATAGTAAAAGCACATGCAAAACCCCACATTAATGTAATTTGTACATCTGAATTCACAGTATTATTATTAATTATTATTATTATTATAGCATTATTTGAAGCCTCGTCGTGATCCCATTGTAATCAATGGGAGTTTTGGTTTTGGCTACAATGAAAAGTACCGAAGTGAAAGTACGTAAAACCATGGGATCCAGGGTGTTTGTGACCGCCCCCCACCAGACAAACCTGCATCTCCAACGATTTGCACAACCCAGAGGTTGCTGCGGGGTCTCTTTTGCAGTGTGGACATACCCTTAATCTCTGTCTCAGTTCCCATCTGTATAATGACCTCATAGGGTGTAGGAGGACCAATACATTAAAGATTGTAAAGTGCTCAGATACTCCAGTGATGGGGGCACATACATGCCATAGATCGGAAAGGAAAGAATATGTTTATAAACCCCTTTTCCTCTCCCCATTAATAAAATCTGCTTCTGGGGTGAGAGCAAGCGTGAAGATTTGAGCCAGTGGTTATTCTTTTAGCCTCTTTTATATGTAATCCTTCTGCCAGATGGAGCCAGCAGCAATGTTACCAGATTTGCCCGTTACTTTGGGGTACGCTTATTTATTAGGGTTACTTTTCTGGTGGTGGTGGGGGGTGTTCTGTAATTCTATTAATGTACTGCTTGTGTCACTTGTGTTTTTACATGGAGCTCTACTCCTCCCATCTGCAAGTTCCCTCCCACTGGAGCTATCCTGCAGGACCTAGGTTCCCTAGGGCTGGGTTCCTCCAGCCCCAGAACCAGATGAACACACGCACAAAACACACACATACATTAACAGAGCAAGTCTGAGCAGACTGGGTCAATCAGCACTTTTAAGCTGTCATCCTTATATGTCCCTGGACTCAGTGGGCTGGGGCAAGCAGCACTTTCAAGCTGCAACCCTTATATGCTGCAAGTACCGCACCAGAATAGAGTAAGCCTGAGCAGGCTGGGTCGAACAGCACTTCCAGGCTGCCACCCTTATATGCCCCTGTACTCAGCGGACTAGGTAAAGCAGCACTTTCAAGTTGCCACCCTTATATGCCCCTGGACTCAGTAGTCTGAGTCGAGCAGCACTTTTAAGCTGCCACCCTTGTATGTCACAGGTTCAGCACATCCCTATCCCCACTTTCACATCACAATTGTACTGGTAGTAACCCACTTGATGAGCAAACCCCACAGTATTTTTGGGCGCTACAGGGATCTTTAACTTAAGTAAAAGAAGAGTTGCTGCGGAGTAAATGGGGAAGCTAAAAAACACAAAAGAGTAAAGTTCAGAGAAAGAAGCAACCAGCTTAACCATAAAAGTTTATTGAATAATAATGATAACTACACAAGAAGAGCTAAACCAACATAATAGTTACATTATTAAAGGTTAGTACCTGAGGTAGAAAAGAAAAGAGAGAGAGAGAGCTTTTACCCACTCCATGAGGCTTGAACTGGTCGGGATTCCCAGGTGATGGTGGTAGCTCAGGGTCCTGAGTGCTGGAGACAGGCAAAGCTCCCAGCATGATCAGTCAGGAGAAGATGGAGTCCCAGTGGAACTGATGCATAGTTTGGATCCAAGCATCAGAACACTTACTTGAACATAGGTAGGGGTTTTTGTAGATAAACAACAATGGTTCAAGGGAGAACAGTAGATTTGTTTATGGGTAAACTGATGACTCAAGGGTTTTCTTTAGGCTAGACAATAGGAGCTGATCACTCTTGGCTATGGGTGGTGTTTTCTTCCAGGGAGCTCACAATGCAATTAGGCTGCTTCAGTATTTTGGATATCAATCAAGGGTTCATTACTAGAATTGATCTGATAACTGCTGAGCTGGGTGTGTGCAGGCGTAGGTTCATTAACATCTGGAGCAGAGATCCCCCATCATGCAGTGCTTTCCTGCTTTTCTGGTCCCAGAGTTCCGTGCGGTTCTCTGTTCTCCATTCTGTATGCTAATGGAGATACCTACCTGTCCCATTTTTCATGCAGATGAGTCTAGGGCAGGGGTAGGCAACCTATGGCACGCATGCCGAAGGCGGCACGCGAGCTAATTTTCAGTGGCACTCACACTGCCCGGGTCCTGGCCACCGGTCCAGGGGGCTCTGCATTTTAAATTTAATTTTAAATGAAGCTTCTTAAACATTTTAAAAACCTTATTTACTTTACATTCAACAATAGTTTCATTATATATTATGGACTTATAGAAAGAGACCTTCTAAAAACGTTAAAATGTATTACTGGCACATGAAACCTTAAATTAGAGTTAATAAATGAAGACTCGGCACACCACTTCTGAAAGGTTGCCAACCCCTGGTCTAGGGGAATTGCCTTTGTTCTTGTCACCAGGGGTTTAGGTGTGTCTCCTAACACCCTTCACTGCTCTCTGCAAGTCTTTTCTCTGATCGGTTTTGGTTCAAGCAGATGTTGGTGTGGGGTGTTTTTCATGAGTCAAACAGGCTGGATACTGCGCCCTGGTTCCCCAAGAACACAGAGCTGACTGGTATCAGCAACCAGGGCTGGGTTCAATATCTAGGCATTCCTTTCCATTGATACTACACAGAACTGGCTCGAGCCCCCACCAGTAACCTATGAAATTTACACACCACCCTGGGTGACTCGGAGAGGCAATAGTTCCCCAGTCGCAAGCACAGAGTCTGAGTGTAGAAAAAAAGCTTTTAATAAAAGGAGGGAAGTAACTCAGCGTTATTTTGGGAAAACACCGCAAACAGGGTTCATAAACAAATCATGAGTAAAAGACCCACTGCCAAGTAGGTTGGGCAGTGCCCTTTTCCTCTCAGGTTCTTAAGTCCAGCAATCCAAAGCTCCCTTTCATGCGCCCGACCCTTCTCTTACTCCACTCACAGTTGCTGTCCTTGGTCAGTGCAGACCCAGAGTTCAGAGGTGCATCTGCAGAGTTCACCTCCCCCCCGCCAGGTAAGGTAAAGAGGTACCTTACTTGCTCTGCTGCTCAGGAACTTGCTCACTGCCCCTCTTTGCTGGCAACCCTGCTGGCCACTCACACCGGTTGCCTGCTCACAGCTCTCGCTGCGCCTCTCCCCCGCCAACTTCTCACCATTCTTGCCCTGCTTCTCCACCAGCTGCCCTGCTGGCTGCTCATCATGCCTCTCTGTTGTCCCAGCCACTCATTCACCATGCTGCCACCTGCCTCTCTGCTGTGACCGCTGCACATCAATCTCTTAGTAAATTTCAGCTCTTTGCAGGCTGGGCAGAAACACTGTCCCATCTCAAGTGATTTCAGATCTCAGTGATTTTTAGCTCTTAGCAGATAGGGTGGAAACATACTTCTACCACAGTTGATTTCAGCTCTGATTGGGTATTTAACATAATAAAGAGGCTCCTAATGAAGCCTATTTAGCTTTATTCTTTGAAAGTCTCAAGAGAACCTTTGCAGGCATACAGCCTCCTAGCTGGGGGAACTAGTTTTTCTATCTCCACACACACTTTCACAGAGCACTGACAGCCAAGCCCCTGCTTAATGAGGTTCTTTCAACTGAGGGTAGCCCCCCTCATTTGGGACAGGTTAAGCACAGTCCTGCTTTCCTGTATTCCTACAATAATTACAACATTGGTAACTGTAAAAGGGTTTGCGCCGGGGCTCGACCCTTCAGGACAGGAGGGGAGCCACACCGACTCCCTACTGCACGAATTAAACAGTCCGTTAGCTCAGGACTCAGCCCCTCTGGTCCAGGGGGCTGAGGAAACCACAGTCCAGAGCCCAGGCCCTCTGGAACAGGGGCTGGGCAGGCAGGCAGTCACTAAGCTCAGGCCCTTGGATGCAGGGCTGAGCACAAACAGTCAATAAGCCCGGGCCCTTTATAACTGGGGCTGGGCGAACGAGTCTATAAGCTCAGGTCCTCTGGAGCAGGGGCTGAGCACAAGTAGGCTATTAGCTCTGGCCTTGGGTCAGGGCTGAGCACCAACAGTCAATCTAGCTCAGGCCCTCGGTAGCAGGGGCTGAGCACAAGCAGTCAATAAGCTCTGGCCCTTGGAGGCAGGGCGGAGCACAGATAGTCAATTTAGCTCAGGCCCTCTGGAGCAGGGGCTGAGCACAGATAGTCAATTTAGCTCAGGCCCTCTGGAGCAGGGGCTGAGCACAGATAGTCAATTTAGCTCAGGCCCTCTGGAGCAGGGGCTGAGCACACACAGTCTATAAGCTCTGGCCCTTGGAGGCAGGGCGGAGCACAAATAGTTAATTTAGCTCAGGTCCTCTGGAGCAGGGGCTGAGCACAAGCAGTCAATAAGCTCAGGCCCTCTGTAGCAGGGGCTGAGCAGACCAGTAGTCCCTTAGCTCTGGCCCTGGGTCAGGGCGGAGCACCAATAGTTAGTTTAGCTCAGGCCCTCTGCAGCAGGGGCTGAGCACAAGCAGTCAATAAGCTCAGGCCTCTGTAGCCGGGGCTGAGCACACAGGCAGTTTAGGAGCTCGGGCCCTGTGTCAGGGCGGAGCACAATAGTTAATTTAGCTCAGGCCCTCTGCAGCAGGGGCTGAGCACAAGCAGTCAATAAGCTCAGGCCTCTGTAGCAGGGGCTGAGCACACAGGCAGTTTAGGAGCTCTGGCCCTGGGTCAGGGCGGAGCACAAGCAGGCAATTGGCCTAGGCAGGTAAGGGGCTCAGGTTCCTACCTGCGTTGGGTGAGGGGGAAGCCTGCCACCCGTGTGTAGGGGTGGCAGGGGGGGACACAGGCCCACCCACTCCACTGTGTCCCAGCCCGGGGCCCTAGCAGCGATTAGTGTCGCTGCCGGTCAGTGGGGTATCCTGACCGAAACACACTGCCATGGGCTCATAGGCCTCTGTAGCCTGACTGGGGTCGGCTACCCCCGGGCTACTTCCATTATCCCCCTCAGGGCCTACCTCGTCTGTGGCACCGGCTGCGGTCCAGTCCATCAGTGGGGACTCCTCTCGGCCGGGGCTTGGCGGCAGGTCTGGTAGCTCTGTAGGGAAATCCGGCCACTGATCCTCGGGCGGTTCCTCCGGATAACAACAGGGCGGGAAGGATTCTGGCGGGGCCTCCCCTTCAGGGTTGCTGTGGGGGAGTTCCACGGGCGCCTCCCAGCGACGGGAGCGGACGGGCTCCGGCGGCTCCTCTTCGTAATGAGCTCGGGGCAGCTCCGGCCAGCTAGGGCATCCACCTCGGGCTTCCGAGGTATCCTGGCGGGGAGCTCCCGACCGCACGTCTGCTCCCTGCGGTGGCCGGCGCCTGACTGAGCTCTGGCTGCTGGCCTTTATACTTCCTGTCCCGCCCCTTGACTTCCGGGGGGCGGGGACAGGTGGCGGTGGCTCCGCCCACTTGGGTGTTTGCGCCGGGGCTCCCTCTTCAGGACAGGAGGGGAGCCACACCGACTCACTACAGTAACCATATTTCACTACTACTGCATTCAGTACTAAGGTCATTTGTACCCAACACCAGCTACAGTTGATCCTTTGACACAGCTATAAATGATGAATATGTAAACAAAGCAGGAGCAAACTGTATTTACATAAACACACCCATAGTCTCTTCCCCTCCCAGCTAGCTGTCAGGGAAGCATTCATTCAGACCCTGCTTACATATATGGTTGAAAATAGATACTTAGGATCTGATCCTGCAACTCTGTCTCCAGTTAAGATAAGGCCCCTGGGATGCAAGCGCACCATTCGATCACATCTGCTGGCAGTGCTATCAAAAGAATAACTGGCACCTCGTCCCTTGGTAAATATTGTGGTGATAACGACAATGAATTGTGGCTGTTATTTCACCTGATCGCCAGGTGTTTGTGACACGCTCACTTCTACACACATACCAGATATTTTCATTGTCTATGCTCGAGCTCTGTGGCTCCATGTGCCAGCCAATTATCCAGATGTCATTAGGGACAGAGAAGCCACCATTTCTCCACATACACACCTCCGAGAGCATGAAATGACAACACTTCCATGAGAATACCCCAGGGCAGAGTGGTGACAAAAACTGTGTAACCCTTCTGCCAGGTGGAGCCGGCAGCAACCAGGGCCAGGTTTCAAGATCTAGGGTTCCTTTTCAGCAATACAAGACAGAACCGGCTTGAGCCCCCACCCAGTAATCTGGGACAATTACACACCACCCCCTGGGTGCCTTGGAGAGGCAATACTTCCCCTCTCACAAGCAGAGTCTGACCCTGGTCTACACTACGAGTTTAGGTCGACTTTAGCCGCGTTAAATCGAATTAAGCCTGGACACGTTCACACGACGAAGCCCTTTCTTTCGACTTAAAGGGCCCTTTAAACCGGTTTCTTTACTCCACCTCCGACGAGGGGATTAGCGATAAAATCGGCCTTAGGGGGTCGGAATTGGGGTAGTGTGGACGGAATTCAACGTTATTGGCCTCCGGGAGATATCCCACAGTGCTTCATTGTGACTGCTCTGGACAGCACTCTCAACTCAGATGCACTGGCCAGGTAGACAGGAAAAGCCCCGCGAACGTTTGAATTTCATTTCCTGTTTGCTCAGCATGGAGAGCACAGGTGACCACGCAGAGCTCATCAGCACAGGTAACCGTGATGGAGTCCCAGGATCGCAAAAGAGCTCCAGCATGGACAGAACGGGAGGTACGGGATCTGCTCGCCATATGGGGAGATGAATCAGTGCTGGCTGAACTCCGAAGCAGTAAACGAAATGGCAAAATATTAGAAAAGGTCTCCAAGGCCATGAAGGACAGAGGCCATAACAGGGACGCACAGCAGTGCTGCGTGAAAATTAAGGAGCTAAGGCAAGCCTACCACAAAGCCAGAGAAGCAAACGGAAGGTCCGGGGCTGAGCCGCAAACATGCCGCTTCTACACGGAGCTGCATGCCATTCTAGGGGGTGCAGCCACCACTACCCCAACCGTGTGCTATGACTCCCTCACTGGAGAAACACACAGGGAAGAGGGTTCGGAAGAGGAGGATGGAGAAAATGTAGATAGCTCACAGCCGCAAGGAAGCGGAGAAACCGGTTTCCCCAACAGCCAGGATATGTTTGTCACCCTGGACCTGGAACCAGTAACCCCCGAACTCACCGAAGACCCTGAGGGCACACAGGGGACCTCTGGTGAGTGTACCTTTGTGAATATTACACATGGTTTAAAAGCAAGCGTGTTTAATGATTAATGATTAATTTGCCCTGGCAATCGCGGCCAGTACAGCTACTGGAAAAGTCTGTTAACGTGTATGGGGATGGAGCGGAAATCCTCCAGGGACATCTCCAGAAAGCTCTCCTTCATGTACTCCCAAAGCCTTTGCAAAAGGTTTCTGGGGAGGGCTGCCTTATCCCGTCCGCCATGGTAGGACACTTTACCACACCAGGCCAGTAGCACGTAGTCTGGAATCATTGCATAACAAAGCATGGCAGCGTATGGTCCCGGTGTTTGCTGGCATGCAGACAACATGCATTCCTTATCGCTCTTTGTTATCCTCAGGAGAGTGATATCATTCACGGTCACCTGGTTGAAATGGGGCAATTTTATTAAGGGGAAGGGACATTCAGAGGTGCCCGTTCCTGCTCTGCTGAACAGAAATATTCCCTGCTGTTAGCCACGCGGTGGGGGGGAGGGGTGAAGTGATCATCCCAGAATCGCGGGATGAACAGAGCAAGTTGCGGGCTGAAGATGATAGGTGGCGTCAGCTTGCACACAGAAGGCAAGAGTCGATGCTCCGGCTGCTGGAGCATCAAACTGATATGCGCCAGTGTATGGTTGAGCTGCAGGAAAGGCAGCAGGAGCAGAGACCGCCGCTACAGCCCCTGTGTAACCAACAGCCCTCCTCCCCAAGTTCCATAGCCTCCTCACCCAGACGCCCAAGAACACGGTGGGGGGGACTCCGGCCACTCAGTCACTCCACCCCAGATGATTGCCCTAGCATCAGAAGGCTGGCCTTCAATAAGAGTTAAAGTTTTAAACTGCAGTGTGTCCTTTTCCTTCCCTCCTCCCCCACCCATCCCGGGCTACCTTGGCAATTATCCCCCTAGTTGTGTGATGAATTAATAAAGAATGCATGAATGTGAAGTAACAATGACTTTATTGCCTCTGCAAGTGGTGCTCGAAGGGGGGAGGGTAGGGGAGGGTGGGGTGGTTGGTTTACAGGGAAGTAGAGTTAACCCGGTGGGGGGGGGCGGAGGGTTCATCAAGGAGAAACAAACAGAAGTTTCACACCGTAGCCTGGCCAGTCACAAAACTCGTTTTCAAAGCTTCTCTGATGCGCACCGCGCCCTGCTGTGCTCCTCTAACCGCCCTGGTGTCTGGGTGCGCGTAATCAGCGGCCAGGCAATTTGCCTCAACCTCCCACCCCGCCATAAATGTCTCCCCCTTACTCTCACAGATATTGTGGAGCGCACAGCAAGCAGCAATAACAATGGGGATATTCTTTTCGCTAAGGTCTGAGCGAGTCAGTAAGCTGCGCCAGCGCGCTTTTAAACGTCCAAATGCACATTCCACCACCATTCGGCACTTGCTCAGCCTGTAGTTGAACAGGTCCTGACTCCTGTCCAGGCTGCCAGTGTACGGCTTCATGAGCCATGGCATTAAGGGGTAGGCTGGGTCCCCAAGGATCACGATAGGCATTTCAACATCCCCAACGGTTATTTTCTGGTCCGGGAAGAAAGTCCCTTCCTCCAGCTTTCGAAACAGAGCAGAGTGCCTGAAGACGCGAGCATCATGTACCTTTCCCGGCCATCCCACGTTGATGTTGGTGAAACGTCCCTTGTGATCCACCAGGGCTTGCAGCAGCATTGAAAAGTACCCCTTGCGGTTTATGTACTCGGTGGCTTGGTGCTCCGGTGCCAAGATAGGGATATGGGTTCCATCTATTGCCCCACCACAGTTTGGGAATCCCATTGCAGCAAAGCCATCCACTATGGCCTGCACGTTTCCCAGAGTCACTACCCTTGATATCACCAGGTCTTTCATTGCCCTGGCAACTTGGATCACAGCAGCCCCCACAGTAGATTTGCCCACTCCAAATTGATTCCCGACTGACCGGTAGCTGTCTGGCGTTGCAAGCTTCCACAGGGCTATCGCCACTCGCTTCTCAACTGTGAGGGCTGCTCTCATCCTGGTATTCTGGTGCTTCAGGGCAGGGGAAAGCAAGTCACAATGTTCCATGAAAGTGCCCTTACGCATGCGAAAGTTTCGCAGCCACTGGGAATCGTCCCACACACGATGCGGTCCCACCAGTCTGTGCTTGTTTCCCGGGCCCAGAATCGGCGTTCCACGGCATGAACCTGCCCCAGGAACACCATGATTTCCACATTGCTGGGGCCTGTGCCTTGTGAGAGGTCTATGTCCATGTCAATTTCCTCATCACTCTCATCGCCACGCTGCAATCGCCTCCTCGGCTGGTCCTGGTTTTGCTTTGGCATGTCCTGGCTCTGCATATACTCCAGGACAATGCGCGTGCTGTTCATAGTGCTCATAATTGCCACGGTGATCTGAGCGGGCTCCATGATCCCAGTGCTAGCTATGGCGTCTGGTCTGAAAAAAGGCGCGAAACTAGTATCTGACGGACCAGGGGAGGGAGGAAGGGAGGGGCGAGTGACGACATGGCGTACAGGTACAGGGAATTAAAATCAACAAAGGTGGCTGTGCATCAGGGAGAAACACAAACAACTGTCACACAGAATGGCCCCCCCCAAAGATTGAACTCAAAAGCCTGGGTTTAGCAGGCCGTTGATTTGACGGAGGGAGGGGGAAGCAAATGAATACAGAACAAATCTATTTTTTACATCTTAAGATGACGGTGCAGCATGACTGATAGCTCTCGGCATCTTCTGGGTGCTTGGCAGCAAATACTGGGCGCTTGGCAGTTATAGCCACATTTTTCCTGTATGATGACAATGGCCTTCAGGCTTATTGCACGATCTGCTGCTCAGGGAAGACTCTGCTAATGTGCGATGGGCGCTTGGCAGAAAATGGCATACTATGACTGATAGCCATCATCATCATTGTGAAGGCAGCAGAATATGACTGGGGGGATGGGGGACTGGGGGACATACGGAGTTCCCGCCACTGCTGTACAACAATGACGGTTACCAGTCGTAATAAACCATCTACTGCCAAAAGGCAAAAGGCAAGGGCTGGTGCAATGCAGCCCTACGGCTGCCAGCACCCAGATCGCCGATGAAGGCTACCACTCATGCTGCACCGTCTACCACCAAAAGGCAGTTAGCTGCTGCTGCTGTGTAGCAATGCAGTCCCACGTCTGCCGGCACCCAGATGACATATGGTGACGGTGAGCTGAGCTGAGCGGGCTCCATGCTTGCCGTGGTATGTTGTCTGCACAGGTAACCCAGGTAAAAAGGCGCGAATCGATTGTCTGCCGTTGCTCTGACGGAGGGGGAGGGGCCTGACGACATGTACCCAGAACCCCCCGCGACACTGTTTTGCATCATTCGGGCATTGGGATCTCAACCCAGAATTCCAATGGGCGGCGGAGACTGCGGGAACTCTGGGATAGCTACCCATAGTGCAATGCTCCGGAAGTCGACGCTAGCCTCGGTACTGTGGACGCGGTCCGCCGACTAGAGCACTTAGAGCATTTTATGTGGGGACACACACAATCGGCTGTATACAACCGATTTCTATAAAACCGGCTTCTATTAATTCGACCTAATTTCATAGTGTAGACATACCCTGAGTGTAGAGGAGAAACTTTTAATGGGAGGAGGGAAGTCACTCGACATTAATTAGGGAAAATACCACAAGCAGGATTCATAAACATAAAACTGTGAGCAGGACGCCCACCCCAGAGTGCGTGGGGCAGAGTCTTCTGCCTAGGGTGACCAGATCACCCAAGTCAAATATCGGGATGCGGGGGGGGGGGGGGGGCGTGGCGGGAGGGGGCGAAGCAAAAAAAAAAAAAAACCCTTCCTCCACAAGCGCTGGAGGGAGGCCCCGGGAGATGCAGGGGAAGCACGGGGCCAGGGTGAGTGAGAGTCCGGCCTGGCCCCAAGCAGGGAGGACTCTGTCGGGCGGTAGGGAGAGTAGGGTGGCAGCCCACGGGGCCAGGTGGCAGCTGTTCTCCCCACCCCCGGGCAGCGGGACTCGGGAGCAGCCGCTGCTGCAGCTCCCACTGCCACGGGGACAGGGCCGGCTCTAGGTTTTTTGCCGCCCCAAGCAAAAAAAATTTTGGCTGCCCCCCCCCCCAGCCCACCAGTGCCCCCCCCACCCGCACCCCCTGCCGCCCCAGCACCGGGCTCTCTCTTCCCCCCCCTGCACCCTTTGCCACCCCAGCACTGCGCTCCCCCCCAAACGTGGGATCCGCTACCAGCACACGGCGGCCAAGCCCTGGCCCAGCCGTGACTCTGTCCCCATACGCGTGGAGCTGCTGGGCGGCGCGGAGTGGGAGTACTTCCAGGTGGCAGTGCGGCTGCAGGGCGGCGCGGAGAACATGGCCCCCTCCCTGGGCTTCGCGGCGCTGCTGGTGGCCAAGGTGGATCAGTTTGTGCTCACCGCCCTCACCCCTGACATGCTGGCAGCCGAGGACCTGGAGAGCCCCCCGGACCTGCTGCTCTTCAGCCTCACCGCGCCCTGGCCCAGCCCGGCGGGCGGGAAGGCGAGGATCTCCGGCTGCGGGGCTACCTGCTCAGCACCGACGAGCCCAGCCGGCCGCTCACCTCTTCACACACCCCGGGAGCTCCTCTCGCTGCCGCCGCAGCCCGGGCTTGGCTCCAGGGGACGCCACTTCCCTCCCTCCCTGGCTCCTCACACACTCTGGGCAGGGCTGCCCAGAGAATTCAGGGGGCCTGGGGCAAAGCAATTTCGGGGGCCCCTTCCATAAAAAAAAGTTGCAATACTATAGTAACATGTATTTGGAAATGTAAAAAATAACTAGTGAAATAGATTCAAAAATTAATTTGTAATAATTTGAAAATACACTAAATACATTATTTAAAAACATTAAATGCTTTAATGGTATGTATACATTTGCAATTACATAATGGGCTGTTGCTGGGTGATGGTTGGTGCCAATGGGCTGTCGCTGCCTGGGGGTGGTGCTGCTGTTGCCCAGGGCTGGGTGGGGAGCTGGGCTCTGGGTTGGCGGGTACCCGGCTCACAGGGGCTGGGCTCAGGGCTGTGGGGAGATGGGGTCGGGGGGTGGGGGTCAGGGCTGTGGGGGGATGGAGTTGGGGGGTGTCCGGCTCAGAGGGGCTGGGCTCGGAGCTGGGGGTCATGGCTGTGGGGGATGGGGTCGGGGGTGCCCGGCTCAGAGGGGCTGGGCTCGGAGCTGGGGGTCAGGGTTGTGGGGGATGGGGTCGGGGGTGCCCTGGCCCCTTACCCCTCTCCCAAACATCGCTGCAGCCGCCTGGTGTCTCCAGCGGGGCCTGAGTTCCCGCCGCTGGGCCGCAGCTTGCAGCCCCGCCCCCTTACCGGCTGAGATGCCGGGGGATGGGGGAAGACGGAGGCGGGGGGAGCCTTGGACATACCCGGGGCCTGGGGCAAATTGCCCCACTTGCCCCCCCCCCCCGGGTGGCCCTGACTCTGGGAGCCCCTCTCGCCTCCACCGCAGCCCGGGCTCGGCTCCAGGGGGCGCCGCTTCTCTCCCTCTGCGCTCCTCACACACTCCGCGAGCCCCTCTCACGGCCGCTGCAGCCCGGGCTGCAGCGGTGGCTAGAGGGGCTCCCGGAGTGTGTGAGGAGCGGCGGGGGGGAAGGGAAGGGAAGACTCGGCGTGGCAGCGGCAGCAGGACCCCATCTCCCTCCCTGCATCCCGGGCGCCGCTTCCCTTCCCCCCCCCCCCCGCTCCTCACACACTCCGGGAGCCCCTCTAGCCACCGCCGCAGCCCGGGCTGCAGCAGCCGCGAGAGGGGCTCGGGGGGGGGGGGGGGGGAGGGAAGGGAAGCGGCGCCCGGGATGCAGGGAGGGAGACGGGGTCCTGCTGCCGCTGCCGCGCCGAGTCTCCCCAGGGCAGCGCTGTACAGGGCGCCGCCGGGCTGGGCAGGGGGCGTGGATCCCAGCTCGCGCTGGCAGGGCGAGTGGCTGGGCCAGGGCCGGCTCCCGGCAATGCCGCCCCAAGCAAAAAAATAAAAAATAAAAATAAAAAAGGGGGGCCAGAGTGCCGCCTCTTAGAAAGTGCCGCCCCAACCACGTGCTTGGAGGGCTGGTGCCTAGAGCCGGCCCTGCGCGGGGGGAGGAAGCGGCCGATGGCCAAGCTCGGCGGCTGCGGCTCTGGCGCCCGGGCCCGAACCCCCCGAGCCTGGGCCTGTTGCGGGGACCAAGCAGCATGCATGCTGCGCGTGCCCAGCCCCTGGCCAGTCGCAATATGGGCTGGCTGCCCAGCTGGTGCTATCCCGCGGCAGCCCCGGAGTGGGGGCAGCAGGCCCCAGCCCCCCCATCCCGCTCGGGTCCCGCAGGGGAACGAACGGGGCTGGGCTGCCCAGGTGGGGAGAACAGCCCCCGCCTGGCCCCGCGGGCCGCCCCCCTACTCTCCCTACCACCCGACTGCTCGGGGCCAGGCCGGACTCTCACTCACCCCAGCCCCGCACTTCCCCGGCGTCTCCGGGGCCTCCCTCCAGCGCTTGTGGAGGGAGGAGGAATGGTGAGCCTGGGGAAGAGGCGGGGATTCGGGGAGGGAGCCAATGTGGGGAGGAGGGGGCGGAGTCAGGGCGGGGGAGGGGTGCGAGCACTTCCGGGCTCCGGAGCATTTCCTTGTTTGTCCAGTGTCGGGACATCTGGACAAACAAGGAAATATCGGGACAGTCCCGATAAAATCGGGACGTCTGGTCACCCTACTTCTGCCTCATGTTCTTGAGTTCTACAGCCAAAAGTTCTTTTCTGTGCCCCCCTCTGCTCCCTCATCCATGGGCAGCAGGTATAATAGGCCAGGGAAGGCTTAGCCTTCCCTGGCATGGCCGCCCACCTGCTGCCATACACCTGGGCTGCAGTGGCCCCGCCCCATCCCTTCCCCAAAGCCCCCATCACCTGCTGCTGCTTCTGCTGTCTGCTTGCCATATCTCCTTCACTCCACCCCCACCCCCCCCAGTGTTTCCCGTTGCTTGCAAAGTCCCTCCTCCTTGGGGATGGAGGAGTGAGGAGAGATGTGGAGAGTCAGTGGCAGGCATGGGAGTGAGGTGGCTCGTCTGGGGGGTCCAGCACTTGAGGGGCAGGCCTGGTGCTCAGGGGGGCATGGTGGCAGCTGAGCCCAGCGCTGGGGCCAGCCTGGCGCTCAGGGGAAGCGGTAGGGGGGTCAGTGTGTAGGGATATTGAAGGTACTAACAGTGATTCCCCCAAGTGACAGTGACCCCCTCATAATTTGTCCCCCACACTTTAAAATCCAACAGTTTCACCAAGTACAAAAATCTCTTGGGTCTTCTGTTAAAACTTGTAAAATACTGTCTGTAGAAACCACTGATTATATCTATCCTGTGAAAGATACTTTATTACTATGTAAAACTTACAAACAAGTTAATTGACTTTGTTCTTAAAGTAATTGATACAATGTAAACAAACACTATAAGCCATTAAGTGATTTTCACTTCATTCAAGGGCTCCTAGGACAGACCCCCACCCTCTGTGATTAAAGGGCCGGGAGTCTCAAATAAATTGGCACACACCCTAAAAGTGGTGGAGACAGTAAATTAAAATATGGTTAAGGTATGGAATGTATGCTGATGAATGCTTGATATACATGGATGGTTAGGGAGGTGCCAGCCTAGAAAGGAAGTATCCATCGGCCGAAGAATATGTCGAGTAGGACCACCAGACAACCCCCGGAGGGTAAACTGGGATCCACCCCATCACCTGGAAGGATGAGAAACACAAACTTTGGACAGTGTGGAGCCACCAGGAATGTGCCATCTGCTGATTGAGTCAGCAACAGCAGGATGAAACAGCTCCCATAGACTAACATAGGAATTAATTCCTATAAGAATGGACTCTAAAAACTGATGACTTTGAGTCTCTGGTTCTGCTGCCAACCTCCAGGAGCATCAGGTGCATCTGACACAGACTCGGCTCCATCCTCATGACCAAGATACCTGGCCAGTAACTTGGCATGAGCAACTTCTAGGCTGGTAACTATAACACCTATACAGAACTTGAATGAATGATTGTGTGAATGAATCTCTCTCTCTCTCTCTATGTGTGTGTATAAGGAATAAGTAGTAATAGGAATAAGTAGTCAAACAACGTTGTTTACTTTTCTCTTTTGCTTTATCATTATATTTACAATAAATGTGGCATCTTTGCCTTATCCCTCTTAATAAGATCCTGCTGGTTTTTATTCTATTGGTATAACAAGTGGCTCGGCCCTGTGTGGCTGGGGTGGGCAGGCCGGGGCTCCTCTGGTTGCAGGGGGGGCCCTCAGGGCTTCTCCTGTTTGGGGGGAGGGGTTGGGGCTGCAGGGGGAGGGGCCTTGGGCATTGTGACGAACTGGGACTGTTCTTACTGTGGTCTGTGAGTGCTGACAGGGGAGTGTGGCCGGGATGGTCTCCATTGGGGGATGGGAGAATGACTGAAGGGAAATACCTGAGCCTGTAACATGAGAACCCAGGAGGGGGCTGGGGCGAGGTGACACCTTTGCCCGGGAAACTGAACAAAGGCTGTGGGAGGGGTCGCTGAAGGAGACTCTGGGAAGCTGGCTGGTGAGGTGGCTGGCAGGCAGGGAGGGCTCTGACCTCTGGAGGGGGGCTGGGATGCCCGAGGACCCCAAGATGGACCTAACTGAGGGGTATCCTGTTGTCTGTGCCTGCAAGACCTGTCTCGGACTGTATTCCCGTTGTCTAAATAAACCTTCTGCTTTACTGGCTGGCTGAGTCATGGTGAATCGCAGGAAGCCGGGGGTGCAGGGCCCTGAGTCCCCCCTTACTCCGTGACAACTGGTGGCAGCGGTGGGATCTACTGCACCCCGTGGACGGCGCTTCCTGCAGTAAGTGACTGGGGAGAAGTAAAACGAAGGGGGATTGACGGGGACCAGGCGTGCTGAGGAGTCAGAGAGAGACGGTTATCACCCCTGGGAGTGTGTGACCAGCGAGAAGGACTTTTGCAGTAACAGGGTCCCCCGGGGGATCGCAGCGAGTGGTCCCAGGGGCGGAGGAGTCTGCAGCTCGACCCTGGCAGAGAGGTGGTGACCTCGAGAAGGGCTGGCACACTAGGGGTCTCCCTGGAAACTGTGGGGAGCGGTGAGCACACAGGCCTGTGAGTGGCCAGCAGGAAGATGTATGCCAAGCGGCTTAAGAGCGACCTGGTGGAGCTGTGCAAGCAGAGGGGGGTGCGCATTGGGAAGCTCACCAAAGAACAGCTCATTGCCCAGCTGGAGAAGGGAGATCGCGCGAATGAACTGATCCCTGTCTCTGAGGGAAGCAGCCTGGCAGATGCAGCGCAGGCCCCAGTGTCTGTCCCAGCTGGGAGTGGTGAGCCGGCTGCTGAGGGCTTCCCGAGACCCCTCCTTCCTATGCCTAGGGGAAGGGTGGGGAGGAGCCCAGCAAATACCGAGGGCGCAGGGACCCCCCCGGCCAGCAGGGGATCCTCCCGGCAACGCTCGCCGGCCAGCAGGGGATCCTCCCGGTCACGCGCAGCATCCGTGGAGCGGAATGGGCTGGAATGGGAGAAAGAGCTAAAACTGAGAGAGCTGGAGGATCGTGAACACCAGAGACAGCATGAAGAGAAACTGAGGCAGCATGAACGGGAGGAGAATGAGAGACAAAGACAGCATGAAGAGAGACAAAGGCAGCATGAACGGGAGGAGAAAGAGAAACTGAGGCAGCATGAAGAGAGAGAGAGGCATCGTGAACGGGAGGAGAATGAGAGACAGCGTCAGCAGGAACTGGAACTGGCGAGGCTGAAGGGCCGCGAGACCCCGGCTGCGGTGAGTGAGGGGGGACCCAGGACTGCACGAAGCTTTGATAAGTGCATCATGGCCCCACGTAAGGAGGGGGAGGACATGGATGACTTCCTGGATGCCTTTGAGACGGCCTGCGAGCTGCACCAGGTTCATCCTGCAGACAAACTCCGGGTTCTCACCCCCTTACTGGACCCCAAAGCCTTGGCCTTGTACCGCCAACTGGAAGAGGCGGAAAAAGGGGACTATGAACTATTCAAAAAGGCCCTGCTACGTGAGTTTGGGCTGACTTCTGAGATGTACCGGGAAAGGTTCCGGAGTCAGGATAAAACCCCGGAGATCTCATATCTGCAACTAGCCGTCCGCATGGAAGGATACGCCAGCAAGTGGGCTGCGGGGGCCCAGACAAAGGAGGACCTGGTTAAACTGCTGGTACTGGAGCAACTGTATGAGCGGTGCCCATCCGACCTGAGGCTGTGGTTGAGGGACAAAAAACCAGAGAACCCGCGACATGCAGGCCGGCTGGCCGATGAGTTTGTGAAGAGCCGGTCAGGGGCTGGCAGGGAGGAGTCCCAAAGGAACAGTCCCACCACAACGCAGAGCGAGAGTCACCATGGGCCATCCCAGCGGGAAAATGTGGAGAAACCCCACCAAAGGGGAAGATCCAGCGTCAGGTCCATCCAACCCACTCGAGGGGACCCCTGGGACCTGGTCTGCTATCACTGTGACCAAAGAGGTCACATACGGGCCCAGTGCCCCAGGCTCAGGGACAGACTGAGCAGACCAAACCCACAGAGGGTTGACTGGGTAGAGACCCAGCCGGGCGAGAGGCAGCACTCCCAGGGAAGGGGGGCTGGCAGAGTACCACCTGCTAAGGAGGGAGGAGAGCTCCAGGCCTGCTCCTCTGCGGGGCGGGATGCTCCAGACTCAGGGTTTTTGGTTTATACGGTGGGCGCGGGGCGGTCCCTCCGGAAAGAGTACCTCGTTCCCCTGGAGGTGGATGGGAGGAAGGTCGATGGATACTGGGATACGGGCGCAGAGGTGACGCTGGCCCGGCCCGAGGTGGTGCCCCCAGATCAGGTGGTGCCCAACACCTACCTGACCCTGACGGGGGTGGGCGGGACACCAGTCAAAGTGCCCGTGGTGAGGGTACACCTGAAGTGGGGGGCCAAGGAGGGCCCCAAGGATGTGGGGGTGCACCCGTATTTGCCCACTGAGGTGTTGATGGGGGGGGACCTGGAGGACTGGTCAAGCAACCCACCAAGTGCACTGGTTGTGACCCGCAGTCAGAGCCGGCGAGGGGCACTGCGCCCTGGCCTTGGGGAGGGTGCCTTGCCCGAGGCGCAGGACCCTAACCTGGTGGGGAGGGAACGCCCAGGGACACGGCTCAGGGAGGCTGCGGCCTCAGACCCAGCCGGCAAGAGAGAGCAGGTGGCCATCCCTGTCCCAGCTGCTGAGTTCCAGGCCGAGGTGCAGAAAGATCCCTCCTTGCGGAAGATAAGGGACCTGGCCGACCTCGGTGCGGTACAGACCATGGGGAGAGGTGGCCGGAAAAGGTTCCTGTGGGAGAAGGGGTTCCTGTACCGAGAATGGGCTCCCCCAGGGAAAATGGAGTCAGGGGGGTTCAGGAGGCAGCTGGTGGTACCCCAGAAGTATCGCCGCCAGCTGCTGTACCGGGCCCATGACACCCCCCTCTCAGGGCACCAGGAAACCTGGCGTACCCAGCAGAGGCTGCTACGGAGCTTTTACTGGCCTGGGGTCTTTGTTACTGTCCGGCAGTACTGCCGATCCTGTGACCCCTGTCAGAGGGGAAGGAAGGCCCGGGACAAGGGGAAAACGGCTTTAGGACCCTTGCCCAGCATAGAGGAGCCTTTCCAGAGGGTGGCCAAGGTTAAAAGGGGGGCTCTGAACCAAGAGAGCCCGAAGCACAGACCTCCAGACTGGAGCGCTGGGAGAAGACCGCAGCCCAGTTGGAACCCCAGGGGTATTGGGGTGGGAAAAGGGCACAGGCCGCATAACCCTTCACACATGCGAACTGCAAATGCCCTCGAGCACCCCCGACCTAAGGGGGGGCGTGAAACTGGAGGGGCCTGGTGTAATTCTCACCCAGGAATGGGAGGGATGCTGGGGCATCCATGGGAACGGGGGTAGGTTCGAACTTCCCTGGGTCACTGGCTAAAGTGACCCCGCTCAGTTCGGTCTCGAAGGGGGGAGATGTGACGAACTGGGACTGTTCTTACTGTGGTCTGTGAGTGCTGACAGGGGAGTGTGGCCGGGATGGTCTCCATTGGGGGATGGGAGAATGACTGAAGGGAAATACCTGAGCCTGTAACATGAGAACCCAGGAGGGGGCTGGGGCGAGGTGACACCTTTGCCCGGGAAACTGAACAAAGGCTGTGGGAGGGGTCGCTGAAGGAGACTCTGGGAAGCTGGCTGGTGAGGTGGCTGGCAGGCAGGGAGGGCTCTGACCTCTGGAGGGGGGCTGGGATGCCCGAGGACCCCAAGATGGACCTAACTGAGGGGTATCCTGTTGTCTGTGCCTGCAAGACCTGTCTCGGACTGTATTCCCGTCGTCTAAATAAACCTTCTGCTTTACTGGCTGGCTGAGAGTCATGGTGAATCGCAGGAAGCCGGGGGTGCAGGGCCCTGAGTCCCCCCTTACTCCGTGACAGGCATAAAGGGCAGGGCCAGCGGGGCTATCCTCCCCAAAGCGCCACCCATGCCCTCACCATACCCCACTCACAGTGGCTGTCCTTGTTCAGTGAGGGCCCAAAGTTCAGAGGTGCATCTGTGTAAGTTCACCTCCCACCCAGACAAGAAGGCAACTTGCTTTCTCCGCCATCTGAGGACTTGCTCTGCCTGGTCGCCCCAACAGCCGTGGCTCTTCTCTGCTGGCCGCCCTGCCAGCCATTCGTTCTGCTCCTGCCAGACAACTGTCAGTTACCTTCTGCTGCCACCTGACTCTCTGGTGTGACCTCTGCACATCAGTCTCTTAGTGATTGTCAGCTTTTAGCAGGATAGGCAGAAACGCTGTCCCACCACAAGTGATTTCAGCTCTCATTAAGCACTTAAAATAACAAAAAGAACAGGAGTACTTGTGGCACCTTAGAGACTAACAAATTTATTTGCGCATAAGCTTTCATGGGCTACAGCCCACTTCATCGGATGCATGCAGTGGAAAATACAGTAGGAAGATATATATATACACAGAGAACATGAAACAATGGGTGTTACCATACACACTATAAGGAGAGTGATCAGTTAAGGTGAGCTATTATCAGCAGGAGAGAAAAAGAACTGTTTGTAGTGGTAATGAAAATCGCCCATTTCCAGCAATTGACAAGAAGATGTGAGAAACTGTAGGGCGGGGGGGAGGAAGCATGGGGAAATAGTTTTACTTTGTGTAATGGCCCATCCACTCCCAGTCTTTATTCAAGCCTAATTTAATGGTATCCAATTTGCAAATTAATTCCAATTCGGCAGTCTCTTGTTGGAGTCTGTTTTTGAAGTTTTGTTGTTGTAATATTGCAACTTTTAGGTCTGTAATCGAGTGGCTAGGGAGATTGAAGTGTTCTCCAACTGGTTTTTGAATGTTATAATTCTTGACGTCTGATTTGTGTCCATTTATTCTTTTACGTAGAGACTATCCGGTTTGGCCAATGTACATGGCAGAGGGGCATTGCTGGCACATGATGGCATATATCACATTGGTAGATGTGCAGGTGAATGAGCCTCTGATAGTGTGGCAGATGTGATTGTTTTTTTGTGAATAAAGACTAACACAGCTGCAACTCTAAAATAACAAAGGTTCCTAATGGAGTCTATTTAGCTTTATTTTTGAACAGTGGAGAGGAACAGGTTAAACCAAACCGGAGTCCCTTAGGGAATGGCCACATTTCCTGGCTTGGATACCTGTCCTCCTGCCCCCTTACTTTCACTGGCATTCGAGCCCCTGGTTTAGCGAGGTCCTTTCAGCTGAGGGTGACCCCCTCATTTGGGACAGGTTAAGCACAGTTCTGCTCTCCTTTATTCATACAATAAAGACAACAGCATAGATAACATTTCACTACCCCTGCATTCAATACTAAAGTGATTTGTAACCCAGCTGTGATGGGATCTCTGGGGTGCAGCCTGGGACCGCGGGACTGCTGTGCCCCCTTAACTCTGCAGCCTGGGCTGTCTCTCACAATGCTTTGCTAGTGACAAGCAGCAAACCCCTCCAGGCACTGTTATCACTCAGCACAACCCCATGTGGAGCCCCACACCTAGCTAGATTGCATAAATGCTCCCAGAGCCATTCATGAATCACACAGAGTAAGGCACCAGCCAAATGCTCCCAGCCTTGTACCTCAGGAATATACCATCTTGAACTGCTAAGGATGAGCAGTGCAAATTTATTAACTGGTTCACTACTTCATCAATGGAAAGTGGATATACCCCAGCCTTTGTAAACTTGAGCAGGTTTACCACACACTTCAGGCAAACTCACTGTTAAAGATAAACAGTAAAACAAATTTATTGACTATAAAAGATAGATTATAAGTAATAGGCAAAAAGTCAGAGTTAGTTACCAAAAGAAATGAAACTATAAGCACGCAGTCGAAACTCTCGACCCTATTAGACTGGGCAATATCTAGATTAAACAGTTTTTCTCACGGTTCATAATACACAGGTTTCACCCTTGAAACCTGGGCCAGTCTCCTCTGTTGGAGTCTTCAATCTTCTGAGCGTCCTTGTTGCTTGCAGCATAGGTGGGGGAAGGAGAAAAGCCAAGCATGTGGCCACTGTGTTTTTTAAACCCTTAATCTATGTGCTTGGAGCAGGGCTGGCTCTAGATTTTTTGCCGCCCCAAGCAAAAATTTTTTTGGCTGCCTCCCACCCCAGCCCTGGGCTCCTCCCTGCACCTCCCTGCTGCCTCAGCCCTGGGATCCCCCCCACACCCACACCCCTCTGCCGCCCCAGCCCTGGGCTCCCCCCGCAACCTGCACCCTCCTGCTGTCCCAGCCCTGGGTCACTGGTAACTCGCTCCCAGGGCGGGTCATTCAGCAGGAATTTTGGATGTGCACAGAACACAGACAGGATTGGTTCCCATATGGTTACAGAACTGCAGTAAAGTGGAACAATTTTCAGCTTGTGTGATTGGAGGATATCTGGATGCATATTATAAGACTGTCCTACATAAATGAGGAAAAGTTGAGGTGCCTTTATTATTCTTTTGTTTCACTTTTTGTTTCTATTTTACAGCTGGGGAAACTGAGGCACAGAGTGAGGAAGTGACCTGCACAGCACAAAGGCACCCAGCAGGCCAGTGGCAGGGCCCAAGACAAGAACCCAGGTCTCCCAAGTCCCTGGGCTCTATCCACTAGGTCACATTGTCTCCAAAAGTGCCAAAGGGGCTAGGAAAGTTCACCAGAGACTTTTTGAACCAATCAGAACCAAAGACTCCCATCCCGCCCATCCCCCAGGGAGTGGGGCAGTAGAAGGGTGTTGAGAGGCCATCCGAAACTGTGGAGTCAGCTGGGAGCTCTGGGGGATGGAAGGCTCAGCCAGAGCGCTCCTAAGTCATCCTCTGCAAGGCCCAGGTTGAGTGGCAAGGCCAGATAGAGTCTGCTTGCCAATATCCTGATGCTCAGTTGCTATGGTGACGGGGTCCAGGATGACAGATTAAGAGATAGGATGAAGAAGTGAAGTTGGATGTGGAGGAGGAGTGCTAACACATGGCAAAATGGCTTTTGAACCTACCACAAAACTGCATTCTCCCCTTTTCACATTCTAAACTCTCCCACCATTTCCATTCCTAATGTACCATCCCCTTCCCCAAACAGAGCTCAGGCCAGCAGCCAATGCAGAGATTCCTGCTTTCAGAGCTCTGTAGTCCGTACCAGACCCCAGCTCCGCAGTGTGTTAGTAGAACTGTGCCATGGAGCCTGCCTGGTACAACGTTATCAGATGCAGTGTCTGATCCTGGCCATGTTGGCCTCACTGAGGCCCAGCACTTGCCCAGCACTCAGCCTGACAGAGACGTGTTCCAGGAAACTTTGTCGTTCTCATTTAATTTCTCCTTGGTCAGTAACTGGGATGTGACCAGCCCTTGCCCTTGTTGCCCAGCTGCAGATGCAAACATCTGACCCTCAGCAGCAGGTAGATGAAATCTCTGCATCCCCCGTCATGGAACCCCCAGCAGCAGCAAGCTGACGCACTTGGTTTATTGGTTTTCATTCTGGGTATGCAAGTGAATTATCTGATCACCTCTGCAGCCCCCTAGCAGAAGGGCAACAGCCCTTGTTATCAGTAACCCAAAAATATTTTATCCTTTAGTCCAGTGTTCTTCAACTGGAGGGTCCTGCCCCGAGGGGGTCACAAAAGAAAAGGGGGGGGGGCGGGAGAGGGGGTCTTGAGACACGGAAAATGTTACTACAATTTTAAAACCGTGTGTGTGGCTCTGGTGTTACATACTGTGATAAAGTTCCTCCTCTATCTTGGTGGGTCCTGCGCTTATTGGCAGATTTTCTTGCCTCAGAGATTCACCATGTGGGTTGGGGAACAGCCCAGAGACCTTCCCCTCTGGAAGAACCCACAGTCCAGGTCAATTGGGAGGTTTGGGGGGGAACCCGGGCCCGCCCTCTACTCCGGGTTCCAGCCCAGGGCCCTGTGGACTGCAGGTGTCTATAGTGCCTCCTGTAACAGCTGCATGACAGCTACAACTCCCTGGGCTACTTCCCCATGGCCTCCTCCAAACACCTTCCTTATTCTCACCACAGGACCTTCCTCCTGGTGTCTGATAACGCTTGTGCTCCTCAGTCCTCCAGCAGCACACCCTCTCACTCTCAGCTCCTTGCGCCTCTTGCTCCCAGCTCCTCACACTCGCACCACAAACTGAAGTGAGCTCCTTTTAAAACCCAGGTGCCCTGATTAGCCTGCCTTAATTGATTCTAGCAGCTTCTTCTTAATTGGCTCCAGGTGTCCTAATTAGCCAGCCTGCCTTAACTGGTTCTAGCAGGTTCCTGATTACTCTAGTGCGGCCCCTACTCTGGTCACTCAGGGAACAGAAAACTACTCATCCAGTGACCAGCATATTTGCCCTCTACCAGACTCCTGTACCCCACTGGTCTGGGTCTGTCACAATACATACATGTAACAGTCTATGACACAAATGGCACGCATGCATGTCTAATATACCATATGGTCTGCAGGTGGGAGGCATGTATTGGTATCAGATGCATTAAGAGGAGACAGAAGCCCTCTGTCTATCCCCAGGCAGCAGTGGCTTTGCCCCATGCTGCCCTGCCAAAGGGCCTCACTGCCAGGCCTCAGGGTGCATTGCTAAGAGGGAACAAGTCATTCCTTGTCTCCCGGCTGAGCCTGCCCCCAGAGAAGGCTGTAGCTGATACCAGCGGGTGCTCCACCAAGCCAGGATGGCTGTGCTACATCTATTTCTCCTCAGATTCTACGGCGCTAAGGGAGGCAAATCAGTGTAGGATATTTATTATTATTATTATTATTATTATTATTTATTTGCGCTAGATACAGGTGATTTGCTATAGACAAGTGACCCTGCACACACACGGAATGTAACCAGGACACGAAATACATTGGCACCCCCAGTTCCAGCTCTCCCCTCGTCAAAGGAGAGGGCTGCTCTCCCAGCTCAGAGTGATATGGCAGCCCACTGCTAAAAGACCCGCACACATTTGACACAAGTGTGTGTTTCCAACAGTAACGTCAATGTCTGATGTGAACATGTCCAGGCTAACAACTGATTTTTTGGTTTGATGGGTGAACCAAAAAATCAGGGAGAAAAAATCATTTGGGATCGACTCAAAATGAAAATTTTTTGAATTTTTCTCAAACCAAAAATGTTAAAAAAAAAAATTGGTTTGGGTAGAACAAAATGCCTGGCTGCGAAGATGGTGTCGCCAGGAGGGCTTTGGCTTCCTAGACCACGGGATGCTATTCGAGGAAGGACTGCTAGGCAGAGATGGCGTTCACCTTTCGAGGAGGGGAAAGACCCTATTTGGACACAGACTGGCTAACCTAGTGAGGAGGGCTTTAAACTAGGTTCGACGGGGACAGGTGAGCAAAGCCCACAGGTAAGTGGGGAACATGGAGACCTGGGAGATGGGTCGGAAACAAGAGGGAGTGTGGGCTATATTGGCAGAGAGAAAGGAGGGTCAGGACAAAACTGGGAGGAAAGATCAAACCAGTATCTTAGATGCCTATATACAAATGCGAGAAGTATGGGTAATAAGCAGGAAGAACTGGAAGTGCTAATAAATAAATACAACTATGACATTGTTGGCATCACTGAAACTTGGTGGGATAATATACATGATTGGAATGTTGGTGTGGATGGGTACAGCTTGCTCAGGAAGGATAGACAGGGGGGAAAGGGAGGAGGTGTTGCCTTATATATTAAAAATGTACAAACTTGGACTGAGGTAGAGATGGACACAGGAGACGGAAGTGTTGAGAGTCTCTGGGTTAGGCTAAAAGGGGTAAAAAACAAGGGTGATGTCATGCTAGGAGTCTACTACAGGCCACCTAACCAGGTGGAAGAGGTGGATGAGGCTTTTTTTAAACAACTAACAAAATCTTCCAAAGCCCAAGATTTGGTGGTGATGGGGGACTTCAACTATCTGAATATATGTTGGGAAAATAACACAGCGGGGCACAGACTATCCAACAAATTCTTGGACTGCATTGCAGACAACTTTTTATTTCAGAAGGTTGAAAAAGCTACTAGGGGGGAAGCTGTTCTAGACTTGATTTTAACAGATAGGGAGGAACTCGTTGAGAATTTGAAAGTAGAAGGCAGCTTGGGTGAAAGTGATCATAAAATCATAGAGTTTGCAATTCTAAGGAAGGGTAGAAGGGAGAACAGCAAAATAGAGACAATGGATTTCAGGAAGGCAGATTTTGGTAAGCTCAGAGAGCTGATAGGTAAGGTCCCATGGGAATCAAGACTGAGGGGAAAAACAACTGAGGAGAGTTGGCAGTTTTTCAAAGGGACACTATTAAGGGCCCAAAAGCAAGCTATTCCGCTGGTTAGGAAAGATAGAAAATGTGGCAAAAGACCACCTTGACTTAACCACGAGATCTTGCATGATCTAAAAAATAAAAAGGAGTCATATAAAAAATGGAAACTAGGACAGATTACAAAGGATGAATATAGGCAAACAACACAGGAATGCAAGGGCAAGATTAGAAAGGCAAAGGCACAAAATGAGCTCAAACTAGCTACAGGAATAAAGGGAAACAAGAAGACTTTTTATCAATACATTAGAAGCAAGAGGAAGACCAAAGACAGGGTAGGCCCACTGCTTAGTGAAGAGGGAGAAACAGTAACAGGAAACTTGGAAATGGCAGAGATGCTTAATGACTTCTTTGTTTCGGTCTTCACCGAGAAGTCTGAAGGAATGCCTAACATAGTGAATGGTAATGGGAAGGGGGTAGGTTTAGCAGATAAAATAAAAAAAGAACAAGTTAAAAATCACTTAGAAAAGTTAGATGCCTGCAAGTCACCAGGACCTGATGAAATGCATCCTAGAATACTCAAGGAGCTAATAGAGGAGGTATCTGAGCCTTTAGCTATTATCTTTGGAAAATCATGGGAGACGGGAGAGATTCCAGAAGACTGGAAAAGGGCAAATATAGTGCCCATCTATAAAAAGGGAAATAAAAACAACCCAGGAAACTACAGACCAGTTAGTTTAACTTCTGTGCCAGGGAAGATAATGGAGCAAGTAATTAAGGAAATCATCTGCAAACACTTGGAAGGTGGTAAGGTGATAGGGAACAGCCAGCATGGATTTGTAAAGAACAAATCATGTCAAACCAATCTGATAGCTTTCTTTGATAGGATAACGAGTCTTGTGGATAAGGGTGAAGCTGTGGATGTGGTATACCTACACTTTAGAAAGGCATTTGATACGGTCTCGCATGATATTCTTATCAATAAACTAGGCAAATACAATTTAGATGGGGCTACTATAAGGTGGGTGCATAACTGGCTGGATAACCGTACTCAGAGAGTTGTTATTAATGGTTCCCAATCCTGCTGGAAAGGCATAACGAGTGGGGTTCCGCAGGGGTCTGTTTTGGGACCAGCTCTGTTCAATATCTTCATTAATGACTTAGATATTGGCATAGAAAGGACGCTTATTAAGTTTGCGGATGATACCAAACTGGGAGGGATTGCAACTGCTTTGGAGGACAGGGTCATAATTCAAAATGATCTGGAGAAATTGGAGAAATGGTCTGAGTTAAACAGGATGAAGTTTAACAAAGACAAATGCAAAGTGCTCCACTTAGGAAGAAAAAATCAGTTTCACATGTCCCTGCCAGCAGGTATATGGGATCTTGGGGAGCAATTACCACACAGGTGGGGTGCCAATTAATTTCTTTATTAAGAAAATGCAAAAACAGGGAAAATTCAATAGTGAGGGGTATGGGGTTTGTTAAAGTAGACAATTGGGGAGGGGGTTCTTTTAGTAAATGGGATAGGGGGTTTCAATAGTGGGGTACAATACAGTGGGGTACAATACAGTTGGTAACCAATTAACACTGAAGTATAAATGTAACAGGTAGCTAACAATTTCTATGTAAAGAGTGTGTCACAGCAGCATATAACCAACTAACAGTATGGGTAAAATGGGTTAAATAACCAACAACTTTAGGTAAAAATGTGTCACAGTGGTGTAAATGTAACATGTGAGGTGTGTTAGAGAGAAAAGGGGTAACCAATGGGGTTTTATGCTAGAAAGAGAGAGAGCAGACAGGCTGTAAGTTTAAACAGCAGAGAGGAAGAGAGAGAGAGAGAGAAAGAAAGTGGTAGAGAAGTGAGGTTGGGGGATGGGGGAAGAGGAGCACGTGGTGGAGGGAGATTTAAACTCAGGGAGACACAGAACAGGCAGGCTGCAAGTTTAAACAGCAGAGAGACAATTATACAAAACACAGCAAAATCTTATCTATGATTTAACTTAACCAAAACTACACAAATTAGCAAGTAACAAAACACAATGCAACAATTCTTTAAGCCTAACTTACAGGGTACAATGCAAGCAATTTTCTAAACCTAACTTAACTACAGCTATGCAAAATGAAATTACAACTTATCTAGACTAAAGGACAAAATCTAACCTAATGGGTGCACCTTATACTAGGGGTAGTTCCAGAGGGCAGAGTGGTGTGTGCCCAGGATACAGCTCCAAGGGGGGAGGGGGATTTAACTAGTGGTGGCTGCAAGTGTGTGTGTGTGGGGGGGGGTGGTGGCTGCAAGCTGGCAGCCCAGGATACAGTCCAGGAAGGCACAGGCTTATTTCTAGCAGCGAAGGCGCTGCAAAGCAAGAAACAGATTACAGATACAGACCAAGGCGTTTAAGAGAGGTTTTAAGACACAGACCAAGGTTTAGCTTGAGTCTGTGTGCTGGGGAAACAGAGCCAGCAGCTAAAGTAATAAAAGTATAGAAAGTTTCACAGAGGGATTCTTACCAGTCCCCAAGGCAGCAGCAAAGGCAGAAGCAGCAACAACATCAGAAGAAGCAAGGAAGGCTCGGTATGGTCTTGATAATCAGGAGGTCTCTCAGGCAGCAATTCGTTCTTCGTGGGGGGGGGGGTTAAAAACGGGGGTACGCTCAAAAATAAAACGAGAGTGGAGAAAGGACCCCCCAGAACCCCTGGCTGATCAGACCAGGTAGCAATGCAGGAACCTTTCTGATGTTTGTTTCAAAAATGCCTGTTCTTAAAGGCAATCTCAGGCAGTTTCCCCACCAGTAATCCTGATAGGCTCCTTCTGTCACAGGGGAGGAGATACAGGGAAAAACTGCAGGTGAGCATAGAGACCTGCCTGGGCAGAGTCCTGGACCATAGGCGTGAGTTCACACCTCAGGACTCAAAAGCACATGAGGCCTATGACTCGTGCCCAGGATCTAAAAAACACATTAGGTCTTGCAGCTCTGGACATTGCCTACCCTACACCGAGCCCAGGTTTAACAAGGTGATAACAGGACCAACCCTTTGAACAGGCCATCCCTTTGAGAAGGGCAATGGCTCTTGGTAAACAACTTAAGGGGCCCTCCCTTTGAGAAGGGCAGTGGCCCTGGTAAACAACTTAACAGCCAGGGAGGGGCGGCCACAGGAGGAGAACAAAAACAAAATGGAGTAAAGGGACAGCTGTAAGAAACAAAATGGAATAGGGGGAAAGCTGTAACAGACATCACACATACAGAATGGGAAGAGACTGTCTAGGAAGGAGTACGGCAGAAAGGGATCTAGGGGTTATAGTGGACCACAAGCTAAATATGAGTCAACAGTGTGATGCTGTTGCAAAAAAAGCAAACATTATTCTGGGATGTTGTGACAATGCGGTTCTGGCGGAACCCAACTGAGAGTGCCAACTCAGGACAAATTGCTCAAACAGGGCAGTTCCAGCCCAAGGCTGGGGTTTTTTCCACCTCTAAGGCAAACCAAACCAGCTAGACTAAGAGGACTTCGGTCTCACCCCACTGGCTAACCGCAAGTCTCACAAGCAATCTCCTTAGACACTCCAGTTTCCCAGTATCACCACCAGTGCCACTCGTTATGGGGACAAATGGTTATGAAAACCAAGACCCCAGTAAAAGAAAAAGGTTCTCCTGATCCCAAAGGACCAAGCCCCAGACCCAGGTCAATATACAAATCAGATCTTACCCACAAATCACGCTGTTGCCAATCCTTTAGAATCTAAAATCTAAAGGTTTATTCATAAAAGGAAAAAGATAGGGATGGGAGTTAGAATTGGTCAAATGGAATCAATTACATACAGTAATGGCAAAGTTCTTGGTTCAGGCTTGCAGCAGCGATAGAATAAACTGCAGGTTCAAATCAAGTCTCTGGAACATCCCCCGCTGGGATGGGTCCTCAGTCCTTTGTTCAAAGCTTCAGCTTGTAGCAAAGTTCCTCCAGAGGTGTGAAGCAGGATTGAAGACCAGATGGAGATGAGGCATCAGCCTTATATAGTCTTTTCCAGGTGTAAGAACACCTTTGTTCTTACTGTGGAATATTACAGCAAAATGGAGTCTGGAGTCACATGGGCCAGTCCCTGCATACTTTGCTGAGTTACAAGGCGTATCTGCCTTCTCTCAATGGGTCCATTGTATAGCTGATGGTCCTTAATGGGCCATCAAGCAGGCTAGGCAGAGCTGACACCAATTTGTCTGGGAGGTCACCCAGCAGCATAGCATAAGTTTGAAATACAGACAGTATAGAGCCAATATTCATAACTTCAACTACAAAATTGATACACACATATAGACAGCATAATTATAACCAGTAAACCATACCCTTGTCTTAGACACCCCATTTGACCCCCTCTATACAAGATTTGGGTGCCACTACAGGACCTTGGTTGCAACAATGATCTATATGGTCCCAGATTATATCAATAACGTCACACCCCCAACGCAAAATTGATGCAGGAAGGGATGTCACAAACATCATTGACTGCATCCTAAGAGCTGTCCACTCTGGACAATGCATCAGCTACAATATTTTCCTTTCCCCTTATGTGGACTATATCCATTTCATACTCCTGAAGGGCTAAACTCCAACGCAGCAACCTGGAGTTGTTGCCCTTGGCCTTGTGCAGCCAGACCAGAGGGGCATGATCACTCAACACAGTGAATTTTTTATTGTACAAATAGGGCTTAAGTTGCTTGACAGCCCAGACAATGGCATAACATTCCTTTTCAATGGTAGCGTAATTTTGCTCAGTGGGGGACAATTTCTTACTTAGATATGCCACGGGATGTCTCTTACCTCCTTCCCCCTCTTGCATTAGCACTGCCCCCAGCCCAATATTGGAAGCGTCTGTACATAGTAAAAAAGGCTTTTCAAAATCTGGGCTGGCCAAAACAGGCTCTTTGGCCAAAGCGCTCTTTATGCTTTGAAAACCCTGCTCACAGGCCTCCGTCCACAGCACTCGGTCTGGTTTTTCCTTTTTCGTCAGATCTGTGATGGGAGCAACAATGTCGCTGAATCCCTGTACAAATCTCCTGTAATAGTTGGCCAGACCAATGAAGGATTGGACCTGCTTTTTAGTTCTACGGGTTGGCCAGTTTTTAATGGCCTCTACCTTTAAAGGCTCTGGGCGCAGTTGCCCATTGCCCACCCTGTGCCCCAGGTAGGTCACCTCAGCAGCTCCCATTCTGCATTTAGAAACCTTAACCGTTAGATTGGCCTCCCTGAGCCGGTGCAGCACAATCCCTATGTGGTTCAGGTGATCTTGCCACGAACAGCTGAATACGGCTAGGTCGTCTATATAGGCCCTCGCAAAAGATTCTAATCCCCATAGGACCTCATTTATAAGTCTCATGAATGTAGCCCCTGAATTTCGCATCCCAAAGGGCAGCACTTTGAACTCATATAGGCCCGATTCCACTATGAAAGCGGATTTTTCTTGTGCCTCGGCATCTAGGGGTATTTGCCAGTACCCCTTAGTCAGGTCCATGGTGCTTATAAACCGTGCCCCTCCCAGTGTATCCAATAGATCCTCTATTCTGGGTGTGGGGTAAGGGTCAGGCTGGGTGATAGCATTTAGCTTCCTGTAATCCACACAAAACCTCATGGTCTTGTCCTTTTTTGGCACCATCACAATGGGAGAGGCCCAGGGGCTCTGGGATCTGGTGATTATTCCCATTGTCAACATGCTTTCCACCTCTTCCTGGATCTGTCTTTGCATCTCTCCCTTGGCCCTGTAAGCTCTGCTAGGGGCTGGGCGGGGACCCACCGTCTGAATGGAGTGTGTCATCCTATCTGTGAGCCCTGGCCTATTGGAGAATGTTCGCTTGTGGTGTTTTAACAGCATCAGCAGTTCCTTTCTTTGAGGGGGGGTTAAATCCTCCCCCATCTCCATGCTCTCGAGAGGCGTCTCCTCCTGGCTTTCAGCAACCATGTCAATTAAAGGGACGGACCCTGCCTCTTCCTCAGCATAACAGATCATGTTCACATTTACCTCCCTTGCATGGTAAGCCTTCATTCTGTTCACATGCACTGTCTGCACACTTCCCTGGACCTGGGGCTTCCTCACATCATAGGTAACCTCATTAATCCTTTCCACTACCTCCATGGGTCCAGACCAAACATCTTTCATCTTGTTCTTCCGGACAGGATCTAGCACCAACACCATGTCCCCTATTTCAAACGCTCTCTCTTTAGCATCTCTGTCATACCAGGCTTTCTGAGTATCCTGGCTCTCTTTCAGATTCTGCTCAACTAACTTCATCATTTCCTGCAAACTCTCCTTGAATTGAGCCACATACTCGGCCACCGGCTGCTCTGCCTCCTCCACATTACCTTCCCACGAGTCACGAATCAAATCTAGGGGCCCCCGGACCTGCCTCCCATAGAGCAGTTCAAAGGGAGCAAACCCTGTAGACTCTTGGGGCACGCTCCTGTATGCATATAATAGATACGGCAGCATAACATCCCAGTCATTCTGGCGTCTATCCACATACATTTTCAACATAGACTTCAGGGCTCCATTGAACCTCTCCACTAGACCATTAGTCTGGGGGTGGTAGGGAGCGGCTTTCAGGTGCTTCACCCCACATAACCCCCACAACTGCTTGAAAACCACAGACATAACGTTAGACCCACGGTCCGACAATATTTCCTTGGGAAAACCCACTCTGCTAAAAATAGAGAACAAGGCCACTGCCACTGTCTCTGCCTCGATATTAGCCAAGGCTACAGCCTCCGGATATCTGGTAGCAAAATCTACCAACACCAGGATGTATTTCTTTCCATTTCTGGAAGGTTTTGGGAGTGGCCCCACAATATCCACAGCTACTCTGGCAAAAGCCTCCCCAATAATGGGCAGAGGCTGGAGGGGCACCTTGCTAGGCCCCCTTAACCCCTTACGCTTCTGGCACAGCTCACAGCTCCTGCAGTAATCTCTCACCGACCCAAAAAGGTGAGGCCAGTAGAAATTCTGCTCTAGCCTGTCACACGTTTTGCCTATACCCAGATGTCCTGCAAAGGGACTATCATGAGCCAACTTCAACAAATCATTGCGGTAACTCTCAGGTACCACAAGCTGTTTGCGAGCTGCTGCTTGGGAATTCTTTCTTCCCCTAGGCGGTTCCCTATACAACAGCCCATCCTGCATAAAAAACCTGCCTCTCTCTTCACAGGTTGGGACCTGACTCTGAGCATCATTCCTGGCTCTCTCTAGAGATACATCACCCTGCTGAGCCACAATGAATTCACTCTGGGTTTTGTTTGGATTCAGAATCATCTCTGATATCTCAGACAAACCCTCACCTGATCCATCTTGAGAGGCACTCTCTGTCTGTTTGCTGCCCCCCTCACTGCCATCAGTCAGGGTATCTGCCACAGCCCCAAATTCTTTCTGTGACCTGGTCACTACATTAACTTGGCCAGGCACCCCCAATATGTTATTTCCTACCATCACATCAGCCGGAATCAAATCCCGGACAGCAGCCTTCACATCCCCTTTAAAGCCATCCCACTCCAGGTGGATTCTAGCCATCGGCAGGTCCACAGAATACTCGGATAACGCCACTACCGTCACATACTCCCCCGGCAGCATGTCCTCTGGCTTCACCAGATGTCCCTTGACTATAGTTACATCCGAGCCAGTGTCTCGCCATCCCGTGCATTCAACATCATTGACCTTGGCCTCCATGATAAACCTCTCACTCCCCTGCCATGCCTCAGTTCTGACATAACTGGTGAGCTTATCACCTCCTCCCAGGCCACTGGAGACGATGGGGTTAACATTAGCTACTGCTGTGCTTGCACCTGAACTTAAGGTGGAGCTGTTGTGGCTTGGTTCAGCCTGAGTGCTCAGGGTAATGGAGTTGGCATTTATCGTGGCATTTGGGGTTGCTGGCTTTGGGCTGCCCTTCAGGGTCGGGCAGTCTGGTCTCATGTGGCCCAGCATACCACAGTGATAGCATGTAATCTGTTCCGTCCTGGGATGAGAGTTCCTACCCTCCAGCCCCCCTTGAACTCCTTTAGAAGAGTCAGGGACAGGTTTACTTTTAAATCCTTCCCTCCTCTTGAACTGGGGAGAATGGTGATTAGTTTTCCCCGGGGTTTTACACCCTTCTCGAGCCCTGTTTTGGGTATGGGCATCCGCAATCTCTGCTGCCCGTAGGACTGACTCAGGGTCCCTATCACACACAGCTGCTCTCACATTGTCAGGCACAATGTTTAAGAACTGTTCCAAAGTTATTAAATCCAGCAGTTTTTCAAAACTCCCATGCGCCTTGGCTCCCACAACCCACTTTTTAACAAAACCCATCAGCTTATGAGCACATTCTACAAAAGTACAATCCTTAGACATTTTAAACTCTCTAAACTTAACTCTGTAAGATTCAGGAGTAACCTTGAACCGCCTTAACACAGAATCCTTAAACCGCTCATAATCTAAGGCTTCTTGTTCCCCCAAGTCATTAAATACCTCCCTGGCTTTTCCAGTCAGTCTGGTCAGCAGGACAGGCATTCGCTGACCCTCGGGGATCTGGTACAGATTGCAGAGGCGTTCAAAGGTAGATAAAAACTCCTCTATATCCTCAGTATCGTTGTAAATGGGACACATCCTTTCCCAGTTTTTCTCATGGCGGGGGGGAAGTGGAGTACCAGGTGGGGATGACTTTCTCCGCTCTTCCATTACTCGGAGCTGAAGTCTGGCCGTCTCCTGTTCCATCCTGCGAGTCTCCTGTTCAGCAGCGAGCAGCTCTAGACGCCCCTTACGAGCTCTCTCTTCTCTCTCATCTGCCTCCTTCTCTAATTGTGCTATTTTTTGCTTCTCCAGCAATCGAAGATCTGCTAGCTTCTGTTCATGCTCAAATTGCAGTTTACTTGTCACCTTTTGCATCCTAATTTTTTCTGCATCTTCTGTAGCCTCAGGTAAGGGCTGTGCTCTTGCCCCCTGATCACTGGCTATTAACAGATTTCTCAGTTCTTGATTTGTAGCTTTCTTTCTAAAGCTTATCCTCTTTTCTGAACACAAATTTTCCAGGGCTTTTTTGCCAAGTCCCTCATATGCTCTTTGCTCAGCCATTGCAGCCGCTCTTTAACCAACAAAACTCTCAATCCCAAAATTCAAATTTGGATAGCGTGGGGTTCTGACCCAAAGCTTAATTGACCTGTTTCTGTGGATCCAAGCACGACTACGCCACTGTGACAATGCGGTTCTGGCGGAACCCAACTGAGAGTGCCAACTCAGGACAAATTGCTCAAACAGGGCAGTTCCAGCCCAAGGCTGGGGTTTTTTCCACCTCTAAGGCAAACCAAACCAGCTAGACTAAGAGGACTTCGGTCTCACCCCACTGGCTAACCGCAAGTCTCACAAGCAATCTCCTTAGACACTCCAGTTTCCCAGTATCACCACCAGTGCCACTCGTTATGGGGACAAATGGTTATGAAAACCAAGACCCCAGTAAAAGAAAAAGGTTCTCCTGATCCCAAAGGACCAAGCCCCAGACCCAGGTCAATATACAAATCAGATCTTACCCACAAATCACGCTGTTGCCAATCCTTTAGAATCTAAAATCTAAAGGTTTATTCATAAAAGGAAAAAGATAGGGATGGGAGTTAGAATTGGTCAAATGGAATCAATTACATACAGTAATGGCAAAGTTCTTGGTTCAGGCTTGCAGCAGCGATAGAATAAACTGCAGGTTCAAATCAAGTCTCTGGAACATCCCCCGCTGGGATGGGTCCTCAGTCCTTTGTTCAAAGCTTCAGCCTGTAGCAAAGTTCCTCCAGAGGTGTGAAGCAGGATTGAAGACCAGATGGAGATGAGGCATCAGCCTTATATAGTCTTTTCCAGGTGTAAGAACACCTTTGTTCTTACTGTGGAATATTACAGCAAAATGGAGTCTGGAGTCACATGGGCCAGTCCCTGCATACTTTGCTGAGTTACAAGGCGTATCTGCCTTCTCTCAATGGGTCCATTGTATAGCTGATGGTCCTTAATGGGCCATCAAGCAGGCTAGGCAGAGCTGACACCAATTTGTCTGGGAGGTCACCCAGCAGCATAGCATAAGTTTGAAATACAGACAGTATAGAGCCAATATTCATAACTTCAACTACAAAATTGATACACACATATAGACAGCATAATTATAACCAGTAAACCATACCCTTGTCTTAGACACCCCATTTGACCCCCTCTATACAAGATTTGGGTGCCACTACAGGACCTTGGTTGCAACAATGATCTATATGGTCCCAGATTATATCAATAACGTCACAGATGTATTAACAGGTGTGTTGTGAGCAAGACACGGGAAGTCATTCTTCTGCTCTACTCTGCTCTGGTTAGGCCTCAGCTGGAGTATTGTGTCCAGTTCTGGGCACCGCATTTCAAGAAAGATGTGGAGAAATTGGAAAGGGTCCAGAGAAGAGCAACAAGAATGATTAAAGGTCTTGAGAACATGACCTATGAAGGAAGGCTGAAAGAATTGGGTTTGTTTAGTTTGGAAAAGAGAAGACGGAGAGGGGACATGATAGCAGTTTTCAGGTATCTAAAAGGGTGTCATAAGGAGGAGGGAGAAAACTTGTTCACCTTAGCCTCTAAGGATAGAACAAGAAGCAATGGCCTTAAACTGCAGCAAGGGAGGTCTAGGTTGGACATTAGGAAAAAGTTCCTAACTGTCAGGGTGGTTAAACACTGGAATAAATTGCCTAGGGAGGTTGTGGAATCTCCATCTCTGGAGATATTTAAGAGTAGGTTAGATAAATGTCTATCAGGGATGGTCTAGACAGTATTTGGTCCTGCCATGCGGGCAGGGGACTGGACTCGATGACCTCTCGAGGTCCCTTCCAGTCCTAGAATCTATGAATCTATGAAAAACGTACTGTTCGACGCAAAATGAAACATTTTGTTTTGGTTTTGAGAGTTTTTAACCTTTTAAAAACAAAATTGAAATAAGATTTCAAGGAAAAAGTCATTTTGACTCGAAACATTGAAAAGTTTTCAGCATTTTTTTTCTGATCAAAACAATGCAGCAAATTAAACCCAAATTCACCTGATGTTTTCAAACAATCTGAATCCGCATTTTTCAGTGAAAAACGGCTCTCCACATGCCTGTGTGATTGGCAGCAGCTCCAGTTTAATTAAATGTTTAGTGTTTGTTTATTGCTGAAAAAGGACCAAACCAGTTTAGCCTGTTATCTAGAAACTGAGTCGTGCTGGTCAAGATAGAATAATAAAAGCAGTGATAAAGGACTCACTGAGGTGTGAAAGCTGAAATGTAGCAAAAGAATTTCACAAAGCTTTCAGTGAGAGTTAAGTGACTCCTTACCTTTGGAGCAGTTATGCAAGCACCATGAAGGGATAATTCATTTACCTTGAGCTATGGAAAGTAAACCTGTCTGATATGTTATAAGTACACAGCACATTATTGGTATTTTTGGGCGTGGTTTTTCTTTCAGGACAATAACTGGTCTTCCTGAAAGTGAGGGACAGAAAACAGTAGCTGCAGACAGAAGAAGGCAAATCTTCAGCTGCCAGCTTGTTCCTAATGCGCTCAACCTTGCCTGCTAGGGTGACCAGATGTCCCAATTTTATAGGGAGAGTCCCGATTTTTGAGTCTTTTACTTATATAGGCTCCTATTACCCCCCACCCCCTGTCCTGATTTTTGACATTTACTCTCTGGTCATCCTATTGCCTGCAGCCATGAGCGGCAGGTGAACCGTGGGCTTGGGGAGGTTAGCCCCTGGCCGGCCCTCCCCTTTTGCATGGGGCCCAGCCCCCCGCCGGAACCCAGAGCCCCTCCCCCAGCCCTGGAGCGCCCGGCGGGCGGGCAGGCAGTGTGGCCCCCAGTCTGAGCTCCGGAGCGGCGGGCGGGCAGGCAGCTGAGCGCAGCCCTCAGCGCAGTGGACGGGCAGCACGGACCTCAGCCCCAGAGCGCCATGTGGGTGGGTAGTGTGAACACCGACTCCCTTACCCTGGAGAAGTGGGGGGGGGGCAGGCCGGCACCGGAGAAGTAGAAGGGGCTGGGAGCCCCCGCCCCAGGTGGAGGCAAAAACAGCTCCCTGCCCCTGTCCCAGGCCCCCTGCTCAGGGCAGATGGAGGGACCTAGGCTCCCTACAGCTGCCCGCGCGATTCTCCTCAACCCGGCTCCGGCCGTGGAGGGCCTCAGAGCTGCAGCCGGGCCATGATAATTGCCGGGTGGTCAGCTGTGGGAGATGCGGTAGACCTTCCACCAACCAGTGTGGGGGGAGTGAGCAGGCCCTGTCTCCGCCTCCCGGGCTCCCTGCCCACCCGGGACAGGTAGAGGGTCCACGACTCCACGGCTCTTATCGTGGCTTGGCTGCATCATCGAGGTCCCCCCGGCCTGAGCTGGGTTGGGAGAGCCACGTGGGCAGCTGTGGGGAGCCAGCATGGAGTCGTGGACCCTTCTCCTGCTCCGGTGGAGCCTGGGGGGCGGGGACATGGGCCGGGGGCTGCTCTCAGCCCTCCCCCCTGCACACCAGGTAGGTGGAGGGTCCGCCGCGGCTCCCCACAGCTCTCTAGGCTGCATGCTGGCCTGGCCAGGGGTGGGAATGTGACGTTCCCCTCTGTGTGGTAATCGGACAGTGAGCTGCTAGGTCACTCCAATCCTTGACTCTGGAGACAGCCTTACCCTGCTCTGCTATGAGAACCCCCACTCCTGGGCTGTTCACGCACAGCCTCTGGCATTTAAAGTGCTCCTTGTACTGTGCAACCGAATGACACTAGCCAATATCTCCTGTGGAAGCAGAGAAAGAACTGACAGGAAGGGGATGCAATGCATGACAGTTCGTTAGCAAGAGTCAGGCTAACTGTAACCCTAATAACGCGAGATTTGTAGAAGCGAGGATTGTGTGAGGCGAGTGGGAAAGAACTGTGTGAGAAGTTGTTGCGACCTTGTGTAGATAATGTGTAGATAAAATGGAATGTAGACTAAGAGTCTACATTAGTGAGCAAAACAAGATATCAGAATGACCTATGTATAAACAAAATGCAGCTGTTGCTCATTATTGTCTGTAACAAAAGGTATAAATGCTTGCTGTAATTGTTTACCTGTTGAGAGACCTGTTTAGCTCTCTCCCTCTATGCAATTGATAGAGAGAAAATAAAGTATCTGATTTGCTGTACCCAAACAAAAAGTGAGAACTCTGTTATTCTCCGACACTCCGGACCCAGACACAACCCTAGGAACCTCTGTCTTGCAGTGTCCAGTTATGCCCGCTGGACGCTGCAAGCTTATATGAATTCATTAATTTAACAAAGAAATTGATATGTACCAGGCTTGTTATCCCAAACCAAAGGCACTGCTTCAGGTAGAATAAACAAACAAATTTATTAACTACAAAGAGATTTTAAGTGATATTAAGTGATAGGCAAAAAGTCAGAGTGGTTACCAAAATAAAATAAAATAAAATATAAGCACTCTCAACTCTATTAGACTGGGCAACATCTAGATTAATGGTTCTCAAACTTTTTTTTCCGCGGACCACTTGAAAATTGCTGAGGGTCTCAGCGGACCACTTAGTGATCTTTGCAAGTGTTGTTTGTACCATTAGTTAACTATTGTAAAGTGCTTTGGATAAAAGCGCTATATATATAAAAAACTTAATAATAATTAACTTTTTTTGTTCTACAAATAAAAGCACACAACTCATATTTTAATACCAGTAGTCTTACCTTTCTAGTGTGATGGATGTGCCCTCTCTCCCATAACGGTAGCCCCCGAGTCACAGGAATCCTCACCCACCTCAGTGTTTCTGAGATCTCCTGCCACTTCTCTGGGCTCTCCTCTGGGACACATTTCTCTCTGCTCCCTAGAGCCGGGTTTGTCTCTGGTTCAACTGCAACCTGCTGGCAGCTAAAAACCTGGACAGTTCTTTCCCTGGCAGGCATTACACCTCCATCCCTTTCTGAGGTGGTGTTGCCTCCAGCTGCAGTGTAGGAGTTGGTCTCAATCACCCTCCCACCTGGAAGCATGTGGCTTCCCCCTGCTGCAGAAGAATCAAGGAGACTCTCTCCCATTCTCTCAGCAGTTCCTGAGAGCTTACCCTTTCCCGCGGGGGTCCCAGCATAACACCCCCTCCTACTACAGGCAAATACTTTAACCTGGGCTACACGGAAAAAATCATTACCAAGAAGCAGGTCAACTAGGAGGTGTTCCATTACCCCCACAGTCAAAACACTCTCCAAACCTTCCCAAACCACATGGATTTTAGCTAGTGGTACGAGGAATCTGCTTTCACCCACCCCCACAATCTATGCCATTTGGCCAGGTAGCATACTGGCCTTTGGGACCGCACTCTGCTTAACCAGAGAGATCTGGGCCCCTGTATCCCTCTGCCCCAAGTACTCCCTGCCATTAATTTGGACAACCTTAACATGCTCCATATCTGGTTCTGCAGAGGCTAACCTCACAAAACCAATATGATAGGTTTCAATTGCTTGGGGGGTTTCTGTGTTGAGGACAGCAGAACTAATATGAGATATTGGTTGCCTGCTTCCTCCTAGCACAGGGCATTTATTCCTCAGGTGATCAGTGGAATTACACTGATACCTTTTGGGCTCTTCTACTTTTACAGGATATTTGGGATGAGGGTTAGAGGGATGTTTTTGGGTAGGAGAATGTTTAGGCTCCCAACCCCCTTCTCTCTTCCCAGGGGCAAAATGGCATCCTCCCTTCCCCCCAGTTTTAAACCCCTCTTTCTGTGGCCTGCCCTCAATATATGCCTGAGTCTGTTTGAACACATCAGCTAAAAAATCCATCTCATCCACAGTCTTTACATCTTTGTCCCATAGACACAGCTTTACATCAGCCTTATGTATGCTTAGGAAATGCTCTTGAGCAACAAAATCCAGTTAATTAATAAACAAAAGTGATTTTATTAAGTATAAAAAGTAGGATTTAAGTGGTTTCAAGTAATAACAGACAGAACAAAGTAAGTTACCAAGTAAAATAAAACAAAGCATGCAAGTCTAAGCCTAATATATTAAGAAACTGAATACAGGTAAAATCTCACCCTCAGAGACGTTCCAATAAGCTTCTTTCACAGACTAGACTCCTTCCTAATCTGGGCCCAATCCTTTCCCCTGGTACAATTCTTGTTAGTTCCAGCTCAGGTGGTAGCTAGGGGATTTCTCATGACTGCAGCCCCCTTTATTCTGTTCCACCCCCTTTTATGGCTTTGGCACAAGGCGGGAATCTTTTTTCTCTCTGGGTCCCCATGCCTTGTTCTAAATGGAAAAGCACCAGGTTTAAAATGGATTCCAGTACCAGGTGACATGGTCACATGTCTTGTGAGACCCCAAGCCTCCATTCTTTCTGGCCTGACTCACATGAACACAGGAAGGCTTACAAGTAAATAGAGCCATTTACAACCAATTGTCCTGGTCAATGGGAGCCATCAAGATTCTAAACCACCATTAATGGCACACACTTTGCATAATTACAATAGGACTTCAGAGTACTACTTCATATTTCTAGCTTCAGATACAAGAATGATACATTCATACAAATAGGATGAACACACTCAGTAGATTATAAGCTTTGTAATGATTCCTTACAAGAGACCTTTTGCATGAAGCATATTCTAATTACATCATATTCACACTTAAAACATCTTTCCATAAAACATATGGAGTGCAATGTCACAATTCCCTCAAAACTTGACACCTCTTTACCCTTCACCCATTTTCCCAACAAATCTTTCATTTTGTTTACACATTCCCCATTATTCATACCAATATCCCTCTTAAGATTCCTAAATTTAACTCTGTATGTTTCAGGGGTAATCTGAAAACTTCGCAAAACATTATCTTTAAATTTCCAATAGTCTAAAGCATCTTCAATAGGCATTCCACTGAATACATTTCGAGCTTTACCAGTTAATTTCGCAATCAGGGTAGGAACTCTCTTAGTATCAGGGATTTCATGTATTACACACAGCCTTTCAAAGGTAGTCAAATATCAGCAATATCACCCTCTTCACTGTATGCAGGACATAAGTGTTCCCATTTCTGGGTTTTTGGAGTGTTGGGAGTCATTGGTGGTCAGGGGGTTCTGCTTCTGCTTCTCTAGCAGGTCCAATTGGTGTTTTCGCTCTTTCTCTCTTTCTCTTTCTTCCCACTCTCTTTCTCTTTCTTCTCTCTTTCTCTCTTTTTCTTCCATGGCCCTCTTCTCTGGCTGACTCTTTTTCTTCCAGAGGCCTTCTGTGTGCAGCCTCCTCCCTGGCTGCCTCTGCCTCCATAGTTTTTCTGGCCGCAGCTGCTTCTTTGAGACTCATTTCTGCCTGCCCCATTTGAAACTCATGGTCCTTCTCTACCGCTTCCAGTCTGGCCAGCTCTAGTTTTGTAGCTGCAGTGGCAACCTTTACAAATCCTGTGTGATAAGTGGCAACTGCCTGAGGTGCCTCCGTGTTCTGGGTAGCAGCATTTCCATGAGTTATCTGCTGCCTGTTCCCACACAGCACAGGGCATTTATTCCTCAGGTGTTCAGTGGAATTACAATGATAGCACCTTCTGGGATCTTCTGTTTTCCCAGGAGATTTGGGACAAGGACTGGAGGAGTGAACTTGGTGGGGTGAGTGTCCCATCCACCCTCCTTCTTCTCAGGGGTAAAATGGGGACCTTGCTTCCCACCAAAATTTAACCCCTCTGCCTGTGATTTATTCCTACTAGGTTCTTGGGAATGCTCAAATTTATCTGCAAAAACTGCAAGTTCATCAACCATTTCAACCTTTTTATCCCATAAACACTGTTTTACATCATCACTAGACATATTCAGGAACTGTTCCTGAGGAATCAAATCACGCATTCCTTCCAAGCTTGTAATATCTTTTCCCCTCACCCACTTATCCAGTAGATCTCTCATTTGATTCACATAAACCACATTACTTAATCCAGCCCCTCTCTTAAGGCTTCTAAATTTTACTGTATAAATTTCAAGTGTAATCTGAAACTGTTTCAAAACCAGATCCTTAAATTTGCCATAATTGGAAGCATCACCCATGCTAGTAAATGGCAAGGAGCTCCCTGAATGGAGAGAAACTGGTGCAGAAATTTCTCTGGTCAGGAGAGACCTGATTCTGGAGAAAGACATACTGACAGGACAGATGGCAGAGCTTTCGTTAGTGGGTGGTCACAAAATATTTGTGCCTTTGGCTAAAGTGCACATGGAAACTGGGGATTTGCAAGCTGAATTAACTGTCACTGCGGTCCCTCAAAATCCTACACAAATTCTTTTGGGGAATGACTTTTTCAGTGTGGCTAGGGCTATCCAGGGGTCTGCGAGCAGCAAGGAGAAATCTTTGCTGAAGCCCCAGTGGGAAGGAGCAAAGCTACAGAAACTGCTGAGGAAATAAGAGAGTGTCTCTTTAATTCCTCTACTGCCCTGCAAAGCAATTTGCTACCAAAGGTGGGGGTGGGTAAAACCAGCTCCTGTCGGGTGGCCGTTCCCTCAGGGGATGGGAATGTTTTGCCTGACAGTCGGGAGACTGTCCAGGTTGCTGGCTGCCAGGAAGTTGCAGTTAAGCTAAGGACAAATCCTGCTCTAGGATGCATAGGGAAATGTGTCCTGGAGAAAAGGGCCCAAAGCCGTCACAGGGGCTTATAGCCGTCTTTGCAGACCCTGCTCCTGAGTCTTGCTAAACCCCAGTGCTCATGAAACAGGCCCCCCCAAAATCATGAGCTTGATGTAAAAATCATGATTTTTAAATAATTTGACTCTCAATTTCTGAGCTTTTAGGGCCACACTTGTGTTGTGTTTACAAGCTTTCCTCCACAACCCTAAGGAGCAGAAATTTACTTTTTCTTTTAAAAAAGACTGATATTCTTGCATGATCCCAGGACTCCAGGAGCTGGGGCTTTAGGAAAGACACCAAAACCCACAAGACTCATGATAGAACTGTGAGACTTGGCAACACTGGTGGTGTGCCGTGCGTTCCTTAGCTGTGGCTGAAGATACAATCCATAGTATTGAACTAATCTAATGTGGTTGCTTTAGTCAACTTGACTCATGTTACAATTCTGGGTGTGTGTGGAGGGTGTTCCCGGTGTTGTCTCAGCAGGGAAATACACACACAGCAGCTCTGAGTTTAGGTAGCAAAAGGAAGGGTTTTATTGTGATATAACACAACAGGAAATGCCTGTATCTTACAGAGCTGGAGGGAGGCCCACTGGGAGGTCAGCACACAACAGAAACTGCAGACGTGCCAACTCTTGTGCATTGATTGCAAGAGTCTTGATTTCTGATTAAAATTAAGCCTCACTGATGATCTCGCAAGAGAACTCTCAGGGGGAAAAAATATCCTGACGTTTGAGAGTTCTAAATGTGAGGCAGGCTGAATTTTACTTGGAAATCCTGTCAGGTGCCCCAGGTGCGGTGAGGGATCCTGCTGTCACCAGGTTCATAGACTCATAGAATATCAGGGTTGGAAGGGACCTCAGGAGGTCATCTAGTCCAACCCCCTGCTCAAAGCAGGACCAATCCCCAGACAGATTTTTGCCCCAGATCCCTAAATGGCCCCCTCAGGTTCCTGCTGTCTTGTAAAGTCTTGTGGTGGCTGCTCCCCTACCAGCCTGGTAAGTGGGAGAGGGGACCCCACTACAGCCCCCCCATGCCTGGGGAGGATGAAGAATCCTCAGGAGCAGAGGTGAGGTTGCGAGGGCTGCTATGGCCTGGGGCTATAGGGGGCTGTATTGATGGTAGGTTCTGAGCAGATGGGTTGGTGCTCGGAGGGTGAACTGAAGGCAGTGGGGTCTCTGGGGCAGGGGGACTGAACTGATGAGGTGGTGATGATGGGGGCTGAGGGACTGAACTGAGGGGGCCTGAATTAAGGGGGGTTGGCTGTGGACAGAACTGATGGGGGGGGGACTGAGGGACAGGATTAATTGCTGGGCAGGAGACAGGCAGATGTGGGGGTGAGAGCTCCTGCAGAGAGGCCAAAATCTCCTAATCCAGTACTTGTGGGAGAGTGGGTGACACCAATTGGCCCATGCACAACCCTGGAGATGGGCAGGGGAAGTTCAGAAATCAAGAGACTCACCTAAAAACACAGGTTTCAGAGTAGCAGCCGTGTTAGTCTGTATCCGCAAAAAGAACAGGAGTACTTGTGGCACCTTAGAGCTTTCGTGGGCTGTAGCCCACGAAAGCTTATGCTCAAATAAATTTGTTAGTCTCTAAGGTGCCACAAGTACTAAAAACACAGTATGATCTTTTTAAAAATCTTATTATTTTGGGGCCAATCTCCTGATTTTTGGGGTCTGACTTATGAGTTTTGCTCTCTTGAAGTTGGCATTCCTGAGACTGTCACGGCATCATGCGCTGTCAGAGAAAGGCCAGGCCCCATTCGTCTCTCAGGGCAGCAGGATATCAAACAATAGCAGTGTGTTAGGTGCTGGTATCATCAGTGGCGACAGAGAGTTCCTTTTGTCCAAAGAAACCATTTGTGCCAGCAGCAGCTGTAATAATGAGCAGCAGGTTCTAGTCTTTGGTAGCACATGGTCAGGGCAAAGTCTGTCTTTGGGTGTTAGTTATGGTTGTGATGGGGTCAGCTGGGACACAGAGCCCACCTGGGACCAGGCCTGACTGGTGTGCACAGGTGTGTGATCTTTCCCTGCACATCTCCATTCAGAATGCTGCTGCAGAGCTCGCTTTCCTAGCCTGCTTTGTCACCCCTCTCTTTGCAGCCCTCCACCAGCTTCCCCCTTCTCTATTGCCCTTCCCAGACTCGCCGCCTACCCCTGCATCCGATCATCTCTCATTCACTAGCATGATGTCTCCTCCCACCAGCCCAGGCTGCCCCGCTCCACAGTCCACTTGGTGCTTGCTTGAACCCGTGACTTTGTGCTTTCCACCATGCTGCCCCCCCATATGGAAGAAGCTCCCTGTAGTCCCCTCCCCACCTCAAGCTCCCCCAAGTCCTCCTTCAAAGTGTCCTGTTCTGTGATACTGTCCTTATAGTGATGTCCATGGCCAATGCTAGTCTGGGTCAGTAGGTGGAAGGGTGCCGAAGGGTTGCCAGGTGTCTAGTTTTGGACCAGAACGCCTGGTCAAAAAGGGACCCTGTTGGCTCTGGTCGGCACTGCTGCCCAGGCTGTTTAAAGTCTGGTCAGTGGTGCAGCGGGGGCCCGGGACTAAGGCAGGCTCCCTGCCTGCCCTAGCACCATTTGGCTCCCTGCATGGGCAGCCAGGGAGGCTCACCGCATTGCCCCCGCTCCCAGGGCTGGCTCTTATGCTTATACAAAGCATGCAAGATCTTTTACAGGGGAGAAGGCAACACACCGCATTTATTGAAGATACAACAATTAGCATATGCTTTTCAGTCACACATACACACACCATGCACACTGTCCCACCAGTGGATGTTATAGTTACCAGTCCAGATCAACCTAGCTAGGTTGATCACCGGTAGGGAGGAGCCGGGTTCCATCGGTTGCAACACGATGCTCCGGGGAAGTCTTGGCAGGACGAACCCAAAGTTTCATGGCAAGGCACCCTGTTTATATAGTGATTTTTTTTATTGGGGCCAATGAGTTTTGCTCTGTCATACTGTAATCAATTGTTGTTTGATGAGTGCTTGTTTTCTTAAATTGTCCTTCTCATTCTTTATCACAGCTATCTTGTCCCTATTGAAAGGTGCCTGTCTCATCTTTAGAATCGTCAATCTCCCCTCCTCTGACATTTCAATAGGAGCGTGTTACAGCCTCCTGGCGCCCTTGCATCTGTCTCTGGTTCCTCCCTTGTACATCTGGTTCAGCGATGGCCTTCACACTTATCTCTTAACACACATTCCTCATTCACACACAAAACAGAATTAATTTACACAGAACATTTTGAAGAGGAACATCAAGTTGCAATGCAAAAGAAAGACAATCATTGAATTCTTTTACTTATTTTAAAATGCTAAACCTACAACAAATTGGTGACCCTCAAAGGTCTGTCACTGCCTTGAAATCAGTCCACACAGATTCTGGCTGATGTATCCCTACCAATGGCCCATTAGGCCATTCCTTTCTGTTATTCAAAAAGGGTGGCTGGCAGGCTATGATCAAATCATACACCAATACATTTAATACATGCTACATTATTATTCTTTATCCTTCATTCTAAATTATATTAATACAAACATAAAATCCTACTACTACATGGCTCCACAGCTCCCATTGGCCGGGAAACTTGACCAATGGGAGCTGCGGGGGCGGCACCTGCGGGCGTGAGGGCACAAACACTGCCGGGACTCCGCATCCCAACCCCCTGCCCCAGCCCGGAGCCCTCTCCCACACCCTGAACCCCTCATTTCTGGCCCCACCTGGAGCCAACACCCCCAGCCCAGATCCCATTTCCCCCCTTTCACACCCCAACCCCCTGCCCCAGCCCAGAGCCCCCTCCTGCACCCCAAAACCCTCATCCACACCTCCACCACACCCCCAGCTGGAGCCTTCACCCCTCCCCACACACTCCGCACCACAACCTCCTGCCCCAGCCGTGTGAAAGTAGGTGAGAGTGGGGGAGAGTGAGCAACGGAGGGAGGGGGGAGGGAGCAAGTGGGGGTGAGGCCCTGGGGAAGGGGCAGGGCAGGGCAGGGGTGTTTGGTTTTGTGCCATTAGAACGTTGGCAACCCTAGGGTGCTGTGTGAGCGCCTAAGCTGGGTTTGGCTGGAGAGCATTGGATGCAGCATAGCCATCCTAGCACTTAGGGCTGCTAGGAGACGATTCCCTGCTCCTGCCCACACTAGGGCAGTATGAGAAGTTTGAGGAAATAAAATCATAGATTCTAAGGCTACACAGGACCATCCTGATCATCTAGTCTGACCTCCTGCACATTTCAGGCCACAGAACCTCACCTGCCCACACCTATAACAGATCCTAACCTCTGGCTGAGTCACTGACATCCTCAAAACATTGTTTAAAGACTTCAAGTTACAGAGACTCCACCATTGATACTAGTTTAAACCTGCAAGTGACCCATGCCCCGTGCTGCAGAGGAAGGTGAAACCCCCCCAGGGTCTCTGCCAATCTGACCCAGGGGAAAATTCCTTCCTGACCCCAAATATGGTGATCAGTTAGACCCTGAGCATGTGGGCAAGACCCACAAGCCGGACACCTGGGAAAGAATTCTCTGTGGTAACTCAGAGCTTTCCCCATCTAGTGTTCCATAACCAGCCACTGGAGATATTTGCTGCTAGCAGTCGTAGATTGGCTACATGCCATTGTAGGCAGTCCCATCACACCATCCCCACCATAAACGTATTGAGCTCATTCTTGAAGCCAGTTAGTTTTTTTGCTCCCCAATGCTCCCCTTGGGATTCTGTTCCAGAACTTCACTCCTGTGATGGTTAGAAACCTTCATCTAATTTCGAGTCTAAAACTTGTTGATGGCTAGTTTATATCCATTTGTTCTTGTGGCCCTATCGCATTGGCCCTTAACTTAAGTAACTCCTCTCCCTCCCAGGTGTTTATCCCTCTGGTGTATTTATAGGTAGTAATCATATCTCCCCTCAACCTTCTTTTGGTTAGGCTAAACAAGCCAAGCTCTTTGAGTCTCTTCTTGTAAGATAGGTTTTCCATTCCTCGGATCATTCTAGTCACCCTTCTCTGTACCTGTTCCAGTTTGAATTAATCTTTCTTAAACATGGGAGACCAGAATTGCACAAAATATTCCAGTTGAGGCCTCATCAGTGCCTTGTATAATGGTACTAAGACTTCCCTGTCTCTACTGGAAATACTTCACTGATGTATCCTTGGACTGCATTTGCCTTTTTCACGGCCACATCACATTGGTGGCTCCATTAAATTTCATCCCATTTCTATTACTCCAGCTTTCAAGGTCATCCAGATCATCTTGTATGACATCCAGTCCTCCTCCATATTGGCAAACAAAACCACCTCCAGGCATAGGAACTCTCCCATGCTGACAATGCAGCAGTGAAACCACGTCCTGTGCCCCACACCTCCTGTGGTCGTGGTCAGAGCCAGATCCCTGAAGAGTTGTATCCTGAGTGTAACAGTCACCCCCCTTCACCTACACATGGTACAACCACCTGTGGGCTCACCCTGATGGGTAGCTCCACACAGGTTAGCGCGATGCACTCCCTGAACACGCACATACCTGGGTTACGATAAATCCACGTTATTGAACACCCGATGGCACTGTCTGCAGTGCTGGGATTCTCAGAATTCAGCTAAGCAAATGAACCCTTCAGAAGCTCACAGGAACGCTGAGTGCACATCACCAAAGCTCTCCGAGTCCTTTCGAGTGCTTTATTTGCTATATTGCTTCTAGGCCACATTTGCTTAGTTACCCGGCTCCACGCAGGGCTATGTCTCCCTAAGTCATGAGTGGTCGGTGGTGCATGCCAAATAATGGCCAGGGAAAGCTTCAATCAGACCATGGCTGACCAAGATGTAAAGTGGCTCCAAACGGATGCACAGTTCCACTAGTGCCCGCCATGGCCATGGAGTGCAGTCAGTGGGACGCCCCTCCTGAGACCACTGTTAAATTGCTTCCCAGAGCAGGAGGCTGGAGCTTCCTCCAGTTTACAGCCTGGGTAGTTGGGGCAGCCATAGGGATGCAATAAAGAAGATGCCCATTTAATGTTCTTTACAATATTTATGTAACTCATTGGACTGATTTAGTATATGTCCCACGTTACATTCACAAAGCCATTTGGCTCCATATCGAGCACTCAAACATTAGGAAATGGCAGACTTCAGCTTGCTCCGCAGCTTTAATTGCCCGCCTCTTGTGTGTGTGCATCACGGTGCAGTCTTTAACTAGGTGTCATAGTGAGAAGTGTCAAGCAACTGTAGCTACACCCACCACTGCCTGCTCTGCCTAGTTACTTTTTTTGCCATAAACACTTATGATCCTGCAGCTGTTTCTTCTCAGTGACTATTTATAATTGGGAAGGCAAAGGAAAATGAGAATTGCCTCCATTAGCTTCTTTCTGCTTTAAAATTACTGCCCATGTGTCCCGCTACATGAATACTGTCCCCGTCCCCACAACTTGTGTCCTTTCCCATGTGATTACTGCCCTAGTGTTTCCTTCACCATTGTCTTCATCTCCTGCCAGGGCCGGCTCTAGGTTTTTTGCCGCCCCAAGCAAAAAAAATTTTGGCTGCCCCCCCCCCACCAGCCCACCAGTGCCCCCCCCTACCCGCACCCCCTGCTGCCCCAGCACCGGGCTCTCTCTTCCCCCCCTGCACCCCTTGCCACCCCAGCACTGCGCTCCCCCCCAAACGTGGGATCCGCTACCAGCACACGGCGGCCAAGCCCTGGCCCAGCCGTGACTCTGTCCCCATGCGGGTGGAGCTGCTGGGCGGCGCGGAGTGGGAGTACTTCCAGGTGGCAGTGTGGCTGCGGGGCGGCGCGGAGAACACGGCCCCCTCCCTGGGCTTCGCGGCGCTGCTGGTGGCCAAGGTGGATCAGTTTGTGCTCACCGCCCTCACCCCTGACATGCTGGCAGCCGAGGACCTGGAGAGCCCCCCGGACCTGCTGCTCTTCAGCCTTCAGCCCCTGGCCCAGCCCCGGCGGGCGGGAAGGCGAGGATCTCCGGCTGCGGGGCTACCTGCTCAGCACCGACGAGCCCAGCCAGCCGCTCACCTCTTCACACACCCCGGGAGCCCCTCTCGCCGCTGCCGCAGCCCGGGCTTGGCTCCAGGGGACGCCACTTCCCTCCCTCCCTGGCTCCTCACACACTCTGGGCAGGGCTGCCCAGAGAATTCAGGGGGCCTGGGGCAAAGCAATTTCGGGGGCCCCTTCCATAAAAAAAAGTTGCAATACTATAGTAACATGTATTTGGAAATGTAAAAAATAACTAGTGAAATAGATTCAAAAATTAATTTGTAATAATTTGAAAATACACTAAATACATTATTTAAAAACATTAAATGCTTTAATGGTATGTATACATTTGCAATTACATAATGGGCTGTTGCTGGGTGATGGTTGGTGCCAATGGGCTGTCGCTGCCTGGGGGTGATGCTGCTGTTGCCCAGGGCTGGGTGGGGAGCTGGGCTCTGGGTTGGGGGGTACCCGGCTCACAGGGGCTGGGCTCAGGGCTGTGGGGAGATGGGGTTGGGGGGTGTCCGGCTCAGAGGGGCTAGGCTCGGCGCTGGGGGTAAGGGCTGTGGGGGGGATGGGGTTGGGGGGTGTCCGGCTCAGAGGGGCTGGGCTCTGAGCTGGGGGTCAGGGTTGTGGGGGATGGGGTCGGGGGGTGCCCAGCTTAGAGGGGCTGGGCTCGGAGCTGGGGGTCAGGGCTGTGGGGAGGATGGGCTCGGGGGGTGCCCGGCTCAGAGGGGCTAGGCTCAGAGCTGGGGGTCAGGGCTGTGGGGGATGGGGTCGGGGGTGCCCGGCTCGGAGGGGCTGGGCTCGGAGCTGGGGGTCAGGGTTGTGGGGGATGGGGTCGGGGGTGCCCTGGCCCCTTACCATGCCGCTTACCCCTCTCCCAAACATCGCTGCAGCCACCTGGTGTCTCCAGCGGGGCCTGAGTTCCCGCCGCTGGGCCGCAGCTTGCAGCCCCGCCCCCTTACCGGCTGAGATGCTGGGGGATGGGGGAAGACGGAGGCGGGGGGAGCCTTGGACATACCCGGGGCCTGGGGCAAATTGCCCCACTTGCCCCCCCCCCCGGGCGGCCCTGACTCTGGGAGCCCCTCTCGCCTCCACCGCAGCCCGGGCTCGGCTCCAGGGGGCGCCACTTCTCTCCCTCCGCGCTCCTCACACACTCCGGGAGCCCCTCTCGCGGCTGCTGCAGCCCGGGCTGCGGCAGTGGCTAGAGGGGCTCCCGGAGTGTGTGAGGAGCGGCGGGGGGGAAGGGAAGACTCGGCGCGGCAGCAGGACCCCATCTCCCTCCCTGCATCCCGGGCGCCGCTTCCCTTCCCCCCGCCCCCCCCCCCCGCTCCTCACACACTCCGGGAGCCCCTCTAGCCACCGCCGCAGCCCGGGCTGCAGCGGCCGCGAGAGGGGCTCAGGGGGGGGCGGGGAAGGGAAGCGGCGCCCGGGATGCAGGGAGGGAGATGGGGTCCTGCTGCCGCTGCCGCTGCCGCTGCCGCACCGAGTCTCCCCAGGGCAGCGCTGTACAGGGCGCCACCGGGCTGGGCAGGGGGCACGGATCCCAGCTCGCGCTGGCAGGGCAAGTGGCTGGGCTAGGGCCGGCTCCCGGCAATGCCGCCCCAAGCAAAAAAATAAAAAATAAAAATAAAAAAGGGGGGCCGGAGTGCCGCCTCTTAGAAAGTGCCGCCCTAAGCATGTGCTTGGAGGGCTGGTGCCTAGAGCCGGCCCTGTTGTTGGGGTCCACTAGGCATAGCTACCAGGTAACTCGGGAGAGCGGAAGGCCAAAAGTGTCGATGAAACTCTTTTGCTCTGGGCC